>NC_045692.1:12738532-13363532 GCF_003331165.1 Xiphophorus hellerii
ATTCCTTTTGAGAGGGTAACACCAAAGAAAAACAATTTATGCTCTAATATCTCACACTACACCAATTATTCTTAATACAATAATAGATAATAATAATATACACAGGCTAACAAAATATGATACATTTGGCAACATAATGTGGTTTGAAATCACATCTGCAAGTGAGCTTTGTGGTGTAAACCACAAAGCAGCGTGGCATTTCAGGTGTGTCAAACGTTGATCCTTTGGCCCACTGCACGGCATCCTGACACTGTCATGGGTCACATGGTCTGAGTGCATGTCTTTGCCCCTGATTGCCCTCTGGCTAGTCAGGTCCTCTTCTAAGCTGATTACAATCGCACCAGTGAGCTAAAAGGACAGCATCACTGCGTCTTGTCATCTTGGCTGACTAGATGGATGACTTGACAGTTCAAGTTGGGGAAGCACTTATCAGACTTTAATTGGCACAGATGCATATAGGTTGATTCCATTTTAAATTATATCAATGTATATAAACAATCAGTTTTATTTAGTTTCATAATCTGTGTCATAATCTATCAAAAAGCAGTTCTTATAAATCCCTTACCGGCTGAGGGGAATGATTCAATCCCACATTTAAAGAAGCAAAGAGGATCAGGATATTTACCAAAAATAAACATCCTGATCATCCTTATACTTCATCCATCAAAATAATTATATTATATTATTTGTTGCTCAAATGTCTATTCCTTCTGATTTCAGTAAAAACAAAACAAAAATACGCATTAACAGGTAATTATGTGGTCCACACTCCTTACCAGGTGGTGGTAAAACTTCCTATAGTTGTTTGCCATTAAAATGAAGAAAAAACTGGTCAGCAGGTCCACAGTTAAACCTGCTGAACCTGGCTCTTAAATACTCAGCTCTGCATCTGCTGGCTCTCCTCTCCACAGACAGAATAAACTGGACGGCCATAGCAAAAACAACGTTCTGTCACTTTTGATCATAAAATTTCCTATCGTTAAAAAATATTCATGTATGTTTTCAAGATTCTTGGATGCCATCAGTAAAAAAAATGACAGTAAAATGGTACATGTAAAATAAATGTAAAATTGTAAATTTACAATTTAAATGCATGTAAAAGGTCAACTCTTATGTGTCTGTAGTTAATCCAGTTAAAATTAAAATGAATAATTTATAAAACTTATTGTAAATTTTTAAATACCTTAGGTCTGAACAGAAATGAAAAAAAGATTGAAGAATAAGTACTGTGGATGTCAGGCAGGGGGAAATAATAAATGAAGGGCATTACTATATGTGTAAGTTGCCTTGGTCAGAAGTGAGGCCCTCTTGTGACTCAAGAGGAATCACGTTCCACAACAAAGAGCAGGAGATATAATAATTTACTCTGTCACTTCCTGGAGTGCGTGGAGACAGCAAACAGCTGGCAGTTCTGCCCACGGTGACGCCAACAGCATGATTACACAAGAAAAAACAAATGTGCTGAAAAACAAGAGAAATAAATGCTCCAGCAGAGAAGCTAAAACAGGAAATTGATGAGTAAATGTGAGGACCAGAAGGTGGAGGTGTGTGGCGATTGGAAGCAAATGCAGTGGCATACATTTCCTCTGTCACAGTTTCCCAGTATCAGTCAGGATAACAAGTGTTCTTTCATATGTCCTGGGAGGCTCCTTCACACTGCAGAGGTTTTAATTAATCTGTTCAGTCCAACAAACCGAAGCCCTCATTCTGATCCACTTATTGGCCTAGAGAGCCGAGACACCAGAAAGGCCAATTTCCCTTCTTCATCATTTCTGTCACGGAATCTTTACAAGCGATGTCTGCTGGATCCGCTACACTAGAGACAACAGCTTGAACTCATCAAAACACCGCACCACTGACCAGGAACGACTCCCGTTTCAGTGTGTTTGAGAGCCATTTGTTATAAATGACATCACTAGAAGCCAACCAACTTTATAAAAAACATTAAAAACAGGCCATTCAATCACAGGCTTACCCACTGAAAGTACTGAGGAGACAGAGCTAAAGCGCTTCCCTTAAATTTGCATCCGGGGTTGGTTGTGGGGGCCGAGTTACCAGCTGCTACCAGCTGCTGTACATATCACACAGCCAGTATGGAGAGGAAAAGCTCCCTGGGTGTCAACATGTCACCATAGCACATCTTGGTTGTCACAGAAACCATAAAAGCGTAATATTCGGAATAAGAAAATAAAATTAAGTTGATAAACAGTCTCTATAACGTGGAACGCTGAAACTAAATTATTTATTTGGTTGAATATACCCATGAGGGATACACCTTTAAACACGGGGATATTCAGTATGTAGTACAATGCCACTAAAGACTATATATGGGGGGTGCCGTGGTGGCGTAGTGGTTAGCACGACCCGTATTTGGAGGCCTTGAGTCCTCGACGCGGCAGTCGCGGGTTCGACTCCCGGACCCGACGACATTTGCCGCATGTCTCCCCCCGTTTCCTGTCAGCCTACTATCATATAAGGGACACTAGAGCCCACAGAAGACCCCCTGGAGGGGTAAAAAAAAAAGACTATATATGTATTTTGTCAATCAAAGTGTCACCTAATATTTATAAATTGATTATTTAAATAAGGCCCCTCCAAAATATACAATTTATTAATTTTTACAATAAACTTCCTCAAGTTTTACTAACCACAAAATACAATTTAAAATTTGCCCTTTAAAATATTAAATATATGTATAAAATGCAACCTGTAGCACAACGAAAATAATTAAAATTAAACCCCTACAAATGTATTTATAACTATTTAGTGAGTCTCTAAGGATTTTAATTAAAGGATATGTACTGTATGTAAAGGGTTTATTGCATGTTCCCTCTTCAGAACGTGTATTTGGCTTGTTTTGCTAATGTTTTCAACAAAACCTTGCTGAGGTATTATAAATCACTTTGAACATCGAGAACTTCGAAAAACGTTTTGAACCCAGCTCTTTCAACAGTGAATCATATGCTTTATCAATCATATTTGTTTTAAACTGTTGATCAGAGAGAGTAGATAAGAGTGCACATTGTGCATAAGCTGAACATATTGATGTGAGTATATTATTAAAGTCAGGATCATCTATAACAGTGTTTGTGGGTTTTTCCACCATTGTTAGCCTGACCATTGCCTGCTGATGCAATTCAAACCCATTCTCATCTCCATTCACTGCTCCGTCTGAGCACTGAAAATTTGTCCCATTAAGAACATTTTCTCAAGGTGAATTTCATTCAGGCCAATGATGTTCTGCACTGGAAAGAACTGTATTCTGCCTATGTTTGTATTTTGGAAGGTGGAGGATGAATGTTGAAGACATTTTACTGCTGGCAAAGACGTTGTGGCTAAAAAAAAAAAAGTCTGCCTTTGTCCTGATTATTTCAATTAAACAACAAATGAAAGCCAAACCCGGTCTTAAGTGATTTTTTAACATCTTTAGCCTATTATCAATTTAGCTATATTCATGATCCTTTTCTTTTGTGTTCTGATGTCGTTAATGTCAACCTTGCCACCACCTGTTGGTGAAGAATTGGTATTACAGCCTTTTGACCCTAATCACATATCAATGCTCTTGCCCCCTACTAGTATAGAATTATTACATTTATTTTATTTGGAATCCCATGATTCTTGCAAAAACAGAGGAAAATACGAAATAGGCCAAAAATGATGATTATGAAATATTTTTAAAGATAAAGTAAAATTAAATAATGTATCGAACTTTCAGAATAACACATGCTTCTAGCTGCAGAGAAGGTGATCAAGTGGCTACTGAAAAACTTCTCGATCCACTTGCGATCAAAGGCAAGACTGATGAGGAGTCAAATGTGAGAACCTGTCAATGAATATCAATGATCTCCCATGTCAGAGCTCTCAAGATAAAGCAGCAAAAAGTGCTATAACTCAGTTTCCCAAAAAGTTGAAGATTGAAATGTGCAGGACACGGAAAATACAGAGATGAGAGGTGGAAAAGGGAGTTGTTAGACGAAGTGGAGAACTGTCATTGAGGTGGTGGAAGTGAGGGTAAAGAATGACTGCGTGAGCACAAGGGGAGAATAAAAGTCAACCATATAAAGTGAAGAATATAAAAACAGATACAGTATGGAGATAGGAAAAGGAAACACAGCATGGCAACGGATGCGATGTGGCACTTACAAAAAGTCAGTTCAGCAATATTCAAGGGTTTTCTGATGAAGAGGTTTGTGTGTTTCAGTGTGTGTCCTCAGTGAGTAGAAGCACCAGCGTGTGTACTATACACTGTAAAGGCATAATATATGTAATACTATATGAATGTGCATGGATGTGGAAGGCTGGCTGTGAGCTGAGAGAGTGTGAAGAGAGATTACTGAAGCATGTAATGGAGACCTGGTGTTCATAGCATTTAGAATGATGACTCCTTTAAACTCCCATCCCTCTCCTTTCCATCTCACGCTTTTCCCAATGCCTTCTGGGATGGGAAAACGGCAGCGAGCGAGATGAACGAACGTCCCTTGAGGCAGCAGCGGGAGCAATGATCAGGGGGACAGCAAGGAGACGAGTAGGGCAGGAGGAGGAAGGAACACATTAGCCTCTTACTCAGCGTGTCACTCAAACTGGCAGCAGCAGCCAGCACTGCTACTTGCTGTGGGTCCACACAGAGCCTCTGCTAGCCTTCAATGGGATTTATGTCTTATTCTGATGGCAGGTGGATCGAGAGCATTTGGTCCGTTTGGTCTACTTGACTTCTTGCTAGCTGAATAAGTAAACCTGACAAACTAATGGAATCTGGATATAAAGGAGAGATTAAAATTAAAATAATCCTCGCTTAAAAGGGCTTTGACATTTTAACGTTATCAAATTTAATATTTTTATTGTCTAGTATCACTTTCAATGAAATGATGTACAAACAGCAATGTTCCAGTCAGGTTGGCTGGCCTTCGGGATCAGGCAAGCTGTAAAGCTCTGCTGGACATCCAAGCCTTTACAAAATGACATGGCGGACAGGTTGTGAACTGATACCTGGCATGTAAAGAAACTGAATCTTCCTTCTACTGTTGGTGGATTTTAATGAGTGACATAAAAAAGTCTATGCCCCAAACTAATTTGTTCTGTTTTTCCTCTTCTTCCGTAAATGTTTAAAATCATCAAACAAATTATAGTATCTCACAAAGAAATCCTGAGTAAATAAAACTAAATTCAAGTTTAGGAGTGACCCAGTCAACGCAAATCCAAATGAAATGCTGTGCTGTGAACAAGTCTGGCTAAATTCAAACAATTCTGCAGTGGGTAAAAAGCGTTCACAGTGATGGACAAAAAAAAAACAAACATTGGTTATATTTTATTTAGTGGTAATCATACTTGCGAACCTAAAAACTTTCAGGTTGCAAAACAGATACTGTGTCTACTGAATCAAAGTTTTAATAATGTGAAACGCTTAACTGAAATAAAAAAATAATAATAAAAAGAAAACTGCAAAGAAAACTTATATAATATAAAAATTATATTATTTATGTTATTTATAACATAAATAATATAATTCATGGGGAAGTGCTTCTTCACTTCCCCATGAATTATATGTTGTTAGTTATTTTAAAGACTGTATTAAAGAAAAGCAAATCATGTGGGCTCTGAGACAGCTAAATCATCCATGAAAATGATTTTCGGGTTGTAATACTGGAGCAAAAGGCGTGTTTAGTTAGCAAATCCTCAGTAGTTATGCTCCAGTGATGACAGGTGCAATTACTCGTAGAACCTGGCCTCCAACACCATCTGGCCTCTCTCATTAGCCCTGGCATACACTGGTTGTGTTGTTTACAAAATAAACTTATGCTAGAATTTTCCTTCATCAGCATACTTGTTCTCCCTCCCCCACACACATTTTGCTTCTTTAACAGTGAGGATATTTAAGATTAGCTGTACCTCGTGAGATTTACCAAATGATGGCCCCATTTGTGAATCATAATGCACACAGTCAAGTGCAATAAGCTCTAAGACAGCCCAGTGGGCTCCTTTGAGACACCTGAGATGAGTCTTGACGTTAATTCCTCTGCATGCAAAATCTAACGTGGAATGATAATGCACAACGCCATGCATAGGTTTTGTTTATTTGTACAAAGAAAAGAGGAAAAGGTGACAGATTAGGGATTTTCCTTCTGTGTGCCATATTAAGCCATGAACTACAATAAGATTAATAAAACAGCACATACTTTATTGATCTATTCTAGTTTGACATAAATAGTATGAACATTTTGGGCAAAAATGCTATGGTTTCACTATATATCATCTATTTCCCATTTTTAATAATTATACTTTGACACAGACACAAATATGGAGAATGAGAAAACAATGAAGTTGACGGTCACTCTGTTACAAATAAATGTTAGCTACATTTGAAATGAGTGTCACAAGTACATGATTCATGTCTCTTTTAGCTAATGATATTATGATTACCAAGGATTAAATTATAACTCAATTGTAAGCTGTGATGGAAAATTTAAAGTCAAACTCTGTGAGTTTTTACTCAAAATATAGGATACAACACTCTCTCAATTTAGTTGCAATTTTAAAATAATCCTCCTTCTTGCACAACACAAGGAGCAACAGGTATCAAGTAGTATAAATTAGCCAAGTAGCAGATGCTGTGTAAAGCTGAAAGCTTTACATAGAATCCTTTTCTGCAATCTTTTGTAAACTATAAGATCTTCCTTTATGATTTTTTCGATAAAACTTAATCCTGACAAACTACGATTAATCTCTACTCTTTTTGAAAGCAGCGTTGAAGTGTCTGGAAATGTGGAAAACGTTTTTTTTAAATAATTGTATCAGTAATTATGACACTATTTAGATTTTTGATTACCACAAAGACAATTTGGTTTTGTTGTGGTAGGTATTCACAACAATATTAATGAATAACACATTTTTTTTCATACCATTAATTCACAACAATGAAGGCATAATATGGAACAAAAAAGCACCTTGTCACAACCGTTTGGAGGATAAAGCTAAAACCCGAGTGCTTATGTTTCTCTAAATTTAACCAAAACCTTACAGAAATTATCCAAACTTTAAGAAATCTCCACTTTATAGCTGATGTATATGGAGAAAATAAAGCCAGTTGTATATGAGGTACTGGGTTTTAAGTGTGTCCTGGAACATCCAGATGATAAATGCTGCTCCCTCAATTCCCATGCAGGAGCCATAAGAACTCATGCCACCTATAATCGAGGTTCTCTCTTATCTGATTATGAATGCGAGTAAAGAGGATTTAGGCGCTAGTGCCTAAATGCTAGGCTGTGCTGATTAGAGGTATGATGGTAGGTTTATGTAACCAGGAAACAACTGGGGGTGAAAGAAGGTATGCTTCTCCTAAACTGTGCTCTTGTAATACATGAGGATGACTCGCTCCAGGCCAGAAAAGACTTCTCTGTACAGATAACCAAGTTTTAGTGAAATTCTATAAAGGATGATACGAAATCTGATTTGGACACATAAATGTTCAGAAAGATAGCAAAAAATAACAGAGAGCTATTTTTGAATGCTACTTGTATAAAAGTAAACATTCATAGTAACTTAATTTGCTAAAGATTATAAACAATTCATATTGCACTGAAAAAACAAACAAACAGGTGGTGGAGCTCCTTGAATTTAATTCTGAGACAGTTTGGCTCAAGGCGGACTAAAGGGCTCTTACATCTTTTCCCTTACACAACCTCTCCTCATCTTGGTCTCTTCCAGCTTCCACATCTACATCAGTGTACATACAAGCTTTGGCTCGGTGAATTTATGCGTGGAAGATAACAGTCAGTTGGAAGAAGGCAGCCCGTCGTGATCAGAAGCAAACGCCCCTGAGAAATGACACAAGAGCTTGCCAACAGTGTCTGTGGATGGAGAGGCTTTGGCTGCGTCCAAGCACGGCAGAACCGAACAGCAAAAGGCTGCGGCCATACCGGCCCATTGCTTATTTCCACCAGCTAGACTAGCTTATTAGATAAAAAGGAGAGTAATGGAGCACGTCCACATTAAGGAGCAAGAACAAGGCTGGACACGAATGGTGTGTGTGGGGGTGTGTGGCTGGCTGACTCTGCAAGGAAGAAGCACTGATCTCTTTGAAATGCTCACAGATCCTTTGCTACTATTTCTTAGGGCAGCCTGATATCAATAAGGCGACCTAAAAATGTTTACAGCTCCGAATCTTGTCATGTAATTTATTAAGAGCGTATGCTTTGCGCCACCAAAATCTTAATAGCTCTAACTGCAAAATGTAATTGCATATTAAAACATATAGACAGCTTATCAGTAACTGCGGCCAACTGTAGCAAACATTTTTTTAAGTTCACAATATATTTTGCATGCCTCCTGTCATCTCTGCCTCCATTCTTGTTGGCCAGCAAATACATGTAAGCCAAAAAAGGAACAAAGATTATTTCACATAAAAATAAAGAAGTTTCAGTTATTGAGGAATACACACAAACAAAATCATGTCAGTTTTATTCTATTACAGCAACGACACAACCTGAATATGGTCTCCTAAGCTTGATAAGTTTATGTACAACTGCTTCCTGTACTCATTGTAAAACAAAAGTCACAAATGTACAAGAGACAAAATATTCTATGTGAAAATTATAAACTATAGCTCAAGGACCAAAGGCAATAAAACATAATTCCATATTCTTTTAAACAATTATCTTTGTGACTAAATGTACTAATTCAGATATATATTTTTTTCTTTTTATGAAATTCTTTGAACAAGCGTATTTAAAATAATTTGGGTATTAATTTTTGGACCTACATAATACAAAAAAATAAATAAAATAAAATCACCTTTTAATTTCCATCCCAAAACCTGGGATGGAAAACTCAAACGTGATAAACGTTAAAAAAGACTTTATGTGTAGATAAACTATTCTCCTTTCCCATTAACTCAAACTTTTCACAAAAAACAGATATTTGGTAGTTTTAGACACATTACTTTTTTAAATCTCAGGTCTTCTCCCAAAAGGAAAATAAAACACAGAGTTACACATAAAAACCACTGCATATTTCTTTTTACCTTTTCATTTATAATTCATTGCTAAATGTTTGCAAATATCAAGCTCAGCAACGTGGGCAGAACGTACATGACTGCACCGGGTAAATCACTCAAAGCATTGTTCTGCCGGTTTCTTCTCTGAACCTCTTTCCACAGCTTCTAGCTACTAGATTTTATACGTGTATTGGATTTCTATCTTTTCAGTTTAAAAGCCAAGGCCATGTAAGCCCTGTTGAATGAAATCATGGCTTAATTAACCTTGTGAAAAAGGTCACCACTTTCATGCTTACCGTTCATTTAAGAGCCAAAAGGGTTATAGGTGGCATAAAGCACAAAAACTAGCACAAATGACTTAAGAAGACTGAGTAAAAGGAAAATAAAAGAAACTAAGAAAGGGGAAATGTGTGTGCCAGAAGGCAAATTGTAGTTGACAAAGAGTTTTGGTTGCCTGTATGAAAGCACGTGGCACTGTAGTGAACTAGTAATGGCATTTCCTTAGTCAGGAGCTTTCAAGAGAGCTCACTGCACGACGTATGAGCCGTAAAAGGCTTCCCTGATCTCAGAGAGCTGCTGTAAGTATGCAGCCACACCACTGCACTTCCGTATGACTTTCTGCTGCCGATAGCCTGAGCTATTGGAGCCATGATCAGGCTCTCCACGTAGCCCTGTCAGCAGGATGTTAACACAATTTGATTTAGGATGGAATTTCTCTTCAATGAACTAAGGGCTTCCCCCATCATGATAGTGTACAAGTCAGCAATACACAGATGTGTCTAGAGTCAAAAAAAAGAACTCCACTGAGGAGTAAATCACTTCAGACATCGTACAGCATAGCAAATTACTCAAGTGCTGTCACATGAGTTAGGCCCTAAATTAGATATCGGCAGTCTCTGTCTAATTAATTCATATGATACACGGCTTCCCTATAAAGGATGAATGCTGTAATCAAGCTGAGACAGGATCATTGTCAGTCACTGCCAATGGTTGATTCATAGAAAATAGGGAATATGCCAATAATGCTGGAAGTGGGAACACTCTGCATAATAGCCAATAAAAAGATAATTAATCTCTTTCCAATGAGACGTGTCACATCTTTTCTTTTAACTCTTGACCAATGACTCAAAAGGTTTTTAATATCAGTTTGCCAAGTTGCACAGTCAAGAGAACTGTGCAACTTGTTCATTTTAAGAGAAAAGACCAGGATCTAGAGATGCACCGATCAATAGGCAAGAGATTGAAATCACTCTGTTTTCCCTTAATCAGCTCTGATCACTAGTCAACAGATCAAAGACAAAAAAATACACATTGTATTTATTTTTTAATGTTATGGAAGAATGGAATAGAGCATTTTGTTATTGTGATTGTCTATGATCATCCAGTTTTTCCCTGCTCATTAGATGCATCACAATGAAGAACTCCCTTCTTTTTACAAATAAACATAACATCTGACGAATCAGACCTAGTCTTCTAAAACTTAGAAAAAATATCACATTCCAAAAGTTTAGAAAAAATCATCCAGATTTATATTTTTTATTCTATTCAGGGCTACCTGAATAGCCCTGAATGGTTGGCTGAATAGCCAACCATTCAGGGTTGTAGGGCTACCCTGAATGGTAGCCCCTATTCAGGGCTACCAAAACAGCCCTACAACAGAAGACAACCTGCTTTATTATTCTATATAGGCTGGCTACTGTTTTCCTCACAGTTTATTTTAGAGACATATCTTGGCCAGTAAACAAAATACACTAACCAGTGACATATAAAGCCCCCCATAATTGGTCATTTTATTCTTGTTCAATAAATGCAATAAACTGAACAATCACACTTTTTTCCACCCAGCAAAATGACAAACCTTGTTTTTGATGCACTTAGTGAGTTCAGTAAGAAATTGTAAAAAATAAAATGGAGACAGTAATCTTCTATCAAAAAAACTTGCAACATATTGTTTTCTTATGTGGTACAGTTCTTAGAATTTTATTAGGGTGATGGTGTTGTAGTTGCACAGTTTCTAACTTTCACATGCAAACATCTACACAAAACTGCCGATTATAATGGTATACAAGCAATTCTCAAAACTGTACGCTAAGAAGTTAGGTCTGCTACCAATAACTGTTTTTTTTTATCAGAACTGATGTATCAAATTTAACATTCTGTCTATAGGAAGAGAATTTGTAATTTTTTAAAATGAAATGAAAATTGAACCAACTAACAGTATTGTAGACAGAGAACCTTGGTTTTGAATAAAATCATATACTTTAACTCAAGTAAATGCTCAGAACAGCAATAATATACCTGTTAGAGTCCTGTTCTATCATCCAGCCACTAAGACTGACTCAAAACAATGTCGCATCAGAAGAGACATGAATCTCTTCTAAGTTAAGTTGATTGACATGAAAATATTTTTGGCCTTCTGCATTTAGTCATATCATCATAAAAGCTTCTGTGTCATCTTAGCCACTGTTTCTACTGACCATATCAGATTCAAGCTGATGAACTCATGAGCATGTTTTGAAGCGCACGTGGGAGTTGGTCTTTAACAAGCATGCCTGCAATGTGTTATTATGCAACCAGAGTGTTTGGCTTTGATTGTGAGCAGGAAATGTGAGACTCAGGCGGTACAATCTCACTTTCTAGTCTTGGATTCTTACCTTGGCAGCCACTGAGGAGCTGGGCTTCTCCAGGAGATCCCACAGTTTCCTCCTCTTCTCCGGGCAGCAGGTGTTATCAAACTCTCCTTCTCCCTCTCTTTCCCTCATAGTCTCAGCCTCCCTCCGCAGCTCCTCGTTCATCTGCTCCTTCTTCTGGTGGTAGCGGGCCTGGCAACAGGACTCCAGGTAGATCTCGTCGATCCCCCAATAGTCCAGCTCTTGGCCAAACGAGAGGGCGCACATTTCCTCCATCATGTGCAGCTTGCCCGTGCGGTAGAAGTTCAGGATGGAGGTGAAGGCCCCCGGGTGCCGGTCAAAGAAGTACTCATTCTCGGTCAGGCTGTAGTCGTCGCAGATCTCCATGAGGGACTCATGGGTGTTGCAGTCTCGAAGCTTGCCAAGCCGGGTCCTGGGCAGGCGATCAAGGGTCCGCCACAAGACCTCGTGGTTCAGACCCCCAACATTAAGGCGGACCCTGCGTGATCTGGCTTTGGTGCGGATGATTTCAATGGGCTCGGGGGGCAGTGGTGGGGCAGTTCGGACGTTGTTGGGTTTAGGCCCCGCCGATCCAAGCTTCTCGGCCATGATAATGGAATTGGAAACTTCTTGGAAGATCTTACGATTGGCGAAGACTAAAACCAGGGAAAAAGTATAAAACTTTTGACTTAAGTTGGATCCTCTTTAGGCAAGTCCCTCCATGACTGAAAAAATAAAAGAGAAGACTTCTTAGACAGATAAGAAATGAAACGCATCCAACATAGAGTACCTCCCTTCAGGTTGCAGACATCCAGTCAAGCGTTATGACAGCTGCACAGTGTTATTGATCTCTTTCATCACATTTCTTAGAAAGCATTGTACCAAATCAATGATTCCATTTTACCAGTCAAGGTAGCTGCTTTGCTTTGTGATCCAGCGATGTTTCTTCGTAGTAAGGCTTTAATATCAAATCAGCGTGACTCTTATAGCAGACCATAATAAAATTCAACCTTACATATTTATCTATAAGTATGGCAGAAACTTGGGAAGATTATCCTTCTGTCATATGTTTTTTTTTTTTTTAGCTTAGTTACATTTGGCCTTGGCCATTTTGAATAACAAATTTGAATCAGGACTTGTTGTTTCACAAGGTATATTATGTGTGTGGAAAAGAAAAACAATAAAAAAAACACACACCCACGTATATATGCGTGTGTGTGTGTGTGTGTGTGGGGGTGTGCGTATACACTGCAGCATACCTGTTACACTGTAAGTGTTCAGTAGTCACTCTGAGCCCCCTCACAATCCACCACCTACCTCCCGTATCAGTTCTCTTACAGCTCACAAATTCCTTTTGGTCTCAGTGTAAAGTTACAACAGGCTAACAATGTTATTAATGTCGCATTAAATAGCCAGCCTCACCTTGCCGCTGTAAACCAGCCTTTTCATGCAAACTCCTCTGTGTCCTAAGGGAGCAGAGGTGGAAAAACGAGCCGGGATCCCCCTTCAGTTAGGCGGATACGACTGAGGGGAGCACTCCGCGCACACAACGCGCGTCCCACATTATGTGGAAAATTAGTGTGAAGAGAAAACACAGACAGATAGAGAAAGAGGTGGAGGGAGGAAAAACAAAAAGAAAGAAAGAAAGAAAGAAAAAAGGTTTTAATCCTTCTCTATGAACGACCACATGGACCGCTTCGCCATCGGAAAGCTGAGTGCCCTGCGCCTTTCCAGCACCTAAAAAGCTCTGAAGAAGACTGGCTCTCAAGCGCTGTCAATGCAGAGACGTCGAGCGCGTAAAAAGAAGGCAAGGGGAAGGAGCGGGATGAGCGAACTGCGGAGTGTCCCGCTGTGTACTATAGAAAGGAGGAGCGGAGAGACGCGCGCTGCACAGGCTGCACCGCAGCACAAAGGTGATGACCAAATCACACCCGGCAGCAGGTTGCTCTCCCGAAGTGAACTTAATAAAACAACGCTAAGCGAAAAATTGTGCTTCGCATAATTGTTGCTTGTTGTTTTACTTTTATTGTTCGACATACAAGAACATCTAAACCGCGCATGTGTGATTAGAGCAGATATAGATGTGCGGAAACTAAGCGAAATAACAAACACACACCCTTCCGCGTGTGCCATAACGCAATGCCTCTTCATATCACGGAGGCGCATTTTGCCGCAGAAGACTTTTCAGTGTAATGATCGTGAAACGTAGAGTTGCTCCTATTCGAAGAACAGAATAAAGTCTGTTCCTGCTGCACAGCTGTGAAGGATCTTCTCTAAAACAAACGAAGACGTGTTTTATTTTGCTCTTTCTAATAACAGAATTCAGTTTAGGTCCTCAACCTCTGTGTCTCCAAAACCCTTTAAAGACAATGGGAAGATAGAAAAACATGCAGCAAGGTTTTTGGGGTATGTCACTTTCTAGATTGAAGTTTCTGCCTATTCTTGTTTGCATCAGTACAGTCAGATTGAATTGTTAGTGCATGTAAGCATCACTTTTCAAGTCACTGATTATCAGTCGGGTTTTGCCATAAACTGCGTTGTCTGGCTGTACGTTCAGTTACTTTCCATTCACCTTTCTTTCTACACTGACAGAGTTCTCTGTCTTTACTGAAGAAAAATATCGCATGATGCTGCCACCATCGTTCTGTGAGGAAAGGTGCATCCATGGTAACGAACTTTACATCACTCATTGTGTGTTTTTTTGAATGTTGAACTAATATGTATTTGTTGTATCAACAGATTCTTCCATCCAAGCTGTGGATCTCTGCAGCTCCTCCAGAGTTACCATGAGGTGGTTCTCTAATGCCCCCGTTGCCTGGCCTGTCAGTTTAGGTGGACCGCCATACCTTGGATAGATTTGTCTTGTATCATACACTTAAAAAAAAATCTAAGGTTCCCAAAGATTTGGATTTTGTTTTTATGCACCAAACATTATTTTGAACTTTTCCACAACTTTACTCGTGGCTCATCTATTGTATTATTTGGTCTTTGTGATACTGTTTCCTCAAAATGATGTGATTCTTTATGTTTGTCTGTCCCATTAACCCCCCCCCCCCCCCCAACTCTTTATATTCTATCTATGCATCTACTTTCTTCAGTTTGAATGGATACCAGCACATAGGTATCCTAGCATAAATGTCAACTGAAGATTTTTTTCTACACCTCAGCAGTTTTGCTGAAATTTGATTACACATTGCATATGTGTAATTGATTTGCCTTCCATGTTCCTTCTTTCCTTTGACAAACAATCAACAAGACTGCATTGACTAAACCAGCCCTTTGTATTCGTGATGTCCTAAACGCCACGGGCACTGCATGTTTGGAAAGTCACTATTTTGTGGCTTACGATCAGCTTCTGGTGATTAAAGGTCACCTAAAGCATATGTAACTTTATTACATATATTACCAGGTGTTAGAAAGAGATGTGATGTGGATATTAAATTTCCTCTGTGATCCAGAACATAATTTAACATGACAGCACCCAGTTCTAGTAAAAGGGTAGCAATCTCGACCCCCGATAGTGAAATTTAAGATATTAACAAAACTGCTGATGAAACAGTTGTTCATTAGGCGACAGAGAGATTATTAGGGGTAATTGCTTGTGTCTATTCTCATTAATTTTCATTATCAACCTGGCAGCCAATCAGGCAATCCCCTGAGTCAGGATATACCAGATTGCTCTGATGTTTCACTGGAAATGATCACCAAAGTGAGCATGGCAGCTTCTGTTGCACTCGGAGCGTGCAGCGTGGGACATGCTTGCAGTAGATGCCTCCCTCCTCTGTGGATGTCAGCCTGCATGCACTGGTTCTCCAGAGAGTTGAAGGCAGCTTGCATCTTCTTTCCGTGTGGGTGGAATAACTCTATTTACCAGCGTGATATCTATAATTAATATCTTAGCAATGGATCAGAATAATTGTAATATGTTGTTTTATTCCCAGAGTGTTTGAAACGATGAAGATGTTAATTTTTTTTGTCATTTCCATGTATTATGTGGGCATGTGAGCTTGAGTGGGTTGTTCTACAGCTACCCAAATAGTAGCATAATGTTCAAGAGGCAAATTTGACCAGAGAGCCAGATAAAGTTTAATATCCAGTTGGCTTAATCAGCTAGCCAAGTTTCACAGCCATTCCGACTGATTCAGAATGACTGAATCAACTGTTTTTTTTGTTTTCAATTAACCTCCAGTGGCCTCGTAAGTCCAACGAGTGTTAAAATCATTAAACTTAAGTCTAAATAGCATGAAAGTTCAATAAAGATGAGAATGTATGGATGGACACCGGTTCTGTACAACTTGCAATGCTTGGGCAGTGGGATTTAGATTAGGAATAGCTGTACAGTTACATTTAATATTGCTGATGAGGGCCGGCCGAGAGGAAAACTTTGAATGTGCTGAAGTGGTTCTGTGAGGGTTTTATTAACTGTCCGGCAACAGTATTTTAAATGTAGTAGGCAACCAGCATGCTAAATGTGGAGGTGTGGCGTGAGCAATGTTCAAAATTAAAACTTGGTGACTGTCTTAAGGGACTAGTTTAGTTATTAGGGGAGACTAATTAACTTGTTTCCATTGTTGTAAAAAAAACAGAAAAGTTTAATGGACA
Organism: Xiphophorus hellerii; assembly: GCF_003331165.1. NCBI lineage: Eukaryota > Metazoa > Chordata > Actinopteri > Cyprinodontiformes > Poeciliidae > Xiphophorus > Xiphophorus hellerii. Next base: position 12,754,754 of record NC_045692.1, read on the forward strand.
AAATATTTCATTGTTATATCAAAGGCCATACACCATTCTTGTGAAACCTGGAACATTTTTTCCCTTGTTTTTTAATTTATTTCCCCTCTTCTTTTCTCTGTGTTATTTTATGTATTTAAATTCACCTATTTAACTGTTTTTGTCAGTGTTGCCAGTTCCATTTTGATTTTGTGACCTCTGGTGTTCGGATGGTAATTTCTTCAATCAACTTGTTAACATAGAAAAGGGTCTTATGATATAAGAAAAAAATAACCCTAATGAAAGCCAAGCTTGCTTGCAGTCGTTAAAGGTCAAGGTTATTTTGTCTTGAATTGTTATACAATAGAAAATAATTGTAAATATTTTCCACTTCATTCATTTTGTCTATTGGATACGTTTTTGGCTACTTGCTTTTTTGTATTTACTGAATTTCTTTTTTCTTGCTGAAAATAGGGAGCCTCATACATTTGAGAGATGTTGGACTTTGACGGGAGTTCACTATGAAGCATACTTGTTGTTTTAGAGCCAGTAGGCACAGAATATCTATCAAAATGCTCCTGACCATACAGAAAGCAACCGGTCAATGTGAAACAGAGCTCCTTTGCAAATGTCACACTGCTCTCTGGACCACAGCACCTAATCATAATTTTATCTCCCTTGTTTTTTTCTGTTTCTCTGACTCACTTTAGCAGTTCAAGTTTTATACTTGTCTTTTGAGAAAACAAAACATTATTATTGCTTATTATTAGATCCAAGCTATACAAACAAACATTGCCATCATCTACCAATTATAAACTGCCTGGTTTAGTGCCTGTGATCTAAATGACATAATATCTTAAGTTTGTTTGAAGTTATGTAAAATATGTACAGCTGAGTAGAAATCAGAAACATTTGGAACATGAACACTTTCATGATGTCCTACTTGGTTCAGTGTGTTGTGCTCAGTGTGGTTCGTCTCAGCTGTGCTTGAGATCAGCCTGAGGCTCTTTACCTGGGGATTTTGCCTTTGGGTTTTTCTCCTACAGTTCTGTGTGTTGAAGCAATCTTTAAAGGTATTGTACAACCCTTTTCATTCCACTAGAAATTGGAACCAGGCTGTACCATTTCTGAGAAGTTTCTTGTTGATAGTTTTGGTTTTTACTGAAAGTTTAATGCTTGCAGAAAGTTGGAAAAACATATTTCCTTGTGACCGAACCATTTATATTAGGGGGAAAAAACAGATGAAGTAATTACGTGTTCAAACAACTGAGTGACAAATGATTATTTTGTGTTTCTTATTTTACATAAAAGTATTTTTGATATCAGTACTAATGAGTACTATGTTCTTGTGTGAAGGTTGATTTGTTTGGAGCAGGACCAAAATGGAGGCTGGAGGAGGGAATTGCTATGTGGGCCATGTTTAAATAAATAAAATTCTTTTGAAAGTTGCCTAGTAATGTTAAGACAAGATGAAGAAATGTTTTAATACAGAAATGCTTGCTTTTGCAACAATTGGGAACACTTGACCTGAAAGATGTCCGGCAATGACTGAGAACTGTCAAAAGGGACAGCCACAAACTAAATGACTAAACTAAATGAAAAAACAAAACTAAATGATCCCCAAGATGCAGGAATAACCACAGTCTTGACAGGATTGTGAAACAAGGATAATTCTTTCATGTTTTGTTGAAGGACCCAAAAGCTGTCGAAACAAGTAAAATGTGTATTTAATGGATAGCAGTCCAAAATGGAGCCACCGGGGGTTTCACAGAAACCAGGAATATTTGGAGAAAAATGGAAACCCACACTCTTTCGTTCCACCTAACTTTCTGTTAGGCTACATCATCAGTGACCCTATGTAATTTGTTTTCTCTGTGAAAACTGTGACATCAGCTGATTTTTGTATTTTTATGATTTACGAGAGATAATCATCAAGATTAACTGGAATAATTGCTTGAAATATATTTACTCTGTGTGCCTTCTGTATGTTTAGAAAATATGTTTTATTTTATTATTATTTACAGAAATAGATCAACTGTTTTGTCAATATTTGAATGTGTTCACATGCACCTGAAAAGCTGCATTGGTCATTGATTGGGGTCTTAACCAGGTTTTTATTTGCTCACGACAAGGAATATTGTCCAAATAGTCCTGTATATAAAGTCCATTTGGAACAAAACAACTGAATGCTGGAATTAACTGTGAGCTTCTACAGGGGTGGAAGAGCAAAAGTCAAAGTGATTTAAATAACAAGTAGCATTCAATCGATGTGGAATACCGTTCTATGAATGGAATGCTTGAATTGATTTGAATGATTCTAATTAAAATAACACATGGTTGAAGAATATATTGATTTCCGTCACATGGAAATCCCATGCTGTACTTTTTTTCATTAAATACTTTTGGTAAAATTAAAGTAAAAGTTTGCGTGCGTGCATGTATCGGTGTGTTTGTGTTGTAGTTCATAAGAGGGAGGAAATGCTCCACACACTATTTCTTTTGTTTGGCTATTTTTAGCTGCTGCCCATGTCAACACTGACATCCACACGCACACACACACACACAGCTACCTACCCACCCCCTGTGGGCGGCTTTAGTATAATGATCTGCGTCGCAACCATTAATCTTTGTCTTGTCTTCATTCATCCCACAAAGGCACCTGTTCCCCTCTGATGTTGCAAGCTTGGCGTATTGTGTCAAAAATACCCAGCACACAATAAGAACGCTTTGATATTTGTCTGTGCAAAACGACAACTGTAGCATGCAGGGGTCCTCCTCAGGGGTGTAAGGGTCTTTGTGTGTACTGTGTAACCATGCAGCTACTAAACACTGCTTTGAATCCAACTCAGGACCTTTGCAATACATCATCCCCCTCTGCATCTCCTCATGTTTATTATCTTTCCACTCTGCTATCAATCAAAGTGAGGGAACTATGTCCTGAAATATTCTTTAAAAAAAAAAAAAAAAAACGTTTTCATGTGACTGTCCACAGCACTGTGGTGCAGCAGACGAACACAGATGTGATTGATTACCACTTCATCTGGCTGGTTATGTTTGCATAATACCTCCCAGCCCATGGATCACAAATGAAATGGATTTCGTTTGGTGTTTTTACTGTCACTGGCATCTCTGCTGGTGTAGTCTGTTCGATACTCTCGCAGTCATGTTGTCCAGAGCATGCACTCTTACCACAGTCAGACAGAATAAACAAACAAAACATACGCACGCACACACAAATGCAAATCTCTGCCCACATCAGCTTTGTTGTTTACCAAAGAGGGAATGCTGTTTCTTTTGTTGCAGCTCAGCACAACCTCTGGATTTCAGGAGTTTGTAGCACACTCATCAGCATTCATCGGGGTGAATGGTACCTCCTCTCCGGGTAGACAAGATACAGATTGCTGCTCCTTAACCCAAAGGGCTTGTGGCAGCGTGGTGATATGAAAATAATGCAGTCAGGCTAATTGGAGCAAAAGCACCTGTGTTGGCATTTTTGACCTGCTGGTGCTTTTGGAGGTTATCTTATGAGAAAAGCTTTTTTGCAATCCGGGCATGTGTAACACCTCCAGCCTGTTCTAGTGATCACTGTGCGTTGTATTTGAAAGTGAAAGACAGACAGGAGAGGCCATGGGATGCATAGTAATGAGGTCATGGTGATGTTGCTGGCAGGTTAGTTGGACTGTATTGAATTGTTATTCCTTACCTTACTTTTGTAACTCTTTTGAGCTCAACCTGTAATATTAATGTCTACTGCATTTGTACGAAATTAGCTGGATATTTTGGATGTGCAGCAGGCATTAGCCATTCTTCCCTATTTTAAAAGGAGTGTTTTATGAAAATGTTGCTTTTTTTCTTTTAGCTTTGTGTCGTGTTACAATGTTATTTCCTAATCAACAAAACATTTCTAGAGTGTTGCTGTGATTCTTTCATGAATGTTTGAGGCATGTCACTTTATCACGTCTGGAAAATGACACATGGCTTCAACTTCTGATGAATAAAAAGGTTTATAGGATTGTCAGGAACAACAGTGTCATGTAGGGAAGTGAGTTTTTCATCACCATGGACTAAAATAGTGAAAGAAAGAAGACCTTGTCTCAAGCTGAAACATTTAAACTTAATGGAAATTTCCAGCTATTAAACTGATAAGCATGGCGTTGGTAGTATAATGCTGGAGTTGGCTTTGCTGCCAGTGATACTGTTGTATTGGACAAGGAAAATAGATAAATGAAGATGGAGGACTACCTCTACTTCAAGATTACTACAAATCAGCAGCTCGATGACTGAAAGGTGGACACAGTTGGGGGGCTCTGGAAGGACAATGATCAAACATACATAAGGTTTTTAAAATAGTCTATCCAAAACCCCGACCTTAACCATTCTCAACAGGAAACTAACTAATTTAAGTTATTTTTTTTTTAGCTTTTTGATATAGAGTGGCAAATATCTTGTCTCCAAATTGTGTTTGGTGGCTTTAAAACGTCTCTCTCTACAAAAACCCAGCAGATTGCATTGATTCACTTTCTTACAGCATTAAATCCGAATACTATGAGCACGTAGTACTAGTATTATTGAGTGGTTTGTGCAGATTTGACCCTGTAAGCATACTTTTGACCCTGTTTGGACTGAAAAAGTTGTGCACCAATTTTTTGTATATGAGATTAAAACTCCAACCTGAAAAGCCCACAGATCAAAGAAATCAATAAAAGCCCCAGATAAATATCACATTTATGGCCATAATGAGCATTTGTAAATTTCAGACCAGATATGTGGACAGGGAAGCTTGGATGCTAATCACATTTATTTCATTCTAAGTTTAGAAAAATTGAGTGCTTACACTTCTATAAGTCAAGGAGTTGCGTCAATGCTGTTGTCGCTTGTGTAATTGGGTCCACAGGTAGTGCCGGGTGTTATGAGTCTCTTTGGAAAATAATGTGAAAGATTAATCATTTGGACAGGAAACCCAAACTTTGTTCACTCCAGGGAGGGATAATAAGATGGCACGGTTTTTTCTCTCTCTGCACAGATAAAGCAGAAATGCCGGTGAATACCATTCAAACATGTAATGACAGATTGTGTTCAATACATAAAAGTATTTTATGTTAAAAAGGGATGGGAGCAGTGGCTGTCCCTAAAATGCTGGCATTATATTGCTGGTGTTCCAGCTTGGTGTAATATTAACGTAGTATTTAACGTCAAATGTACTTCTGGCCAGATCAGATGGATTTTGTGGGAGCATTTTGTCTTCAGTTTGATGACTTGTGCAACGTTTAAAGACTCCATCAAGACAGTCAAATAAAGCAGGAATAGTTGTGACATAAAAATACTGCCAGATTCTTTGTACAAACTCTATGTTTTTTTCTCCCCCTTTAATCTGTCTTTTTTGAATCCTCAATGTTCAATGAATATTCAGTACTGCTGGCCTTGCATAAACAGTGCATGTGTGTGTGGTTGCCTTGTAAATTTGCATTAATCAATTTATCAAGTTTCTGTTTGCTACAGCATGGAGCTGAGTTGCTCGGTTGCTAGGAGAATCCAGTGATGACATGTCATCCTTTAAAAAGGTTACACCTTTTGAACCTTTGGTTCTGGAGAGGACAAAGCTCTCGAAAACCTGTGGAACAGGCAATCTGTAGGTGGAAGAGAAGAAACTAATGACTTTCATGATGTAGCTACTCCTTTACACATCATATAGTTAATGACCCCCGATAACAATAAGATATAAAAAGTGGTGCTCAGCACAATGTCACACAATGAAATCTAAATTATAGTTCCCTTTACTTATTCTGGGAAGCGAGAACCATCAGGAACTTATCCTGGAAGTCAGAATTCTTTGGAAAATCAGGTTTTTCAATATCCTTTACTTCTGAATCCAAAGGGTCGGTCTCTCCCTCAATGCCAGAATATCCTGTTCTCTCGATGCCATCAAAGATCAGTGGAATCAGACCAACATGTTTTCACTTGAGCTATCTTCTACTTAACTCTCATTCTTTAGATTATACGGTAACATCCAGTGTGTTTTTAATATTAACCTAATCTTTGCAGTCTCTGAAATCAACTAGTCTTCATTCAGATGCACATTTCTTTCCTTTGAAAATCCTAAAAAAAATTACAATAAATGTTTAACAAATGACTGGTTTATATTTATCTTTTTATGAGTTTCTAAAAAAAAAAAAGGTAAGGGAGCAATAACTTCTTACTTTGCTGAACTCTGTATTATAATCACTAAAACAGTGGATATTACGTCACAAGCGAATAAAATTTAATGTTGAAAGAAAACTCATCATGGAATTGCAGAATGTCTGCATTATGATCCACCGGTGCATATTCTGGCATTTATTTTTATTGTGTAAATGTAAACATACACATTTTAACTAGATATATGCAGAAACCTCTATAATTGTTCATCTATTTATTTGAGAATATATTTTAGGAGTGGAAAAAGCTACATGTTAATAGCAAAAAATAGATGTAACAGAAGCATTTAAAATTTTCATCATTACTTTTTTTTACTATTCAAATTGTTGAAAAACGTTATGTACTGATGTACTGTATGACTCCCTGTTTCCTGTGGTGTGTGTATGATGTTTCTCCCAGACACTCAAAAACAACAACAGAACAGGCTATTCAAATACGGTACATAGTCATTATTCTTCATAACTAGGAAAACAATCAAGCAACTCAGCTAAGCTTGTCCATAAATGATGCAAACACTTAAATTGCGTTAACAACGACATAACATTTCCTAAAGATGAACAGCAAGTTCTGACTTTGAAAAAACCCCCAAAAAAACAGGAGACCAACTTTCAATGGGATCACATAAGCCACGTAATAGGACAGTAATGACTGCTAAGTGCTCAAGGGTCAGAGTTTCAGCATGTTGATGGGTGGTGGTGGCTGGTGTCCTATAGCATATAATGAGATAGCCCGAAGTTACAAGAGCTTTTATTCATCTGATCATGTTCACCAGAAAGGCTCATACTTGATTTAGATCCCAATTTTTCACTTATTATTCAGGATTCATTTTGAAAACAGACCACCACTGGCCCCCAAAACAACAATAATAATTTAAAAGACAAAGATGCAGCTAAAATAAATGATTTTTTTTAATCTAGTACATTGGGTTCATCTTTAGACATTTTTAACTTATGATTTTTATAACCATGCACAGCATAGTTCCATAGCAAAACTCGATATCTTAAAAATGTATCAGTTATCTCTTGTTCTAACGTATAATGGTGCAATGCTAGGTATACATTTCAGTAGATTGACGCTCTGTAATCCTCCCAGTATCCTGCTTGTTTTAACCTTATGTCTGCCATCTACGCAATTATAATCATCCCTATTCATTCACTTCATCTTTTTGTAAGATTTAACTAGCAAAGAAAACAGATTAAAAACGTATGCCAACTTACAACTGGTGCAGACACACAAAATGCATTGCATTCTGAGAAAAACACATCATTATGAAAAATAACCATCACAGGGACACTTAAATCTGACATGTTATTCAGTTCATCATTGAACACGTGTTCCTAAAATACACAATTCCAGGCAACCTGTCCTAATTTTACAAGTTCACGTCTTACTACCATTTTCCCCACAAAAGTAGTCTGTGTTTTCCATTTATCTCACTTTTGTTGTCACTGTGAATAAAATCCAGTTTACTGAAGTTTTCATACATTTAAAGAAAAGCAAGAGAAGCGCGAGTTGTTGCTAGCTTTTTTGTGGCTGACACAGTTTTACTTTAGATGCCTCTCTTCAGCTCTGAACGCAGAGACAGAAGACATAAATTGATACGGCAGAGACTCGAAACTCAGGAATACTGAACAAATTCACATTAATAAGGTAGTTACAAGAAAACGCTTACATGCATACAAAAGCTGCGATGGACTGGCAACCTGTCCAGGGTGTGTCCCACGTCTCGCCCGTTGACTGCTGGGCGAGACGTGGGACATTATAGCGCTCCTATAATGAAACAGAGTGACAATACTTGAGAATTAATGCTCATATATTATCTCCACATGATGTGTGTCTGACTAAGCTTGAGCTATTCTGTGAAGAAAAAAAAGAGTCAAAGCTGGAACAGACATACCCCAAACGACATTGCAACTTTAACTGCAGCAAAACGGGTTCTACAAAGTGTAGACTCAGGAAAGGTGAATACAAACACATAGCACAACCTTTACACCAACTTCCAATAAAGAATCACTTGATGTTGATCCATCACATTGAATACCAGTAAAATACATAAAATTCTGTGGTTGTAATGTGGCAAAGTGTGAAAATCTTTTAGAGTTGTAAGCACTTGCATGGCATTGAAAATGATTTTCAATAGCAACTCAGTTTATTTCGGCTTCTTTTAGTTTTTAAAGAGCATACTATTTAAATACTCTGTAAGGTCTTCCAAAGTCAAAGTAAGCATTCAAAGATATGACATTATACAAGTTCTTTGCAGAAAATGTTAAAATGTCAGGCCCCAAGAGGCAAACAGTCGAAGCTTTGCATATTTTCTTCTTTCGTAAACATTGCAAGTCTCCCATAGTCTAGAATACCAAATAAGTATTGCATAAAATATTTAATCCTCCCCTCAATATGCAAATTAGGGGCAAGGTACTCAAGAATTTGTGAAATAAAAAGTAATGGGAACGGCAGGGCTGATAGATGCACTGCAGTTGTTTACTCAAGCACCTAAGCAAGAAACACACAAAACACCTTCATTTCAGGGATTATTACAAACACCATTGATAAACGCATCGATTTCCTCTTTTTTGTCTTTAGTGCAAGTTCTCAAGAGGCTCGATTCAGAAAATTCTTTAAATTTTTTTCTGAGAAGTAAATATTGTTACTACCTTTTCTGTGTGCTTTCATGCTCTCGCTCTCTTTCAGTGACTCTCATATGCAAATACAAACATAACAGCAGTCTATTTTTCATTGAATTGGCCAGAAAGAAAGGTGAACTAAATCTACAAGTGTAAAATTCCTCCATAGCTCTTTCTTATCTAAAGAAGACAATATTGTATATATAAGTAGAAATTCTGTGTGTTCTGAAAATAGCCTCAGATGTGCATATTATGATTGCAGAACATACAATTTGTTTGTCTAATGACTGAATATTTCATTCTTCTTAAGGATGGTGTAATGATCATCGTGTCTGGCTAATGTCACACAGTTCTTTATTGCCCACCCCTGGAACAGAGTAAGCCATCAGTGGAAGCCAATAAGGTTTTTCTTGCCACTATAAATCTCAGGCTAGCCTTCTTTCCTAGCAGTGCCTTAAAAAAAAATAAAACATTCTTTTGTCCCTGTTGCTTTATAACCTACCAAAGATCCGTGTCGACCCATTACATTTTCTGTAGAAGAAAAGTAAAGTTTATCCCAATCCTGTGTGAGGTAATGTCCTTTTAGCTCAGAAACCGATTTAGGAAAACGCCGGCCACGATTGATTTTTTTTTCTTTTACTGTGCTTAAAAATCACACTCATACAAATCCCTATTGACAAGCCAAGTTCAGTGCTGATCCATCATGCAGCATGCTTTTGGCAGTCATGTGTATCTTATGCCCTCGTCCAAATGTGGAGTAATAATGAGACGTATCAAGATGAGATATTGCTGTCGCCTAAAAGGACAACCCCCAAGAGGACAAATGGCTGCTCTTTGGATCATTGCGCCCACATTAACCTTCTCGTGCAGGGATCAGGCACAAGCTTATACTTTCATGTGGGAAGGTTATCAGAATACCATTTCTGGTGCCCCTGACAGCCCTTTCTGGGCCTTTCTGGAAGACAAGAGAGAAATGAAGCCTTCCAAAGAAATGCCGCACAAGCATTTGGCAGGAATGGAAATGGCATCCCTCTGGTACACTGTGTCTCTTGCCTGAGATAAAGGGTGGCACACAATTGGACTCTATCAATTTTATTACAGTGGAAAAGGAAAGAGTAGCTAATTAAGTTAATTTTATTTTAATTAGTGATCCCTCAAAGTGAGACATTTGAAAAACCCAAAGGGATCATTGAGCAGCAGTTTCAAAGTGACTCTGGAGAATGTACCAACTCTGGAAACGTACCAGCTAGAAGTCAGCTGAGAAAATCAAGAACTACAGTCTGCAGTCGGTTTTCTATAAATCTGTGTAACTGTGACAAAATGGTTCAGTTTCTGTTCACCACTTGTCCCTTACTCTTATTTCTGATTCACGTACTTCCTATAGTTGGTTATAATGCTTAAATTTAAACATTACTTTGCAACGTTGCTTCACTTAATCTCCTGGGTTTGTTTGTCTTAGCATTATGTTGGAGTTTCCATCTGTTTATATGTTTAGGTTAAAGCTACAACTTCTGGACTATTGGTTGAACTTGTTTATTTTGTTTCAAAGTATATTCATGGTATTTGTTTTCCTTTTTACTCACCATTGTTTGTTCCTTGTAGATCTGCAGCAGGGCAGGAGTGTGGGAGGGGCCGGCCCAGTATTTCCTGCTTAAATGGATGGATGATGTCACTGATCGCCTTGCTGGGTTCTACCAATTAGAGGGTTTTCTTTTCAGTATTTGTTTGTTTTTCTTTAAAGTAGCTTTTGAGTTATCTTGTATTACATGGTTTATTTTGCAGAACATTTCATTATGTAGATGGGTTTGTAAATTAGATTAATAATTTTATTCTTGTTTCTTTGTTTAGATTTTGGTTTTTTTTTTACCCTTTTAATTGTGGCTTGCTCCACTCAAGTGCAGGTGTGTTGCCAATTTTCTATAAAAACTGTGAGTTCTTGGATTCTCAGTAGGGGGTTGTCAGAGTCAAAAGTAACAAATAAAAGTTGTCAGAAGAATCTGGAACTGGTGGCTGGTGCTGTTTTGTTCTGTTCATCTTGCTGATCCTTGACCACACTACTTTACAGTAACCTAATCAGCTCCAGCCAGATTCCCTAGTCCTGCTACCTTTTAGGCATGAGGAACTAAAAGTAACATTATTCTGAAATTTTATCAATTTCATTGCAGTCAAAAAAGCTAATTTTGTTAATTTAAGCCTGTTTAATTATTGTGAAGAGAACTCAATTGCATCGATGTGTTCTGGAGACTCAGCAAAATGAGGTAGCTGAACATAATGTGAGTAGGATATTGCGGGGCTTTGTAATGACTTTAAAAAGGACAAAAAACATTATAGGCCTATGCCATAGTTCACTTCTGATGGTGTTAGTGTGCTCGTCTTCAGATGAAAAAGGTTGTGCAGCATTTTTACATTTGACATCTAGGAAGATTAAAAGAAATTACTTCGAACTCAAGCAAACTCAAATCAAAGTATACACAAAATACAATATTCAATTTAATAGATAACTCTATTAATACAACATCATCATGATGTCATTGCGGCATCACGTGACTTCCTCCCAGTGAACTTTATTCCGAAAACAGCTTTTTTTGAATATCTGAACCAGGAAAATGTTGGACACTGAAAATTACAAGCTAGGATGGATGTAACAATTGAGGCGTGTGCACCCACGACACGACGAACCATGCCTGTTGGTGCTGAAACCAAAACGTAAGTTATGTCGAATGTGCGCGTGTTTGCCTCCTCCGTCACAATGATCTTTGAGATATACATTTGCACGATAATTTGCATCCTACTTTTCAGTGACGTTATTGTTTAAATGTATGTTGTTTATCTGGTGTAGCAAACTTACAGCGTGTTTTCTTGTATCATCTTTATCTGTCTTTCTCTCCTCTATCCTTCCTATCCCCTCATTTCCCTTTCAGGTATTTGTCCCTCCCTTCTCCCGTTCATTTTTCTCATTTTCCATTTCTTTTCCATCTCTGTGTCCACTGCATTTGAAATAAATGCAAAGCAACATCTAATGAGGATTTTCTCTCTTTGTTTTATTTTTATTTTTTTTTACTTGTTTTTCCCAGCAGTGTGGCACGTCAAGGAAACGCCCAATGGATTTACTTTCACAAGTAAAGATCTGAGCTTATTTGTTTTGAGCACAATAATCTTAAAGCCGTCATCCCTCATTCTACAACAAACGAATTAGCTCAGTTCTGGACGGTGAATAATTTAAATCAAAAGCAAACATACTACTTTTATCTTTACGTTAAGGGATGTACTCATAAACAAAGTCTATTCTTGAACATACAATTTTAACAATACTCCTGAAGATTCACTCAAGCCCTCCTGCCGCTGGCTGCTTGTGTGTTTACGGTCTATTGAAATTGTATTAAATACTGTTGTTTTTAATTACTGCATTCATCAGTCTACGCTTTCAGTCATTTGAAATACAGCTGAGCTGTCTTTACTCCAAGATGTTTAATTGTCTGCTCCTTATTGCCCTCTTTGTATTTTATCAAACTAATTTCTCTGCAACGAAAACCTACAGGATATCTGTCTGAAACTGCCAACTGGAGCTTGTCTGATAAGAGTAATTTTTAGAGTAGTGTCAATGTTAGGTCTATTTTAGGTCCTAACCTAGTAAATGAACCTAGATAATAATTCTTCTATCAGTCAAACTAAAGGGTTTAAAAAATGCGCAACAGAGTGAAGTCTCTAAGTCTGGGCTTAGCTAAAAGACGTTCGAAACTGCTACTCAGCCATGAATGAGACGACGCTGAAAGCACACTGATAAGGTCATAAATTCTGATCTCAATCTTGGTGTCCTAAACTAAATGATAGAGTGTTTTAGAGAAATCAATAGTCTGCCAGGCTAGAGGAAGAGACGATTTAAAACTGCTGAGATAAAAGCGGAACATCTGATAGAAGATGGAATAAAATTTGTAGAAAGGCAGTGGGGGGGAAAATGGTCTTTTTTCTTATTGCATGGTCAGCTCTGTTGCTTCGCTTCTCTGGGGAAACCTCTGCCAAATTCACACAAACTCACACCGCAAACATCCCTGCAAATGTCTACCTACACAGTGATGAAATTCAGGACGCTCTAAGTGGACTTGCAGCATGTTTGCTATGTACACCTTGTACATGAAGAATTACATTAAATTCACAATAAATATCATCTTGAGGTGATTTATATATAAAAAATATATATTTCACTTCAGTCACACATACATTCCAGTTGATCCTAGTTATCAAACAGTGCAATAAGTTAGTTTAAACACTGTAAGGAAACCCAGGAATTATTGACTTATGTCATTCACTCCTCGACGACGAGCAAGTAGCAATAGCTTGCGTTGTGTCTAAAGAGGTGCATTGGTGCCGAAATGCAACTAGGGATTTTTTTTTCTGAGATTTGTACAGGTGACATTATAATCGTTATGAAAATTGCTATTGGAGAAGAGCAAATAGTCTTCTCTACGATCTTTATTTCGTGTTAACATTAGTGAAAATAACATGACCGGTAATGTTCACCGACATTTGTTCATGTTATTCTAGCTTCATAACAATGACCCATGATGATCAGAAGGTTATATTCACTTATCATCGGCAAAAATGTCATAGTAATTTCAAGCTTTTAATGATGGCTTTTCATGTCACCTGAAGGACAGATGGTCAAATATTGGAGTATGTATAAATTCTAGCCTGAATGTTTATTTGAGTTGAATGTTTTATTATCAGTAAAATGTAAAAGAAAAAAAATATGGTTCAAATTAGGAGTGTAACAATAAATTGTCTGAGATTTCCTTAATTTGGGGTGATAGGTGATCGGCTGATACTTACGCATCAATCTTATTTATCAATCTTATCTCCCTATATAAAGGTCTGAATACCAACCTCTGTCCCCTTTTGCTTTGTCATGAGAGAGGGCTGACTGACAGAGCCGCTGCTGGTCACATCATGGTTGACAGTAGTCACAACAATGTTGCCAACTTAACGACTTTGTGGCTACATTTAGTCCCTTTTCAGAAGACAAAATCGGCATTTTCAAAAATCGGAATCGGCAGGTCAGGATTTCTAAAGATCGGCGATCAGTCAGACAACTGACCGATCAGTGCACTCCTAGTTCAAATGCATAATTGACAACTCCAAACTAATTATGCCATTCTTGCACACGATAACTGAATGTACATTTCTGACACTGGGAAGGAAGCGTAAAAAAAATTTCACATTCTGTCTCTTAAAGCTTCTCACTATACTGAAAGCTCAACATTTGCACTTCACACCGATTTGAAGGTGCCATGTTAGCTATATATGAGCCGACATGTACACTATATATGAGCTCATATAAATATCTCCAAAATGAATGTGACGCATGGAAACTAATTACGTTTTTTTTAGGATTATTTATTGTCCGCTGAGCCGACAAGTTGGGAGTAATTTATTTCCTCCCTGTCAAAAACATTTATGAGTCTGTTTCAGCAGTATGCTCTAAACCAGAAATCATAAATCCGCCACTGTATCCTTGTTTCTCTCCTTCTCTCTTCACCTCTTCCTCTTCCCTGCCTTATTTTTCCCCCAGTGTAACCCCACATCAGCTGACTAAGTGCCCTGCATGGATTGAAAATTTGCCATCAGATCAGAATTCATCACTTGTGACTGGAGCATGAAGGGGCGAGAAAGAGGGAGGTTAATGATGTGTAACTCTTTAAAGAGTGATGCAGAATACATATTTAAAAAAAAGCTAATGTCCTTGATTTTGTGTTCTGGGGAAAAACGTGGATTAATGATGTCCCCAAGGTTGGAAGGAAAAATTAAGATTAGTAAGGGGTGCAACAGTTTTCAGGACACTGCGCTCCAAAGGCATATTAGGGCATTTTTCTGATGAACAACTTCCCCTCTAATTAAAAATGCTATCAGCTTGCTGGCTTAAGCCAAACACAGTGTTGGTGAACACAAAAGTCAGCTTTCACAGCTTGCCTCCAAGTCAGAAATCTGTTTTGTCTCCACAAGGTGGTGTCATTTTCATTAGCTGAATGTTGCAGCTCATTTTGACAGCTGATCTGACTGCAGTGACACGTGTTATCTAGTTTTAGGATCTAATTCTACATCAAAAACTGAAAAGCACTTGTCATAGTTTTCTAAAAAGGGCTCCAAGAGGCTGCAAGTACTTTTTAATGTTTAGGATGACCAGTTAAAACTGTCAGGGAACCTTTATAACCCAGCAGGGTGAAACCCCAAGCCTCTCTCATTTCCTTGCAGAGAGCACTTCAGTGAAGAAAGACAGCAAAGCCATTATCTCAATTTGAAGAGTAGCTGTCTTGACCCATCCACTGACCTTTAAAGCCACAGTTGCTGTGGTGTAGAGTGAGTTCATTATCCACAATTGCTGTCAGTCCACGAGCTTTAGTATCATCAATCATAAAATAAGAGAGAGTAAATAGAGCGTCCTGGAGTGGTGAGCGGACTCTCATCTCTATCTCCTGGCTGCCTCCGTTTTGTTTTGTTTTTTTCCCTGCGCTTCAAACTTAATAATCTCTTCCTCTTTGTCTTGTTACTCATTATTCTCAAACATTACCATCAGCTGAACTTGCATGCACAAACTTGCAATGCAATTCAGGCTTGTCTAGTTTGTTAATATTGTTAATCTTCAAAAGTCCTTTGCTGCGTGCAAAGGTCAATGATGAGTGACTTCACATTTCAGTCACCGTTAACCGCTTTCATGTCTGGGGACATGCTGCGGAGATGGTCAGCTCTACTTGTGACTGAGTGTACAGTACGAGTCAGTCAGAGTTAACAAGCTTTGTCCAGGTCAAACAAGTGGAACTAACCCTGACTCATGATCGGCTTACAAATGCACACCCTGTACTTGAAATGTCCAAGTAAAGTCGGAGAGTTGAACAATTTTCGGCCTGGAGGAGAAGCCATGTAAAGTTTTGCAGAACTTTAAAGGCCAGCAGTTTACAAATGCTAACTTTTACTTGGACTAGTCAACGTTAAGTGTTTGACCTTTTCCTGGCTAAATGCCTCTGTTACATGCAATTAATCCACAGAAATACTAACCCTCTCAACCATACTTTTTTCACAGGTTTTTATTTGATATACTTAGTAGTGCCAAATTGTGGCCTAGAAAGTCGATTAGATTTGATGGGATGAGCGATTATAGGACGACTTAAATTAAGCTTTTCTTTCCAGAAGAAACTGAATATGCAGTATATCAAAAATAATACAGATTTGGGGTTTTTACTACTAAAGATCAGAAGCTATATAAATGACATGTCAATAACAAAAATTATTGATGCATTTCAGTTTGAAGAATAGCATCTGAGATAAATGTACTTTCTTTAATGCTGGTTGTTTTCTGACTTCAAGCCAAAGTTATTTGTTTTGGGTCTTTGATATTGTGTGACTAAACAGAGGATGACCCTTCAGGTCACTCCCTGAAGTGTAAATGTGATGTTAACCATCTGCACAAGGCACAGCGCTGACAGATGGATGAATACTGTTAATGCGGATTATAAACCGACTTGGGAGAAAGTGGTCCTTCAGGTGCATCAAAGGATGTGTTGGAAAGGCAGCTGCAAGGCACATTGTTCTCTTCATCAGTCCTGACCCAGTATTTCTGTAAAGCAGCAATCAAAGCCAATACGAATGAAACCTGCCTCAATAAACTTTCTAGAACAGAATAATTATGAAAAGAAAAAAAAACATATAAATTCAATTAGAAAACTTAAGAAAATGTATTCTAAAAATAAATAAAGATATTTACAAAACTGCAGAGCACAAAGCGCTCCCAAGTGGGTGAGGGCACGGCCTTACAAACTGAACAGATGGTCTAGCTAGGATGGAATAAAAATGATACCGTCTCTGACAAGCAGTACAGTAGTGAGAGTGTGTGTGGCTTATGATTGTTTAATTTTTTTTCTTTTCTTTTTTCAATTTGAGCTGTTCGAATCCACACAGATCATCACAGGGTCCAGAATGAAGGATTTAGGCCCCCTGGGGACTCCAGCGGTTTTAATGCCCACAATAGTCTCCAGATAATGCAGTTGAGCCGGCCTCAGCTTTACTCAGAGCAGCCCAACAAATAGAAAACAAAGAAAAGGGAAGAAAAAATGATAAAATAATAATCCCTAACACTTGAAAACTTTGTAGTTTTGATCGCTCAAAGATTTTTTTTTTTAAAGTTCATGATTTTCCTTATCAATTTTTAGTCTTGCAATAAGTTAGTTATCTGTTTAGTAAAGCTCACCTTATGTTCTTGTTTTTTGTTCCATTCCTCGATTTGTTACCTGCTTTGTGCATTTTTTCTTTTCAGAACCTCTGAGGAAATATCCTTGTGTTGGGAATTACATCTGAGAGTCCTTTTCTGCACCTCCAGAAATGGAAATGTTTGCCAAATTTTCTTCACAATGTAAGTCAAGCTAATTCGGATTGGATGTAGAGTATCTGCAATCATAAATTTTTAAAATCCTGACTAAGATTCTTTGATGGATTTTGGTCTGAGAAACCATAGCAACAAACAACATACATGCATACATAACAAAAACATCATTTAAAAGCACATGGTACTGAAAACCATTTAGGCTCTGACTGAGTTTTCGGGATCTTTGTCCTGAAGATGAAAAGTGGTGCATAAATTCAGTGTGTTGACATTTTACTTTCTTCTCCATTTATTGCTTTTCTTGCCCAGCCTGTTAGTTTACAAGGATGACCATATGTTGGTAGTTTAGAGTTGCACCATACGCTTTCCATTTTCAGATGATAATGAACAGTTTTGTGGGAGATGTTCAAAGCTTGCGGTCTTGCTTATAAACCTAATGTTGATTGAAACTTTTCCACAACTTTATCCTTAAACTGTCTGCACTGTTTCTTGGTCTTTATCTTGTTGGTCTTTCTTGGTATGCTTGGTCTTTATGATGTTGTTTGTTCACGAATGTTCTCTAACAAACCTCTGCAGATCCCACACACACTGGACACAAGCTGTTTAAACTCTTACTTTCAGGTCAGAGGGAATTCTACACAATGAATACCTACACCCTGAGTAGTCAGCCACTCTGCTGCAAAACAAATTACAGTAAGCATTTTTGGACATCCACAGCCTGCCTTTTTTTCTGTTCTGTTAAAAAAAATGGTTGTTCATTTATAAATATGCACTGAGTGCCTGAGACTGAAGTAAAATTTCTTGTTTGTGCTCACAACCTTGGCCAATGAACATCATTCTGAGTGTGTTAGTATTCTACATTTGTTCCCTGTAAATCTATATGAAAATGTCTGCAATGCCATTCATTCAATAACTGAGAAATGCCTGAAAAGCTTGCTTTGAGCTCTTAATTATGTGCTTAGAAGAAACTTAATCCCCAGTATGACTAAAGAGATTCCCTGTGCAAACACATTTATATTCCAATTTGCATTCCCGTTTGAGAACTATTTGCATTGTCTGTCGAGCTCATCGCTGCCAAGCATGAAAATCTCTACAAGACAGAGACAGTAAGTGTTACACAAGGTTCGATTTGAAAGACAATTTTGTGTTTTTATGTTTTTATTGGAATTCAGTGATGAATCAAATAAAAATACAACCTCCTGAGAGGCTTTCCAAAAGGGAATAGAGAGTCTGAAAGTGGAATCTGGCAATAGGCCTGCTGCTCTCTCCCCTCTAGAAGAAACTTTTAAAATAAATGATGGAATACCTATGCAATGGCACACGTTACTGGGACTTCACACCTCCACACACACGCCCGCACACACAGCGTATGCATTTAGTCTGCTGTGAACTTCTGACCGGCAGGTCTGAATTAATGCACTCTGAATATTGCTGTTCTCAGCCACTTTTATGTCCCACTTTTTACTTTTTTTTTTTAAATAAATGAGTAGCAGGGATTTTTTCTGCAAGCAAGACACATAATATAACATATTTCTTCTCTAAAATTCATGTACTGAAATCTCACTGCCAAAGAACAGCAGACTTGGACACCAAGCAGTTTGTAAAACGGGGCAAAAGTTTAAAGCTGGAAATGAATGAATGAACAAATAAATAATTGAATGAATGAATAATTTAATAATACAGTAGGCTACCTTCTGTCACAAAGCATAAAATATCTTCAGTCACTTTATGTTATTATTGTTAACAGACACAGCTTATGGACAGCTTGTAATAATTGTTGTGGACTGAGAACTCCACTCTGTTCCCTACAAAGAAATCTTCAGAGTTTATTTTCTTTATGTAAAAATGAACAATATGATGCATATTGCTAATTTTGAAACAGTCCCCTATTTAACAAGGGGTACATTGATAAATCTACACAGTGTACTAAAATGGATATAAATTATTAATGATTTTTATTCAGTTTTTTGTTGCTGCATAAAAGTAGGTCCTCTGCACAGGGCACTACTGTAGTCCCGTAAGAGCTTTTCTAGTAGTTAAACTGATTTATTACCAAATAAATTGTTCAGCAGGATCTGGACATCTCATCTGAATAGATAAGTGCACATACCCCCTTTCTGAATGACATGAAATTCAAAATAAATTATCATTAGATAGTCATTAGACAAATGGGCACATTAGTAAAGTCAACCCCTGAATCTAATTAAGTCACAACACTCGTTTTCTCATCACCCGTCTTTCCTCATCTCCCCTTCATCTCCTTTATGCCGTAATTTACCATCCAGTGCAAATTTCCAGGACAAACACAACCGTATTGTTCTGGCAAATGTTTGTTTAACAAATGCAACCTGGCACTGGCAGCAATTCATACGTCCCATGAAGCTTGGCAGAAAAAAATAATACTTAAAATGCTCCGTCATTCTGAATTAACACACGTGGCTGTACCACACATAACACTTGGAGAACTTCTCTGATGACCTGAAAGATCAATAACTGAGCAAATATTAGCTTTGTGCCATAAATCGCTTGATAGGGCACCATGTATGAATTATATCTATACCGTATATGTTCATTATGTTGACTTGTTCATTATTATCTTCCAGTAGAATAAACCTACCTAGATTTCTAATAAAAAAAAATAAAATAAAATAAATACTGTCTTATTTTCATTTCATAATTTACCTGCTAGAAGTCAGACCCCAGTGTGGAGAAGGTTATATTTGTTGTATTTTATTTGTTGAAAAATAAATATAAAAAGTAGGTTTTTCTTAAGTTTGCAAGGCTTATATGCCAAGGGTTTTATGGTAATCTTCAGTGTTTTGGGAAACTGATAGTCTTCATGTATCATAATTCAATTGTAGGAGGAGCTTTGTCCTACTATGGGAGAAATATATTTGTAATATATCAGCAATACTTAACTCTCCATTTGTCCATAGTCACTTTTGTATTCTGCATTTGATGCAACTTGTTTAAGGTTAACTAGAAAGCCAACTATGAATATATTATTGAATTAAATTATGATTTTGTTACCACAATTTCAAACTCAGCTAAACTTCAATAAATTTAGGCCATAGTTCATTTTTATCACAGCCCAGATATGGACCAGATATCTTGTTTACTTTTCAGCCCGTGTTTGAAACAACTGCATTTTGCTCTTCCCCTCTGTTTGGACAAATCTGGGCCAAAGCAAATCCCAACACAGAAAGCAACTGAAACTGTAAAAAGCAGAATCGCCCCAAGTCTTCTGGCTAGAGTAAACCTTATTTGACCAACATGTTGTTGTTTTCCAGTCCAAATACTGAATGAGATGTTTGTGCCAATTAGAGCTTTCTCTTTCCTGCATTAATAATAACAACCTCTCTCAGGATTTGTTTTCATTCATTTTCAGGAGGTAAACAAGTTGAAATTAAAGCTTGAAATATGTGTGACAAACAAAATGATTGTTCTATAGATATCAAATGAGCAGTATAATAAAAAAGCAAAATGTGTTTACATATTTTACATATTTCTAAAGTTGTTTAAAGTACAGAAAATATTAACACTTTCTCTCATTTCTCAGCCAGATTATTTTTTCACATGCTTGTGTCCTATTCGTCATTTCTTAAGCACTTTTCTCCTGGTTCTTTTGAATCTCTTTAACGATTTAAAAAAGGAACATTTAAATCAATACTACACATCAATAAATAAAAAGAAAATTAGGGTGATCAGCAAACTCAATGATCACCCTAATCATTATTATAAGTATTTTTTTTTTTTTTTGTGTAATCATAGGAGGCTCAACTTGTGGCTCCATTGGTTTGTGCTGTACTCTGACTGAAGGGGATTTATCCAGCAGTCAGTGTATTATTTTCATCTTTTACCAAAAAATGAAGAATAAAGGTGAATGTGAAATCTGTCAAGCTTAAGGACGCTCTTGACAACCCAGTTTCCCTGGCCCAGCACTTAGACCGTATCTCCCTAAACCCTACTGCACTATCTCATTGCACATTTCCCTCTATGTATTCTACACTGTCACCTCTGACAGAGTAGAAATACATTGTCTAAGTATACCACCATACCTGGGGTATTCTTTCTAAGTAGCTTATTGTAGCTTGAATATTAACTTCATAGTTATATCCTCATTTGGAAGTCACATTAGATAAAAGAGTGGGCCAAATGCAGAAGTATAAACATTACTACTGACACACACACCATCAGTTTATCAGTTTTGAACCAAAATGTTAATGGAAGCTAGAACAAGCAAGCATTGCCATTTTTAAAAATCCTAAATAAGGGATAACGTTCAGCTTTTTTACTTTATACAGTGGGTCTCCTACCAGCTATCTTCCTTCATACTTGATGATTTTTATAAAATCTAGTACTAGCTGCAAGGCAGCTCTTATACACAATTTGTACAGTCTGAGACAGAACTACTATCAGATACTTATTCTCATGGCAGAAATGCTTGTATAATCCTTAGTTAATGATATACCTTATCTGATAATCCTGTCTGATAAAGATTCCCTGAGCAATATTCCCTAATCCTCCACATCAACAAGGAGGACTTAGAGCTTGACTTTATTGTGTCATGTCAGGAGAAAAAAACTGCATCAGAACAGGCCTGAGCACAAACGTCCTGAAGAAAGAAAGAAATGCAAAAGGATATCGTAAGTCAAATAAACCAGCTCACATCCCTATTTAAAATGGTAGTTTATTCTGGTGTGAAAATGTAAAAATATAATGTCTTTTAAAAAAAATGTTCCCACATATACAAATGTTGTGAAATTTAATCTGAACAATTTAATAAAAAAAAAACTAAATGATGTGGGCAGATGCTAATATATTAAAGAATTCACTCTTCTTTAGTTCACAAATGACATCAATAATATTAAATCTGACTTAACTGAAAGTTCAGCTGTTCCTCTTGGATTTTCCAGACTCCTCTACATTTATATCGCTTAGCTAAAGCCATTGTTTACTGAAAGGTTTTATTGGATCACAAAAATTTCACTATGGGAAATGTATGAAAAATACCATGCAGATATACCATGAGATAAAAACTATGAAAAGCAGTAACACCACATAAACATGTTCCTCAGAAATGAGTGAAAAGACAAGATACAAACTGGTCAGGAAAGCTGACAAGAAGCAGAGAGCAACACTACAGGACCTGGAGAAGTTTCTAACAAGGACTGGTTGCTACATGAGAAGACAATCTCTCTGTGTTCTCCATATATCAAAACTAAAGGCTATGGAAGCTAGGTAGAAATCTTTTCTTCAAAAGAGACATCAAGGTGTGGCTAAATTAACCCAAAACCTTGTAGAAGTGTTGTGGTGTGATGAAACTACACTTAAAATTTGTGGTCACAATTTCCAAATCTTTGGTTGATACAAAAACCGCCATTCCCGAAAGAACATCTTGCTCACAGGGAAATATGGTGGCAACATCATGACCTTGGCTTGATCATGATGTGGAACTGAACCTGGATAAATATATTTTAATGCAGCACAATCATTATAATTTCTGTCCATCTTTAACCATGTAATACTGACTCAATGAGAGGAAAATTAAAGTGGGCTGATCAAAGTCCATAACTGAATTTGACAGTATGTCTGCAGTGTCACCTGAAGAGGGCAACAGACTAGAGACGCCATCTTCTGCAAGGCAAAATAGACATTAAGACGAGACAAGCAGTTACTAATGAAAAACGAATGCTGAACTTAAATCAAATGGTGCTTCAACAAAGTCTGAGTTTAACAGTGTGAACACTTACACGTTCTTCCCTTGCTATAAATCTATTGGTGTCTTAGTTGTTTCTTCTTCTCTCCTTTTTAATCATAAATTACATATTATTTATAACAAATCTAATTTATAAGAGCTAAGACGTCTCTCTTGTCTAATCAGGTCTCTCTTGTAAATGAGATCTTGGATCTTAATCAGAAAACCTGTGTTAATAAATAAATAAAAAAGAATATGACGTTTGTTTAATTTTCTAGATCACAATAATATGGCGTTTAGGTGTGTGCCACAAATATACAAGAAAAAAAAAAGAGCTTTCTCTTTGATTTATTAAAAATGTTAGTACAGTCGTTGAAATTTGAATCATAGTGAAATTTGTCTTTTACTTAATAGATTCTATCCAGTTTACACGAAACTTCTTGAAGTCATTTAGTTAAATACTGGAAACTCGTGATTAAGCCAGTATGCAGTTTTCAGGAAGCTTCAGTAAAAGAAATGATAAAAACATAAAATGTATCACATTTAGTGTCTGACTGCATTGCTGCCAGCCAACTGCCCTATCAGGTTACCTCTCCATAGATATAAGAACGTCATGTGAGTGATTTGGTCACACGGGGGCAGAATATTGCCTGCATTAGTCGAGACACATGGAAATGGTTTGCTTCCCACAGTATTTAAAGCCTTTTTGTGGTGGTGAAGAGAGCATCCAGATTGACAAGACCAGCAGCAGCATCTCACATGTGCAGTAAGTGCCTCCTGTCTCAATGGATATCTTTCATTTTGTACTGAATGTATTTGATTAGAATGTAGTTCTACTGATATTTAAGATATTTTGCTTTTATTTAGAAAAAATAAATGCTATATTTTCTTAGCAATTTGATTAATAATGTGCTATAGTTATAAATTATGTCTAACAAGTGTGGAATCTGAGTACAGAAAAGTTTCTCTCCTTTCCTTATTAAGGATTATAATTTTTTTTTTTCCTTTATGGCTGATATTTTTAAATCATTTAGATCATTTGGACTCAGATGATTAGATGTTATGATTGTCTGATAATATATCTATTCTTTAATGCCTTGTAATGTCATTCTACATTTGACACTCTACTATTGGTCAGTTATTAGTCTATTTAAGACTCCTAGTTGTTGCTTTAGAGTAGCAAATGTATTATTATTTATATTTCATTTGTAATTAATTCTTACATATTTATTAAAATAAAAAAGGTCTAAATAGAAAATGGCAAATGAATATGTAAAGAAAAGAAGGAAGAAAAAAAACTGAAAATAATAATAAATTGTTTAAGAAAATCTTAAAAGTAGTTTTATCCCAATGCATATGGATCAGCAAACTTATCTTTGTAAGTCTATTAGATCCTAATGACATAAAATGAGACTTTACAGGGAAATCTTTGTTTTAGTGAAGCAGCCACATCCCCAATTTGTTTTCTTGTTTTGCTTTAGAAATTGCTGTGGAATAAAATAATTATTCACAGTGTGTTTACTTTATCAAATAGTTTATTAAACCATTTACAGGATTATTATTACTTATAGGTGTTTGTTTTCTGCTAAGGCTGTCTTCATCACTTGCAGACAGAAACTGCAGCTCTTTACAGGAAACTGTTGAAACAGGAAAAAGGCCAAACCGCAGGCATTATTGCTCATTTTTAAGGTCTTCAAAGATTCTTGCTGCCTGATAACAGACAAGAATAAATAATTATCACACTTTCACAGGAAAACAGCCCCCATCTTTCCTGTACTTGTTGCTAGAACATCATGAGCAGGCAAACAGGAAAGAGGTTGTGGCTGTTCTTAATTATAGATCCACCTTGTGAGCTGTCTGAGTTTATTCCATTATATCTTTGTGTTAATTTGTGTTAGTTACATGTGTTAATTTTGTAAACCTCCTTGGGTATGTGTTAACACCCTCTGATATGTTCCTTTGATTTCTGAGGGGTGCATAAGGATCGGGAATCACGATGTCTAGTTCAGAGTTTGTATGACAGTCTAACTGAATGCAATCTCTCCGCCTCAGCTAAGGTGTTTTATGTTTCAATAAAACTGTGTTTGTTCTTTTATTTGTATCCTGGTCTCACAGTTTTTCCCACTTATCATTGCTCAACCAGTGCCCATTAGTGCACTTCCTGGACACTGGGCTCCTTCAAGCAAATGTGTGACAGGATCAGTTGCCTGAACCCAATGACACACATTTACCACAGCTGCTGGGAAATGATGGGCATGATCACATTTTCTGGTCTCTTTATCAAATTAACAATATTAGAGAAAATCAAATTGCACAGACGGTTTTGGTGATTATTATAGAGTTGCCTCTGCTGCAGAGGATGTGCTAGAAAACATAGTTTGATCGGAGAATCAGGTAGAGTTGTTGTAATGCTTGGGCGTGCCGTGGTGGCGTAGTGGTTAGCGCGACCCGTATTTGGAGGCTTTGAGTCCTCGACGCGGCCGTCGATGGTTCGACTCCCAGACCCGACGACATTTGCCGCATGTCTTCCCCCCTCTCCTTCCCCGTTTCTTGTCAGCCTACTATCATATAAGGGACACTAGAGCCCACAAAAAGACCCCCTGGAGGGGTGAAAAAAAAGAGTTGTTGTAATGCTTAAGTACAATGTTAAACCACATATAGTACAATGCTAAAAATAGTTCCAAAATCACTGTTTAGGATGTTCTGACAATAAATAAGCAAATAGGTTACATCTACAAGGTGAAAATAACAAAGGAAACCATTTTAATAGACATTATCATTTCTATTAATGCATAAACAGCACTTTTACTTTGAGTGTTTCTCATCGTTGGACCAGAACAACATTTTATTAGAATGCAGAGACTCCCAAAGAGAAGTGATTAAAACTGATGGCTTTGGTGACCACAGCTCGCTGAGCCTATAGTTAACCATCAAACTTTAATCAAAACTGACTCATTCTGTCAACCTTAATAGAAAAGTCCTTGTTAGAGTCAATGTTCAGGCCCATTGGTCCATGTTAGATTGCCTAAATGTTTGCTGTGAACTGTCACTGACTGTGCAGAAATGTGGTTTTAAATCAGCTGGGCAGCAGAAACAAAACATTTACACAATGTAACTTTTCAGCCAGCCGAAGAAGAAACTCTAGCAGCCATGTTATCACATGAAACAGCAGCAGTTTCTGAAAACAAAGCTTCTGCAATATCTCAAGAGGATTCTTGTGAAATTTTACATAGTGAAAAGTAATTTATGATTTGACCTTTGGATGTGACTGATGGACTTTATGAAACACATTATAAGGTTTCTTTCAATCTTGCTCACCCAGGATCACCCTGTAGGCCACCTGGGACGGATCCAAACACACTACAAACAAGCTGTGAAGGACATTGTTGCTTTCTACAACTGAAAGGCTTCAGCCTCCGAAATACTCAGTGGATCTGAATGCCTTTCTAGGTAAAGACAAAGTCATATGCTTTCCCCTTTTGGCAACAGAAGTGGTTGGCTAAATACAGGATCTGAATGCCCTGTCAAAGACAAAATCTTTGTCCGTAGCCATGTTTAGCAAGGTTTTTGCATTTGGCCATAATACTTCACCGAGAGACTATATTGACTTAGTTTTCTGTTTCATGCATTGTTAGGAAAATTATCCTCCTGTTCATTTACTCATGAGTTTATTTTACAAGTTATCTTTTCATATTATTCTTTTTATATTATTCTTCTTTTTATATTTACTTAACTTCTCTTTCTTTTGTAGTATGTTATTAACGTTGTTTAGGATGTTTGCTTAGAAGCTAAAAACGTTAAACATTCATGTGTTATTAGTTCCATATGTAACTGATTAGTTGTGGTCAGCCACATGCCCTTATAAGGGCATGTCCATAGGAGGTTTCAGAATGTAAAGACGGTTGGTCAATTCTCTGTGTGACTGTGTGAAGAGAAGCCCAACCTCCTTTTTCTATACAATAAAGAGAAATGCAAAGAAAGAACTGGCAGAATTGAGTCCAGGCAGTGTTTGACAGCGATTCGTCGCGTCTGTTCTCAATTCTCCTATTCTGCAGAAAAGAAATCAAAAGAAACCTAATCTCTGTCTCTGGCTGATTCTTTGCAGGTTATGACAAAATAAACCTATCATGCATTCTCGATGTTTGAATGTTATAAATACGCAAATGTTGTAAATATAAAGATGTCATTGCTCTCTCCATTGACAATACACGTGTCCTCCACTAAGTGATGAACTTCAGCAGAGATGTGGCACGCCAGACCAGTTGTTACACGTACGTCATAGAGGATGAAGATTCAGCCCTGGCAAGTCTAAATGCAGTTGAGGTGAGGATCGTTTTTTTCGAAAAACTCTAAACTCCTGTAGTCTGTACATTGAAACATGAGTCGCAATAAAGGCATCAGACTTTACTTACATTTTTGCTACACAGACTCAAGACTAGACTCACACTAAAGGTCTAAGACTCTATTCTGATGCTCATAATTACTGACAAAGTAGATGTTTCTCAAACCTACATTGTGATTTACTTGATAAACATAAAAATGATGGTAAACATCTTTATACATAAATCTATCAACAATGTAATGAATGTCAATGCTTAGTTACAGGACTTAAAGAGATATAAAGCGTTCTCTCTTCTCATTCATCACATTTTTTTGTTATTACATGTATCCACAATTGTTACATCTTAGCATATCATTCATCTTCATTTATTAATTCAAAAATATAAGCTAATCATATTTTATGATTTATTTACTACAAAAATAAGTTGCTAAAATAAAGCCTTGTCCTTTTGCTATTCCCTAACACTTATTTCTTTTTATTTTCCCTCAGTGCACAGATTATAAATCTGTCATGTTTTTTTCCAATTGGCAACAATCTTCTCTAACACGGAGAACTGAGCAAACAAATGGTTTGATGTCTCTGCCGTAAAAAGCCATAGTTGCGTGCCTCGTCCTGTTGATTCTCGGTTTTTATTTAGATTGCTGTGATTATTAAATGTGGACTTAAATAATTAATTAGTTAGTTAATTATTTTTTTTCAGCTTGGGCAAAAAGTTATTTCTTATTTGTGGTGTTACAGATTTTTGATGTATTTTGTGAGTGTTTCACTTCTTAAATCCATTAAAGCACAAAATTGTGGGTCTTCATGAAAGCTCTCATTTGTGCAATTAGAACCGACTGAAAATACTGGAAATAAGAACTGCAAACCAGTACTGCCCAATTAATATTTTTTGTCCTTTTAATTATTTATTTGAAGCATTGTTTTGCAAAAGTAGATTCATAGTTCATCAGTCGACAACTATGCAGGATTTCTTTCTATTCCATGCAGGGCCACAAATATGCATACTGGCTCAGGTAAAAGTTGTGCAGACTTTTTTACAGTCATCACCAAGCTTGTGGCTAGAAGAATGCTTTCCAACATTCTTCTTGACCAAATCGCTCATTATGCTCATTATGCTTGCCTCATAATGTCAACAGAAATATTAAAAGTCCATACACTGTGCAAAACCATGATGAGTTTAAAATGCTTCCATCCACAACTATAATACTGGCATAACACACTACAGGTACTTCCATTTTTTTCTGTTTAAATTACAAAGAAACCTTGAGGTTTTTGTTGAAGACACTAGCCATTTTCTCTTGTTGGATCAAGCAATCAATTTCAACTAATTTATTGCTTTATTTGCATTGCAAACCCTAAGGGAGCAAAGCATTGAAGTTGCTAAATTTCCCAAGAAAACAAGCAATGAATGGGAGAGAATGTTTTCAAAGACAAAGCTTCTTTTCTCTATCAATGCCTACGTATTTAGCTCAGATTGCACCAAAAAGTCAGCTTTAAGAGATCAAAGCCTAGGGCTAATCATGAAAAAAGCACTCGATACACAAACTACGTGCCCCAGTGTGGATCAGTGTCATGATCATGCTATATATTGCAATCAATATTTCTGTGCAGTTGGCAGAGAAGGGGGACCTGACGCTTCTGGAGAACCTGGTGAGGAAGAGCCCAGAGGTCCTCAGTGAGAAAGATGAATGTGGAGCTAGTCCCCTCCATCATGCTGCTGCAGGGGGCCACGTCTCCCTCATTCAATTTATTACCTCTGTCATAGATCCACAAGGTAAGCATGATTCAGTTGTATAGTGCGCTGCTGCCTGCTCAATAGGAATTATCATAATCCTGTCTTTGGGTGCTTTAAGTAAATGTTTTTTTGGGGGGGGGGGTTTCTACTGTCGGTAATATGGTGTATAATAAAGAGATCAGGATTTATAAACATTTGCATGAATGTTTATGTTTTCACTTGTGTTTGCGTGTCATGCACAGAACTAAACAGCTGTGATGACCAGGGCAATGTCCCTCTGCACTGGGCCGTGGAGAGGAACAAAGCAGAGAGCTGCAGGGCCCTTATGGACCTGGGAGCCAACCCCAACATCCTCAACAATGCTCTCCTGTCCCCCCTGCACCTGGCGGTCAGCCTCGGACACAACAGCCTGCTGGGGGTGAGAAGGCTGAGAGTGCACAGTTAATGTTACAGTTTAATTTTTTGTTGTTTTACATTCTTGACATTTCTTATTTTACAGCTGACACATATTTTATTTTTAGTGCTTGTGAAATCAAAACCCCTGTTTTTAACTTTATTTAAATTTTATTTCAATTTATACATCATTATTTTAATTTATATGTCACCCTTCAGCTATTCAACAAGTGTTAGAATCTTTTTTTTTTTCTTACAACCAAATTGCATACACCATTGCGATGAGGGGTATAGTGGTAGAATTAGGACTTTAAATTGTAAACAAGTGGATCTCACTTACTGATTAGTAGAGCCTAGAAAACAGCTGGTTTTACACTTTAGAATTTTATTTAGGTGCTATTTGAGTAGTAGATGCTCTAAAATAAACATGAGCCATATTTTTAAGATTTTTATTTTTAATTTTTCTTTTTATAAAAACTAAGTTTTGTACTTTCTGCTTACTGTCTAATTACGCATAAGTATTTTCCACATATTGTTGTTGGTCTACCACATAATATTGCAGTAAAACTAATCAAGGTCTACTGTATGGTTAAAATGTGATGGACTGTGAAGAAATTTAAGAGGTATGAGTACTTGCATGATGCATCATATCACCAAATTGCAATCAACTTTCTTGGGTCCTAAACGTAGCAATGTAACATTTGACTGATTTTAAGTCAAAATAAAAGAGTACATTTATTAACATATATCACATTTTCTCATACATTAAAAAGCCTAGCTACGTTTTTCTATCTATATATTCCAATAAGAAGTATACAGGTGTTGGTCAATGCAGTCTTTGGCTCTTCTCCATAACCTGACACAGCATAGTGCAGAATGAAGGACGTAGGTATTAGTGGTAGGACACAAAATAATATCAAAGATTGCATGACGCTCTGTTTTTTAAAAAAATCTCTGCTCTTTTAGGTGCTTTTGTCCTACAGTGTGACAGACTGCAACCTTCAAGGAGACCTTGATAACACCCCACTAATACTGGCCTGCTCTCTCAACAACTGTGAAGCTTTGAGCATACTGGTATGTTCCGTTTTCCATTAACCACCAGTATAGCATGTCAACAGAACTGTGCCTTACTG
The DNA here is from genome assembly GCF_003331165.1 of Xiphophorus hellerii. Taxonomy (NCBI): domain Eukaryota; kingdom Metazoa; phylum Chordata; class Actinopteri; order Cyprinodontiformes; family Poeciliidae; genus Xiphophorus; species Xiphophorus hellerii. Next base: position 12,785,200 of record NC_045692.1, read on the forward strand.
GAACACCAGGACAGATTTGTCTCCAACAAAACATGGTCTTTTTTTTGTCCTTCTTTATAAAGCTAAAGCACGGGGCCATGCTCTGCACCCAGAACAAGCTAGGCCATTTTGCCATGCATGCTGCTGCCTTCGCGGGAGCAAAGAAAGCCATGGAAGTCATTCTGAAGGCTGGTACGAGAATTAAATAACATATGTCGACAAAATCCAGAAGTGCTGACAGTAATGAACGTTTCTTGCAAGGCCAAATGGCAAATTAGGTTGATAGATAACAAGAGTTCACCTTGCCACGAGAGCCTCAAGAGACATTTTCAGGAAAAATGCTTTGTATATTCAGTCCCTCAGAGTGACTCAGTGATTGTGGGGAGATTGTTTGCCAAATGTGAGTTTGTTGGAGGAAGCTTACTTCCAGTACAAAATATTTATGAGCTTTCTAATAGTTTTTGTATTAACAGTTTTGGATGGTTTGGATTATAACAGACAATTCATTTGGATGAACAAAATTACTCACATAAAAGCTAACATAAAAACAAAACAAAGTCAAAAAACAGACAAGCTGAATGGGAATTGCCAGTATGTTTGCAGTATACCCTCAACACTCAGTACAAAGCAACTCTTGATTTAATTCGTTGACAGGAGAAGAGCATGGCCACAATGCAGTGTCCCACATCAACTACCTAGACAAGTCCAGGAGCAGCCCTCTCCATCTGGCTGTGCGTGGAGGGAATTTCGATGCCATCCGTCTCTGCATTGCCACTGGGGCCAAAATAGACCAGCAACAGGTATGTGACCAACAGATAGTTTTGAAATGTCAAGAATGGTCTGCATAAAGTTAGACTTCCCATAAGTGTGTAAATCATCAATCAAAACGCAGATGTTCATTTGCTTGTCACCACAGTTTTTCATATATTCAAGGATGACATTTTCATAAACACATCACAAATGGTCCAATTCGTCTTCCGTCTGTCAATTGCATGCTTTGTTAGATTTGCATTTGTTTTGCTTAGTTTTTTAATCTACAGCCAATTTGCCTACACCTGTACATTATTTTACTGGCAATTATGCTAGGACAAGCCAGTCTCATCCCTCTCATCCGGGAGTGCTTGTTATGTCTAGTTCAGGTTTAGTGCCCAGAGCCACGGCAGGGATAGAGGGTATAGTAATAGCTTCAGTTGGCTAAATTGATACAAATTACCTCCACTTACACTATGGAGCTGAGTTGGGCAATCACCAACTCCTCTTCTGTCAGTCCTAGTTATCTCATGAAAGGCTTGCACTAATGTCAGCCAGTATGTATAGGCCATACATTAGGGAGGTATAAAGTATGTGCAGGAAATGTTTATTTGACTTCTTATTCCTGCAGATACGTGTTACATTAAAGCATTGTTCATTCCTAATTCTGTGTTCAGTAATGCAGTGATATTTTTTAGAATGATCGCTGCACGCCTCTTCATTTGGCCTGCACTCAGGGTGCTATAGAGGTAGTGAAACTGATGCTGTCCACTGTGGACCAAGTGGAAGATGTTATCAACCTGACTGATGGGGCTTGCCAGACCCCTCTGCATAGGTGGGTGTTCTCCTGTCATCCCAGCCAGAATTAATGTCAACAGTTCGCCTTCACTGTGCTCTCTTCAGATGCTTGATCTATTTCACCAGAGTGTTATTTGTTAATTAGACTTGAGGAAAAAGTCAATGACATTGAACACGTGGGCTGCTTACAGTAGTGGAAAATAGATCATAAACCACCTTTAAGTTTGTTATTATTTGTGTTGCGATGTATTCAGTTTTTATTTTTTTTAAATAACATTTGGCTTCATCTCTGTTGAATAAGATCTATTACAACCTGATGAAGACCAGGTCCTTAGATTTTAAAACTAAGAATGTAATTATATTCAACCATATTATCTATCTATCTATCTATCTATCTATCTATCTATCTATCTATCTATCTATCTATCTATCTATCTATCTATCTATCTATCTATCTATCTATCTATCTATCTATCTATCTATCTATCTATCTATCTATCTATCTATCTATCTATCTATCTATCTATCTATCTATCTATCTATCTATATTATGTATGTCAAAGGTCTTCATTGTAGGTTTGATGTCTTATCTGTGACCCTACTGCAACAGCTATGTTCCCTGCTGTCCTCAGATTCAGGGTTTATAGAAGTTGGGATTAACAAGTATTTTTCCATCAGTCACACAGCTGTTAAAGAAAAATAAAAAATCATCTACTTTAGCCACTGCACATGCAGAATCCAACCAAACTGCAAGGAATTTGTGATTGATGTGCGTCATCTGAGAGAACAACTGCAATCCAGGAGATAAAAGGCGAAATGACAAAGGAAAATCTAGTTATGTCACACTCTGACGAAACACAATTAGAGTTAGATCACTCTTATTCAACACTTGACACCATGACTAAGGTTGCCAGCTCTTGCAGCTGTGTTTGTTGGTTTACAGCAACTGTGTTTGCTTTTCCAGGGCTACAATATTTGACCATGCGGAGCTGGCGGAGCATCTAATTTCTTTGGTAAATAAAGCACTACACAACAGTTATGAACACATTTAGCCTCAGATGGGGAATCATGTGATTAACCTATCTTCTCTTTGCAAGCTGTTGCTGCACTTTGACTTTTAATTTGGTGTCACTGCTGAGAACAGTCCAGCCAAATTACAAATGAATTTTTTAATCAATTTAACCATTTACTTTGTGTGCTTCCCCATGTTTGTTATTGAGCAATTAGGTTCACTCTACAGGGCTGAGTTCAAGGTGCTGCTGAGCAATACTTGTCCACCATCTGTTGCACATATACACTGTTTTATTAGAAGTTAATTGCTAGGAGAGAGGAAACACCTGAGTTTATTAACGTAAGCTCATTTTGTCATAAAACAAAGGGACAGGATATCAACCTGAGCTCATTTAGGTCTAAAAATATACATTTCCGAGATGTAGCCAGTATGAGGCAAGGTCAATCTCTGCTTGGTAGCTCAGATTTTGTACTTTAATAAGTGCAAAATCATTGGATAAAATTGACACCCATAATAGTGAAGTGATTGTTTACCATATTTTAAAACTAACATCACACTGAATACACCATTTCCTCTATGAAACACAACTGTGGCAGCATCGTCCAAGGTGCACTGCCTCCTAATGTGTGTGTGTAATTTGAAATACTTTATTCTCTTGCAAATTTTTATGATTTGTTCTTATTTGTGCAATATCAGCTTTTCTGTTCTATTTTTTTGAACAATGTGTTTAAGGTAGTCTGGAAGCAAGAGTGATCCAGCAGTTTTTGAACTACAACTCCACTTATATCTTTAAGCCAAACCCCTTTTATGTGATCAGCTGACCTCTCCACACTGTGTCTAAATATGCTGTTAATGTCCCTTCACACTACAGCAATGGGAAGGATTCTAGCAAATAAAGCTGCACGTTTTAGGAAAAATGCAAGCCTGCCTCGAGATATAGAGAAAACATTGTACTGTAGGAGTTAATTTGTTTGTAATCTAATCCTTCCCCTTGTGTTGCTATGAAGCAAAAGATTTTTGGAAAGAGAGGGCCTGCTAAATGCAACTTTACCCTTGTGCATCTGGGGCAGAGTAAACATTTCTAGAACTCATTCAAATGAGCTCTAGGAATGGATACAGTTACAAATGATTAATCTTTAAAAAGCAGAAGAGTTATAACTATAACGTTGTTTGATTTTATACATACCGTATTCATTCATATCCATGTTTCTTTTGGAAGGTCTTCAAAAATAATTGCAGTGAAAATGAGTCAGAAATGATAATTCTTTTGTGTTCTCACTTCCTAGGGTTCTGACCTGAACAACACTGACTGTAAAGGAAACACTCCTTTGTTGTTGGCAACCAGCTGTGGAGCATGGAAAACTGTAGCTCTGCTGCTGTCCAAAGGTGAAATAAAATGCTGCTCACATCTACCAGAAGCACTTAAGATTTCCGACAATGTTGACTTGAAATAGGTTTTAAGTTTATGCTCATATCCTTTAAGGGGCCAATGTGAATTTGAAAGACAAACGTGGCTGTAACTTTCTTCACCTGGCCATCCTGCAGCCTAAGGGTCTGAAAAACCTCCCAGAAGAAGTGCTACAGGTACGCAAAAAAAAATCACAGTGTAGGAAGACATCAACATATTGGAATGTTATTATGGCACTGTCTTTAATCAATTTGTTTTGAGAGCTAAAGAAAAAGAGTATTTCTAATGTAAATTTCATTGAATGAACAGTATTTTTACAGATTTCACAATAAACATTTATTACAATATGAAACTGGAATTGATAATAATGGGAGAGGTTCAATGCATCTGATCTCAAACAAATGTACTCACAAATGATAATATCTCTCAGTCTTCCTTGAAAAGCTTACTCTGATAACTAGAGATTTTCAAGAAAGGATGGATGGATGTTTACTGTGTTTACCTTTTAGAATTTCAGTAGGTATTGTGCCAAAATTTGTAAAAAAAAATGCCCCAAATTATGGAAAAGCTGAAAATTCAAATTCAGTAAATAGTCTGAAATGCTATTTCAGCATTTCAGACTATGCTGAAATAGCATTTCAGGGTTGTGGAGAGGTAGTCTCATTACCATTACCAACATACTTTTTGAATAGGACTTGAGCGTTATTAGTCCAACATGTCTATAATGTCTCTCACTTCAGCATAACAGCGTGAAAGCTTTGTTGAACTGTGAAGATAACGAGGGCTGCACGCCACTGCACTATGCCTGCAGACTGGGCATCCATGACTCAGTGAAGAACATGCTGGGCCTCTCAGGGCAAGTTGGCCTTGCATGCAAGTCCAAAGACAAGAAGTCTGCCCTTCACTTTGCTGCACAGTAAGAAAAAACACTGACTTAACTGGAGTTTCATTCAAAGTTGGTTAGTTTTTTGGAAAAAAAAAAAAAAAAAAAAGAACTAGCCCACTTTGGTTAGGCAACAGGAAACTCCTGTTCCCTTGAGTTTCTAGAGAAGCCAACAAGTGGCTCAGACCTTTACAATTGTGAATCCAATCCATCATATATTATGAGAGTGATTGTGTTATTCCTTTAATTTAGAAAAAAACAGGTGTGAAAAGTTATCTGCTATTTGTTCTTTGAATATTGAAGTTCCATCTAACTACGACTTTAAGTGATAAATGGTGGAACAAAGAAAACTGTACTGTAGTGATAAAACAGAGATTTTTACTAGGGCTCTACAATTAAACAAAAGGTAGACAGGTAATAAATTAATGTTTCAACTCAACTAAAAATGTCACCAGATGTTTTAATCCAGTGAGGTTTTTTTTTAAAATCATAACCTTTTTGTAAAGATTAATTGCAGCAACACACGATGATTCTTCACGAAGCTGAAGGTGCTGTCACAAGAACAGAATTCAATTACCTAGAAATGAGAATAAATGCAATAAATGTTGTGAATGAATGAACATGAGGCATTTATTCGCATTGATTTTTCAATCACTCACACCTACTTAATTAGAACTCAGGCAAAAGAAAACTACGTTATGATGTCATCCTATAAATCTTTGTGAAATCCCATTTTTAAACCCTGCTCAATTTATTGTGCTGATGCAAAGTCTTGCTCACCTTCTTAAAACTTTCAGAAGCAAATAAGAATATTTATTAACAACACAGTAGCGCAATTTTAAGAGCTTTAAGGATGGTTGGCTCCAACTTTCACTGTAGGATTTTCACTATTGGTTGAAGTCTTGTTTGAAGAATGTCAGGGCGCTTTGGGGGATAATTAAAATCATATCCATATGATCGTCTCACTTTTTCATGTAAGCATGTTAGGACCACCATGTTTAAACTTTTTTTTTTTTTTTTTACTTGAAACCATTGCTACACCAATGGATAGAAATTGGGTGCAGTTTTAGTCAGCTTAAATCATTCAACTTCCTTTTTTTGCATTTTTATTAAGAGTGTGTGGCACTTTGATCCCTTCTGTCTAAGATGTAAAACGTATAGATGGGATATTCAGTAAGGGCTATTTTGGTTTTAAAAGGTGTGTGTACTCAACTGTGAAGGTAGTTACATAGTGAAGTTTGAAAACAAAAATGCAGATTTTTGGAACACATTCCTTAAGCAAATAATTCTTTGTAAATTTTAATCCAAGCTAAAATATTTTGATGATGCTCCTAAATCAGCATGAGCTTTGTTCAAATCAGATGTTTTACTCTCCATTGTGCTTTACGTCATAATGTCAGACAGTCACCATACATGTTACAGCATATTAGTGTTTCCGCAGCACAATGCCTCTCTTCCTTCTCCTCATTTCTTTAAGATATGGGCGCATCAACACCTGCCACAGGTTGCTGGAGTCCATCACAGACTCTCGTCTGCTAAACGAAGGTGATGAGCGAGGCCTGACTCCGCTCCATTTGGCTTCGAAGGCTGGGCACACCAAGGTGGTTCAGTTGTTGCTGCGCAAAGGAGCTCTCTTTCACAGGTAGACCCAAATGCTGGATCGAGGCATTTACAGACAGCATGCATAGCATTTGCAAAACTAAAAACATGCGATGTTATTGATCCTGATATTTTAAGCCAAGACAATATGTTAGCAAGTAAATTTATGGCACACAAACATGTGAACATTTGTTTCTCAGTGATTACAAAGGCTGGAGTTGTCTACACCATGCTGCCTCTGAAGGATACACACAAACTATGGATATACTGCTCTCTGCAAATCCCAAGTTATTGGATAAAACCGATGAGGATGGGGTATAAATTATGATTTCTGTGTGGAATGAACTTGATTTTTTACATAAACGAATGTTTTGTTTGTTTTTTTTTAGAAAGAAATTTGCCTTTTCTTTGATAACAATTTTACCAGGCTTTAACAGTCAGCTCTGTTATCAAGCATGTAATTGTTTGTTGTCACATTGACATGCCAGAACACTGCACTCCATATCGCTGCGAGATCTGGACATGTGGCTGCAGTCAGAATGATGCTGGTCAGAGGGGCTGAGATTGTGTTGAACAAGAATGACACTTCCTTTCTTCACGAAGCGCTGCAGAACGGGAGAAAAGAAGTGGCCAATGCTGTAATTGACAGCGAAAGGCAAGTCATCAAAAATAAAAAAAAGGCTTGATCTTAAAGAAATAGGTACTGTTGTTCAAATTCTTGATCTTATGTTCTAAATATAGAAACAATAAGACTCAACTAAGCTTTTACTCTTGCAGGATTGAGGAGGCTTTGCAACAGTTTGCTCCCGGTTCCACCCAACGATGCCCCATTCTTGACATGATTGAATTTCTGCCTGAGTGCTACAAGGTTTTGAAAAAAAAAAAAACTTTTACCATGAATCTTTGTACCCCATTCATCATAAATAATTTCTTTATACCATTTTCTGTTACGTAACTTGTTGTGACTAAGATTGGAGATCAAATTTAAAGTTCTCTCACTGTGACTCATTCCTACAGCATCTGCTTGACCGCTGCATGAGGGAGTCTGATGATGATCACAACAGCCCTGAATACCATGTAATTTATCTGCAACGTGCACTATGAATATATCAGCCAGAACATCATTATTGAAAAAGTTAAAAAAACGTTTTCTGTATGTGGTGTAGATTGAATATGATTTCAGATGGCTGCAGGCTCCCATTTCACAGACGTTGAGTGAGCAGGGCTATGCTCCTAAGCCACTAGCTGCAGTCAATGTAAGTTTCCTCATCTCAAGTCTAACTTTGATGTGGTCAAACGCAGGTGTTTCACATGTTTACCCACTCACTCCTCAAAGCACACCGGATCATGATTTCTGATTCTCTATCTTAGTAGATTTGCTGTGGGCTTTTGAGGCCACTCAAAGATTACAGAAAAAGCTTGGGCATGAATTTTATATTTATTTGGGGGGTCTTAGTGATCTATTTGAAATCATTACTTATGCAGTTAAAATTATGATACAATTTTAAACTCCAAACAGTTTTAAAACCAATAATTGCGTTTCAATGTGTTTTGGATTTAGCAGATAGTCAGTACCTAAAAGTTGAGTCTAACCTTTTCATTTTTTTGAGTATTGGTCATTCTGTTGAGTGCTGTCAAACATTTTCTGGCAAACGGAAACTATTTCAATCATGATCACTGAAAAGATGTTATTTAGCTACATTTGTGTCAAGTTGTCATCAAGAAACATTAGCAACCGTTCATAAGCAATTTGGCTAAATATGCGTGGACTGCTAAATATCTAGACTAATGTAAAACTTCTGCACCTGGTTCTTGGTCTTAAAAATCTTTTATATTGCATGTTATATCATCATTTTGCTGCTGAAGAAGAATGGTTAAATAAATGTAACCTGACCACAGATGCACTTACTGAGAATAGTAATTTACATCTTTTCTATGTTAAAAAACCTTTTATTCACAATTTCTGCAGGCAATGGTGCAATATAACCGCATTGAGCTCCTCAACCACCCAGTCTGCAAAAAGTATCTGGGAATGAAATGGTGTGTATCAACAGTTTTACTCCCATAGGAGACTGAACTTTATTTCATTTCTCAAAATGTAAGTAGTGCTTTTGTCTTATTTAATTTCAAAATGTTTTTTTTTTCCTCTCCACAGGGTTGCCTATGGGAGCAAAGCTCATGTGCTCAACATGTTTCTGTACCTGTTAGGGCTACTGCCCTTAACAAACCTAATAGTGACCCTTCGACCCTCTGTAAACACCACCGAGGCAGGCGAACTCGACATCATCATGGTTCCCACTTCATTCACAGAGGTGGCCTGCAGCATAAGCTAAGATATTCAAATAATAAATGTGTAATGACCTAACTCCATTTGTTTCAATCTTTTTTTTTTTTCCTAGCAAAGTATGTTCTTGTCATTCTGCATGGTGATGGTCTTGATCGCCAACATCTATTCTATTGGAAAAGAAGTGGTACAAATAACACAGCAGGTTGGAGTTACACTGTTATTCATATATCATTAAACTATTAAAGAAAATTATTCCATACATATATTTCTCTACTAACCCTAGCTAGTTTTGAGAGATGAATGTGAACTAAAATATCAAAAATATGACCTTTACTGTTGGTTTTGCATGTTTCTAACACACAAAAAACGACTTTATTTGTCATAATCCATTGCTACCCCAAAGCGCTGGAGTTACTTCAGGGACGGTTCGAACCAGATTGACTGGATGTCGGCCATCTGCTCTCTTTTGTTCGTCATTCCCCTCATGGTCAACGCAGAAGGTTCTTGGCACTGGCAAGCAGGCGCAATAGCAGTTTTAAACTCCTGGATTGGGTTTCTCCTTTATCTCCAGAGGCATGTTGACTCCGACTGTTACATTGCATTTTTTTTACCATCATGTCTTTCTAGCGTTGTTGAAGTTGTACAATTTTCCCACGTTTTAGGTTTGAGGGTGTTGGCATTTATGTTGTGATGTTTGGGGAGATCATGAGGACATTGCTCCGTATTGTGATGCTGTTTGTGTATCTAATGTTGGCGTTCAGTTTAGCGTTCCACGCTCTGATGCTCAACCAGGTAAGTGAGAACACAAACACAAACAAACCTTAGCAAGTATACAGTATGTGACATGATTTTTTGGTTTATGTGTTATGATCTACATATACACATTGTCACTTTGCTTTGTCAACAGAAAGAGTTTAACAGTGTGCCACTCTCTGTGATTCAAACCTTTGTGATGATGGTCGGAGAGTTGAACTACCAGAACAACTTCCTGGATGCTTATTTGAACAATGAGCTTCCATTTGGTTTCTTGACGTATGCCATTTTCGTGAACTTTGTTCTGCTCATGCCAATCCTCTTGGTGAACCTGATGGTAAGCATACTAGCATTTTTTATTATTATTATTATTTTTATTGCAGTTGGGAAATGTTGGTTATTTCATATGCCCAAAATGTGCTTCAAAACATTAGTTATCAAACTGTTAGGATTTAAGATATAAAAATCTTAAATTGTTGAATGTATTCAACAATTTGAATACATTCTAGATGATTTGCATTTTATTCTATATTTATTGGGGGGAATTTTATAGGTTTAACAGCTTTGAGACAACTAAATACATTTGTTAAATTGTAAACAGTTTTTAGTATGTGTATACTTAACTAAGCTAGCTGGATCCCAACTTGTTATTACTAAATATTTATCTGAAGTAACATAAAATATTATTGAAGTAACAATAACGTGTTTAAATTTAACTAGAATGGATATAAATCTTTTTAGGAGTGTAGCCTGGTAGCAAGTTTGACTTGTAGTGCTTCAGAAACTGGTTAAAGCAAGGTAGAAAGCTTGAAAAATAAATTTTAACGAGGAGCATGGTGACTAAAATTTTCCTGATAATCATAGCTGAGGGACTGGTGGTTAAGAAGCTCAGTTTTCCTTCAGTATTTGCACGTACACTTAGACTTTTGTTCCAACACATGGACATAATGAAACACAATTCGTATGAGTTTCTAGTTTTAACTAAGTTGATATATTCATTCACAAGGTAACCAATATACAGACATCAGCCATACTGATTTCTGCTACTCTAACAGACTTCTGACTTTAACAATAGTTAATGGTTTTAGAATTTAACCATAGCTGAAAATCTCTTTGGAAGGGAATATAGTTTTTTTGAAATTGCAATAATTTCATCATCTAATATTTGATGCCTTCCAAAAAAAAAAAAAAATCTTGGTTTCTTGCACCATCTGTCTTTACTAAGCCCATTAAGAGTAACATGAGCAGCTAAAAAGTTATCTGTTCAATATCAGTCTTTAGATTTTCTATTTAAGATGGATGGATGGATGGATGGATGGATGGATGGATGGATGGATGGATGGATGGATGGATGGATGGATGGATGGATGGATGGATGGATGGATATTTTTTTCACACAAATAAGCAACAAAATAATTTGACATTGTTTACAATACATTATACATTTATACATTGTTTGATGATCCATTGATGACTCTGCCTTGCAGATTGGTTTAGCAGTCGGAGACATTGCTGAAGTTCAGAGAAATGCTTCCCTGAAACGAATAGCGATGCAGGTAAGTTTGGAGATGGTCTTCCTGACAATGTTTTATGTGCTGCAGCTTTTCCAACTTACTCTGATTTTGGACTGTCATGACAGTGCATTAAAGCCACCAGAATTTACATCAACTGTAAATCAAGTGCACAGTTGATGTAACAACGTATTGTTATTGAGGCCTTTTTAATAAGTTTGGGATCAAGTCCAAGTAACACTATAAGAAGCGGGAGATGATGAATTGTATGCTATCAATGCAAACTATAAAGTAAACTATTAATATCCTGCTCTAGCATGCCCAAAACAAACTCAGCAATGAGGCAGTGCTATAAAACAATCAGTGTGGCAGATGTGTCTCAGAATGATTAACTACGTTTGTTTAGTTTTCTAATGTAGAGTTTATGTTTCCCCTCTGATCTAAGATTGATCTCCACACATCCCTCGAAGACAAGCTCCCTTACTGGTTTATGAAGCGAGTGGACAAACCCTCAGTCACCATCTACCCCAATCGCAAATGCTCCAAGGTATGCTCCATCCCTACATTTGTAATAAATCATTTAAGTTTCCCCTTTTGTAAATCTTCACTCTTTCTCACAGCACTTCCTAAAACAAATTATTTCTGGTGAGGACGAAAGAAGTGAGGTCTGGACTCGTCTGCAGTCCAAAACACAGAGCTGCACATTTGTGGAGAATGAGCTCAAAAGGCAGAAGACCAGGTAAGACACCTACAAGTAGCTGATCACAAGTAATCAATTTCTTTAATTGCCTAAAAGCTTAAAAGGATTACCTCGACTTGGGGATGTCAAAGAAAGCTTGAAATAATCATCATAAATACAGGACACAGTAATTCATTCCAAAATACAGTATAGTACTGAAAGGTGGTAATCTATGAGGCACAACAAACTTAATTTTTTATGTCTGAGCGTCCCCTAGTGGTGAATAATTGTAGCATTTGTTGTAAAAACGCACTCACAGTGCCTTGTGAAAGTATTCATATCCTTTGAGGTTTTCCACATTTCCCCTAATCTTTATTGTATTTTCATGGTTTTTTTTTGTTTTTACAAAATCCCAAAGTAATGCATAGTTTTGGAGTTCAGGGAAAAATATGTCTGTGTTTTATTCTTTTATTCTGAAATGTATTGCATGTATGCATGATCATTCTTTATATATCCTCCTTTCGCCACACCTACAAGTCTTTTTAGTTATGTCTACAAATCTTGCACTACTCAATACTGAAATTTTGCGACATTCTTATTCTTATTCTCAAAATCAATTGATCTCAGTCAGATTGGATGGAGATGTACATTTTTAAGCCTTGCCACACAGATCCTCACCCGGACAGCTGTTGCCATTGACAATTCTTTATTTTCATTTGCTTCGTTATTTTTGGCAGGATGAAAGAAATGTCAGGCATGTTGGAGAAGCAGCACTGCCTCCTGAAGCTCATCATCCAGAAGATGGAAATCTCCTCTGAGGCCGAGGAGTCCGATGGCCCTGTGACAGCCAAAGGCAGCATGTGGCCCAGCTTGGCTCATGGCAAAGCAAGAGGCCGCAGCACGTCACGCTGGGTGCCGCTGATTAAGGCCATCGAGGCCAAACGCAAATAGGAGAGACCTACACAGCATGAACTTTTCTGATTTGCACAGTGAATTTCCACTAATACATGGGTGTAGTTGACATTTTAACATGTAAAACAATGTGTGTGGCTGTAATTGCTCATATCAAGATCAAGTCCTAAATTACAATATTTGCTTTCTGAAAGACGGAAGGAAAGAAGGAAGGAAATATTGGATAAGTCAGGATGGAAATGAATGTAATCTTGTGTTGTTCATTGTTGCTTGTTTTTCTTGCAGTCGCTGTCTATGTAATGCTTTAATGCAGTGGTTCCCAAATCCGGTTCTCAAGTATCCCTGCCCTGCATGTTTAAGATGTTTCTCTGTTCTAGCACACCTGATTCAAATGACTGCATGACCTCTTGGCTGCCACTAATTGTTGCAGAAGTCTGTTAAATCAGCCACTGATTTAAGTCAGGTGTTCGGAAGTAAGATTACACCTAAAACATGCATGGCAGGGGTACTTGAGGAGCAGGTTTGGAAACCACTGCTTTATATGCCTTATCTACTCTCACAAAATATATTTCTTAATGTCTCTCACACTCCCAAATAAAGCATAACATTACCCTGCATAACATGACTGCAAGTTATTCTAAAAGTTTTCATCTAGCACATACGACACTGCATAAACAGTGTGAGGAATGAATACATCAGACATCTGACTTTTGCTTTTTTGTCTTGAGTTCAGTGCTGCAAACTGCTTTGGTGAAGATCATGGGAATCACAAGACCCAAACAGAGTTCAGGCTCTGACATCATGAGCCTGCACCTGTCCCTCTGCTTCTGGAAGCGGACCTCTGGTGGAGGTCAAGCCCCCGTCAAAGTCTCTGCTGATGGAAAAATACATAGTCCGCCTTTAGGTCCACTTTAAAGTGTTATTTATTACCACTGGCCTTGAATTTAATTATCCCCAGGGCAAGTAGAGCAACCATAAAGCCATCAATTACATCAAAGTTTGGGGCAATATTTTTTCAGTTTTACTCTAGGAAGTGTGTGCATAGAATGACCAATGAGCGCAGTGTTTCATCTCCGCCTGTTCTCCTTCTGACAGTGGATGAAGCACCAGGATGAATTATGTCATATGTCATACAGCTGATGCCTTTTTTGTGTCCGTCACAAAAAAAAAAAAGAAGATGACAGCTCATCAGATGATCGGTAAATCCGACAGCAGAATCCCTTAGCTTGCACCTTCATAGGTGTCAGTCAGGCCGTCCGCCTGCCTGACGGATGCGGTGACAGAGGATGGGGTTGGCAGACTGCCCGCACCTCTCGCTATGTTTCCGGCATAACTCAATATCTCAACGTCATGACTCACCCAAAAAAGCTGCATGGAAAAGCACAGGTGCAGGAATGAGTCCCTGCTTCAGGGAACATTGTTAGACTTAGAAAAGAAGGAAGACTGAGTCACAAACTGTCGATTATTTTAAAATGACTGACTTGCTTCATAAGACTAAACATTTAAGTTGATGAAAAACTAAATCACTAAAAACTAAAACTAGCCCCAGCTCTGTCAGGTTGAATGAAGAGTGCCTGGAAATGTAGTTTTTTAAAGTTTTGCCAAAGATTCATTTGACATCAATACACTTTAATCAAATCTGTTCCATTGCAGCTCCATTGTGATCAAAGTCTCAGTGGAATCTTTGTCCTATAGTTTCAAGTTTTTTGGAACCTCTAAAAATGTTCCTTGCTGTCTTTCTCTCTACTTAACTCCATCCATCTTTTCTTCACCTCTGCTCCTTTGTCCTTGCTGAATAAAACATTAATTATCAACACATTTCTGCATCTGTGCCACCAGCAATTTTCACTGTGGGAGGGGGGATGTGTTGAAGATTATTTTGATTTTTAGATTCCTGCCACATATTGGGATTACAGAGCAGCTCTGAAATATCATCCCGTCTAAGGGAGCACCTTCTTTTCTTGTAATCTGTACCAATTGCATCTGGCGTCTCATAGAACTGCCTTTTGACAAGGGATTTCTTCTTGCTACTCTTTAAGTATGATATATATAGAGGTACTGTGACAAATATGAAGGCAAGGTGCCCCACCATTCTGCAAAGAACTGGAGTAGAGTACAGTTCAGATCCCAGTGTAGAAGAAAATATCATTATCTCTGATGTGTATAAACATTCAGTTTGTCACCTTTTCCTGTTCAGTTCATTGCTTCAGTAGAAAGGTTTTTAACCGTGCCTCTCCGCTTTCCCAACAGGTGTTACTCTTTTCTCTCCACACCAAATCTTTAAGCTGATTGTTACATGAGATCCTTTTGAGGACGCAAAACAAACACATTATCACCGCACGTTAAGCAGTAAAAAAAGAAACGCTGCTACATGTGAAAGAAGATGGGGCCTCTTTGCATCTGCCACACCCTTGTCATGCCAGCACTCCAGATGTCATGGGAACCTCTAACAGCTGGGGCTGGTGCACAAGGGCTGCGTGTGAAAGGCTGCTCCATCTGCAGAAACCTAATCCCTCTGTGAAACCAGCAAAGGATTAGGTGCTTTTGATAAGCTCCCTAAGACATTTCTATTAAAGCACATCTGTAGGAGCAACAAACTGCAAGGACATTTACTATATGTGTGCAGCAGCCACGTTTATAGTGGGAAGGTTGCAACCTCCTGTACAATACACCGGGGATCCCATGTTGCTTTTTTAACATCAATCCCCAGACAGTGACTAAGGATTAGCAAAAAGCAGCCATTAATTCACAGTGCTTAACCGAATTATTCGGCTGGAGATGTGCAAGTCGACTATTTAACAGTTTCCACAAAGAGACAGAGTTGCAATCTCACTGGGGTCATGAACGTTTGGAGAAAAGGGGAGGAGAAATGCAAAGAGGCCAAGTGCACGACACTTAAATTTGAGGGGTCCACATTCAGTTTTTGAAATGTAACTCATTACTTTGTAAGTCCATTGAATGCTGGCCTTCTGGGCCCCCCGCCCCCAGCTACATCATTAACACGTGGATTTTTAAACTTATAAGGATCCAATCAGACTTTTTTTTTCATCTTTAAGAAAACGAAACTCTGCTGCACTTTTAAAGCCAAAACGGAAAAGCCATGTCAACAGGCTCGACTCCAAGTGATCCTGAGGACGACGAGATATTCCACGGAAGTGTCTCTGCAAACATGAGGAACATTACCCACCTCAGTACCAGGCGGTATTTGGACAAAGATCTGGAAGATGAGGGTGTGGAGAGGAGGATCCAGCAGGACCACAGCAGGCTCTCCAAGGCACACCAGAAGGAGTCGAGGCAGTCTCAGAGGAATGCTGCCAACGCTAGGGAGAGGGCGAGGATGAGAGTGCTAAGCAAAGCTTTCTCCAGACTGAAAACGAGCCTACCCTGGGTTCCCGCAGACACCAAATTGTCAAAACTGGACACGCTGCGTCTCGCATCCAGCTACATCTGTCACCTCAGACAGATCCTGCAGGAGGACCGGCTGGAGGACAGCTTTGCACATCCAGTCAGTCTGGTACGAAACTTCTCCAACAGCCATTATTGGTAAAAAAAAAAAAATACTTTAATGGGAACTAAAGTTCCATTTACTAAATAAACATGACCACATCTGTCTCATGTTAAGGCTTTCTTGATAATTTTAACACTTTGAGAGTAAGATTTGATCTAATTTCTTTTGTTATTGTTATGTATGAATTTTTCAGACATGGCCCTTTATGTCGACAGGAAGATCAGAGGAGGACATCTCATCCACTGTAAGACTTTGTGGCGCTACAGCTTAGTCCGTCTCTTTTCATTAAGCAGCTCACCTAAAAAGCACCTCCAGCACTGACTTTGAGATTTGCTTTCATGTTCAACTGTCTACATATTATGGTTTTGTAGTTAAACAACTCTTGACTAGGAACTGCAATGTTTTATTGTGTACATGTGTTGTATTTCGTTTATTAGCCTTTAGGTGTTTTTGAATTGTATTTGAATTGGAGTTTTTTTGTAATGATATTGATCTGTTAGCTGAATCAGATTATCTTTAAATAGCATGGGTTTGATTTAACATCAGTAAACAAACTGGTTTATGGTAAATACACAAAGCTTGCATAGTGCTATTCAAATCATATTGACAACATTTTAGCAGTAACTTATGGTACACAAGTTTTCCTATTTTCACAAATAAATTAAAATTTAAGCCTATTTTGCTACTTTGGATTTACATTGGTATAATAATAAATACAGCAAAAAAACAACAAAAAAACAAGGGATTTCATTATTTCTTTGTTTGCTTCATAAAAGACAGATTTTGTATTTTATTTTATTTTTATTTCAGTAATTCATTATGAGCTGATTGTGCAAATTGATAAAGCTCTTAGCCTCAGCTAACATAATTTTGTACAATAAGTAACGTAACAGCAGCCTGTCGTGAAAGTGTAGATGTTTGGTTTGAATCATTTTCTTTATTATTACGTGTTTCTACTTCACATCATAAGTCACTGAAAATGCCTTCTTTGAATTGCATTTCACAAAAACTTTGAGCTATCCCTTTAAGGCAATAAAGCACTATTGTGCATTTGGGCTTCACAATAGATTTTTATGGTTTTGAAAACAATCTGAAAACAACAAAAGGCCTCCATTAGTCTTTACATAATGAGTTGTATTTATAGTGACCTGCAATATTTACAGTCACCCCAGCTTAACTTTCTCAAATGCAAGGGAAGTGCAGCCTTCTTTCAGCCAGCTCATCTGCAGTGCAAAGCAACATTTGAGGACGGCTCAGAGCTCCACTGCCCAATGCTTCAATCAGCTGGGAACAAACTCTTTCTCTTGGAGTCACCTGATTGGTGACTGTGTTCAAAGTTGTCCCCTGTGGGACTTTGTGTTGGTGCTCTGATGGACTGATGATTTGTCCATCAGAGTTTACAGCCATTGCCTGTAAACTTTGTGGTTACAAACTGATGGATTGATATCATACACTGATCTTCTGCTGTTATTGTTTTGGTCCTGTTTTTCACTGTTTTATTTTTTCTGTCTGTTTTAGCCTTTTTAGAGCTGAAAAGATGTCTGCACCAGTCCCAAGGCCCTTAAAGACTTAGAAACAATTCTGATCCACATGCTCAGCAATGACTTTGTTGGGATTGTTTTTGGAAGAAGGTCCGTCTGTGTGTAGAAATACTTTCAGCTGTTTTTGTTAACGTGTTTTCTTTGGCATATTTCTGTACTTCTTTCTTTTTTTTGCAGATATGGTTCATTCATGGATATTATAACCATTTTTAAAAATCTGTTGAAGTTTATGAATTAATCTTTAACTCATAGATTTCTGCGGTAAATGACAATAAACACAGACAAAGCTTACAATAAAATGAGAAGGACAAATGTGTCTGCCACTGCTGATGTTCTTAATATTCTGTATGTCAAATCAGGTGCAAACATTCTTTTATTTCTTAGATAACTTCTAGAAAATGTTTAAAATAGTGACTGCTCATTAAGTATCAGGAAATACTGTACATATTTAGCTATCTTGAGGAGCACATGCAGTATTTTCTCATTTGTTTGTTTTCAAAATCTGTCTGGAACTCACATCTGCCCGCAGGGGTCTTGAGAACTTGGACCACGTCTGTAAGATTGTAGGCTTTCAAATTTCAGTCAAAACAAAGCTAAAGGAGAAAAGCATCCTGTAGGTTTGATTTGGAAGTTCAGGAAGAAGGTGAAGGTCAGTAGCAGAGCATCCAGTTCAGTCAGCCAAACTTGCAATTCCCAAATGTGCAAGCTTGCACTCAACAGCCTCCACTCTTAGTAGACAGAATGGATAATAGGGATCTCTTGATGCTGCAGCTCTTTCATCCAGTTAAACCCCACAATGATGGGAGCACAGATGGATTGAGATCTTTTCTGAGGCGGTCTACTGGGATGCCTGGACAAAACTGTTTAAACACAGAAAGAAACAGGGAGAAGAGGGGATGAGTTTTCATCAGGTTACTGCAGAGCTGCAGCTGTTGCCATCTTGGTGAGTTTCCCAGATCCTTAAACCGTTCTCCTGGGACCCACCGGTCACTGCTGGACCTAAGCAGCTAATGAGCTGCCTTCTCACACTCGGCCTTCCTCTGTTCTTGGACCGTTCCCTTCAGTTGGGGCTGAAAAAGTAAAAGTGACTTCTAAATGCCCGATGTGCAACTTGACTGCACTGAAAATGAGCTCCCATTAATCAAATCTGGCAAGACGTCAACAGAACTTGGAGTATAGCAGAGTTAGCATTTCTGTCACATGATCTGCATTTTCAAAGGATAAAGTATTTGTTTTTACAAATGATTTTCTAAAAATAATTTTTCATGACAAGGAAGATGCATGGTGAAGGACACTAAAACAAAGCTGCATTCTATGTACATTATATTGAAAGGGGCATTGAGGTTCATGTCTTTGACGCTACAAGTCTGCCACCTAGTGGTGACAAACAATGTCAAAATACATAATATGGTAATTTGGAAAGCTTTCAAGATGTAAATGTAATTTGCAAACATTAATTTGATGATTTGATGTAATATCTCCTCCTCATGTTGTCTTTGGATTTATGCAACACTGATGGTCTCTTGCACCCAACAACGATTCCTCCACACACCAGAAAAAACAAATATTTACATTTATGCAGGTAGATCATAGTCAGATTGTTCAAAATGCACAAAGAAGAAACAGGAGCAAAGGACAAAATTAGCAAATTATTGCTCAAAAGAATAGTTTGTCAGGTAATAAATATATATATATTCAACAACCTTGAAGACACGTACAGTTTCAAACAGAAATTAAGGTCTTTAATAATGCTGGCTACAGTCTAATAACCATAAGATGACATCAGCTAGAAAAGTACTTTAAGAATAAAAATGCCTCCTTGAAAATATTCAGTTTGTCCATCTGGACTTTGCAAGAGAACAGCAAACATCTAACACTGAAAGGTGGGAGAAGCTTTAATTGCGAAGCCACAGTAGCTATAAATTCACCAGAGTGGATTCCCATCAAGCATGCCATCTCTTTCAAAATATTATTTTTCAGAAAAGTTTGGTCTACTCACAAAAGAGAATCCTTTTTAAAAGCATTTTTCTTATTTTGGGGTCATGGCTGGAGTTTGGTTATAAACTTCTTCTGGACTTATGCACAGCCTGTTCAAATTAAAATGTCCTCTGAGTTCATAACCTTCTATAATTTTTGGTCTCACACAACCTCATTGTGATACAATACAGTGAAATGTAGATACTTGTCATTTTATGCCAATTTTACCATTTTATTAGGGGAGGATGATCAGAAAAATGGGAACCAGTGTGACTATTATGAAACATGTGGGAGAAAGCGTATTCCACTGAAAAAAGTGCAGATTGTGTTCGATAAAACTGAGTTCTTCTGTTGTGTTTCAGTTTTCATGAAGATTAATATCCCAAAACAAGAAAGACTGCAATGCATTTTTGGCAAAGTGTCAATTCTGATCCCTAACATTTGAGCAAAAGACACATCAACAATTACTCAAAACTGTTCAAACATTAAAACACATTTTTAGTAGAAAAAGAATTGAACAGGAAGCTTTTCTCTTACTTATTGGTGCTCTTAAGATCCAATTGCATGAAGACCGCATGTGACAGAATTAACTAACTATAACTTCATTATTACCTAAAAAAAACTATAAACACTTGCAGGAACATAAACCGCTGAGAACACAAAGGAACAAAATCAGGAGAGAAGTGATGAGCAACAACTAGAGGACAAAGTAACAATAAAGAAGAAATGCATAAACTAAACAGGACAATTTGTCTAAACTAGGAGGCATTTATACTAGAGGAGGTGATTACATGATGGGGAAAAAAGGTGACTGATTACTGATGAGTAACAGTCATGGAGGAGGAGCAGGCTGGAGGCATCTGAGGACAACTAATGAAAGAAAACGACTAAATACAGGGACAGTTACAGAATACAGCAAGAAGACACAGGGGACACTCAGAAACTGATGAAACAAAGTACAACCAACACAAGACGGACTCAAAATATAAACACTTGGATACAACAATAATTGATAGAAACGAACAAAAACAACAACAACCCCACTCCCTTCTACTCCCCCCTTCCAAAGACTTTGATATCACAAAGGCAGACAGAACAGTTAATAAAATGTTTTAATTCATTTTCTTTCTTTTTTAGGTTTAGGTTTATTTTACTGCAGTGTCATTCAGATAGTTGAACACTGCAGCTGCCATATTTATTGGAACACCTGGTATAAATGTGTGTCATCTTGTCTTTGTAATTTTTAGAAGTAATTAATAGACATGGGCATCTGTACGTCATATGAATATTGTATTTCTTGCAAACATTCATGCATCCTAAATCTATACCTGCTACCGACTTCTTTCATATTGTTTTCTAGGAAAACATTCAGTACCTTTATCACAGACAGCTACAAATTTCAAATGATATTGAGGAGAAATGGAGAAACACAAATGATCTCCTAATTCAGTTGCATTATATTTATCAACATTTAAGAAAAACACCTATAAACAAATGTTTCACAATGATGGTTCATGCAGTATTTTTTACCAAAGAGCATTGAGTTATGTTATTGATACAATATCAGACTTCAGAGAACTATAATTTTCTTGTCCAGCAGAGGTCAGTCTTTATTCACGTTTATCAACGTGATAGCGGCGTGCTATTTGCTCTGAATTAGGAAGCATCATACGAAGTTACGCTTTCCACAAAATTTTCAGAGCCAATCCAAAACATTTATTTATTTTTTAACAACAAAGTAATTCCGAGCAAATGCATTTCTAAGTAATCGGTTTGAAAGATTTGGCACAGCTCCACTGTTTTCATACATCAAAAACATTTTTCATTTGGAAGATAATTTCCATGAACAGGAAGGTACTTTGTGTCCAAAGTCAACACGAGAAGTTCAACGAGGCTACCTTTGTAGCTACACCCAAAAAACCCCACTGAGTTTGCTCCCTAAAACTTGCAGGAATCCACCCCAAGTGCTCTGACTTGTCCTAGTCCGCTTTGTTACTTCATATCAACTCTAACTTGAACAGAATGATTTCAATTTAATACGTTTCAGTCATATTTGTTTGACAGACACACTGCTTTTTTGGAATATATATTACTTTTTCAAATAGTAACATTTTAACCTCTAATCTCTCATCTCACAAAACTTACATTAAAAATGTTTTTGTTTTTTCATGCAACTTTTTTTTTTTTTAGATTTATTTGTAAAGTTTGCAAGCACTAAAGTTTAGCAGTAATGTCCTATGAAATCAGGATCCAGAGCAACAAAGAAAGTTGCAGTCGAACCTGATACAAAAAAAAAAAAAAGAACTTTTGTAATAATTTTGGAGCATTATGCATAGACCTAAGAATGACATATTTGTAATCACTGGGTCTTTGCCAACGCAACACAAGGTTTTACTGTTTGGATTTGTTCGGTCAGATATTGTCCACTGTATTTGCAGATTGACAAAAATGTAAACAACGCTCCAAGATAATTCATCTCTATGGAATAAGTGGAACAGTTGCTATGAGACATTGGTTGTAATCCTTTTAAATTATTATTGTATATCTTACGTTTTCTTTTTAGCTGAAGACAAAATGATCTCCAACATTTCCTTTCCAAGATGTTCTTTGCTGAAGTGTAAACACAATAAACTGTTGAGAATTAAACTGAATATCTGAAGGAAATATGCTTTGTACAATATTTGTGTAAAAAGAGAAGGTATTGTGGACCATGTCATCTGTTATTCATGGAGAAGACACTCTCCTTTATTCCACAGATGATTTGGTTGCAGCGAGTGACTGACGATCTTGCTCTCAGGGGAGGACTGGCGCTCTTTGTGTCGTGATGAGCTGAGTTTTATGAAAAGAAAGTATAAAAAAGAGACCAGGGAAAGACTGGAAGGGAGATGTGAAAAGATGGAGGGATAAAAAGGTAGGAAAGCTTGACAAAACAGCATCCGCATCAGCCTTACGGGCATTCCTCCGTCTTGTCTACCATTGTCTGAGTTTAACTTAGCGGGAGGACAGAGAACAGAAAATCAGTCCTGAGCTGCTTGGGTGGAGTCCTGATTCGTGCTTTGCTGGCTCTTATTTGCCAATAAGAGCCAAGAGGAAATAGATATTTGTGTTTGCTCTCAGGGTGTCATCCAGACAGCCCAGGCCTTGTTTACAAGAACTGGGCGGTGGCTGCAGGTCATTATCGCCTCCTAACCTTTCTGTGTCTCTAACGATGAAATTTACACCACAAGATTGTTTCTCTGGACTTGTTTTGGATGCTCACTTACTTTCACTTCAGAGGGCTTGATCAGAATTGAACATTGTAGACGGTTAAAATCTTACTTCCAGTAAATAATCTTACTTGCTTGGTTGCTTCATTAAGTAGAAATCAGGATTATTAGCAGGCATAGGCTGACTTGGACTCTTATCATCATAAACCGAGTTCAAACTCAAAGATATAATATTTTATGCAAAAACAATTTCATGAGCCTTTAAGCTGTTGTCTTGTTTGTATTGGGTGGAAAGCTACACAAAAGCTGATCAACATAACAGGAATGTTACATGTAAAGTATTTCTGTTCATAATAATTGTATGACAGAAAAATAAAATAAAATTTTTAAATAAAATTTTTCTATGCTATACAGAGCCCCTGAGCTCCAAAATACTTTCATTTTTACTACATTAATGCTTTTTAAGACATAAACTTTTGTTAGGTCAGTAATTCTAGAACTATTGAAACACTGGAGAGCGAAACTTACATCAGATCAGTGAAAATGCTCCCACTCCCCAGTATGTGCTTCACCCAGGAAGAACATTGCTGGCACATCATCTCCTGCCAACATTTGTCATCTAAATTGTCATTGGCTTTATTGTAAATAGCCATCAAATCCAAACAAGACAAACATTTTAAAGATTCACAAATCAGTGTCCACATGATAGTAGAAGTCAACTTTGTTCTTGGCTCCTCTTGGAAACAGCCACTAGCTTTACTTACATTACACTGGATTAATATAAAATTAAGATGCCAGGAGAGACATGTGTTTCAAGTGAGATGCTCACTTGATAACACAAAAAAAATAAAATTAAATCCTGAAAAGATCCTTAACTATCCCTTTATGGTGTTATCTATGCATACATTTGTTAAGAAAAAGACAAAAAATGAGAGAAAATGTTTGTATCTTGAATAGAAATGGATTTGGTCAAGGTTGATGTGTAATCTTAATGAAGTCAGGAGAATCTGTTTTGAGACAAGGATTTTAACCTGTCTGAATAGTTTCACACAGATGGACTTGGTTCCATCCCTGGTGCACTCCCCCTCCGGTGCCGTATTCTCCCCAAGTTCATCTTCTGATATTACAAAGACGACCACATCTTAACAATGGAGATGATATTTTCCTCCACAATGGCTCCCAGTATCCGCTCAGGGCGAAGCTCAGTAAGCAGCGCGGGTTTTCCCATCCCCGTCAGACGGCAGCCCAGCCCAATGGAGAAATGAGTCCCCTGGTTGCTCTAAGGCCCAACCTGTCAGCAGTCCAGAGGGATTAACCATTCACAGCCAACATATTGTTCTCTGGGCCACAATAGGTTACGTGGGGCCCAATCCTTTGTCATCAAGTCTGTTGTGAACTTTTGCTGGGGCAACAACAGTATAACACGCCTGCAAAGTACGGATTAGACCTTTTTCCACATTCTTCTACCTGTTCTTTTGAGTCGTCTTCTTTTACTACCAGTGAGGAAGTTCCCTGTGGTGATGATGTCCACATTAAAAAGGAAACTTGGTTTGCTCAAGTGGTTCCTATTCGTTGTCACATTATTTGTTTTTATTTTCATCCATGTATCTCACTGAATCTTTGACTTTATTGAAACCATGTACGTGTTTTGAATGTTTGCACAAGTCCAAATTAATGTCAGGAAGGATATCTTTTCACATCATCTGTCTTATTTTGACATCCCAGGGTCACCTTTAACCTCAAAGAGAAAATATTCAGTCAAGGCTCTTTGGCTGCCACAACGAAGCAACTAAATCCCAAATCCAACCTTTTCCTCTAAGAGGCCTGAACTTTCCGTGACCACAACCTGAAATCAAAGGGATTTCACGCTTATCACGCAGAACGTGACGACTTAAATGAAAAGTTTTAGAGGAAGGAAAAAATTTATTGAGATCCTTACTTGTTTATTGCAACTGAAGTCACCTTTATTTGCACAGGTGCAAGGGAAAAATTCCTTTTTCCATTAGTTTGGTTTTGTAGAGTATAATTTTTCCATATTTTTTTTCCGATCTCATACATTTTAAATTTTAATGTAAATATTAGGAGTGTGTCAACTGGTTTTTGTGGAAGTAGTGAACCTGCTTTTTGGATAATTTAGATTTTTTTATTTGTCAAAAGAATAAAAAAATATAAATTCACATTTGAGATAGCAAGATATCATAGCTGGAGGGCATCTATGAACACAATTATGCAAAACCTATAAGAAGCAGTTCAAAAAAACCTCTTAAACAATTTGAGTATCAAAATACCTTAACTCACAATCATTCACATAAAATTTGTAATTATTAGTCAGAGGTTTTCAGTCAGGCATGATATTTCAGGATTAGTTTTATGACGCATCCACAGTCAGCTTGGCAGAGAGGGGATTACCATTACAGCTCATGATGGTCTCTTTGGGCGAACCTTCGGGTCACTATCATACATAACACACGTCTGACAGCAACACTTGGCCAGTTAACGCTATGTGATGGATTACCTGTGCGTGTAAGCCTGGGAGAGTGTCTGCACAGACTTGCATGCGTGTGTGTGTTCATGAGATAAACGTGTCTCAAAGCAAATGTGGGTGTGCACGTATGTGTGCCACCACCACCACCACCACCACCACCCCAGAGAGAGCCTCCATGGCTGGATGGTGTATCAGATGGCACGTTAATTACTCAGCCTTCAAAAGGGGGCTGTCCTGTGGCAGGAGTGAGTGGAGGACTGATGGCTGTGTGGTGGTCGGAGAGGTTGCCCATGGGGAAAAGACAGGGAGATGAAGGGCACATGTGGACGTCTAAATGCTTGTCACGCAGACATGCAAGCACGGAGTGTGCAGGTGTACAGTGTGGCTCTCTCACTGAAAATGAAAACAAGCAGACAGACGCAAGCTCTACTTTAATTTTATTTAGAAAGTTTTGTCTCTTCTAATTTACGGTGTAATTTATGTAAAGTCCAAAGAAAGCATGTCTTAAATAAGCATAAGTAGTCAATAAAAGTTTGCATGCACTACATATATGTAGATTTCAATATCTTCACTGCTCTGTTTTTATGTGGAAGTCATGAGTGAAACAGCAAAAGACAACTACATGAATGAAATTCCCCCAAAATGTTGGAATTTATGTTTTTTACTAAACAAAATTAAAAAAACATTTAAGGGACTTTCATTAAATTAATTGATTTCTTAATTCAGTTTCCACTCTGGTTTATGTTGACTCAAACACTCAGGTACAATGAGAAATATTTGCTATTTGACATATACTTAAAATACATGTTATTCATCAAATGGAAGTACAAAATGGAATAGTCTGTAGTTCACAAAGAGCGTAGTTGCATCAATCCGGAGTCATACCAAAACATACAATTTAGTAATTAAGTCCAATATTGTCCATACTTACAGCAGATTTAGGTTTTGAGGTATATTCTTTCATTTCAACAGCATACTTCTTCTGACTTAATGTAATATTATCATTTTGGACTAGTCCAGCAAGGGTCCAGACTTGAATTTGATGCAGAATGTGTGGAGGTAGATTAGTCTGAGAAAGATTTGAGTATTTCTAATTCCAACAGAATTTTTTCAACTGATTTTTGATGAGGTTATAAATAACTGTTTTTATCAGTTTTGTCTTAAACAGTGTAAGTAAAAGCAGATGTATTCAGTACTTATAATTCAAGACATTCCTATCTCACTTTAAATCAGACCACAAACGTATTGGTTAAAATATTTTAAAAATTCTAAATTTGCCATCGGTATGAATATTTGGAGCATAACAAAATATGCTGAACAACAATTTGCTGGATTGGAAATTTGACTTTACATTTGCTCCATGGCTAAACTAGCTAAACAATAACACAAACTTAAAATTTTGCTTCTACTTAAAAGCTGTCTCAACCACAAGGGATATTACTGTTCTAAACATTTGCTCAGTTTACTTATAATATAACATATAATAAATGTTTATTATCCTCACCATTATCTGCTGAACAACACACACAAAGCATAAGAGTATAGATAATAATTACCAGAACCAAGATTTTAGTAAAATTTTATTTAATATGCTTACATCTGTATTGAACAAGCTTTACAAACTAAAATGTCTGATTAAAATGATAGTTATTTTCATGGCTAATATATGATAATCTACAAAAATGTGTGTAGGAATCTTTGTTCAATTTCAAGTAATTGAAAGTCAACCAGTCAACCCCTTTTTCATAATTTGACAACCATAATTCTTCTGTTCTTGTGCATAGATCAGGACAGCAATCATTTCATACATTTGTTAGAGGTTTTCTGAAATACTCCATAACCATCAACACTTAAATATTTTGTCAAGCATTTATGCAAAAGTAAATTGTTTGTTTTTATGACTTGAAACAATCAAGTTACAAAGATCTTTACTTTTTGGTTCTTGCATTGGAGTCAAAACGAGTGAAACATAAAGAAAATGACATCAAACTGAGAATTTCTACAGTTTTGAATGTGTCCAAATGTGATTTTGTATCATTTTTTCCCCCCAAGCTTTGGAGGGCAGTGAAGATGGACAATGGCCTTTGACCTCACCTGAATCCAACCATCCCCTCTGGCTTTCAGCCTGCCAACCCATCACACGCATACACAAAGCGTCGAGTTCCCAAAGGCCTCTCAGACCCCCTTCTTCTGTGTGTCAGATCAAAGCTCACTGGGGGTTGAGAGGGACCTGACCCGTGGGAGAGGTGGAGGATCCTGCTGTTTGGCTAGTCAGCGGTGTGGAAAGAGACAAACAGGCAGCTTCAAGGACAGCCAAAGAGCCCCATCACCCCACCCACCCAGGATCCCCAAACCCACAGAGGGTTCTCAAGGCCATGCATGGCAGAGAAGTCTTTTTGTTCTGCCGAGGTGTGTAGACACAAACGCATATGCAAGATACGCGGTGTGTGTTATACTGTTTTTCTGCTTTGCTTGAGAAGAGAGGCATTCTCTATCTCCCTCCATCACTACATCACAGATGCTTTAACACACCCTGGGTCCTGCCCTTCACATCACTTTGATGACACAGTGACATTTTTCTTCATATTACTCCTACTTCCTACTCCACTCATCATTTTGTGCTCACAGAAATTGCCATCCAGTTGCTTGGACATCCTGATGTAGAGGAACTTTGAAGTATGTATTTGGTCATGTTGAGGTTACATTATTAAAATTATTTGGTCGGCCAAAAATAGTCATATCCTTTGGATTGCGGCGTGTCACAACCAAGTACTTAACTTGGATATTAGGGGACAGACCAAGTAGAGGAACTGCATAATTATTAGGTCCAAGGAAAATGATAAGTTGTTCTCAACAAATAGAAATCTGAGAAGTGTGACATTCAACCTGAAAATCTAGTTTGACCAAAGTCCTTTAGAAACCGCCTTATTAATATATGAAGCTTAACCTGAACTAAATATAAATGCAGCTGTTCTGTAAAGGCATCAAAGGTTTATTAGAGAACATTAGGTAATGGGAGAACATCACAAAAACGAAGAGACACATCAAGTGAAACATACATTGTGATTTATATAGTGGGATTAGGTTATAAACTGGATAGAGTATGTAACAACTACAAAGATAAAGACATTGCCATCTACATAAACTGACTGGGCCATGGTAACTCTGGAGGCGAGGCATATCAGGCGGGAAAATCTTCTGCCGTTCATGTAAGAAGAAAGTAAGCCATACCAAGTCCCATTCCCAGTTTCAAATGTGGAGAAAGGTGCTCTGGTAATATAAGACCAAAACTACATGCAAGATGATCGCTGTTCCAGAGAAGGAATGTGGCATATCACCCAGAATACAACATCCTATCAGGATGCTGAGACATTCATCAGAGTTGAAGGAAAAATAGATAAAGCTAAGAATAGGTTGCTCCTAGATGAACATTTGGAAAGAACTTAAGACCTTCTAGAAGGACAATGATTCAAAACACATAACCAGAGCTACAACAGTACAGTTTAGATTAAAGCAAATTCCTGTGTTAGAATGCTCCCCATTCAGTCTGACTGAAATGTGAACATTTTCCAGAAAAGAGTGTGAACAATCTTCCATCTCAGGAAGTGGAAATCTAGTGAAGACATACCTCACAACAAGGTAGTTACAGAAAGTTCTCATTCTGGGAGTCTTGATCTTGTTTGTGTTTGTTAGTAACATAAAATGACACATTGTGGAAATAACTGAAGGTGCATGAATACTATTTCGAGGTGCTTTATGAAACCCAATTTTACCCCTGCAGGTACAACATGTGTATGTTTTTGACCTCATTGTGTATCTTTTCTTAAGCAGCCAGCTCCATTCGCTGGTGGAGTTGATTGAACTGTATGATAATGAAGACAGGCCTCAAATTCATGTGGGTGTGTAATTACTCTAATCATCTAATAATTATGTTGTATTCATAAGGACCGGATGCTTAATGATCCATTTACTCACTTTATCTGCACTTGATTAAATCTAATCACACTTCAGCAACGCAGGGTTGTTTTTATAACAATTACTTCACCCGCTAAATCTTCTGCACTGAAATATAAAGACTCTGTAGGCTTGTTTGCCTCCATATTACGAAAGAAGAAAACTAAATAATATCTAAAGTCAACAATCATGGGCTTGAATTTCACAGTCTCTCTTAGCCAAGGATCATAAATTATAGATTTCCACCATGAAATTTTCTTTGAAATCCCAGAGACACCTGATGCTTGTTTGAGCTACTTCATGCGTCGCGCACCGTCCTCCTCCGCGTTTTTATTAAGCCCCCTGCAACACCAGACCCCACGTTCCCCTCTCCCCTCTGTGCGCCTCTGGTATCCAACAAAAAAGACCCATTCGTGGACTTTCTATTACATCCCAGTCCCTCCTTGTTGGTTTACAAGGTGACAAAGCTCGCCGCAGTGTCTCTGTGCAGCTGGCATCACCAGTAAACGAGGGGCTCCCATGTGGACTATCTGCATGGCGCTCATGTTATCTCCAGCGAGGGCATTTAAAGCTCTATGTCTTTTCCACATGTCCCAGACTAGTTTAATTACCCCGGCTTTGTCTCAGCTGGAACCGTTGAACGCCCACCCGCTCGTCTGACTGTGTGGGAACCAGGACGGAGGAGGACAGGGTCTAGGAAAGCTGCTTAATGCTAATTTGTTGGAATTAGTGTATGTCATATGTGAATATTGGGAGAGTTACAAGATCAAAAGCAATAAAACACCCTGCCTTCATCCTATAAATATTTAAAGACAATCTATAATGTGCGTGACACTTTCCTTACACTTGATCCAATTTTCAACAACACACAAGGTCAAATAATTATTGTGTCTTTAAGTTATATTTAATCGTAAGATGTAAGTTCAGTCTCAAGTTTTGAAAGAGTTTTGAATGAGTGATTAGTTAGGTTCTTATTCCCTAAACTGAAAAACATTTCTGCCCTGGCAGGAGCATCTCATCACACTCTGGAGTCCAGCAACCTAAGAAAGGATCTTTTAATGGTCTAAAATAAAAAAAATAAAAAAAATCAACATTCAAAATAATTGAGCAACATGCCTAGGCGATGTGGAAATGACAATATTTTTCAGTAAAAGTTGAGTTGGTTTCACAGTCTGCACTTTTGTTGCTAAGGTATTGTTGTAACACCGAGATACAAATCCCAGATGCAGAACAGTGGAAAAGTATTTGACGGCTGATTTCAGCGATAACACATTTATATGAGTTCTTGAGTAAATACAAAGCCAGTGGTGAAAAATTATTTTATTTGTCAAGAGGAAAAATCTGTGCACCAAGCCTGTGTGGAAATAACAACTCCCATTGTTAAGCCATTAATTAACCAGATTTGTTGACAGGCTGTGTGTAGTTCCTTGAGCCACACCTGGGTCGCATAATGCCAGACTTAGAATCAAAAAATATTTTAAAAGAAATTATCTGACAACATGAAGTAGACTAAAGCATCTCAAATGGCAACATAGCCTTGGTCGAAAGAAATTCAAGAACAGATGAGAAACAAGGTCATTGACATGTTTCAGTCTGGAAAGGGTGTCCAGCCACTTTTAAGAGTTTGAGATTCCAGGAAAGACATTATCCAAAAATTAAGAAAACATGGGAACATGGTGAACCAAGAGTGCACTGATCAATTGTCGAGTAGGTCACAGGATTTAAGAACAACATGGAGTGAACTTCAGGCCTCATTTGCCTCAGTCAAGTTTCAACTGTCCTGCATTTAACTCCATCCACCATACTTTCAGCTCAGACCAGCTTCCATGTCACTACAGGATGTGGCAATTTTTGTGACCATGGTTTCCTCGGGGTCATGTGCAATATTTGTTTTCCATCAAATAACATTTTGTATATAGAAAAAAAAGTCAGCCTTGGACTTAAATGACCACAGCATGTTATTCCAAATGGTTTCTGTGTTCTCTATAGGGTTTTGAGGCACACTGCAAATAGGAGGAGTCTTTCTGGCTTTCTTTCTGGATTTTTAAACAATGAGTAAAGAGGGTTGAGTACAAATACATGTTGTAACTGTACAATTTTTTTAAATATATCTGCTATTATACTTTCAATTCACATTTATATCCTATGTTATCACATGAAATCCCAATAAATGACAATAAATTTTCAATTTATATTGTGACAAAAAGGTGAAAAAAACACAAGGGGTGTAAAGACTTTTGCAAAACACTGTACTTTAGGAAGCAGGACAGCACAAAAATATCCATCTATCTATACATGTGTCAATCCATACATACCTTAACTTTGCATACTACCAGAGCCAGTAGGAATGGTTCATTAATGTCAATCATCCTTGTATACATGCTGCTCAATGTGCTGATGGTGGAGAAACAACTTACAGTTACAGGAAAACTGTCTATGTGCCGTCATTGGTAGCCATGCTAACTAGCCTGACCATTAGTGGCAGGATCAGCTGTGGTGTACCAGCTGTAGTGTAGCAGAGGGAAATGAGGGAGGGTGTGAGCAGTGAAACACAAGCATGATTGACAGTGCTAAGACCCTCCTCCTGGCTCTGATTGATTGTTTCTGACCGAGCTGTGCGTTTCTGCAGATGACTGTAGGACCATAGGGGTAAGGCAGAGGAGGTCGATTTTTCACCTTGTTACAACATAGTGACAGTTTCAACAAATTTATATAAATTTTTTTTTTTTTTGTAAAAGTTATATACTGCAGCTCTAATATTATAAGGACTGCTGGAGGACATGGTGCCAATCTTTGGTAGTCAATAAGCAATACTCAGTTCTAACTATGAAAAGGCCAGTAGTGCATTGCGGAGACACATCACCATGCACACAAAGACTCACACTGAGATTTTTCAGTAGACCTACTATGAAATATTTTGGGCTATGCATGAGAAACGAGATCAAGCAAAGACCAGTTGAGGTTCAAACCCAGGACCTTCCATAAAATAAATAACTATTGCTGAGTTGAAAATACTCTGCTCCATCCCTGTGCTCATTTAACATCACACTTGTGAGTTTATCATGGGCAAAGTCAAACAAATACTACTTTTTACCACTTTTTTAATACACACAATCAGAATTCTGTATAACTTTGAAATTATAAATAAAAAAGGTTATAATTTAACGAATAAAATGTGATTTACCCTAACAAAAACTACTCACTTTTGTGTCTGTAAAATTTTTTCTGGCCTTGAGCCATGTAAAAAAAAGAGAGCCACTGATAGGATCAGCTGACCTTTTCACTCCTGTCTTTCCTCACCCCAGCCATTCCCCCCACTCTTCCCCCATTTCCTCCTGGCACCATCGGCACAGGGTGGCACCCAAGAGCTGCCTGGGCCGGTGCACAGAGCGGGTTAGGGTTACAGCGACCAGAGGCAGCCGCTCACATGTTTTAACAATTTCCTCCGTCCTCTGTGAAATTATGCAAATATTTTAGTCCAGTTTCCTTGAGTCTGGAACGCCAATTAGGAGTGTCTGTTTGGTTTTCAGGACAGCTGCTGCAGAGACTTGGAGACAGGCAGGTCTTGCCTTGTGCTGGAGGTGAAGGGCTCCCACCAAGTAGGCCTGGACCCAGATGTATGACACGCAGATACAGAGGCTGCGCACAAGGAGGCTCTGCTCCTTTTGTAGGGGGAGGTTAAAATGAGCCAAGCACTGGGATTAAGAGGTTAAAAATAAGTCCGTGAGGTGGAACAGAGATGGTGGCAAGGAGGAATATTAGAAAAGCAGATTGGTGACAAAATGAAAGTAGGAAAAGGAATATAGGAGTTTGAAAAAGAACAATTGGAAGAATTTGGCACAGAAAAAGAGGAATAAATGCAGCTACGTGCAAAAGCAATCATGCCTCTTGAACTTTAAGTTAGACAATCAAACTACTATGAACAGGAATATATACCACACTTGTGAAGTCAAAGGATGCATAGCTTTCTTTTTTTTCATAAATAACAAATATAATAAAGTGTGTTGTGTATTTAGCCACTCTGAGCCAAACATGATGTGGGGTTGTTTTTCTTTTGCAGGAACTAGGAAACTCTTTCTGAAAAAGTTGGTTTACAGAAAGAAAACTTGTTATTGTTAGGTACCAGGCTGGTGGGTTCTTTTCAGATCATCCACCAGAGGGCGCCTGATGACAGCTGGTTCTTGGAGGGCGTGCCGGCAGGTCCTAACCAGACGCACCTGTGGGGAATTGCCATCTCCTGGTGGAGTATATGAGCAGCTGACTGCCAGCACATCTTCGCCAGAGTGTTTGCCTGAACTGGTACACTGAGCCCCTCAAGAGTTGTTTTGCTGAGTACACTTGTGATATTCGAGTTGTTTGGAGATCTAATACTCCCTTTGTGATCCCTTTTCCAGGAAGCCTTCAGGAGAACTCGAGTCATCCCTTTTTGGAAGAAAACCTCCAGAGGCACTGTGAAAGTTCTAACTGGGAGCCCGAGCCTCACCTTCACCTTCCCAGTTACTTACCGGTGCAGTTCTCAGTTGGCAGTCAGCTCCATTACTTCTCCGTGCGGTCTAAGCACAACCTGTCCACCCTCCGACTCTCTGCCCAGCTGTCGCCCTTTGGACTTACCCACCTCCTGGTGCCTGGCCTTCCTCCTCCTCTGTTCGGACCCCGACTCCCACAAGTAAGAGCTTCATAACCAGTTCAACAGAGTTGATTCGCTGATCCTGTACTCACCATATCTCTCTCCCTCAGTGAGCGGCTGAACCCGGAACCCTTTATTGATGCCAAGCGCAACTACCCGTTCTGAGTTTTTTGTGAATAAGGAAAATAAATCCTTTTGAACTTTTACACCAGTCTCTCTGTGAGTGTTTCTGCATGTGGGCAAAGAACGTTAAACCCAACATGACAGTTATAGCCTGTGAAAGATGTGATACTTACTCTCCAGCAGTTGATGAACTGCAAATATACAGAAAGATATAAATACAATAATTTACATTCATGTGTTGGACTAGTTCAGCATCCACACCTGAATGCAAATGAGAATCTGTTGGAAGACTTGAAAATTAATGCTTGTAAATACTTTCTATCCAACTAAACTCAGCTTGAGCTATTTTGCAAACAAGAATGTGCAAAAACCGCAGTTGTTAGATTTACAAAGCTAGTGGAGACAACCCCTGAAAGATTTGCAGCTTTAATTTCAGCAAATGGCAGTAGATTCTATTCTTCCTCTACTTTACAATTATGCATTACTTGGTGTTGGTCTACCACATAAAATTCATATAAAATCTAACAAAATTGTAGAAGCTTAAATGTGACAAAATGTGGAAACATTAATTCAGACTCATCAGTCCACACTGGTAATTTTGCAGCTGATTTTGCAACAGTTAGAGTCATATACAACCATTATGTTCTTTTTGAATCAGAACCATTGCAGTAACAATGAAGATTATCAATCAAGCACCAATAAAATCAAATGTAAGACTTAAGGATTTTATGATGTCCAGATTCCTAGCATCTCTTGACATGTCAGGTTGGAGTCACAGAGTCCTGACTGTGCTGAAGAATTTGATCCAAGGGATTGCACTGTCTCGGTAAAAAGTACAGCACACATGAAGGGGGGAATGGATCTGAGGTCATGGCACTAAAAACTTGGCCCTCAGTTCAAAGGTGTGGAGGAACGTGAGTTCTGAGTAGAGATTCATCTTTGTTAGGAGAAAACCTCTTGAAAGCAAGGCATGTAATTGCACTATTGGGCGTGACAGACCATACCATTATTAAACGGTATTACTGAAGGAAATAGGAGAAAGGGGTCAAATTTGATGATGTGAACCTGCACCGATGCTGGTGATAGACATGAGGCTTGTTTTGATGAACTTATCCATCATTATAAATAATAGCCTGTAGGCAGGTGTCATTTTGAGAAATGATCCTAAGTGTTTGTTGAAAATTCTTAAAGTAGATCTGAAAAGACTCTTTCACTCCAACTTTCTCCAATTAATTCAGGTCATTTCTTTGGGCTGATTGAAACACACCACTCAAAGCACAGAACATGAGTCAGATGAACAGATATGATTTGTCCTTGAGCAATGAAGATGGTAGGATTTGTTGTCTGTGACTGTTTTTGCATGAATACCTTTGTTGGGTAGCCTGCCTTCTCTGTCCATGCATATGACCAAAACTGAAGTTATTTAATTCTCAATTTTTAAAGAACTCTCTATATTTTTCACAAATACACATTTCACAAATCCAAACTGCGTTTGAACCAGTGTAGCATATGTAAGTTCAATTTGACCTATTGACTGCATTCACTGTGCTTTTAAGACTTCTGTCAAATTAAGGTTCAGCTGAATCGCACTATTGGGTGTGACAGACCATACCAT
Organism: Xiphophorus hellerii; assembly: GCF_003331165.1. Taxonomy (NCBI): domain Eukaryota; kingdom Metazoa; phylum Chordata; class Actinopteri; order Cyprinodontiformes; family Poeciliidae; genus Xiphophorus; species Xiphophorus hellerii. The sequence goes on from NC_045692.1 coordinate 12,820,807, forward strand.
TATTAAGTGGTATTACTGAGGGAAATGGGAGAAATGGGTCAGATTTGATGATGTGTACCTGCACCGATCTTTCTATGTCTTTCATGCCAAGATATATAAAAAGATATTGTTTCAGTGGTTTTCACAATAAAAGGTTTTGTAACTCTTAAACTGTGCTATAAAAACTTTCTTTTCAGTGTTTCAAGTTTGATCAGTTTTGGCATGTTAGATGTTGAACTATGTGATAGAAAACTTAAATGCAGAGTCTTAGACATGATGAGTGTGGGTACAATGGTTGTCACAATACTAAAATTTCCAAGTCGATATAGATACTAAGAAAAGATCTCAAAATCCGACACCATTTTCTGTCCAATAAAACACCTGAGCTCAAACATAGTGACATTACTTTCATACTCTGAGTACTTCCATACTCTGACTTAAATGGTAAAGTAATCAGTACAGACCTTGTTACAGTAAATTTTAGCCTTGTTTAATCTGACTATGGTAACTCTCAAACAAAATGAGACATAAACATGAACCAACATAAGTTCATAAAGAAATATCCAGCTCTCCTTACGTGAGCAGTTATTAGTTATGAAGAAGTGTGTTTTGAGTTTGTTGTTTTCAGATACACTCGATGCTGGGCTGTAGTTGCCACTAAATACATCTTGTGTTTTTTAGTACAGTGTACTTCTCCATGGCATTCTACTTGTTATTGCAACATAATGCATATTTTTGTTGCCATGTTGTTTTTTGGCTTTCTATTTTTCCTTTTTCTGCAGGTGTGCAGAAAAACAAGATTTCTAGGTTTGTCTTGTGTTCTCTTTATTCTTCTTTCTCTTTAAGCCTATTCCCCACATTTCTCCCTTTCTTTTTTCCCATTTTCTTTTCCTAAATAAACCCAAAGCAATGTAATAATAATGTTTTATATACAGTACAGACCAAAAGTTTGGACACAACTGTGTGTCCAAACCTTTGGTCTGTACTGTATTTCATGTATGTCATGTGACGCATAGTGATAGCCATTAGGCTCCACTCATGAAAATAAATCTATTGGGCTTCACAATGTCACTCACTGAGTAAATTATCATATTTTAAAAGACATAATCTAAATTAAGTAGAGATCTACTGTATATCAATACATCGCAAAATATGAATGTAGGTTTTTAGTATAGAAGTTGGTGAAATTAGATATAATTGGGCACAATAGCAACCACTAGATGATGGCAAAGTGTTGCCAAACAATCCTTGGTATGTACAGAATACGGATTACTTTGGGTGTGTCTTAGTTTGGAACAAATTCATAATAATGTTGTACAAAGAGTTACACAATTCACTAATACACAAGAACCCCAAATTCTTCTGTCATATCTTGCTGTTATTACAACATGGCTGATACAGCATGCTGGCTAATAAGTTTCTGAACCTGCAGACCTTGTATAACTCAATCAATCTGAAAATCAGCCAATTCCTTTACCTTGATCTTTATGTTGTTCCTTTAAACACAAATTGAAAGTTTTCTGATGAAATGTATTTCATCATATAAAAAAATGCTGTTAATTTGACAAACCCAGGAAACCTAAAACTTCTCTATTCAGTTCGGTAAGAGTGAAGAAGTTCAGACGTGATTGCCACCTCATAAAAAAATAAAACGTCAAGATAAAGCTCACGTGCTTAAGTAATTCAAAATTAATAACCCTTAAATTGAACTCGCAAGGTGTCCAAAGCATTGCTTGTCAAAACAACCTACTGTGTACATTCAGATTCCACAAATCACCAGAGATGGCATGATGTTTTGTTTTACAAGAATAAGGCATATTTCTTCATCTCAAGGGAGTCTCGAGTGTCAAAGCAAGGAAGCAAATGTATCCGATAGAAAAAATCTGTTGGAACTTGTTGCAATATAGCCTACTATAAACATATTAAGGTCATTACTGATTCAGTTATAGATTATTTTTTTACAAAAGAAACCGATAATCTGGAGTATATTATAGACCTAGCTGACACATTTTATTTTAACTCAGCTTTTTAAAGACCAAAAGAACAATTGTGTTAAACTTAAAAAATAAAGGGGCTCTTTCATTCAGAGCAGACAGTTAAACTATTTCCAACCCATTGCAATGTGACATTTATGTAAATTTTTCATGATGGAGGCACATGTTCAACAAATAAACAAAAAATACTGATCAGTGGTTGGAGGTCAGAGTGTAGGCATTTCTTTATTTACCACTACGCCACTGGAAGTGCTCAACGTCCTAGAAAAAAAAAGGGAAAGAAAAAAAAAAAAAACTCCTTTTCCTCTCCGTTCCATATTCAGAGTTTTATTTACTCCTCATCCGGAGGGGAGAGTGTTGATAAATGACGGCACTGCGCCCTGGGACTCTCCTGTTTAAGGAGCGGTGGGGCGATTTATGGACGAGCTCTCACAGGCCTCACTGTGATTAATCGACGCCGTCCTTCGCGGACACAGGCGGGGTTGGGGAGGGGGGGCAGCCAACCCTCCACTGTTTGGATAGGCAGATAACATCAAAGGGGCCTGCTGCTTGTGTTAAGAAAATACTGCATTCTGGGTCAGCGCAAATGAATCCAGGAGGAGCCTGAAACTGTTTTTAATGGCATTCCCATCGATATATTATCACTGTGCTGAATTGGGAGTCCAGAGGTCGTCAAATGACGTTTTACAAATGGTACTGTTGCCTCAGCCACTTTCTTTAGGCCATAACTGACTTTGATCAGTGTAGATGTTTATATGAGGCCTCGTCTGTGCATGGGGAATGCACGCATTTGTGGGATGAAAAATTAATAAATGTTGCAACATAAAAAACAAAAATTAAACTTAAAAAGCCTTGAAGAGACAGTTCAAGAACTTTGAACTGAGATTCTGTTAAAAGTTTAGAATCAGTTGGGGCATTGTGTGGTGTAACGGTGAAGCGGGTGCTCCATGTACGAATGCTATGACGTTGGAACATTTGTCACATGTCTTTCAACCTTCTCTCTCTGTCCGTTTCTGCTTTGGTGGCTATCAACAAAGGCCACTCATGCCAAAGAAATCACCAAAAGATAAAGTTAGAAGCAGGTAGAAGCTCCTTATAGTCTACAATTTTCCTGGTGTCTTGAGTAAGACATATAAAAATAAATAAACGTGTCAAATTTTCAAAAGTATCCTAAATAATTTGTTTTTTTTACCGAAGCTGTATTTTGAATCCTGTAGTTCCTACTCTGGTTCAAACTTTGTTTTGTTTCGATCTGCCAAAGTCCACAAACGTTCCCCTAATGAGCTGTCCAAGTGTTAGCCTGCGAGATATTTACCTGGCCTTCTGCTCTCCTTCACACCTGCACCATTGATCATAGGTCACATTGAAGAGCTCGGTGCTCCAGGGCTCACACTGCTGTTCTTTTGATCTCTTCACAATGACCTGCTCATCCCCAGACCTTGAATCCTTCCTTCTCTTTGGACAAAAATTTATATTTCTTCTGTTTACTGCATTCGTCCGCATGCAGATGTAAAGCAACTTGCTAAAACATTCATAGCCCTTTTGCCTCTTTATATTGTCTCACATTACAACCACAACCCACAGTGAACTTTATCAGGATGTTATGTGTTCAATTATCACAAAGTAAGAGATAATTGTCAAATAGATATGTGACATTCTTATGTGAAATTGATCTACTGACCCATGTAAGATGAGTAATACAAACAAAATCAGTTTTTTTGCAATATAGGCCAAACAATTCAGTTTTATTCTCTGCTGTTTTTCTCAAACCACTGGGTGTATTTCTTTTTTAAATAAATGCTTTGAAAATGATTAACCAAAAAGGGAATTTCTCATTGTCAGAGAAACGAGATATTGAATACAAATGCACACCACTTTATTAAAATTAAATCTTCCACAAATCCTTCTGTTCCCTTTTAAACCATGCATTACTGTGTGCTGATTAAAAAATAAACCAAATCCAGTGTGTTCAGGATTGTGATTTAAAAAAATGTGAAAAATTCTAAATATAGATGAATGGGCTATAAATACTTTTGCCAGGCAATGCAGCATTTCCTTGCAAATTAAGTGAAAATTTAGCCTAAAAGATAGACAGATTGATTTAATTAACCTCAATGCACTGTGTACATTACATTGGTGTTTTCTGCAAAGGTATGCAAGGAAGTAAAGCAATCCTGGACAAATTCCCTTTTTTCCTTATCTCATTTACACATCAAATAGTCCGTCTCCTTTCCCATTGTGAGAACACTCTGCTCCCTAAAGTCAACTGGGAATCATTGGGCGAATTTCCGCTCTCTATTTTCTACTCCCAACTGCTTCCCGGAGAGCCTAAAAGGATGTCAATTTAACTGAATTCAGACTGAGCTGAATGGAGCACTGTTACCTGTCCGCTGGGGTAGAACCTCTGTGGTGGCTGCCCTTTCCCATGCTTCCACCACAAGACCTCGACCACTGCCAGACAGAGGGGACACCTGTTCCCTCAGAGACGTTGGCCAGCATCTGAAATCTTAGTGTAGCCCCCGACTATTGGAAGTGGGCAGTGCGATAAGGCCGCCTCGCCATGATGGGGTGGAGGAAATCTGAGGAGAGAGCAGGAAAGGGGATGCCTGCAGCCAGATGAATCTGGTGCAATTTGCCAAAACACTGTGTGTCCCTATGCAAGGCCACTACCCACACTTGCAATAGAATCGCCATTGTGTGCAATGAGTATCCACTTATCTATTCTTTATCGTAATGCAGAGATTTAATAGCCTGCCTGTGCTGCTGTAAAGGACAAAGTTTAGCTCAAATGGAAAGAGGTGAAGTTCCTGTAGCTCTTGAGTCAGAATCGGGTATGTTTGTAGAAAAGAAAAGAAAACTTTAGCCTCTTTTTAATGTTCCTTGCCCTCTAAATCAGAAATTCTTTTATGTTCTTTAAACTATTTGGGTGTTTTTGGCTCCTCTCTCCTTGCACTCAACTCCTCCAGAAACAAAGGAGTGCCGATCATTTCAGACCTCACAGTGCCTACAAATGAAACACTGACTATGAGAACTTTTCAAACATATGGATAAATATTTCAAGGTTTTGCATATACTAACCTCATGTAACCCCCATAAACTATGCTGATCTGTCTGTATGTTTAATGTGTTTGTTTGTTAGTTCTTAGAATGTCCTGTAGAGGGCACTAGACCCACATTTCTCCTGTGTCGGTACGAGAAGAAGAGTAAAGAAGAGAGAAGAAGAAAAAAGAAATGGCAGACTAAGCACATTTCAGCAGAAGTAGAGAAGTTACTACGCATAAGAGCTGTTGTGATATGAAAGAAATCTGTTTATCTTGAACTGGATAATGTACATTCTGTTCTGAGAGTTCTCCGGTGAGTCTGTTGTTTTATTTTCAGCTGCTTACTTACGCAGAATGGCTACCTAGCTGGAGCTAACGTTGCTCAGTTTTTTCGAACTGGAAAAAAAACAAAACAACTGGAGTATAAAGTGTCGCTCTGTAAGCAGCATAGCTCTGTGAAATGAGACCGTTTATGATGAAGTGATGTTTATTAAGTAATTTCTTTATTACTGAGCGTTTTTGGTTTATTTTCAACGCTAATTTGATTTTCACTGAGAAGTAATTGAAAGATTTCTATGATTTCCGTATACCTGTATGATCGGTTAACGCTCTGCATGCAGGTTGGGTTTTATTTGGACGACCGATACCTGAACGAGCCAGTGGTTCCAGAACCAGGAGGGTTCCGCCGCCATCTTTGTGACTCGGACTGAAGCCTGGAAAGACGGAGGTCCTGGTGCTGCTGGAGCTGAATGTTTTGCGTGGACAACAGATAAGCTTATTGAACAAAAAGGGGGCCCAAATCTTTTCTTTTTATTCCACAAACTATTTGTTCACGAACATTTTCATAACGGACAACTTATGTGCACATTGACTGAACTGTTATATTGAAGGACTAACTGGAATATGTAATTTCTTTTGTTGAAATAAGCTTTAAAGCTACTGTTTAAAAAAACTACCCTCAATTTTCTATATATTAATTTGATATTTTTATATAAGGTTGGACAATTTAAGTTTTATACCTTAATTTTATTAAGGTAATTAGTGTTACCTGGATTATTATTTTTTTGTGGGGAAAGAAAAATAAACTTGAATTGTTAAAACTTGTATGCTTATCATCCTCCTGTGTGACCCTAGAACAAAAGTAACTTTCCTACTGAATTTATTGCTAATTAAATTAAGTAGTGGTTACACTCACAAAGTTTTTTCTGGTCCTGGAGGAAAACATGTAAGGTATAGCAAGGTACGGCAAGAGTTTGTTCAAGAGCTTCCAGCAGTAGGACCTTTACACCAGTTTCATTCCACCTCAACCCTTGTGCTGTATACCAGCCTGCCCCACTGGGACTGAGTCACTTTCACCATACCACTTTGATGTCCTGCAGGTCTCAGAGCACAATTTGTTGTCTCTGTTAAACCTGCCCAATACATCTGATTATTTTATAGCATTGTCCTTACATTTATAAGCTTGAATCTCATCAATTTAGTATTGTGGATGGGTCTGACTCGAACAGGATAGAGTTGTAGATCTCTGCTGCTCCTCCAGAATTACTATTGACCTCTTTGTCTGATTAACATACTTGTTGAAAGGCCTGTCATTTCAATTAGATGGCCAAGGGTTTACAACTGTGCCATAGTCTTTCCCTTTTTGGATCATAGATGGAACAGTGCTCTAAGAGATGTTCAACAGCCTTACCATACTTTGAACATCAACTTAGTATTTGACCTGGGTTTCTTGGTTTTTATGACGCTATTTGCTTACTAATGTTTTCCAACAAACTAGATTTTATTTAGTGGGATCACATTAAAAGGAGCTAAATCCAAATACTCATCAGAATTCACGCATTTAAATTTGTAAGAAAATAAATAAACACACCCACCCCAGCTCCCCAAAACATTGCATCGCTTTTCTTGTTCAGTAATCAACTAGTTTGTGTTACGTTTGAACATAAACTTCTAATAAAATGAGTAGAAAGTTTGCAGTTATAACCCTGAATAATGTTGAAACTTGCAAGATTGTGAACACAAGTTGCCTATTGTCCATTCTGAGAATAAAGTTTAAGGTCACAGTCCTACTTGACAAGCTACGGTATTATTTTCAACTCTCATCAAACTTGTTGAGACAGTGGAGGCAAGGATGAGCAGAGGACATTCCATTAAGCTGTCCTCACCTCTCCCACTGACCTGAGCAAGGTTGAGATGCTTTCTATCTGAGCCATCCTTACTGTTGGACAAGCAGAAGAGTGATTTACAGACCGTTGTTTTAAGAGACAAATGCAATGTGACATGCTAAGAATCTTCAATTTTGGGAATGACGAATGAGGGAGAATAAAGTCCTCACATACACAGAGAGAGACTGTGAGACAGGAGAAGAGAGTGCAGCAGTGAATTTGGCAGAGGCCATTAGCCTCTACCCCTCTTGTAGGAGAGCCCAAGCAATGATGGTTGCTCTCCTAGAGAAATAGATGGAGTGGAGCACAGGAGGGGGCTCTAATAGGATAACTCCCCCATTAACCCTGGGGAACAGCCTTTCAGAGATGCTATCACAGTGAGCACACGTCTCCTCGATGCTCGTCCATGTCGCCATGCAAAACAAAAAGGGGCAGCACCTGTCTGAGGTCTAATCAGAGCAACATATTGCCTTAGTCAAATTTAATGAGGATAGAGTAAAATTAGCTCTGCTTTTAAACTTTGTTATTATAAACAAAGAGCCAAAGCTGCAGAGGTGGTAATTGGCTGCAGACATTCGCTTCATTTCTGGGCTGACGTCACTCTAATATTCGCGATATGTTTACAGTTCAAACATCTGCCTGGAGTGGCTGAGCACTTATGGAATTTCGCTCCTAACAGGCAAAATGTGCACTTGTTTTCTGAAAGTAAACACCATCTCCATGGTGAGCGTGTTGTGTGGAAAAGGTAACTGACAGTGCCACCGCGTGCCCCAAGTCGAAATATGATGCAATCAGCCTCTAATTTGGTGTGTTTACTCTTCGTTCGCTCCTCTTGTGAGAAAGAGGCAAATCTGATGGCACAGAGTGGAGGAGAAAATGAAGGAAAGACTGAGACTGTTCAATCCAATTTACTGATCTGGTGTAGTACGTTAAACACAGGCTTTCATAAGCAAAATAACACAATAATGGCTACATGTCTTTAAAGACCCTGCAAATCCAGACAGGTTGCTTTGCCTCTTCAGCAGCGTACCTACTTTCATTGGATAATTCCAGCACTTAATGCATGAAGAATGAGAGTGTCCGGATGCTGAGTGGATAACCATATGCTGTCACAGTAGAACAGACGCGCCTCATATTGAGAGCTCTGTTGACCTGGGAATTGTGTGGGAGGTGCAGAGCAGGGGCGGAGAGGGGGCACAGGGGACTTGTGAGAGTTTTGCGAGGTACAAATCAAGGATTTAACTACTCCGGCAACCCTGTGCAGCTCACAAGGTGCAGGCCAGTGTTGGGTTGGTGCTTTCTGATTGGTGACTCACAAAATACTGACATTTACAGAGCCTTTGGAAAAGTATTCACATCCCTTGACATTTTTCATGTTGTTTGGTTACAAACACAAAATTCAGTGTATATTTTACTGAAGTTTTAAAAGTGCATCATTGCGAAATGGAAGAACTTCACTTTTTCTGACAAAAATAAGTCTTGTCTACGTCTCTTTCTAAAATAATTGAAGTTGTTTAGATTGAATGGAAGCTATCTGAACATCAGTTTTAAGGACTTCCAACTGATTCTTAGTTGAATTTACAATAGCTCTGAACTTAGACTAGACCATTCTAACACATGAATCTGTTTCTATCTAAAAAAAAATCTATAGTATGTTTAGAGCTTTTCTCCTGCTGGAAAGTGAGCCTCCATCAGTCAAGTCTATGGTTGCCTACACCAAGTTTTACTGTTTGATTGCCATGGATTTATCAGTGTCAATCTCCTCATCAACTCTAACCAGCTTTCCAGTCTCTTTTGAGAAAAAGTAACCTTAAAGGTATGATCCCTTCACACACAGTATTGACCATGTAGGTCAAAATATTACATTTTTGTCTCATCTGTCTACCAGACATTTTTCACAGTTTGAAAGCACTTGACAAGTAGTCCAGTCAACAAATTACCCTACCTGAGCTGTGGAATTTCAAAGGTCCTCTTGGCTACTTATTTCATTCATGCTCTTCTTGTCTGGCCTGTGAGTTTAGGTGAGATATACTTGTTCCATTATTTTGATTATGAATTAAACACTGCTCTGTGATATGTTTATATCTTGGAATGTAAGTTTACAACCATACCCAGCTTTAAATGTTATAACTTGTTTTGTTCCTTGGTTGTGAAAAAGTTGTTTGTCTACTAATATTCCCTAACAAACCTTGTAGGCCTTCATGGAACAGCTGTGTTTATATTGAGATTGTACTGCACACAGATGGATTCTCTTTACAAAGTTGATGACTTCTCAAAGCAATTTATCTCTCTTAAATGTATTTGGGGCTATAAGAGTAAAGAAGTTGGAATACAAATACAGTCCATTTTTCAGATTTTTACTTGTGAAACCAACCATGCAGCAACTTACAGCCACATCACAAATATGTTGTACATTATTTTGATGTATCAAAGAAAATCCCAAGAAAATCCGTTGAGGTTTTTTGTTGTAATGTGACAAAATATAGATCAGTTCATTGGGGTCTAAATATTTTTTTAAGGGACTGTATACTACACAAAAAAGTCAGACAAAGCATATGAGTAGGGAAGATCTAAGAAAAATTGCAACACAAAAAGAGATTTTGCAGCTCTGTTATGGTTCTTTATTAGGCCACACATGAAATCAGAGGCAGATGTCCGCTCTCCGTCTGACCAAACCACATCAGCTGTCGCTCCCCTTGTTTGCTCCAGTCTCCCCAATTATTTCTCCAAGGAGGACGAACCAAAACCCAACTATCAGTAAACACACAGGCTCCGCTCAGATTCCATGAATGTCAAGCTGCACAGACAAGAAGTCAGACAGCCTCTGTTTTCATGATGGGGGAAACCCCAAGTTGGTTCTGGCACAGAGCTATCACGCTAGTTTGGGGGAAGTGTTATTATGGTTAAACATGCCAGAAGTTCTGCCTCATCATGAAACAAACCCACCCATTTGTCAAACAACTGGTGGATCCTCTAAGATGCTCATCCTTTGCACTGTTATGAGGCTTCCTTATGACTCGATGCTGCCATAGTGGATGTATCCTAGCAATACATCCACTCTTTGGTATTCAGAACGGGGAAGAAGTGAGGCACTCAATGAGACCTCCTTACAAAACAAATAGTTTAGATCAAATGCAATTCTACAAAACCTGTCTTAATACTTTGTGTTTATGCCATTATATTTAGCCAGTGATCTTTTAAAATGGTGCCCAATCAGTTTTTTTCCTATGTCGGAGACAGCTTTTGCCCTGATTACAATGAGTTGTGGGTATTTCCTGCCTCTAAGCCTCGCATATGGATCGAGTAAGGCAGTGGCTAAGGGGACTACCGTTTCTCTCCACAACGTTCCTCTTTCTTTTTTGTGCTCTTTTTTTTTTCTTGCAGGAAAGGAAAACACTATTGTAATTTCTGGCTGCGCTGTCAAAATACTAAGCTGGGCTCTGGCTCAACATCTGCACACATGTGGCCAGGAAAATCTCAAGAGGGAAGCGTGGCTGAATGCTGTTTAATCCAAGGCATGATCGCCATCTCAGCCACACCTATTGCTGACCTGCGACTCTTGAGGCGAGTTTTTATTTGACATTGTTCCTCACTTAGATATGCAGTACCCTGCAAAATTTTCATACTCCTTTAGCTTTTTTTGCATTTCGTCATGTTGTAACTACAAACATTTACATATTCTATTGGGACTTTATATGATTATGATTATATATGATATAATTATTTTTAAAATGTAAAGATCTGAAAGGTGTAGCATGCATTTGTATTCAGCTCACTTTTAATATGAAACCCCTAAAGAAAATACAGTACAGCTAACTGCTGTCACCAAATTTGGAAACACAGTTCGCCTGTGTGAGATTTAATCTCAGTATAATGCCGTTGTGTTAAGGTTTCTTAGAGAACACAAGTGAACAAACAGCAACACACCTCTCATGTTGATAAAAGTAATTTATGAAAAAAAAAAAGATCTAAATATTATGATGAGTCACGAGAGAATCTGGAGAACACCATGAGGAAAACAAGATGATTGACAGGCTTATTGCAAGACAACAGGTTGATAGGCAGGAACAAAAGGATCTATTGAGTAATGAAAAAAAGAAACTAGCTTATAACTATTTGGGACGACCAGTGACATGTAGGAGGTGCTCCCAGATGTTTGAACATTTATAAGGAAGGCAAGTAGGTTACTTGGTGTGTCGTGTGTCATCTGGAAAGAGTAAAGCAAGTAAGGAAACTTGGTGATGGCATACTGAAGTCTAGGAGCATATACAGAAAAAAACTCCGAGAGGACTGAGGAAAGTAGAGAAGAGTACAAGTAGATGTGAATGTTTAGTAAAGGTTGTTGACCTGTATGCTATGCTAGGTTGGAGAGGGAAAAAGGAGAGCATTATTTGTGTAGGTTGGCAAGGTAGAGGGATAGAGGCGGAAAGGATATGCAGCAGGTTAGGTTGATTAAGGATAGGGATTGAAATATACTGCCAGTGCCAAGTGTAAAATGGAAAGAGTACTTTGAAGTGCTGATGAATGAGAATAACAATAGAGAACATAAAGCAGAAGAGCTGGCTATTGTGGATCAGGAAGTAGCTAAAATTAGTAAGGATAATGAGAGGAAAGCTTTGAAGGAATGAAGACGAGAAAGCCAGTTGGTCCTTATGACGTACCAATGGAAGTACGAACATTTCTAAGAGAGGTGGCAGTAGAGTTTTTGACAAGGTTGTTCAATAAGCTCTTGAAGAGTGTCTGAGGAATGGAGGAAAAGTGTTCCGTTAGCAATTTTAAGAACAGAGATAATAAATTCTATCTGTAGTTGCGGCAAAAGGTAGTTCTAAAACGTATCGAGAGGCTAAAAACAAAATGCACACTGCGATATTCGGACAGTTTTTTTTTATGGCGAAACGACAAATGTCTCAAAAGCACGAGTTCCTTTGGAGGAGATACACCTGTTTTTAAGGCAAACATCTTTCTAGGATCAGTTCCAAAAGCCAATGTGGATCTCAAAAAATCTGTGCGTATAAAATTAAGACTAAAATCCTCATGAAACATAACCTTTAGGAGAAAAGGCCACGTTAGCGACAAGATACACATAAATGCTTTTAAAGGCATAACCAGGATGTCAGGTGTAATGTTTGATATGTTTAACATTTTCATCAATTGGAAAATAATTCCTCAAAATCTACAAGTGATTGCATTAAAGCCACACATATGTAAGACAAACCTACCCGATAATGATGTTGGTTTAAAGGAAAGGAGTGAGATTTCAGAAGTTGGTTGCAGATGGCACATCAGCGGAATCACATTAAGTCCAAGAAGAGCCAGTAAGGTAACCCCTGCATAGTATTCCTTATGACTTTTTTAACCTTAAAACAAATTATTTCGTCCATTTCCACTGGAAGGTGAAGAGACATAGGTAAAATGATCATTTTAAAAATGGTAACATATCTTTTTGGAGTACGGAAAAAGGGTCTATGATATGGCATCCTCCACATTTATTGGTAAATATCTGTAACAAGTCTTAAACTAAGTTATTTTTTGAACCAGTAGCAGGAGCAATAGCAGTAGCACTAGCACGTTTTTGCACACAATTGTATAACGGGTTCCTTAAACCGGCCATGAAAATATTTGTTTTTACCTTAATAAGCATCTGTGTTTATGATTCTTTTCCAGCCTTGTTTCACAAATTTCTTTTGTTGCGATTATAAAAATGGTCACATTTAGTTGAGTTTCTATTTTCTTGAAGTCACTTCCTCTACATTTTCTGATATAGTAAAATGGCCTGTCTATCTGGTCTAGAGGACTTCACAGCATTTTACACTACATTCACACATTCATTCAAGTGCTGATGGTGGTGAACTACATTGTATCCCCCACTACCCTGGGGCAAAATGACATACAATTGGCATTACTGGGCCCTCTGACCACCACCACCAGGCAAACCAGGTGAAGTGTCTTGCCCAAGGGTACAACTACAAAAAAGTATCAAGACATATGGACATGGGCTTCAAACTTGCAACCCACCGGTTAGAGGACAAACTCCCACCTCCAGAGCCAGAGTCACCACCCATATTGAACAATATGTTCTCTTTTCTTTCTTTAAGAGTGCTTATTAGAAATAGACTGGTACATTTACAATTCGACTTCTCAGTGAAGTAGAATAGCAAATACACAATGGTAATCTAGTGGAGTCAAGAAAAGCCTGTAATGACCAAAACAATTCTAATACTGGTTTTAATCTTGACCATTATCATGACATCCACAAAGTACCATAATATATCCACAATCCTTTAAGAAAGCTATTATGCTATAATAAAAATAATGACGTTAAAATATTGCAAGTATTGCCTTTAAACCAGCCAATAAAAATGACAAGATTTGAATGCTAAAAGATTTGGCTTATTGAGAGTGTAAAATAGTGTGGTCAAGGAGCCACAAGGTGAACAAAAACAGCACCAGCCACCAGTTTCCAGAGTCTTCTGATTAATTTGTATTTGCTTCTTCACACTCTGACAACCACCTGTTCTTTTGAGCTTCCCAAAAACACTCTTTTTATAGCCAATTGGCAACACACCTGCACATGAGTGGACCAAGCCACAATTAAACAGGTAAAAAACAAAAAAAAGTCTAAACAGAAACAAACATACAATTATTAATCTAATTTACAAACTCATCTACATAATGAAATAGTCTGCAAAATAAACCCTGTAAGATAACTCAAAAATTTACTTTAAAGAAAAAACAAACAGATCAATATTCAAAGAAAACCCTCTAATTGGTAGAACCCAGCAAGGCAATCAGTGACATCATCTAGCCATTTAAGCAGGAAATACTGGGCCGGCCCCTCCCATACTCCTGCCCTGCTGCATATCTACAAAGGACAAACAATGGTAAGTAAAAAGAAACACAAATACCATGAATATACTCTGAAACAAAATAAACAAGTTCAACCAATAGTAAATGTATCAGAAATAAGAATAAGGGACAAGTGGTGAACACAAACTGAACCACTTTGTCACAGAGAGGAGATATAAAAGCAATGACAATCATTAAGTGTGACTACAGAAAAAAAAGAAGAAAATATTAATATAATACAAAGTCAAATACCCTCATTTTATATTATCTTTCCCTTTTTGAAGACTGGTAGAAATGGGCATCTGTGTCACATCAAAAACATCTCAGGGATTATTTAGATTATTATTATTATTATTATGTATTAGTTTTTATAAGTTCCTCATCAGCTTTAGAAAGTAAAGTATACATCACAGCTGAATTTATAAGAATTGTTAGAGGTGCCATTAATTGTGAACCCATAGATTTTCTTGGATATAATATTGGCTTCATTTTGAATTACAATGACTAAGAAAATGTATTCAAATTAAAAGTTTAAATTTTCTCAAATTTAATCCAGTAAAAATATAAATTGGTGTATAGGCTTTGTCTTGGGGTGCAAATTAACATGGAGAGCACTGTAAGGGCGGTGCCAACTCTGGGAAGGTTAAAACCTAAACAGTAATAGTAATAAAAATGAATGTATGCTAGTTTTTATCATTTCGTTTTGAAAAAATAAATCCACTAAAAACAAACCCAATCCATTTAGGAGAACGTCTCCTGGCTGTAGATTTTGGGATTTGATACCCATGCTTCAATGTTTACATTAAACATATTTTTTAGAGTTAACTGCTCATTATTTCAAGCTCCACTTGCAAACTGCGACCATAATTTTTCCTAACCATAACCGCTGATAGTGGACACACTGAAGTGCATTTTTCTACATACCTACAGCCGTATTTTATTTGGCAACCGGACAGGCCTTCACCTCAAGGCCATATCACAAACCAGAGCAATGAATCAAAGTAATTTGGTTGTTACTTATACTTTTATATTCAGGGTTCTGGCAAGTCAAGCACATACATGCCGACTAATGGCAGTCACTTATTATTGTTGGAAAAGTGGGCCAAAGCTTATTGAAAACCTTTATTTGTCATTAAAAAATTTCAACCAAAATGATTCTCTAAATTACTGATCAGAGCCAGCTTGGAAACAAAAATCTTCCAAAAAACATTCTGGAGACCCTCATTACAACAACCATATCAATAAATGATCAGATTCCTGTTTTTTTATTTTTTTAATTCATGCATCAAAATTGTGACAATGCGTGAATTGTGTGATGTACGCAAAGTGCACAAAATGTTCCATGGTCCATATCATGTTTTAAAAGTGATTTGCTTGTCTCCGCTCTTTTCATGTCTCTCTCTCTCTTGCTTGCCCTGCTGTCCTGTGGCAAACAAAAGAGATAATGTGACAACTCCTGAATTACTGGAGCAGGGAATATGATTGATTGACTTGTTGTTGGCCTGCCGAACCTCTGGAATGCACCGTGTGTGAATTGTGCGTCAAACAAACACGCTAGTAGATTGCTCCTCAAGTTACCTGCCTGGCACGCTAGCTATTATAAATCTTAACATATATGGAAAAAAGCACAAATGAATCTTTTTAAGTCTAGACTATCCAGTGCATTGTAAAAGTATTCACATTCATTTTTTTCGGTTACAGCTACAAATCTATCTTTTTGGGATTTTATATGAATGTATCTGTCCCCTCCGCCCCCCCTTTTTTTTCTGATACTCCTAAATTAAATTCAGTGCTATCAATGGCCTTTAGAAGTCACCAAATGAGTCAATACAGCAGATTACATCACATGTAATTTAATCGGAGTAAAAGTACAGCTGTTCTCTGATGGCCTTGGAGGTTTCAACAAACTTTGTCATGTATGTGACAGAACACATAGGTCCGGGATGAAGAAGAGTATGGTTGTGTTCAGCTATAAGACAATATCCTTGTCATCTCAAAATAGAACGAGTATGCTAAAACTACAAACCTGTCAAACCATGCCTGTCCACCTCAACTGACAGGTTAGGCAAAAAAAAAAAAACATAAAGAAGAGTAACAGCCTAGAGCCCCTGGGTAAGTCTGGAGAAACTGCAGGGATCCACTTTTCAGGTTAGCTAATTATTATACAATCCACCAGTCTGGCTTTTTGTAGGAGGAAAAAATCAACGGTTAATGACGGAAATAAAGTTTTAAGGTTTGCCACAAGCTATGTTGGAGAATCAGCAAATGTGTAAAAGAAGGTGCGCTTGTCATATGAAACTCAAAAATTAACATACCCCCCCCACCCCTGAGTGGCAGAAAACTCAGACGGATCATTCAAAAATGCAGTGCAATCCTGAAAGAAAACCTGGTTCATAAAGCAAACTTGAAACTATGTTGGAGGTTCATCTTCCAGCAGGACTGTCTCCTATGTTCACACCTGGTAGACTCAACCCAAAATACTTAACTGTAATCTTAGTAAAAAGAAGCCACACTTTTTGTAACTAATACACTTGTGTTCTTTTTTATTTTACAGTATGTACTGCTTTGTGTTGGTCTGTCACTAAAAAATAAAATGAAATACAGTGAATTTTGAAGATGAAACCTGAAAAAGATTTAAAAGAATACATTTGCAAGACATTGTGTGCATGAGCTTTTCTGTAGGTGTGGACTGTATCATGTTATTTGGAATCGGATAGGGATGAAAAAAAAAATCTGCCCTCAAGTTGTAATTCTGTGTAAAATAAAATAAAGCACATTGCCTGATTGGTTATGGTAATTCTTCATTTAGCCACAATAACCTAAGGCTCAGGCTATTCAAATCTATTGAAATCACCCAAAACAGATGTGGCTGATGTGAGGATTCAGATTGAAATGTGGAAAATGAAAAACTCTCACAGATGAAAAAAATGTGTAGGAGGATATCCCCATGAAAACAAAGCATTGGTGCATTGTTATACTTTACTGTGTTCCATAAATCAGACATTATGGAGGTGCTGAGAATAAAAAGCAGCTGACACTTTTAGCGTAACAGTTCCGCCATTCCCGCATGTAAATGGCGGCGAGAGTTTTCTGACGCTTAGGCAGAGATCTCCACCGTTTAAGCACACATCCTGGAGGCTTTGTCCCGTGGCGGTGACCCGATCCAGGAGGAGGAAGCAACCAATCTGAAGGATATTAGATCAGCTCTAGGGGAGAAATTAATAAAATTCTCTCAAGTCTGCCTCACCTACCGTACTGAACCGTGAGATTTAGATGCTTGCACTTTATGCGCTTTCATTAGAGCGACTCCATTAAACTCCCCCCTCACCAGGTTCAAATGATCTATGGACATCATGATACGCTTGTGCAAGGTGTTGTGTTCCTCACAGCTGATATCCAGACAAGGGTGGTCTGTGCAACCGGATCCTTTGACATAACGGAGAACATGAAAACATGAAACATAGTTATTGATCACAGAGTCCAGACTAATCAAATAGCACCCTGGTTTGTTTGAAGTTAAAAACGGTTACAGTGGGTGTTTACCGTTGCACTTCAGGACCCTTCAGCCGCACCCCCTCTCAAACATACACACAGAAAAGTGTTATTTGTGTTGTTAAATTTACATTAAGTCCATTTTAATTGCATCAAGCCCACTAAACACATCTTACAATAATGGGCCTGACAGAGAAAATTGCAATCATCTGTGAAGAGCCTGTGGCAGTATAATGGACAAACCTGATTAATTTAATCTCGTTGCACTCCATAATGGCTGCACTTTATCATTTCAACAGATGGAGCACCAAGAAATTAAAAAATGCTCTCAAGGATATGTGGCACCGTTCATCCACTTGCATTCTCCTTTTTTTCCGAAGGTGTATTGGCTGAGCTGAAATAAAGGCTTGGACTGGAACCTTCGGTTGAGTGCATCTTCAAAGCCAAATGAGATTAAGGTGATTGTCAATTGATGCAACAAATCATCACAATTGCCTTGTGATGTATTGCTGGAGGCTGTTAGAGCCTGTCCATCCAATCATCCTGTCTGATTAATAAATGGAGATCATTCAAGCGAGCATGAATGACGGATCTACCTCAAAAGGACCATTTTTCACACAGTACTTTCTCAAAATCAGAATATAATAGAAAATGCTTTTATTGTCATTGCATTCATACATCTATTTGCATGTATAAAAAGGAAGGTTTCAGGAGATGACAAACTAATCTTTAGGACCCCATACAGTAATACAAACCTGATTTGAAAGGGCAGTCCATCCCGAAGAATATAATGCCTTACAGAAGGCATTCTTCCAGGATTTCCCTGTAAATCTTTGACCAGCTTCCCTTTCCCTACTGAAGAAAATAATCCGAACAACATTTTATTGCCAACATCATGTGTTACCACAGGAACTGTGTATTCACATTAAAAGTTACATTTCTTCCAAACAAGAATTTGGCACATGAGAGAAAAACATTTTAAAACTTGGTAGGTTTGCAGATATGGAACACTTTCCATTTTCAAATGATAGATTGAACCTTGCTTCCAGAGATGGCCGGACCTGTCTGGTGTGTTAATAGGTCTGCACGATTTGGTTGCTAAATCATTTGGTTGAAACCGCTGAGGCCTTCACAGAACGATTAATATTCAGTTGTATTCAGTTCAGTTGTATTCAAATGGATTATATTAAGAAAAGGTCACTTCTGAAAGCAACTGGTTTATTTGTTATATTGAGTTTTCCTTTTGGGTTTAGAGGTAATAGATTACACGTGTTGATTTTCAGATTTTAATCATGAAAAAATGGCAATCATAATATTCCTTTCACTTCAAATTGAGGTCCTTAGTTTATGTTTGTCTATTACACAAAACACAACAAGCTAACCTAACAAGATGAAAAGAAAAAGCTCGAGGGGTGTTGCAAGAAACGGTAAATACTAAAACAGCATATGCATTTTTGCATTTAACTTTAAATAGTATATTATTTTTACAAGTGATTGCCAATTTTTTAACTTTCACTTCTGACACCATAATTTCACACATTGAATGATAAACTGAAATTATGTCTTTACACTGAAATTGACTACTTTTATAACACACAAGGCTTTGACAAAATATGTTTTCCTATTTTAAATTACAATGAGCTGAAAACTAAAAAAAAAAAAAAAAAAGATTAACTTCCTCTAGAAAATAACTAGTTTATGTTTTTTTTCTGGATGCCACAAGGTTTGTCCTGCTTTTTACATTATGAATTTTGACAAAAAGATGGAATCATAAACTTTAGTTATCTAGAAATTTATACATAATAAATTCCATTAAAATTTGGCATTAAAAATATGGTTAAATTTGATGTTTGTATTTGTTTTTACTTTACTTTACTGCTGTCATTTCACTTTATCTGCTAATAACTTTATTGATATGCATGTGGGCCTATAGGTGGCGTTCTAAATCAAATTCAGTTATTACTGTTACAATAATAACTCAGTAGCATTGTGCCTTCCTTGTAACTATTGGTTCGATTTAATATTACACTAATAAAATCTGTCAGAGTATTTTCTTATACTCACAATAAACTTGTTGTAAAAAAATAAATAAATACGCTGTGTAGAAAAGCACATATATGGAAGAATAAAAGTCCGTTTCTTCAAATAATTATTCCGCTTACATCTGATACTCAGAGCGCGCGCGCACACACGCTCGCACGCGGGTATCTTTCCAATTCACAGTAACCTTCCTCCGACTCGGCTGCCAGAAGAACTTCGCAGTAAGCAATGATACGTTTTTTAAGGGTCATTTCCACTAGAGTTTTATACGCACAGAGACTACTTCCAACCGGCAGCAGGGAGGAGGAAAAGGAGGCGTCTGTGACATTCTTGTTCATAGACAGGGAGACTTGTTGCATGTGGTGACAGGCAGCGGCTGTTTTTGTGTAAAGGTAGGGAGGATTTGAAAGCACTTTTAATTTCTTTTTTATTTTTATTTTTTATTTTTGGTCTGTTATTTTCGGAGACGTCTCTCGGCTTTAACCATTGTGATTCTGGCAATTTGTCAAATTTGTGACTTTGATTGACAGCGTATTATTGAGACGTTTTTAAAATGGGCGGAGACAGAGCTGTTGGAGCTGGTGGACAGCTACGACGCTGAGTTTGAAGTCGCGGAAGGATTTGTGACGAGCAAAAATAAACCAAGTAGCAAATTAAACGGAAACAGCTTTATTTAAGGCTCATCTGCTGTTATTATGGGCTGTATAATAAAGGCCAAGACATTATTTAATAGGTGATACTAGAGGTCCTTACATAAAGTGATAGTGGGTACTACTGAGTATAAAAACAGCCTTAAACCCAAATGTCAATTTCCAAAATCCAGTTTTCATACTTCTTTAATTATTGTTCATATGAATGCAACCCTTATCCCTATAGAGGGGTTCTTGCACATTTTTCATACAATGTTCTGCAATTTTTAGGGAGGAATCTTCAATTTTACTTTAATGTTATGCAGTGCTTATTTATTTATATGGAAACTTAAAACATTGCGAAAATTATTCAGTCTGTTTTCTGAAAAATGTGGTCAGAAACTCAGAGGTACACTTAGCAACTCGTCTTAAACGGAGCGAAAGAAACGCTGGACTTTTGTACATGCCGTTCACAACACTTTGGTGTTTGGTGTGCATATTTTTGTATTTCTACTACCACCCTCTAGCTGCTGGGTGGTGAGGGGGCAGGAGGATGTAAATGCATCACCAGTTTTCAGCACAGGTGCTTTTGCAGTCAAACCAAAATGACTATGAGCCAGGGTCCAGTTACCAATTACACTGCACTTTTTGGACCATTTATTAAAATATGAAAGGAGGCTTTAGTGAAGCAATTTATCACCTCCTTGATAGGTGCTAGCAGTTTCTAACAGGGGATTTGATTGAAAAAGAATGGATGATACATTGTATTCTGAGTTTCTTTGTATTCTCAACTTTAAATTGTTTTTGAAGGGAGGCAGTGAAGGCAAGTGAGAAAAATGGCAGTTGCAGATCTATCTTCATTTGCTGATAGAAACAAAGGAGTTTCCCTGTTTTAAATAGAGATTGCATTGACAATATTAGTGTTGCTGTTGGTTGTCATGGAAACCATCTGCTACTCTTGTGAATCTAATTCAATAATAACACCTGGGCTTTTCTGCAAACTGTTGATGAAATGTATTGCAAATATGATATGACTTTATTGTTAGTAAGAATGAAAAACAATATTAGAATATTGTAAAGAAACAAATCTGCTCACTTTCTGTCAAACCAGACAATTTGGCAGACCAAATGTTTGATATTGTGCTACAGCTATGTCTCTGACAGGAAGCAAATAAATAGGCTGAATAGTGAGTTTGTGCCATCATGGACAGTTTATGCAACATTTAATCATTTGCTTTTACTATTTACTGTGGATGTAACATCCCAACAAAATCCCACCTGCAAAAATAGCACAGTGAATAGTTATTACATCTTTTAATTTTTCTGCATTGTGCTTCCAGCTATGCAAGTTTTTCTGGAGCCTTCTAAAGTGCCTCTATAGAAACTGCTTAAAGATCACAACTCTATTGGAATATCCTTGACCACATGTCACAAATTGCCCAATTCTAATAAAAATGGGCATTTGATGAGAATTTTGTTTGCAAAACAAACCCCTAAAATAATTGATGTGCTCTATGTATTTACATTCACCTTCTTGTAGCAATACTGAATGTTATGGAACCTTAGTAAATATCAAGAAAATGTTAAACTTGCCTGTGCATTATGTTATGGCTGTTCACTCACTTTAAATAACATGTTTTCACTCTGTGAAATGAGGAGCAGTTAGTACAAGTTTCATAAGAGACATTTGTCAAAATTTCATTTGCCTTAAGTTAACAACAGTTGTAGGTTTTGCTCTCATCCATTCTGCCCAAGATGGCAGTCATTTTTCTGTTTGATTATGTCCTTTTTTTTCTCTGCCTGCACACCACATTTGACAGTGATGGATAACAGGTTAAAAATGGATATTTTCTTCTCACGTGGTGTATGTTGGATTGACTCAAGCATGCATGGCATTCTTCCCTTGGACCAAAGGTCCTTGGAAAGATTCTGTTCCTCTCTGCTTTTCCCATTCCATCATGATACACTTTGTCTTCATTTTACCCCGGCTTGGACTCATTTTCATGATGTATAGCTGAAGCACATCATAAAGACAGAAGTGTAGGTTATGTCAAAGATATGCCATCATGATTACAGTCTTTGCAGAGGCAGGCCCTCTCTGCTTGTTCTGCAGCACTGAACACACACAACTCACTGGATCCTCTGTTTAAAGCCAGTGTTTCCCCCCCATTTCACTGTTTTTCTTTTTCCTGCTAGGCAACATTGTCAGATATCAGTTGTTCTTTGGTATCTAAAAGTGAGTTCATCAAGCTGTCAAATTTGTACACCTTATTAAATGTTATGATGAGGTTTGCTGCTGAAGGTTGGCTTTCCTCTCAGTGGAGGCCATGCGAGAAGGTCTTCATGGTTATATAAACTGTGTGGTGTAGCAATCACAACCTAAAAAAGTGGACCAGAATACACTAATGATGTTTTCTTTGTCTGTATTATTCAGTCTCTGTTTTTCTAATGTAGCCCAGCAACCAGTGTCAGATAAGCAGTCGTAAGGTTATTTCAGGCAACATTTAAATTGAGCCTTCAAGTGTTTTTTTTACTTAGTTGCAGCAATTTATTTTTTGTTTTAATTTGAGTGATATGTTCTTACTACTATTTTGTGTTTTAATAATTGAAGAAAAAAAAAAGTTAAGTTGCACAAACAAATATCCATAAAAATGTTGCAAATTTTAAGGTTGTGCAGTCGCTTTAACTGGCCTAAAGGTTAGGACCACTAACCAGATCTTAGCTGGTAAATTAGGGTTGGCTTGGTTAGCTGACCTGCACTGTGCTGCATTATGATTGGGCATACCTGCTGTTTCTCATGACACAATGTGTGCACACCCTGTCTGGAGGGACAGTCTTCTGTCATTTTGACTAGTCACATACAACCAAATGTTAGTAACTTTCCGTGTGAAGAGCACCAGGGTGGAGTGTGCAAGAACATTTGTATTTTTACAAGTATATGCTAACAGAGGGGGAATACTTTTTTTCTAAATATTGCATACACTTTTAAAAATGCTTACAATTAGGACTTTTTAGGAGAAATTTTGCAGTCAGACTTGTATATTGGAAATTAACTTACTCTATAGTGAATTTCAAATGCCTATAGAGATAGACATTTGCATGGTTTAATGACTGTTGCTTGGACTGTGATCATCTGTTTTGTGGGAATGTGGTCACAATCCCACACTGTGATTGACATATTTATTAATACTTGCGGTCAAAATATGCTATAGCGTTTTATTTTAATACCATGATCTCACATCCTTTGAATGCTGCATTTTATGGAAATATTTATTGACATTATGGAATATATAGTTTTAGCTTCAGAGCGTTATGCATCAAAAGTGAACAACTCGAGAAGGAAACTCAGTAATCAAAAGATTGCAGCTCAGAGCTAAGTCAGTTGTAAAAGCAGCGAAACTGCTTCGACTTATGTCTCAACAGAACGATTTTCATTCACACATGCACTATATTCCCTACTGTACACTACATGTGCTTCACGTTTGCTTTAAGACTTAACTTCAGAGGCGAGTTCTCCAGTCTATTCTCCTTACTTTTGAAGTTACATGCTCCTCCAATTACTGGGGGGGGGGGGGGGGGGGGGGGGCATGCAGTCTCCCCCATGGTGTCCTTGGACAGCTCTTTGTGTGCCTGAAAATGTTGCGGACCATTAATTCTGGATTGTCTTCATCTGTTTGCATAATGTTCCCTCCGTAACCATTTTCCTTTCCCTATTTTCACAGTCTCTTTTCTCAGATTCATATTTTTTTTTCTCCTTCACAAATGTTTGTCGTCAAGATAGTTCAGTTTTATAACAGTTTTTTTAATACCACTGACAGTTGTTAAACTTTCACATCAGGCTCTTTTATAGTACACAGGCAGTAAGCTGTGTACTGTACACAGCCTGTGTGTTTTATGGCCGCTGTTCTGATGGTGCCTATTGAAACTCTTCACCTGCCAACAGCTTGGTTTGCAGCTGTATTGCATGATATTTTTATATGATAATATTAAAATTTTCCAGAACTAGGTGCAATCATAAACAAAGTAGGGGAGCGGTTAAACAAAAATCAGGTTGGTCTAAAGAAGAAGTCTATGTTTTCTTTAACCTGATATATTTTCTAGTTTTTTCTCCAGTTAGACTAATTTGCTGTCAGGCAGGAGGTTGTTTTTGCAACTCAGGCAGACTCCAGAAATTAATTTATCCAAATAACCAAGTCCTCCTGGGCCATGGAGGTTGGGACACTGAAATGGCCCTGGTAGGCTAAAGCCGTCTTTTGAAGTCTGGAATGTTTTGGCTGACTTAGAGCAGGCGACTGGAGTGGAGGGGGGATCGTTTTCACTGACCCATGGGATTTTTAACCATTTTCATATACTGAGAACAAAACAAAGTGAGGAAAAATGCCTGAACTGATTTGCATTGACTTTCCTATCAAAAAACAGAGAGGAACAATTTAAGTGAGGCTGAAAGTAGTTGACTTTTTTTACCCAAAATTTGTTCAGTAGAGGATGGATATACTGCATAGGAGTTTAATCATTTTGATCATCTTAAAAACACATGAAGGGAAAATAGACATTAAAAATGTCTATTATGTGGTAGACCTTCTCTGGGTTATTTTTAGGGGTGTACCAAACACTCATTCAAAAATCAGACTCAGTCAATGTTTCTGCAATTGACATGTTACATGCAAAACATATGTTTCTCCCATTAATTAATTGCATTAAAACACCCTCCATTATCAGACTATAAAAGCATTGACCAAAAGCTTTAATGCACTATATTGTGTTTAGTAAAAATCAAATGGAAAAAACAATTTCATGCTTTTATGCATAAATTTGGACAATTCCTTATTTTTAATGATGAATTTAAAACCATTGCCTCTTTTCAAAAACTGCTGCAGCATTTTACAAATCTTTCATGTCTTATTGTTCTCAATTTTTTTTTGAATCAGCCAAAGTTGGTATCAGCAGATCAGATCTGAAACAAAACCGTAGAAATCAGTTTTATTTTCCTTAGATTGAAAGGAGTATATATATATATATATATATATATATATATATATATATATATATATATATATATATATATATATATATATATATATATATATATATATATATATATATATATGAAATATTTAATCTGTCTTCCTGTACGATTGAATGCTCTGTTGAATAAAACACCTGCAGTAGTCACCCTAGCAGATATAGGTCAGACTTTAATTGCAACAAGAAGATGATATGCTTTTAATAAACAGGCCCAAGGAAAGCAAAGTGCAGGAAACTAGGCAATCTTTGAGTAACGGGCCACTTGAGTTTCCAGCGTAATAAATAATTCACAAGTCCTGCGTGATGAGCTGCTGAGGACAGAAATCCCTAATGACAGCTTTTTATAACCTATGACTCAGCGGCCCATTATGCTTCTGACATCCCTACACTGACCACATCCCCTGTGCATGCTCGGGGTTTACTCTGTTCTCAGCCTGTACACTGCTGCATTTTATTGCTTCAGATTTATTTTATTTTAATTTATAAAAGGATTTTTTTTTTTAAATCATTGACTGAACATTTTTGATGCTGAAAATCACTGTTATGAACTTATTCACTTTAATCCTTTGTAAGTAGTTTTTTTTTTTGTAATTGAAAATGGGTT
Source organism: Xiphophorus hellerii (assembly GCF_003331165.1). Taxonomy (NCBI): domain Eukaryota; kingdom Metazoa; phylum Chordata; class Actinopteri; order Cyprinodontiformes; family Poeciliidae; genus Xiphophorus; species Xiphophorus hellerii. Next base: position 12,846,622 of record NC_045692.1, read on the forward strand.
TTTTTTCAAACAGGTTAAATTAAAACCAGTATATAGCTTTTTGTGTAATTTTATGTATTTTCAACCTTTAAATTGTTCTTTTACTCTCTTACATTCTTGCCAAAGAGATCAAATAAATCAATGATAAAATGATTGTTTTCAACAGGGTTTCTAAGAGATCTTGTAAAACAGAAAAAAAAAAGGCTGAGGAGGTAGTTTTTTTCCACTGATTATCTGCATCATAAATTGTCAGGATATAGTGACAGTTTTAAAAAAAATATGTAAAAACATATTTAGCAGTTTCCTGCTTTAGTGATCACGTCTTGCTTTTTTGAGGATCTTTGTACAAGGAGACATTTAGTAAAGAGGTAGACTATCATGCTTCCTCTGAGTTTTGATATGACTTGTTAACAATTTGATGAATAACATGTCATGACTTGATGACTTTGTCGTTCATAATAAATTTTCATGGTTTTTGTTGTTTTGGATGAGCTCTACAGAAAGTGTTGTTTTCCTGATCCAAAAATTAGGTGGTTGTTTGAAGATCATTTAATAATAAGAATTATAGCACCACCCTGCACTTTGCTCTATTGTGTCTCAGCTAAGACTGCCCTAATAAAGAGTGTACTGTGGACAGGGTTTGGATTGAGTCAAACCTATCTGAGTCTAGACTTTGAGAATCAGTGGTGGAGAGTGTAATTTTAAAATAATTTCATCTGAATTGTCTGTTCCATTTTTACACAATCATTTGCTGGAAATGTGTAAAATAACAAAGCAAATATGGTATTTAAGGAAATTAAAAATGTGCATTTTTTTCTGCTTTAGGCGTACAAAGGGAGATCTGAGCTCATTTCAGTCCCTGTTGCTACTGGCGCGTATGTGTGAGGTAAGAAACACATTTTCACCATTCTGCCTTAGGGCTGTGACTTAAAGTGTTACAGTGTTTGATTGGCATAATGGCCCCATACCCCCCTAGGTAGGGTCATTCTGAGCAACATCTGGACCCATTGTGCTTTTTTGTACGTGCTTGTACTAAGAAGGCAAGGGCTCGTATGGTTTTGGTTGATAACATTATTGCTATCTTTTCTAACCCCTCAGATGTCACTGAGAATAGGTGGTTAATTTTGCGTGCCAAAAAAGGTCTCCAATACCAAAGAACACTTACTCTTGTCCTCAAAGTTAAGTCTGAGAAATAAATCTGGTGCATTGATGAAGTATCTGACAATAGAGTTAGCACACCACTAGTAGTTTATAGTAACACAGCGGACACGGGCAATTAGGCTCACCAAGTAATTTACAGTACTGCTCGCAGGTGGTGACCTGGAAAGAGCCAGGGACCACCTTAGCAACAAACTAGATCATTTAGCCAGGTAGAGTAGCAACTCTGTAGGATGTCCAAATGAAACAGAGCAATTAGAGATTGTAAAAAGCCTGACACATTTCAAACAGATTGTTATTTTTCTTTTTGTAAAATGAATAACCCTATGCAAAAAAAAATATAAAAAAGATTTTTTGGAGGGTTTGTAATTTTAAGGAGAGTGAATGATCACCTTTATGTGTTGTTGATCTTTTTACGTCAGTGCACAGTCCGCTTGTTGGAGCTACCTATTAATTATGAAATACTGTAGGTCTTGCCCATTTCATTTTACTGCGTCTTCCTGCTGAACTTGGTGTGAAAGGCTGCTGTTCTTAAATAGGTATATAAAAAGTAAGAACAGAGAAGGTTCCCTGTGCAGCAGCAGCTTTCTTCTGCATTATGTCACTAGTGTCAAAAAGGCAACACTGAAAAAACACATCATTTCACACATCCTAGAAACTAAAATACATGCTGAAAATTGGCTAATTTGTTTGCACTGTTGGTAGTAATATAGGTTTGTCGCTAATTAATTATACATCTTGAACTTCTGTGAAATGTGTCTCATGGCGAACATGAAACTCAACAAAACGTATTGGGGTTTTCTATAATGGAGTAGCACAAGCTACTTGCTCAATAATTTGTAAGGTTTCCCAGTAGTTTAAAATAGGAAGAGAAGCAATACCACTATTTACATGGTTTGTCAGCCTTTAACATAGATCAGCTGATAAAATACCATCTTTGTTAGTTGATTTCTTATTACATAAACAGAGGTCCAAAAGACACTGCATTTTTTAAAACTATTTTAAATGCCCCTTACGTCTTTGTTTCGTGATTCTTAAAAGAAAAAAAAATCAAAACTAGTGCCACCCAGAGAACTCCCTAAGATTGAGTCAGATTTTAATAAACAGATAATCGTTGCTTTAAGAATATGTTAGTCCCATCAACGGCAGGGCCACAAGATTTTGGAGAACAGTTCACCTATTTTCATTCAGAGTCCCAACAAATAGGCATGGCAGCTAATTGGCAAAAACCTCCACGATGTGAGCGGAACCACAGCACTAACAGCTGTGTGTGGTCCACAAGTGCTGGCACAGCTATTTTCAAGCCTCAGACCTAGAGAAATACAAAGTATGTTTACTCTACACCTGTACTGTAACTTTGCCTTGAGGACAGACGTAAACCGCAACATGTTCAGCTTTCTCTCACGTTAGTGTTGTTAAGGTCAATTGTCAGTTGTTTTCAAAGATCCATATTTTAAACGTGCCTCACTTCTGGGTAACATCGACTACAAATGTAGGAAACATCCCAAAGAAGGAACTATTAACCTGCTTCAGTGGCGTAGGACAATGTCCGCTTAACATTTTTGCTGCTGATATTCAATCTTACAGTAGCTTTTAGATGACGTGAACGTGAATCAACCTCATTTATTTGCTTGGCAATCTGAGGCAGATTGAGTGACAGCCACAGAACATCACATCACTTATGTAAAGCTTCCCTCAGCCACCACGAAATTAGAGTGCCTGTTGCTACACACTGCTGCCTCCTTCTTCTGCACGAATGAAACGGCAGCCTCCCTGGTTCAGAAGTTCACATTTTGGATGCGTGCCGGAACTCCTCGCAGTCGGTGACGTTTGTCTACTGCGCAGGTGGTCAGAATGGCGTAAAAGTTGGCCTGCTTTTATGGTCCTAAAATGTTGGGCCACTTTAAAAAAATATATTACTGTGAGTTTGTGTTACTGAATTAAAAACTGAGAAAGGGACACTTTTTCCCACCTGCTGCAAGTGTATTAATATTTCTCCCCAAAACAAATAAATCACATACATGTGCACACATCTTTGACATGTCTCAAGGCTTGGCTGAGGAAGCTATTTATTCTCAGGCACAGTTAACTACTAGCACATATGCTTTAGAGTGGAATGCCATTCAGAATGCAGAAAATATATTTAGTTCTCGCCAACAGACAGCAAAAGGCACCAGTGGGTCTAGCCCCCGTGTGAGAACAGCTATTTCTGTCACAGTATAGACTTTCAATTACTGTAATCTGGTGCTTCACTCCTTCAAGAAAACCACTATTTAGATACATCAGATATGACATGTACAGTACAAGCCATAAAGACGGATAAATTAGCTGAGAAATTTAAAAAGTGTCATTTTGGGGTATAAAATCTACAGATACTGATCAGTGTAATTCCCCCCTTGCCTTATTATCCGTCTTGTTCCCTTGGGCAATAGCATAGATATTAGCAATACTTTGCTGTGGAGGAAAATGAGGATATAGGATACCGCCTAGTATTTGGTTTGACAGATGTAAGCTTTGCTTTTCAGTTTGTGTAAGCCCATTAATACATAGGTGCTTATAGATGGTGGAAATACCCCACAGCTGCAGTCTGCTTCTTGCCCCAAGAGTGACCCCCAAAAAACACTCAAGCTTCACAGCCGGGCAGCCCTTCTGCCACTTCCAGTCCTGCAAACATGTGTCTAACAAACCCACTGATCGTGATAAGTAGAGCTTTCGAACATCTCTACTAACCAGAATGTGGTCAGTAGATAGTTATCAAACAGCTTTGCTATCCTCACTTATATACGGCTTTATCATAGTTTCCCTAAATGAGAACAAAGCACTTTAAGAGCAACAAAAATTAAGAATTTGTGAAATTCAGTCACTTTGTGTCCAGTCCAGCTGTCATTTAATTAACATAAGCATGCGGTTCAGAAATACAGGCAGACTGTTTAGCGAAACTCAAAAAAGATAACACCTGGGTAATCTGCACTTTTCCTTTGTAAAATAAGATTATGAAGGTAAATGAAACCAATGATAAACTGTTTAATATGAGCTTGAGCACAGAACTACAATGAGTGGAAAACGCATTACAGGATTAGATTAAATAACTAGCTTTTTTACACACTTTCCCCCTTTTTTAAATTTTAGGGTTAGGATAGGATAAGACTCAGTAAGACTCTATGTGGGGTGTAAGACCCATTAAGAGTCTTACACCCCACATAATTAATTCTTGCTGAGTTATCATATCTATATTGCCCTTGGCCTACACACCAATTATGAGTTGTTGTAAATGATCATTTTACTTGGTAAGTTGCATATTTTCTGAAATGGCACATAGCTAGTTATATAACCAGTTTAAAAATTCTTTAGTTTATAAAAGTTTTTTTCAAGCTATGCCAGTGACAGAAAAAAATATAATAATTTTGTTGTATAACAAACACAAGTATGACATATTTACAATCACAAACTATATTTTACTGTTGCTATAATACCTTAATCATTACATTTATATTGATAGTGTTATCAATCCTTCTTATTTTGATTGCGAGAAGCAAAAATATAGAATAGACACCTCCTAGATCGATCTCTCTTTGCATTTCTGCTCTTTAAAAAAGTAGCACCTGGAGTAAAACAAGCATTAATTGGGCTGTCTGCTGAAGTAGAGATTAGCTGCGTAATCGACTTGCTATTCAAACCTTCCCAACTGTAGTTTAAAAACAGTATTACGTTTAGAGTGATGGGTCGTTCTCCTTAACTCTTCATGCCATGACTATGTGTGTTTTTCACAACCACAACTTTTTCTACAAGGCCGAATTTTTTGTAAACAAATGGACAATTTTTGATGACTTCTTTCATCCACCTTGCTAAACTTCAGCAGTAACAAGTGAGATAGGGATAGTGCTGCTTTAACTGCATACAACAGAAGAAAACTCCACTCACTTACACACTTTCATTAAAATGACTTTAACCATCAGAATTTAGATATTCCATGTATGAAAGTTTGTCCCTTTCACAGCCAAGCATCATAAAAACATTATGACTTTAAAAATTCAATTCTGCTGAATGAGTTGGACTCAAACATGTTGCCTCAAGTTGGCAAAAAACCTCAACATTATAAACCATCCGTACAAGGAGGTGACTGGTGAAATTGGAAATGTGTCCCATAAGCAACAAGTAAAAGCTTTTCTTTTTTTAACCAAAGCTGATTTTTTTAATCTATGGAAAACAGTTATTAAGAATAAGTTGAAATATAATGGTACATTTTTTTAATTTGAGTCTGACAGTGAAAAAAACTAAACCAAAGCGTAAAAGCAGTGCAATCTTACCTTACTGGTTTCAAAGTCTTTATAGTAGAATCTTGTGTTTGCTCTGAAGTCATGATGCAGATTGTTTTTTCTGTTTTCCTGCTTTACATTGACAGAATGTGTAAAATATTCAATATTGATGTTCTTTTGTCTTTGGCAAGTGAAACACTCAGATATAATACCCGTTCAACCAATTTTTAAATGAAGACATAGTACATTACAGTTGAAATACATGTATTTAAAAATACATGTATTTTTACATGTAATTACATTCATGCACTTGAAATGTAATCAAGTGCATTTTTAAAGGCAAATATGCAAGCAGGCCTTATAATTTATTATGATTGATATTATTCTGTAAAACTATAATCTATCATAGTTTTAAGGCGACTTTTAGCATTCACAGCAGATTTTGATGCAGTGTTAGTCCATCTTGTTAAAAGCTTAATATAATAACAGTATATAATGCTCTAAGTGGCTATCATAATGTATCAGCCTTTCAGTCATTTAATTAAAGTATTAAATAACTTTCAATGTGATACTATATTGCTTTCTATGCATGAATGAAGTGATTTACAGAACATATTGTTTCTAAGCGAATGTGTTGTTTGTGGATTTTAAATTAAATACAAAAATGGATAACAGAAATGTAATTTTACATAAATTATTTGTTTCTTATAGAAGCTATTTATGCTTTCAGCCTTGGAGCAAAATTGGTCCCGCTTGACTAAGATAATATGAAATTAATTTGTAAGTCATGCCTATGGTTTGCTGCTATGAGTGAACAATACCTACCTTCACTTAGTGCTCAAACTTTTTAAATGTCCTGGAGGAGTTCTGGTTTGAGTCCCAAACCTACTGAGATTTCCTAATGAAGGCTTTACCTTCCAGGCAAGCATATTTCTCCAAATGACAGTAATTTACATATGATGTATTTAGAGAAGAAGAGGGCAGGCTAATTCTATTTGGAGATTTTCCTTTGTTTTAGGAGTCATTAGCAGCTAGCTGAAATCTAATTTTTACAATTTCATCAGGCCATCTTGGAAAGCCTCTGTGAGCTCATCAGAGAGGAGCATTTATTGCTAAGTGTTCTCTATTGCATTAGCACACAATAAAGCGGCCAGGGACTGCTACAGACGTTTATGTGGAATCCAGTTAACACTCTGCCAATTCGTTTTTTATTGGGACACAATCAATTTTTATTCATTTTAAAGCCAGAATGCTTTCTTTCATTGTGTGCCTACTCCAGCTTATTATGCCTTAAACTAATTACCCAGTTGTTTTCACAAAATGCAGATGTTTATGTTAAAGATTTCCTCTCTGAAATGCAGACCTGATGTGCATATACATACACTTTCCACTGTGATTTAAGCAAAAATAATTGTATTCATCATTTAATTTCTATACGTCTGGCAAACAGAGGAAGATCTAAGTAGCAAACTGATTTTGAAAATGGTAAGAAACGTAATCAGCTTTGGGCTTAATGTGTATTTTGCTGTAACAATGTGAGTGTTTCTTTACTGAGATGTAACAAAACTTTTCATGTTTTAAAAGTACATTTCACACAGCAGAAACAAAATTATTTTTAATTCTGGAAAAACAAGTTTGAGCTGTTTCTTACCCTTTAACTATTAAGACAATTCACTGCATTATTTGACATTTACAGCTGAAGCCACTGTATTTTAAACAACTGAGAACAGCTGTTATTCTTACATACGCAGTAAGGTTATTTAATACTTTTTCATGTGCACCCCGTTATGTAAAATGCCTTTTACATGGATATAGAGGTGAAAAAACTTATTTTAGTACCTGTGTTTATAGTATGCTCTGATAAGATACTATATGTGTCTATGGGATGAAAGGTATGAATTTAACAGTGTGCTACTGCCTACGGACAGAATAAGTTACTTTCTGCTGTGAAAATAGAAGTGTTCTTATTCATTTTTACATACTTAGTCATTACCTGATCATCTTGGGCTGAAAGTTCTGTGCTCCACAGATATTGAAGTTGCCTCAGAGGGCTGAGCTGAGTGAATCCTCATCAGTACATAGACAAAAGGTCTGCATGGCATAGCACGGGATTCAGTAATGGTATCATCCGATCTTATGCACATTTCAGAACCGTACTGCATTTGTGTGCTATTCATGGTGCATCTAAGTTGCAGCACTTATACCACATAGTTTTCAAGATGATTGCATCAAATCATTGACTTGCAATAATTCCTCATCTATCTGAAAGCATGTAATAAAAGGACTTATTCCTACACATGCTGGATGTACTCTGAACTCCTTTGTACATGCTTTGTACATGCTCAAACATGCTTTAATAGCATGTTTGATTATACAAATATGAGATTTTAAGAGCCAGTATTTTTATTATTTTTTATTACCTGATCTTTTAAAACAGGTACTACACTGATTTGTAGTTGAACATTCAAGTATTGTTGTTGTGTACTCATTATTTGCTAAGCTGCTTTTGTAGACAGCCAAGACACCTCGGCATGTGTAGAGGAAAAGTGGCTAAAGTCCTCTTAGTGTGAGTTATATGAGTGCCTCTTTACTGCAATGTAATAATTAGAGTGCTTAAGTGCTCCTTGAGCAAAGACAAACCTAGATACTCTCTTCCTCTTCAGCCCCTCCTCTCCTTCACTAAGAAGGTCTTTAATGGCTCCCATTTGACTCAGATATCATTTATTGTTTGGTATCAGGTGTACACCTTGTACCATTCACCATTCGTGCTGAAGCATTCTCGATGTTAATGGTTGTAATATGGGCAAAAGACTTAAAGGCTTACTCCTTACTCTTTATTTTATAACCTCTTGTTGCATTGTCATTTCTTAATACTAATCCTTGTATTCTCTCTTTAGGAGTGCCTATTACCACAAAAAAATCAAGAAATTTTCTTCTAAAAATAATGCAAAAATGTATTTGCTCATTGTTCAAAATGTTTTATCTGTGTGCAAAGATATCCCTGCTGTTTCTGTTGAGGGATTTATCTCGCAGTGGTCCCCAGAAGACTTCAACAGGCTAAAAAGATGACAGGTTATCATTGATCTGCCCATACTGAAATCCATTAAAAAATGTATGGGCTGTTGTGCATTAACAGTGCACTCTACTGTTTTCGATCCATTAGAGGAGCAGGGCATGGGGCCCCTAGTGGCCTGTAGGCCCCACAGAGGTCCTTGAGCTTTCATTTAATTAAATTACCTTATAATGAAAACAGCCATAATGAGATTAATTTTAATTATTCATCAGTGGCCGATTTGAGGGAGAGACAACATTAATAATGCATTAAAGGGCTAAACATTTTTCAATTCAATGCCTTTTCCTTTTGTTAAAGGTGTAATTTATTAAGTGCTGTGCAGCTGCTAAATGTGTCAGTGGTGAAGACGTCCAGATGCAAAGGTCGGTTAGACTGGCTGTTGAACTGCTTCGTAATTATATTTAAATGTCTGTCATGGTAATAAATATGGACCAAATAATACAGCTATCCACATAGCTGTAAAAAAACAGCATAGATATTTTTTAGTACACTTATTTTGAGTTGCTTAAAGCTAACTGGATTTTCAGTCAATACCTGAAGCAGAAAAGTAATCACAACTTGTTTCCCTTCTTTGTTGATTTTTGCATATTTCCATCAGATTAGTAGGTTAATTCCCCAAGTGTGATCACATTAAACCACTTTGGTGTCTGGCCAACAGCATTGGGGAAGATTGTTACACTGTGTAAAACTAAAATTAGCTGGCTTGTTAATATGCTTTTTTTTGCTTTCACTGGGCAGCCAGAATTGCACATTTGAGATCTGTAAGATGACACTGTGAAATTTATGGTTTAGGTAGCACATTTTACAATGAAAAGTGTCATGAACAGATAAGAGCTTAGAGGAAACAAAACAGCAGAAGTGACTTAATCTAGGAGACAAGGGTGTCATTGGGATGGAGAGCTGGGTGCATTTATCAGGTCTTCATCAATACCTAATTAATAATTCAGGCACAGTCTGGGGCTTCTATAGGGCAGGGTTTCAGCCAGCTTGTAATTTTGTAAATTGCTTAGTCATCATGCTGTGAATGGACCAGGGCCGTCTCCCTGAAGTTTAATCCAGATGTGCTTGTAATGTTGTCAGATATACTGTGAGGAAAAAGATGAAAGGTGAAAGATTCCCTCATAGAAAGATTACTGCATAAAAACATGGAATGAGCAATCTATTGTAAGCAACAGGTAACTATATATGGGTATCTATACATAAAATATACTTTACCAAGAGTAGTCTCTGTTTATCAGGAAAGCTTTGATACTGGGAGTAAAAGAAATTAACAAATTGATAATGTTCAATCATTCATTTTAGTTGTGCTATTTTGGCTACAAACTGAATCTCAGCAAACTTAGGTTTTATGCATATTAAATAAAAAGTACACTGTATGCACAGAAATAAAATTTTAAATGTATATGTTTTTAATTTTCCATTTTACATTGCCATATGTATTTATGTATTATTGCATGTCCTAATCTATACCTAATTGTATGCATTTGAAATCAATCAAATAATCAATCAATCAAATAGAGAAAAACAGAAGCCTTTTTCAAATAACATAGCAGAATATACAAAACAAAATAGAATATAAATTAAAATGAAATAGAAATAGAAATAAAACAATTCAAATTGCCTATGAATTATTATATTTTTGAACACAACATGGACGTTATTGTTAGGAAACTGGATTTTCCTATGGATATAAGTCACGACAGATTTCAGAAAAAGAAACAAACAGAACTAGCAGGCACTTTGTCCTTTCTTTCATTCAATTGTGAGCAGTTTAAGGTGTCAGAGCTGTATACCTAATAAATAAACAAATCTCTCAATTACCCCTTGCCAGCCCTCTGACAGGTCCCATTGAGAGAAAAATGTCTTCTAAATGGTCTGACTAGTTTTACCTGTTCTACCTACAAAATGTTCTATTCTTCCACCTAGTTTCTGTGGCAATAGAAGGTTTTTATTTATTTATTTATTTTTGGGCTATAAAAATTTAGTTCTCCAGTAAGTAATGTGAACTACTGCTACTGTTTGTTTCAATACAAGGCTGCTGAGCTGCTACTTTTGGACCTGTCTAGCTGGTAGACATGAGCTCAGAAAGCTTTGCTAAGTCACATATTGAAAGAAGACAATGTTTCTGCTGCTGTGGTTGAGCCAACTAGATGTTTTTAGAAATAAAACACCTGCTGTTTCGGTCATAAGATAACCTAATTAAAAGGATAAAAACTTCACAGTCCATTACAAAATTTCCCATTTTGTGTTTTATGCTTCTCATTGTAGAAATGGATCCCTGTAACAAATGCAGTGTTTATTTTGGAGTAATGGGCGATTCCCAGCATAAGCAGTCTTGTTGTGGCTTCATTTTTGATTTTAACAAAGACCTGCTGAATCGGGGATATATCAGCAGAGTTCACTAAAACATATCACATTTCTCTTCCAACAATGTAGTTTTAAAAGGAGAATTTATCTGTTTTCATCACATCATAAAATATGTATTTACTGTCTGAAGAGATTTACGGTCCAGATTTTAAGAAAAAAAATATTCCTAAAGGCAAAGGAGTTGAAAGTTTAACTCCAGTTCCAAAATATCTTATAGCGTTTTCTTTGTATTTTTCTTTTACTTTCTAGACAGCACATAAAGTAAATATCAGTCCTTCTAATGTTGACTTGTACCAATGAACAGAGCTACATGATAGTAGGAAATGTTAAATTGAGATTTGTTATTGTTGAATATACCAAATATTCAGTTCTTTTTGATTGTACAGCTTTATTAAAATGTAAAACGTATCAAGAACTAGCTGAAAATTAGTGGCATAACAGGATTAAAATTGTAATGTATTTTATCAAAATTCCTTATTCCCCTTTTACACCAGACAAAGACTCACACCATGACATAAATCAGCCAGAACAGGGAAGATTTCTACAAGGCCAGGGACTGTTCTTTTGCAGTGTTTCCAGAACAAAATCCCTTTCCTCAATTAGTCTTCAATTAATAAATTGAAGACTTTTGTTAAATTGGAAACACTTCAATTTAATAATCTCAATATAGGATCTTATCTAGAATTAAATATGGATGATTTACCATTTATTAAATGTATTAAATTTGCAAATACATCCAATATGTGCATATTTCTACAACTTTTTTTATCTAAAAAATGTGTTTGATGTATTCAACAGTACTGCGAATTGGCCGAGGAATCTAAGTATTATCAAACTCTAAGAAAACAAACAACTCAGACAAAATTTACTCTTGGATATTCAGTCTTTCTTAAAAGTGTGCAAAATAATTCTGCTCCTGGAGCTTTCTTATTAGTTCATAATTGCTTGTTTTGGCAAGTTCTAAACATTCTTCTACATCATCCAATCCTGGATTCCTCATCACGGCAAACTCTTTCCTAGGATTTGTTATGATACTTAAAATTCACGTTAGGAAAGTGTTCAAGTTAAATAATCTAGTTGTAAAAGTACTCAGGTCACGTGCCAGGATGAAAAAGTGCCATTTTTTAAGCTGACATGGGTATTGTTTAATATAACTCTATTGGGTAATTTAAGAAACATGTTTGTCTTGAATTTATTTCATAATTGTCCTTTAGAAAAGGTCTTAAAAGTATTCATTTACAAAGATAATCAATTGCTTACATTTGCATTCACCATATCCTGGATACTCCTGTATGGACAAGTGTTACAGCAGCAGTGGTAGCTTACCAATGACATGTAGCCTGAACACATCTGCGAGGATTAGTCATCAGAGAAGTTGAAGGACAAGCGACAGGACTGGCCTCTAGCCAAGGCAACAATCTAATCACACCCACACCGGACTGGCAGCTTTCCATGTAATTTAACAAGTCTATATTGAACTCTATTGTGCAGCTCATGTACAGACACTGCTGTGGTTGCAATCTAAAGGATCTCACCAAATGGCTAGAAAATATTAGTACATTTTGATGATCAGACCCCTTTAGCTCCGTGGCTTGTATGTGCGAGGCTCCAAGCTGTGGAGAAGCGGACACACACGTCCAAATTGGGTTGTTGGCTGAATTAAATTGTGAGGCTTTTCAGGTGTGTTTTAAATGCACAAAGTACTTTTCATACTTTGAAGGAGAATTCTGACGATTGTATTTGGGACTATTGTAAGGATGAGAAGAAGGGTAATGAACTGGAAAGAAAGGAGCAACTGCTACTATTTTTGGATTTTGATTGGGAACAAGTTCCATGTTTAGACACCTTGTTTCCTCTGTAGCTTTATGGCAGGGCAATATATGGTGCTGTTATTTTAGCATGTTGTCGAAACTCACATGCGCTTTTGACCCTTAGCTTTCATCTCACTAGCTACCACCTCATTTGGAAAACAGTAACCCATCTCTGCATCTGATGAAATAAGTGCTTATCTAACACATTTTCTGCATCAGAAGTTGTGTTATACTGAACTGGTTAAGTAGCATGCACAGTACAGGGCTATCTGCCATTGTTTTTTACACCTGTGGACTATTTCACACCTCCACAGGGGGTGTACCACTGTGAGAGACTCTAATCACGGTAGATGAATAAACGGGCAGCTGGATTGCAACAAATGGGTTCACTGAAAACTGGCTCTGTAAATGGGGCATAAAGTTAATGCCAGGATGGTATGTGCTCTGCTGCAACCCCCCCACACCCCCCCCAAAAAAACACTTGCGTTCTCTACTGCTTCTGAAAATCCTCACTACATATCAGCTTGTACTAAGCAGTTTAATCCAAATACTAACAAGAAAAACAACTTTTGTAAGCATATGCTTCTGAAGGATAATTTTCCATAAAGATTTTTTTTATGTATTTCCCATTATAGTGTTGCAAGCTAATTAAACCAAGAATATGTACTGTACAATACAAAGATAATTGATGATTTTTCTTTTTCAAATCAGTGAAAAAGACAGATATTTTGTTCATTCCATCCATCCATTATCCAACACACTTATCCCTTGTGAGGTCATGAGGGGTGCTGGTGCCTACCTCCAGAGGTCACTGGGCGAGAGGCAGGGTACATCCTGGCAGGGCAACATAGAGAAGACAGCACAAACAAACATGCATGCACACACCCACACCTAAAGAGAGTTTAGAGAAATCAATCAACCTGACAGTCATATTTTTGGACTGTGGGAGGAAGCCAGAATACTCAGAGAGAACCCAAGCATGCACAGGGAGAACATGGAACTCCGTGCAGAAAGACCTCGGACCAGGTTTCGAACTCAAAACCTTCTTGCAAGGCCACAGTGATACCAACTGCACCACTGTGCATGTGCATGTCGATATTTCCTTACAAGAACAAAGACTAAGTGTTTTGTGGAGAGTTCATTGCAAATTCTATTTCCTCCAAGGGGAAGTCACCTTTTAGTAGGGAAACTGCTGCTGCAAACACCTCAAGAGGAAACAAATATTGCATATCATTAAGTTTTATTGGCATACCTCACAATGATGTGTTTGTAAAAAAAAAAGTTCTGCATCAGGAAGTCTGTGCTCTCTGTGCAAAGGCAATATTAGTTATTATTCCATTTTTAGCAACATGTAGTTTTTTTGCTTTTGGTTTTGCTCACCTTTACCTCGAATGATAAAGTCTTGGTTATTTTTTCATATTCAAATTAACTGACAGCACTTCCTGTGTACTTGATGGTGGTAGCACAAAGATAGTGTTCAGGAAAAACTGTGAATTATGACTACAGTGAAAAGTAATAATAATAAATGGAAGCCACCAGAACTTAGCATGTGGACTGGGCCTCCATTGAAATACTCCTTTATTATATTTTAGAGGCAGAAAATGGAAAATAGTACAAAACATAAATAAATCACAAATGTTCTCTCTGTTGGTAAAGAAATAGTCCTCTAAATCAGATTCACATTTCCATATGTCTGTGATAACATCCGTTACTATAGCATCTGGAAGCCTGCCAATCCAATTTTTTTGCTGTAGACAGAAAATGCATTGTATTCTTGCTAAAAAGATGACCTCAGCAGATGTTTTCTACTGACAGGACACAAAACGTAAGACCTATAGTACAAGGAAACCTAATAAACTTGATCAATTTGTGGGAATCTAGTTGTGGACTCCTAGCTCAAGATATCTTTCCAAACATAAACAGTGTTATTTCCTTATCCCTTAATTTTGGGTTATTACTTCCCTTAAATCCATGACTTAGATTGTTAAATAATACTGTATTTTTAAGAAAATGCTATTTTTAGTCGTTAAGCTCATGCTTTTCTGCCATGACGGTATCGGAAAATAAAGAGATCACAGTATCCTCTTTTGTGTCGTGACTAAGTTGCTGCACATTCATTTGACATATGAATTAACACAACACTGTGAGGACAATTATTAGCCAAGTGAGTATTGTGATCACAAGATCATTTTAAAGCATATTTTCTAAGTCTAAACTGGACAAACTTGAATGCTTAATAGATTTAACCAGTGCAGGTGACACATATCTGTGTGTGATGTGATCTAAAAGATAAATACCCTAGATCAAGATGTGATTATTTAGCATCTCCTTTTACTTATTCACTGATGCTTAAAAACTCAGTAATTACATAAAGTCTCTCAGAAGGAAGCAGCACTCTTGAACTCACTAAGATGTTGGGGTGTAATCAAACGCTTTGTTTCAAATAGTCAAAAGGGCTGCAAGAAATGTGACTGCAAGAAGTCTACATCTTCCAAAAGGTTATTTTTCATGCAGGACAAAACTTCATCACATGCATTCAATACTCCTCTTAATGGTTAGCCAGTAACGGCGGTAAAAATGAAAAGTTATGACATGGTCCCCTTTCCTCACCTGATCTGAACCCAAATTAGAAGAAGAAGAATTACTTTATTCATCCCAGCAGGGAAATTATTTAAATTAGAACTTGTGGGCAGGTCTTCAACAAGAGATTAAAAGTGAAGAAAAACAGTTCACCTCTCCGCACAGTGTCTGGGAGGCTGGGATTGCTGCTGTATGAAAGGTTGATACTCAGTAGATCAAAAAAATGTCAGACGTCATGAATAAAAGATTTATCACTGTTGTTGAAAAAGAATGGTCTTTACTTCATAAATGTCTATTGGAAAGTTTTGACTTATTTATAATTCTCACTTGAACAGGTAAAAATGAAAACATGAGAGAGGAAAATATGTGTTTTTCGTTTAGTTACGTAATAATTCTGCACAGTAATAGTTGCCCAATAATTGTGCACACATGGATATTCTCCTAAGAAATCCCAAACTCCATTTTTACTTTCTAGCATTCTAGGTTTATTAGTATTTTGGATTAACTGAGAACACTCTAGTTGGTGATTAATAAAAATAATCCTCAAAAATAAGACTTGCCTAATAATTGTGCACACAGTGTGCTCTCTCCAAATGTTCCTCCTGTGTGTTTATCCTTGATAATTAAATGCACCTGCCATTTGGTTAGTTCTCCATGTCTGAGCAATGTGAATACAGATGCTGCAACTTCCCTTCTTTTATCCACTTAAAGTAGCTTTTTTAGGATCAAACAACATGTAGTTGAGTAGAAACTACATGTTTCACAAATGTTCAGTTTGAACGGCATGACTAATTGTGTCCTCTGAATTGTGCTAAATTACTATAGCACAATTATGCCCTTTTGAGTAAAATATGGGATTGATTATGTGTAGAAAAGTGATATTTTCATGAATTATTGCTCACCCCAAGAGGCTAAACTGTCTTTGTGCATCGGGGAAGCAGCTCTAGTGAGAACAGTAGTATTAATGTTAATGTCTACCTAAATTATACTAGAACTATTGTGTTTTTTGTTTCAGTTTTTATTTTAAGTGATCATTTACCACTGTGATAAATTACAAGGAGTCTTTGCTCACCACAGATTTAAGACTCCAATGTGTTAAATTTTGCCTGACTTTTTCACCAAATATATTTTGTCACTCTGCAGCTTCTGACGTTTGAGTTTTGCATCCCAAATGTACTGTTATTTTTCTTTCTTCTTTTATGTTTTTTATAAATACTTATGAGCTGGAATCCTATGTTTGAAATGAAAAAGTTACAAAAATGTTGTAAAATTTATCATATGCGAGTTATAAAGTCCCTCCAGCTTTATCCATGACTGGAAAGTTTCTATAGTTCTAATGGTAACTTTTGTGCATACTTTAAAGTTGTAATGCTCAGTATGTTTGCTGCTGTAGTTGGAAATAAATTACTCATGACCAAATAATCCATGCATAATTTTTTGCACTGCACATACAGTACGTCTATAGCTAACCTCAGCTGTTAAGTCTGGAGTCCTTCTTAGAGCTAGTGTCCAGTGGGAGTTCCTATTAATCAAGCTGTGCTCACTTCCACTTGCTTCTTTCGGACAAATGTGGATGTAGGTTAAATATAAATGATCTCCCAGTTGTGTTGTGTCTGTTAGAGCCCGTTGAGTTAGATGGCTGTATAGTAATGTTCCTGGCTTTGATATAGTGGAAGCACATCTATATTGTCAGTAAGACAAACCCCAGCTTGCACAGCACTAAGTCTTTTGTAACTGGGTTTAGTCATTGGGGAGAATGGCGCAGGCCCAGTCTAAGTGTCTTTCATCTGGCCAATTCAAACAGACGTTTGACCCCAGACATTTGCCTAATGTGTTTTTGTTATGTGGACTCCTGGCTTCACAAATGTCACAGTGGCTGGACTAGTGGGGGTTTGGATAAGTGAGTCAGAGAGGGGAGACACGGAGTCAGCCTGAGGGAGGGGGATTGCAAGGCCACAGTTATGTGTATAACCTCTGCATTTTGCACTCTAACCTACTGGGAGTTGGTGGTGTGCTGAACATAAGTTCTGCTGATGACTGTGGCCTAGATCCCACTGCAAGCCGTCTGATCAGCAGCCTGGCTCTCTGCGCACCACTGACCTGGGCAGCTGTGGACGAGATGGGGAGTGCCACATTACTGGGTGCCTGGATCGTCCCAGTAAGAAGCCAGTCTCAGACAGTTGGGGCGACCCTGACAAATGCTGCCATTAGGGGCGGTGTTGAAAATTTATTACCAAACATATTGGTATTTTAGGGTGCAGCTGATTTTGATTTAGTAGTGTTCCAGCTGAAGCTCTGTCTTCAAATCAGAATGTCAGATTATCACCACAGTACTCACTTACTGCCATTTTGGATAATACTTTTAAAACATCTAACACTGTTTGATCAGTTTGAGAGTGAAGATTACTTGCTTCTTGCATGTATACTCAAATTATAACTCTAGTGAAGCTTTATAAAACATGCTGGGCTTTTTTAGAATTTTTAAGTTTAAGTTGTTAAAAATATTGTTAATTTTCAGTCTCTTTCTCTGTTTTGAAATAAATTGAAAAGACCATCCACAGTACGTTTTTCTATTTAGCTTGAATTTTTGCTGTTTTTACAAAGATTAAACCTAGAATAATTTTAAGATCTTACATCTCCTTGTAATTTAATTACCAATTTTTGTCTTCTTTGTTTGGCTGAGCATTGATCAGGACCCCATTTTTGAGTTGTTGATTTATTCACCTCTAAAATCGATATTTTTTTTTTTTAAAGCTGTGTTTAAATATAATTTCATGCCAAAACTATGACGTATTTTTCTGTTCATTTTATTATAAAATCATAAAAAATAATATTAAGTTATACTTTTAAAAAGATGCCAGTGGTTACACAATTTAATTATCTTATATGTGTGATTAACAACTTTCATTTGGATATGTGTTCGCTGTGTAATGCCTTCAGTGGTACTTTGCCTCAGAAAGGTCTCTTTCTGAGTAATAGGTCTCCAAAGTGTGCTTGTTTTGCTCTTTTAGGGCCACTGGAGAGCAATAAAGTTTTGTCTGAGGATTTTTGAGGTCCTCTTAGACTTTCCCCAGGTGTGCTTCACTGGTCGTAAAGTGTTCTCTGTTCACATGGCATAGACAAATGTACCTGTATCCATAGAGAATTTTAACTACAGATTGGTCTGTATGCACCGTAACAACTGCAGAATATATTAATTCTTTTTGATAATTACATGAGCAAAAGTTTAAATTGATACAATTTTAATATGGTAGAAGAAAAAATATTTCACCTGATTCAGAAAAATATTGTGCTTGTTTTGTTTGGACCTGTAATAACTACGCAGAAAGGCCACTCTGTTATTTTTAGCTTCTGATGTTCCAAGAGGTTAACCATTTTCTTTGTTCCTGGCTGTCTGTGGAAGAAAACTCCCATGTATTTCCATGTTGAGGTATGCTGTGTTTACTTTCATCTCTACTCCTTAGAGAAAGCAGGCCAACCTGATGTTTGTTTATGAAACGTTCAGAACTTTCATTCACCACTTGAAAGCACTCTACTTGCTACTAATTTACCTAAAGGGACTTCAAAATTATCTGTCTGCACTGTCAAAATCTTTTTTGTGGTCATAGCCTGTCATCCTGAAAGACTTCCTTTGGAGTTTAATGAAAGCTTCCTAGATGAGTGAATTTTTTGCTGTATACACTGTGCTGAAAGGCATTTTTATATATCACAGTAACTTGGTTTTGATCCTCAAAGTAGTTCTGGTTTTAGTTTATTTACTTTGCTTTATTTTATTTGTCACATGAGCTTAGGCATGAGATCCTGATGATATGAAAACGGAGTAAAAATATCACGGTTTTGTGGTATCACAGTATATACACCAAAGTTTTTTCAGCTTGCTCTGCTAATTATAGTTATCCGTCCAACTGAGCGTGTCAATGAGAAAATCTGCTACTTTACATAAATGATGCCCATTGCTTTATAACTGTAGTTTCACATTATCTTGATAAGGTTGAAAGATGACAACCAATTAGTTTCCACACCATTACTGTATTTCCTAATGGCTGGATTTTTAATTTTGTCAGCAAGACAAAGGTGTAGTACACTTCTTTCAGCCAACTGACCAGTAATAATCAGTAACATTTGGAGGAAGGTCAGTGCTGTATTCTCCCTATAGTGGGAGAAATCTGTGGTCACTAATAGTACACTGAACCGAAAAAACTGCATGATGAAAAAACTGTGACTTTTTAATGTTTCTATACCTTGATATTGGAAAGTGTCCTGTTCCTTTATGTTCTAACCAAGATTTTAAATAACATAGAACAGAGATTTGTTAGATGGCAGCAGGAAGAGAAAAAAGCTTTACTTCAAAATTTATTTGAACGGGTATTGGTTTTCACTTAACCACTATTGTTTTGGTTCCGTAAGGTACTGGATGTTCCAGTACCTCACAGTAACAGAGCTCTTCAACAAATTTACATCATGCAAACTTTGTCCCACATGACTCAGAGGCAATATTTAAAGCTTTTTAAAAGAGGCATATATAATTAAGCTTTCTTTTTTCTTTGTATTTCCTTTTAAATCAACAGTTGAACACTTCAGTTGCTAATGACTGTAAAAATATATAAAACTGTTATTTTTTTCAAAGTTATCCCAAGTTCAGATTTCCCTTCTTGGGGTAAAGGTTTAAAATGTGTAATGCTCTGCTGAGACGTATGTCAAAGAAGGAACTTGATCCCCCCAATGTGTGATGCTGAATAAACATTGTAGTAGCTCTACCCAAACAATGTTGCAGCACATGCATATGAAAATATTGCAACTGTGTCACCAGAGTGTGAGCGTTTTGTTTCATCTGAACCATTTGATCCCTTGTCACAGTGTTCCTACCTCCTTCGAACTGTTTATATATTCTAAATCAAGATAAGTAAACTCACTTTATCAGATTGTTAAAAAAAACAAAAAACGAAGTCATTTAAAAAGTAGTAAGAATCTATTTAAATTTGCATTAGCCCTTATCTTAAAAACAGAATCTGGAAATTGGAGTTAGATCTATTTTCATGTGTGTGAGTAGCTGAGGGGATAACCTATTGGCAGCGGAGGACAGTTCAGATCTCTCCTCACTCTAAATTGCAGACAGGCATCCTTGCAACCCCACATGAAGACCATTGAGTCCCATCAAGATAATCCTTAATAAAGAACGGCTTCACATTTAATCTTAGCTTGCTTCTCAAATTTCTTACTTGATATAGTTTTTGGCAAGTGCCGTTTTAGCGCTTATGTCAACTGGACCGTATCTGTGCATCTTCTGTTAAGCCTCCATTTGGCAGACATGAGGGAATTTAGGTTTTATTGTTGCACAAATTATAATTTTATTGTTTCTGCATAACACATCTCAGTTTTAAATCGGTCTACTTTTTTTAACATGTGCAAATGTTTAATTCTAGTTAGTAAACGCAATCGCAATTTAAAATTTAAAGCATAATTTGCCCTTTAAGTGAGATTGTTTGGGTTTGACAGCCTTTAATTTATTTCTTCTTCAGTCAAACTGTTGCGATGATTGGAGCTTTTATTCAAAACATGCCGCAGAGCACTGCATTCAGGAGGAAAATCTAAGTTTATTTAAGGCATAAACAATGCTGCATGATTATACCATGGAATTTGAAAATAACTCACTTGCAAAATTTCGTCTCCATCTAATTTTATACAGCTGCTTATTGACACAGAGTGAGAGAGCCAATGCCTGAATGCAACTACATAACTGGAATGTGTGCCTAACTGCTATTGAAATAGTTACCTGAGAGTCCCCCAGCATCTTTTATTAGTCAATTGAGTTATCAGCAACCTGCTCTATATGCAATATATTTCATGCTCTGATGCTATCATGTGATCGTATAGCTTTACCTTTGGGCATTTGGGTTGGAAAATGAACCAGAGTGTTCTGTTTCAGACAGTGTCCATACTGTCACTGCTGTGTGTTTCAGTCAGGAAAGATGATTGATCTATTTTGTTCATTTCTTTATTGATTTCAGTTATGCTCATGTTGGCACAGTTTTGTTTGGCTGGATAAGTTACACCTGAGTTACTCAAAAAGAACTGACTAATTTATGACTTTAATAATCATTATAAATCACATTTAAAAGGTTGTCTTTCATTAACACATTTTTAAATTCCTTAAGATGAGGTCGCTAGAGGTTCTCACAGTATGATAATCAGTTTATTTTTTATTTATTTATGCTATTTAAAAGAGATAAAAGTAGTGAATATTTCTTTACATTTTGTATATCATGTGTAGTGTTTTGTGGTCACAGCTAATTTACAACTAGTGTTCCTTGCCAGCTTAAAGAATTAAGGCATATATAATCAGCTGGAATTGCAAAACTACTGTCAATAAAAGTCTACAAAGATTTGCACAGCCTAAAGTAGAGGTAATGATCACATGCAATAATTAAATGGTTATGCCACGGTTTTAGATTACATCCACACAAACTTTAGGAAAAAAAATTACATTATAATCAGATACTTTTTATATTAAACACAGGGTCCAATAATCATCCTGCCCTTAAAGTAACATGTTAGTTATCATAGGTATTTTGTTATGTGTAAAACATATTTATGTTTGTTTTATTTTGGCGCTTGAAGTTAAGCGTCAAGTTAACCAGCATTTGCAGAATAAACAAATGCAAAATTTAGCACAATTCTTAAAGTAAATGACTCCTTGTTTACAATATCCTCTTTATCTTTATTTTCTTTGTAGAGTGACACTCTATTGTATAACACTCTGATATTAGCTGGTTAAATGCTCATCTAGCCAATTTGAAGTTGACCGACACAGACTGCTCCTGGATGAGTTTTAAAAAGTCATTCCTGGGGCGTGCTGTGGTGGCGCAAGGGGTTAGCATGCCCCACGTTTGGAGGCCTTAGTCCTCGACGCGGACGTCGCGGGTTCGACTCCCGGTCCCAACGACCTTTACCGCATGTCTTCCCCCCTCTCCTCACCCTCCTTCCTGTCTGCCTACTGTAGAAAAAATATGAGCCACTAGCGCCGCAAAAACTCTTCGGAGAAAAAAATGGAAAAAAAAAAAAAAAAAGTCATTCCTTTGCACAAAATGAAATATCAAAAAGGAATTTCACTGCATTGTATTACAAATATAATCAAAATAGAGTGAATGGGATCAAACGTAAATCTGCCTATGTGAAAGTTTTTATTAGATTATATTTTTCTGTATACACCTTGGATCTGTTGGATAATGTAAAGTGCCAGAAGATGACATTTGTTATGAATTAATGCTATATAGCTGAACAGATTTAAATTAATAATGCTGATGGCTGGTTTTCCTTTGCTCCTCGGCTTCCCATGCCATGGAAGCTGAAAATATTTCCAAACAACCAAATTTGTCTTTCCTGTATGCCTTCTTTCAACCAGCTGACCAGCAACAAGTTTGGGAGGGACAGTTTTGAGTCACTCTATGCTCCACCACACAACTTGGGGGAAAAAAAACAAAAACAAACTCTGCTCACTCATATTAAAGTTGTAGGACCGGTAGGTTGGAAATTGTCACTGGTTTTGAAACGTAATTGTTTTTCAAGGTTTTTAAAGCATTGGTGTACTTTGACATGGTTCAAATGCCAAATGTGATGGCATTTGAACCGTGTCTAACTGTAGCTGCTAAAACAAGATAGTCAATATAAACTTATCGTTGGTAGGTGTAAGTGTATTTACTCCACCTCTCTCCTTAAGCAACATAGTGTAGGTTTTTTCAGCAAGCTAACAGGCAGTGCACAGCAACAGCTGGAGAGGAGTAGCACTGTTTCTCCAAGCTTCAAACTATCCTAGAAAAATTAGATCACTCCAGCTCTATGTCATTAAAAGGACTTCAATCTGTATGAATAGTATCATGAAAATTCTAGTGGTTTTTAAAGCTAAACCTGTTTATAACCCTTGACATTAATATTAGACATATCCCTATAGTGATGCTTACATGGCTATTTTTTATACCAGATTAATTAGGTATAACAGAGTTCAGACAGAAATACAACAGGAGGGAACATTTATTTCAATGTTTATTTAAAATAATAATTAATTTAACCACTAGGGTTTTGCATGTTCATAGGAACTTTCAATATCTCTTTAAATGTACTTTAAAAGTAGCCATAGGGACAGAATGATGGCAAATTTCAGCAGTTTTTAAAACAGTAACCTTTGAAATATTTCCATACCTTGATACCGGGAACCAGCCCATCTCTGTTACTTATTATAAAGAACTGACTAGGAGGTAACAGAGTTTTAAAAGAAGTCCAGACTGAAACACAGCAGACTATTCTTCCAGCCGTGGGTGTTTTTTCTCTCTCACCACCTCCTTACCATAGTAAATGTATGATTTCCTCTTTCCTCATAATCATTTGTCAGTATTACATTTGGTTTTTCATCTGCAGGTTTTTTAAGGCATGGAAATTAAACAAATTTTTAATGGTTCACTGGTATTTTGACCAGTTTACACACAAATGATATCCTTAGAAATAATGTCATGACATTTTGCAGCTAAATCTGTTCAGGCCTCATCACCAGCTTGAATAAATCACCAGTTTCAGCTCATCGGTAGCAGTGCGGCCCTGCGATGCAGCTTTGCTCAGTTGAAATAATAACCTGGAGCAGACAGAAGGCAATCATTACCTTGCACATAGACGCTGTGCGTATGTGTTGACGGAGGACTTCCACTAGAGTGCTGCGGAGACGGGCAGAGGCGAGACTCTCGGCCGTTGTTAAACCTCTGGCTCCCCATCACCTATAAGCTAATGACCTAGCCCTCTGTTTGCTCTCTGAAGTCCTTCTGTGTCAGAAAGAAATCCATCTTTGACCCCGAGCTCACAAGAGAAAGCAAAAACCAAAAAAAAAAAGATGTGGTTTGCGGTGGGGAGAAAAAATGAGCATACCAAAAACAAGAGAGAAAGAGGAGGGGGGTGAGGAGAAAAGTTTGAGCCCTAGGGCTATGTGAGCAGAGCCTGCTGTTGAGCATTGTCTTAGTCTGCACTGATACAATCTGGAGAGGACTCTTTTTCTTAAAGCTGGGAGTGAATGACATATGGAGGAGCTTGTGTGCGGCACAACTCCCCTGTGCCTCCTCCAGCCCCAAAGTCTTCCTGTGAGAGCGCCGAGCAACTTTTCAGCTTTTTCAAACAGCAGCAGCAGCCTCTCTCTCCCTCTAACTCATTCACCGCTTCCCTCCCTCCCTCCTTCTGTGTTGCCCTCACACACTCCCTCTCTCTCCTTTTTCCCCCCTCTTCCTCAGACACTCACCAGTCACTGCCTGAAGCAGTAATCGGACAACTCTCGTTCTCAATAAGACAGTCTCCTGAGATACCGAGCTGGGCTCAATGGGTTCCAACACCTAAAATGAGAAAGAAAAAAAGTAGTCCTGTAGTTTACATTTACTGCGCTACAGATTCTACCAACAGTCTGAGAGCTGTTTAAGACAGCGTGTTGTCCTCTCTGCTGGACTGCCCGACCCTTTTTCCAGAAGATTTCTTTTTTAAAGGGGAAGATAAAAAGAGGGGATAAACGCACAGGGATTCAACTGTAATAGTAGTGAGTATTACTTTAATTTCTTTCTCATGTTTGACATATCTATCTGTCCTGTCTTAACTTCTTTTGGCTTTTAGTGTGCCTGACTCCGTAATTACTTATTTTATCACATAAATTACTATTACAGTATGTAATTCCCAATTACTGCAAATTTCCAGAAAATTGGTATTATTTATTCTCTTTATTTTTGGCCAAATCTTGTGATATCATTAAAATTTAAAGAAACCCTGCAAGATCGCAATTATTTAAAAAAAAAGAAAATCAAAAACCTAAGAGATTTTTGTCCATTTAGAAAATTAATTAACAACAAGTAAATAAAATAAAGGCCTTCTTGAGTATTTACAGAAATACAAAGTTACTCAAACAAAAAAATTGAAGAGAAAATTACATGCAATATTTAATTTAAAAAAGGAATCTGGTAACACCATATAAAAATATTGTTACTTAGGTATTAATTTTCACCTGCATGTTAAATATTTGTAAAAATTGTACTTAATTTTTGCTGGCAATAATACATGTGACACACAAGGTTTAGAATGCATAAATAAATACATAAATAAAAATATATGTATTTAGATGTCTTCTAAAACCTATAACCTTTATTGTTTGTTAATAAAAATTAGAAATTAAAATTACTTAAGTGGCATCAAATTTAACATCCTCATGTAAATATTTCCCAATTTAGTTTTCCTGTCTTTTTCCTTGGTGCAGTCTAGCTTTTTTTTTTTATTTGAGAAAGAAGGCGTATTTTACACTGCAGTAGTTAATTTTCTCCAAGCAGACTCAAGAAAACGAACACAGTCAAAGCAGCTGACATCCAATGCCATCTGCTGAGGCCAGGAATGCCGTGGGGAGACCCGAGAGCCTCCGCGCGTCTCACCACGACGACAGGCCTCGACTCCCGGCTGTGCGGCGTCTCCGCTCGCCATCATTTTACGTGCAGGGAAGATGATGATGATTCATCCGGCCGTAATCACCAGCCTCGCTAATTGAAGGATGTTCTGATTTAATGTTCTTGCCTTTGAGTCCTTGCTTACCTTGAAAGTAAAAAAAATAATAATTTCATTTCGGTGTATAAGTATGTGTGATAGGAACATATCTTTTAGAGGTTGGCCTTTATTTCTGTTGACTTTGTTCAGCATCTAATTCCTTCTCTTTCTGTGTGTTAATGAAAGAGAGGAAATGAGCGTTAGTGAGGCAGCCTGCCTGTCCTCTGTGCCATGAAGACAAGCTTGACAGCGCGTGTGACTGCCTGCTGCTGCTATTCACACACAAACAATAACCGTATTTATTCAATTAACAGATAATGAGCAGGCTGATTTAAAGGCTGTTTACACTGCCTATTTGCTTTACACAGACAGAGATTAGGGTGCATGTCTAGCTGCAGTGTGCGCCGGTGACAGTGGCATTGTTTGCCTAGGGACTGATGTCTTTCGTATTGGATGCATCTCGTCGGCCGGGCCCTTGGCCTGCGGATTGAAAACGGTGAAAGACACACAGCGCTAATTGATCCATCTTCATTCAGAAAGTAGAGAGGAAAGATGGGGAGTTGAAAACAGGGCACAAGAGAAGGAAGAAGGTAATAGGGACCCTCTATTAAGTAGCCTGTAGTAGGTGATTAGTGGGCTGGGGGTGTTTACTAAATACCGTGGGGTGTTGTTTTCTTAACACGCCACTGTTTGGATCTGAAATATGTGGTTGAAAGAGCAGGAAATGAGCTTTTAGATGAAGACCTTACAGATCTCTAATCACTAAAATCTTTCCTGTGTTTACTTGTAAATATCTTGATGTGAGGATCATTGTGAATTGGCCTACTGTCCAGGCACTATATATTTTAAACACAAACTGTTTGTGCTAGGTATTTTATCCTAATATTTCCTTCAAAATAAAAAAAAAACATATTTCATAACTGAAAGGATTAAAAGTTCAAGTCAAATGCGCCACACATACAAAATCATTAACATTTGTCGCTTGACCTGCTTTCTGCTCTAGCTTGTAAAAAATATCTCCTGGCCCCTCAGTGGCCACAGTGGTTGGCAGGTTGTGATAAAATGTCCACCTTAAATCTTATTTGATAGCCTCTCGAAGGCAGAACCACCTTCTGGAAATAATTTTGAGGGTTGAAGAAGGTGGTATTAACAGATTTAACGTAGCTGCGGAAGGACCTGCTGAGGCACAATAGCAGATTAAATCCAAATTACAGCGACAAATTGCGCATCAGCACGCATCTGCTGACAACTATGTTTTTATTCACAGACAAGAAAATAAAGTCACACTGTTGAATAAAATTTTTAAATAAAATTTAAACATGGAGCTGAACAAGTAAACTTTTTTAGTGGATATATATGTAATGGCCAATTTTCAAATTAAAATATAATAACACACTGTAAGTTCAGAAATATAACTTGTTAAAATATTAAATACAAATCCAAATATTTAATGTTGAGTTTTTGGCACCTAGTATTTTTACGCAGAAAAATCACGAGTGAATCACAGCTTTTTGCAAACTGTACCCTAACATCTGTGTCCAATTGTTGTCTACATCTACATTCTTTTGCAAGTAGATTTATTTTTCCTGGGCTACCATGTGGATTCAGCTGACCAGTTTAAGTGGAGATTAGATGTTTTAAACTCAGTGTTTGATTAAAGAATTGTTTTGCAAATGTTATAACAAACCACACTTCAAGTATACACTTTAAAATATCTCATAGCATGTGTATTGTATTTTAGGCGTATTCTTTTTAATTTATGTAAAAAAATAAAATGAAAAAAAAAAGAATTTGTTAAGTCCCCAGATTTTGCATTCAAAACAATACCATCAATGTGAATGAGAAGGGCATCGCATGCATCGTAACACAGGTCACACAGATCAGACGCCTTGCATGTTGTGATCATCTATGTTAAAAGCTTGGCTCGGGCTATATTTACCTTTGGCAATGCAGGTCTTGAAATAAGTAAAGCGAAACTAAAAGGCTAGCAAACCACCGTGAATGAAGCTTGTTGTGGCACTTCGTCTTCTTAATGACACTTCTACCGCTTCATCTAGCTGGTCTTTGTTCTTGCTAAGGCTTGAAAGACCTGGCAGTTCAGGTTGAAGCAAGATGAACATCAAAGATGCTGAATGTGGCCTTTTTTCTTTACACGATAAATATTTTGTGGTAAAGAAAAAAGGTTTCTTTTTTTAAAAATTATGCTTTCGTTCCTCTCCCCTTCGTTTTTACTTTCCTCAAGTTTTCACCTGCTGGAGGTGGTAGAGACACCAGCAAGGTAATGGCTTTATTGGGCTGCACCATTCACCACTTAGAATACCACATTAGTCCACCACAGGAGCCCCCTCCCGACCTTGTGATCGCTGTTAATGTGCTGTGGCAAAATGTGTTTCTCTTTCTTCTTTATAGTTTTTAGCTCTGTGGATTTTACTTTGAGATTTATTTTTTCTTAAATATTGTTCTATTTTTATTCCCCTCAACAGAGATTGGTGTTGAATGAGAACACCCACTTTTTGGTGTTTTTTTAATGTTTAAACGTTAGAATGGAATATAATGGTTATGTTCTGTTGCTAGTTATGGGAGTGGAGGCAAATTGTAAAGATAGAATGGTATTCATGAAGGCTTTGCTGTGGTGTGAAGAGCAAAGCCTGTTTGAAAAAAAAAAAAAACTTAAGACCATCGAGCTCAGGTTACCTTGGCTCATGTAAACAGTGGGCTATTAAAAAAAAAATCCTGCTCCGATCTGGGGGAAAAAAAGAACATTATATCTCTCTTTTTTTATTTCCCTGAACAGATGAATACCTTTGACCTTTTTCTGGACCATCTATTCCCATGGAGGGTCAGAGTCAAGTCTAATACAATGCCATAACCATGCAAGTATATGACCCCGCTTGATGTTTGTAGAGAGGCAGGCCCAAGCTGGACTGGACAGCAAAATGTAACTGTCAGCTAAAGGAGAGTAATAGAGGCATTCGCGGCATCATAGGAAACATATGTGGCTCCATATGCTCTCCATGTTCTTGTTTCCAGTCTGCTTCATTGTCTGAGATGCACCACTGATCTGGGGGCCTCTAAAGTGCCTTGCGTTGGTGTGTGTGAAAGAGAGTGAGAGATGTGTGTTGTCGTGTGGGGTGTGGGCGTGGGTGTGTGGGTGTGTGTGTGTGTGTGCATTTACACCACTCTGATCTGGGGCCCCTGAGTGCCCTGCGCAAGATATATGCAAGCAAACAGGCATGAGTTATGTGTCTTTGTTTGCAAAAGTAAAGCCATCGACACAAATAGTTGTGGTTAGCGTAATTATGCATAACAAGCTATGAGATTATCGCTTTTTAATAATTTTGGTCAAAATACCACACTTTTTGGAAAGCTCCACACAAATTTAATACAAAAAATTTATAAATTATATAATTTAATGCATTTTGCTACTGCCGTCCAAATAACATAATACTGATTATTACACTAATAATTTTAACTACCTTTTTATCTGTTAATTGTTTTCATTTTTCATATTTCCAAAAGGCATTGGTTGGTTACTGGTATCAAGACAGAGTATTGCTTTAAATAGTCCTAGTTTCAAAAATATCTTAAACATTATATTGTTTCTAATGAAATGCACTTTCCCTTGCTAAGAAAAAAGACAAAACTGGCATTTTAGAATTATTTTTGGTTGCAAAAAACACATAAACCAAAGGAGCACCACCTTTTGCTCTTACTAAGAAACTGTAATTTATAGCAAAAGGTGACAAACTACGAATTGGAAGAACTCAACTTTTGTTCTATCATAATCAAACTGACAAATATTATGAAAACATCATTATACCTTGTAGTCTATTTATTACAATACTTTATGGCAGTAGAAATAGTTTTTGTTCCTATAGTTTTAAATAAAAACAAGGGAATTATGTTGAACTGTTTTGGGTTTTTTTATATTTTTTTGTAACATCATACTTTTAAACTGTAGTGATTTTACATTGTTATCACACTCCTCAAACCTTTCCTGTTAGCATTAGATTGCAGTAGCTCTCTTTCAGTCAGCTGACTGGAAGTGTGTAGCAACAGTTGGGTGAGGGGCACCGATGCGTTGCTCTTTGCCCTTCACTCCAACATGATCTCTGCCCTTTTATTGTAAGGGTTTTGAACTACAGGAACATTACGACAGAAAATCTTAGCAGTCTTAAACCTTTTAAATTTTTGGTATGCCTTGATAGTGTGAGTGTGCATACTCATTCTGTGTGTTGTTTTGGGGGATTCAGAGCTAGGCTGTTTCATAGTTTCTTTCTGTGTAATAGCCACAAGCTGGGGCAGGCCTGTAGGAAGGGGCCCCATTGGTCATTAGGACTTGTCATTATGCCTGGAGGAGGAGTGCTGATAAATTCAGATAGTGTCAATTGCAGATGAAAGATTTGCTGAAGATGCTAGGGGTGTCACGGTCGACTAGCCTCTGCTCAACAAGTCCCATCTTCTTTCAGTCAGCAGGAACGTAGAAAGACTCTCCCACACTCCGGTTCCCCTCAGCCCCTTGTACCCCCAGCCCCTCACCCTGCTGCCTACCTTCGCTTCTTTAGCCCCACTACACAGTTCCCCCCCACCCACCCTTCCTGCTTACCTTGGCTAAGCTGCTTTGCATGTTGATTGGGGGAGGGCTAATCCAGTTTGCAGCTGTCGTAGACCAATGATGAATCACCTTTCCGTCATTTGGCCATGCTCCCCTTACTCAGGGAGGAGGGAGGACCTGGAGGAGGAAACAACAGTGGAGTAGGACTGCGGCTCAGAGACAGACAATGTGAGCCTCTGTTCCCTCGCCAGCCCTCTCTTCCCATTTTGCTCCAGAATAACAATAATGTTTTCTCTGATAAGCCTTTTTGTGTCATGGATGGCTCTGGACTGTGACATCAAGCTGCAGTAACAAGGACTGACATTGTTTCCTGCCTGGGGCAGGTGGAGGCAGAATAAAGAAAAGGGAGTGTGGTTTGAGAGGACTCAGAGCTGTCTAGGTCCAGGTAAGAGCAAAGTTGTGTCAGTTCCAGTAGTGCCAAAGAAATGTAGCTCTTTGTGTGGCATCAGGGATTGCTTTAAAAATGGGCATTTCTCTGCTAAATTTGTTTCCTAACTCCAGTAGACTTTTAAGCTGGCAGTATGTGACTGCAAATGTTGACCCACATAGGAGAGTGCAGACTTTGCAGGAAAAGTTTTTACAAGGAAAAGATTTAGTGTCCCTTTATTTTCCTCAAGCTTGTAGGGTGTGATAATTTTAACATGAGTAAACTAGTATATCCGAGGAGAAAAATATATTCTTGTGCCCATAAGTAATTTATTTTTTCTTGTTGATTTTCTGTTTTGTATTTTTCTTTAATTATGTCATGTTTTTACCCACCTTTTTTGAGTACACTCTGGTCCTTGGTAAACTGTTCAAAGCAATGAAGCAGAAAATTATTTAAACCCGTGGCAAATTATTGTCTTTCAACCAAGAAATTATTTTTTTTTTTTGTGATAGGAAATGAGACAGGCATCTCAAAAAATTATTAAAGAAGTACACATTTTTATAAACAACTTTTTTTAGAATATTGGAGAGTTGGAGATAAATGATTAGTTATACCGTTATCAAAAAGTTTTGGAAAAATACGTTATGGCACTACAGCATTCAAACCGTTCTTATAATTGTTGAGCAGCAGTATATATGTTTCCACTGGTGTTCTGATAATTTCTCTGTGGTGATGAGCTCCTTGCCATCACCTTAATATATCTCCGTTCATAGATTTTTGATGAGACTACTTTTGGTCAGAATAAACATGTAGCAACCATGTAACTATTGCATTTATATTATATAAATATAATTTGTGCATGTGTGTGGGGGTGTAGCGGTGTGTTGGTGGATGTACATACATATACATTTGTGTGGGTGTAGGCGTGTGTGTGTCAAAATGTAGTGTCTGATAGTTATAGTTTCATCTAGTTAAAATCAGGTTTTTGCCCCCGGTATTATTGTAACAAGCCCTTTATAGAAGCTTATTTGTTTATCAGCAGCAGACATACAGAAACTTTGAAAATTAATTGAAGCAAAAAAAAATAAATCCAAAACCGTTGCGATAAGAACAGTAGTTTTATTTTCTTGTCTTTTCTTCTTTTTTTTTTTCAAATCTCTTGTGCCTCCTATCTACACTGTTGTCTGTGGACGATCAAATCCTTTGAGTGCTCAGATGAGAAGATAGAATAATGTTTTCTGTGGCGTGGTCTTTTGTATAAACACAGAAACAATTAAGGAGCTTGCCAGAGCAAACACACGCCTCATGAACTTCTCATCCGCCCATCACTGAGGTATTGGCTCTTATAATGAGGCAGAATGCTGTGCTCCTAACACATTAAGCATTGCCTCAAACCAGCAAAACATCTGTTTGCACTCATCATCACCCCCAAAACGATATACACTTAAGATCATTTTAGCTGCATGAAACAGATTAATTAGACTGTAAACATTTCGTAAAACAACTTGTAAAATTATGACGAAACCATTGCAAACACACACACACACAGTTACACATATTTTTTCATCTATATAGCTGTCCCTAGTTTACATTAACTTTGTGCTTTAAAAAAAAGAAAAAAATTGCATGTCAGAATCTTGTGTTTTCACTGAAACTACAATGATTTGTGTAATTTGATTTGCTGTGTGTGTGTATGTGTGTCCTTTCAGGTCTATGGAAATGCAGGATCTAGCCAGTCCTCACAGCCGAGTAAGTGGAAGCAGCGAATCTCCTAATGGTCCCAGCCTCGACAACTCACATATCAGCAACAATTCCATGACACCCAATGGCACAGAAGGTGCGTTTGCTGTGTTTTAATCAGAAATTTTAGAATATTATTATAGAAATTAGCTATTTGAATGTAAAGATATACGTATAAGAATGGAAGCAGCAAAATCTTTTTGAGACCAGGAAGTGTTCATGTAGCTTAAACGTGGTTGTTACTGTGAAGCTTTTAATTCTATTTTCTGCTGGTAAATCTGTATGTTGCACAGTAGTTGTTTTCAGTGACTATTAGCTGTTTATTCAAGCTTCCATGTAATTATTCAAAGCCCGCAGCATGGAAATGATTGCGTTTTGAATGTGGTCTCCTCTGTACATACTTATTTGCTCAGGTGATTCGCCTGTGCTTTAAATCTGAGCCTTTGTTTAGTGAAGCAGTCACAACCCAACAAATTATTTAAATGATCCCTTGCCGTGTAATCTCCATGTTTTATATTAGCCCGGGGCTCAGAGTTTATGTTTCTCGCCTTGCAGACTGTCATGTGTCCCTTTTGCCATTCTGTCTTTCCCATAGGAGATAACATCACAATGCTTACCACTGCAGACTGGTTGTTAGGTTCTAACTTACAGTCTACAGCAGGTTTGTCTACTTTTAGTGACACAATGAAAGGACAATACTTGGTGTTTTTCCCAAACTCAAATAGAAGTACTCGTTTTTCCCCAATTATCCCTCTTGGTAAAGTAATTTGTGTTCATCAAAATCTCCCTCAAATGCAAACTTCATTAGTTGCCAAAAGTACAAAACTGCCTCAACTATTGTGCCTTTCATTAAGAAACTCTTTGGATTTTCTGGTATTTTGTTTCAAGCATGGTTTGACACCATCTGGCCTTGAGTTCATTGTTACAAAGTGGTCAGATTGTGAACTTCTTGTTGGGATCCTCCATGCTGCCTCTTGAACATAGTGGTCATTGTTTGCTATGTGACCCCCAGTGTGTGCTAGTTTATGCATGCACTATGTGACCATATTTTTACCGTTGTGTTGTTCAAAGGTGTTACCCCTCATCAACATGTGTGCAAGTACTGCAGAAACATGTATAACATGACAGCAAATGGCTTCTTCAACCATGAGGGATTCTACTAAGCATGACTCCTTCGCCCACATTGTCAATTTGCTTTGCCACAAAAAAGAAAAAAGAAATCCCTTAGCCCGCCTGAAGTGAAATGGATTGATTTCAAAGATTCCTGAGCTGTCAGAGAGCTGTGAAATTGTCTTTGCAAATCTATTGCTGGGCTATATAATGGAGTCAAGGTCAAACCGTGTTAGCTACACTCTTAAAACGATTTTATATACTATATATTTTCTTGACACGTCAATTGAAGTTGCATGTCGTACACACGTTCTTTTTCTCTGTAGCTTTCAAATGCATCTCTTAGTCAAATATAACAGGTCGACTGTGTTCTTTCAGAACTGCAAAAATACAGTTTTATAGTTATTTCAAAACTTAGTATAAATAACTTGCAGTGATCGATCGGAATCAGCTCATTTTTACTCGAGTTGCTAAAACACTAAAAAATGAGAATTATACCTTCCATATTTACTGAAAAACAAATTTAAGTGCATCAACCAACGGTATATCCTTTTTTTGTTTGATAAAAAACTAAAAAACAAAAAAGGAGCTAAAGGGATAGGCTTGGATACTTAATGCAAATACTCTTGTAATTTCCTAATTTTCTATTATACTCTAAACTACCACCTTATTTTTTATCCGTTACATGTTGCCCTCCTCACAATTAAATAATACTCTGAAGAGATAAAAAATCTGAATCGGTAGATGAGACAAAAGAAACAAAAGTGGTTTTAGTCAGGAAAAGCCTTATCTGTGCATCTCTAATTATACATATGAGAAATTATGACAAACTAATATTAAAGGAATTTAAATTTGGCAATTTTGAAATGCAGAAGCAAACTGTTGCTCTTTTTGTCCCTCTCAGATCTTTTCTGTTTTTTGTTGGGTTTTTTAGTTTTTTTATTTTAGTTTTTTTAGCGCTGAAGATAATGTCCATTTTTCATCCTAACTTGATTTGGTGACAATGTGACTCTTTATTTACAGTTAAAACAGAGCCAATGAGCAGCAGCGAAATCGCCTCTTCAGTCACAGACTCTGCTTTAGACAGCTTCTCAGGATCAGGTGAGGGGAAAACATTGTCTCATGTGAACGTTTTTGAGTATGCGTGAACTAACACACACAAACACACGCAAACTGATTATGTGATGAGCCTAGAGATGGGTGGCTGATAAGTCAGGCCTTAGTAAGTGTTCCAGCAGTCAGTCTAATCTAATGTGTGTGCTTGTATTTCTGTGCGTTTAGGCACAAAATACGTTTTCCTGACTTGGTCAGCAAATTTATATGCTGCGCTTGCTTACATGTGTGGGTGTAGTTGTTCACTCTGTTGGTTCCCATGTCAGTGAGGGCTGAATTATGACCTGCTGGGCCCAAAGTCTGTCTGTCCAGTGGAGTGACATGGCGTCCCAGTGGCCCTCACTCTCCATGGGCTGTTACCCTATCATCAGAGCCAGTGTTTTCACACCTTCCTTTCAGTAAAGAAACATCATACAGACACACACACATAAACACATTGCTACCTAAGGCCGAAGCCGTCTTTCTTCCACCCTCTGTGATATCACTTTGCTGCAGAATGAGGCATTTTGTGTTAAAATTCATTAATAGAAGTGTGTGGTATTAACTTACTGCAAATTTTCCTGTATTTTCTCAACCATTTAACTAAGTACTTGATACTTAACGCTAGAACAGCATAAATCACTGCATGACTTTTGTCTCTGACAATATTAATGAAATTTAGTAATCTTATACCCCGTATCCTCCGTGGGGAAACCCAAAGCTCTGTTCAGAGGAGAAAGTGTTGTCCAGTGGCAGGTGCTGCCGATGTGGGAAAAGTGTTCAGTATTAATAACGTGTGTGAGGGGTTACAGAGGCATACAGTTTCATACAGTAAGCACTCCCCCGCAGCAAAATCCCTCATTTTACATGTCATGCCCAATTAGACAGATATTTCAAAACTTTGCCATGTCACTGCACCGGCAAAAACTGCAGCATCCTGGAATCTTGATGAAGTTTTATAAATCAAAAATATTCTAATTTACCATTCTTTTTATGTATATAATCATGCAGATTTTTTATTAATACTTAGGCTGATTTGTTGGTTTTTTTTATTAATATTATAATTATCTGTAAGCTAGTAGCTGATATTTTGCGGGCTGAAATTCTTGTAATTTTAATAAATCATACTTTATTATTTTTACTTTTTTCTTATTTGTCCACAAGGAACATAGAGTTTTGGCAAAATCATTCAGTTAGTATTTAGAGAGCAACAGAAATATATATTTTTTAAACAGTGTAAAAGTTTTAGAAGCAATATATAATAGTTAAAAAGCAAATTTGTGTTAATAATTTAACATGAAAAACATGTGTCTTTTTTTAAAATATGGATAAAACTGCAGTGAAAAAAGAGCACTGTGGAACTAGGTTAAAATTGTGCATTACCAATCAACCATCTGCATTCAAGGTTGTCATTTCCATTTTTCCTGAAAGTTTATAAATAGAGATGCACTGAGATTTGTTGTTTTATGTGAAAGATTTGCTCGTCAATTACTAGCCGATTCCAATTTCTCTTCAAGAGTTTCAAGAAGATGAGGAACAACATAAAAAATTTCTTTCTAGCCTTTGTGTCATGGGTAATTATTAATTATTTTAATTAAGAGCAGAGGCAAAGTCAATTATTTAAAAAGACCTCAGCATGCTAAATGAGAAATGAGTACTTTTACTGTGGCTAGCAATGTTAAATCCAGTCTCCGTGTGAATTACTCAGAAAATGTAGACCCTTAGCTCAACTCAAGGATTTCCAAAAGACTTCCAACATTTCCAAATTCAGCATATTCCAATACAGACATCTTAAAAGTTTAAAATAATACAACTGAGCTACATTGCTGTAGTTTGTTTAACCATTATGTTTTTCACTGCAAGTCTTGTTCTCTCACACTATCAAAACCTGAAGGACCTGCAGGCATGTCTTTATGTGTCATTAGTAATGATGTTTCCTTTTCCATAATGTTTTTCATCTCTCTGCTTCTTCTTACCTAATTTTTAAACCCCGAGTTGTCAGCGTGTGGAGTGATGCTTTGAAATGTTGCGTGCATTGATTGGAACAAGATTATTTATTTATTTTTTTCATTTTCCAACCAGTTGATTAACGGTTGGAAAATGAAGCTAAAAATGGGTAAATCTTAGTCATCATCCAATCTCTTTGTGCATCTTTATGTGTAAGTGTTTTAAATTGCGGGCTGAGATTTAGACAGTTGTGTGGGTGTCATTGTGATTGAAGTGCCCCAGAAATACACACAGTTCTTACTTACCTAATTATTTGACTCCATTATTGCTCCCCTCTTCTTAACATTAAATAAGTTTACAACAATAAACAGAGGAGAGCGTTGTTATTACCCTTTTCTTGAAGTCCAGCAGTTCTTTTTGGCAGAAGATAATATTTACCTTATTTCTTAATGTTTAAATATGTGCTTGCCTCTTTTCTTTTTCAACTCTCCTCAGCTATTGGAACCAGTGGCTTCAGCCCAAGACAAACTCACCAGTTCTCTCCACAGATTTACCCGTCCAAGTAAGGTTTCTTTTATTTTTCCTTTTAAAAAAATAAGCAGCATCCAGCTTCATTTGGCTCTTTAATCAGATCCGTCTGTTAGATTGAGGCTTTCTGACTGGCTTTGATTGCCTAAACGTCTTCAGTTTGTGCCTTCTGAAATCTGTTGTAATTGTTATCCTGTAAAAATTTCCTCTCCCATTTATTGTTGTTTCTCTGTATGTGAGCTTTGGGACGCCATCAGTCTTATGAGTTGGCCAACTGTTTAGTTAAAGGACAACAAGTACAAGAAGTTGTCTGTTAGTAAAGTTGGAACTATAGCGTTAGGGATCTTCCTGTCATCTTTTTCCACTTTCATGTTTTGTTTCTGCCCTTTAATAGCAGGACATACCCACATATTCTGCCTACTCCTTCGTCTCAAAACATGGCTGCGTATGGGCAGACGCAGTACACCACAGGAATGCAGCAGGCCGCAGCATATGCTAGCTACCCTCAGCCAGGCCAGCCCTATGGCATCCCTGCTTATGGTGAGATTTACACACATCAGAAAACTTCTGCTACGTAGCATCAAACGATGAATTCTTTAAATAAGAGATTGTCATTTTTTTCTTTGCTGAAGGTCAGGAATAACACCTTGCTCCTAACAAACTCATGTTCCCACAATTTCTCCAGCAGAACAAGAGCAGTAGAGATGCTGAGTTGTTGTTTAGTGCCTGCATATTCGCAGTCAGTGCAAGATTTGCTTGTGAAGCTGTTCAGATAGATCAGAAAGATTAGTGACATAAATCTGAAAACAGAAACCGGTTTCCTCTGGCAATGTAAGAGAAAGCAAAGAATAAATGTCTTTATTTGTCTAAAGTCTTTGGAGCGTTTTGACCCCAGAAAATTCTGCAATATGTGGAGGAATTTACACTGTTTATTTGAGTGGAGCCCTGCAACCTACTGTTGCACAGAAACAACACTCTGTCTCATTCAGCCAAGGCAGTGGTCAGTGTAAGTCACAAACACAAGCCACATGTTTTATTACTTGTGCATTATTTCACTTATGACCTAAATGATAATATTATATTTTATTACTAAATAAAACAAGGATAGTCTAAATATGTCTTTGTTTTTACAGCCAAGTAGCTCCTTATGTGTGCAAGATAGTATTTCTAAACAGCAGAGCATAGTGAAAATCAGTTATCAGCTAATCTCTGTTCAGCCATTGTGATTAGTGTGTTATGCTAACAGACAGAGTCAGAGTCCCTTTGCTGTGTCCAATGTAATTTAAACCTGTGTTGACTGTTGTCTGTGCATCAAACCGATCTGGTGTCACTAACTGATTTAGGTCCATTGTGGGCAGGCATAAAGACCGAGGGGGGTCTGAGCCAGTCCCAGTCCCCGGGACAGACGGGCTTCCTGAGCTACGGCTCTGGCTTCACCACACCACAGACGGGACAGGCCCCTTACAGTTACCAGATGCAGGGTGAGGACATCTTTTGTCACTTCTGTCTATATCTAGCTCTGTGTCTTCAGAGGAGAAAGCTTTGTTGTCAGGAGGTTAAAGTAAACATGTATAAAATGGTTAACATGATGACATCTGTGCAAAAACTGTTTTCTCCAAATATCGGAAGACATGGTGGCTTTAATTTCTTGTTGAATTTGTTTTTTCTCTAATTGGTCTATCTCTTTGGGCATCTGTAGTTTTTCAGTCCCTTGTATAAATATTCATCCCCCCGGTTGGCCAACTAAATTAGGTTTTCTGTATTGTTTTGAAAAGGATAAAAGAAACAGACCTCTGTTTCTGATTTCGTAGCACACACAGCCAGACTGAGTCAAGACACAGGCTTTGTCCTCACGCGGGACGATGGTTGCATCCCAGGAGTGCGGTGTGCAGCCGCAAAGACTGCCTCCCTGTTCTCTCCTCTTAAAAAAATCAACACAGATGGAAAAATGTCAGGCACTTAGGAGACATCAGCCATAGTGCTCTTCATCCTTTGTTTTTTTTCTCCCTGTGATCATATTTGTATTTGTTTAAGCGTTGAGACCAAGGAGATTTATAGCCTTGAAACCAATAACGATGAGTTGTGGCACTCTGTCCACCCCTTCTCTTTCCTCTTGCAGTCATGCATTCTGTTTAAATGTAGATCAGTTCTTATGGGGATAGTTCAAGACTTCTGAAGCAGGATTCTGTTAAAAGGGTCGAAAAGAGTTTGTATTGAAGTTTTCACTTCATCTCATAAAGTTTGTTCTGAAGGCTGAGAACTGAACATCTACCATCTCAGAACATCAGTATAGCAATATATGCAAATATTTTTGTACCACTTGCACTGGATGGCATCCAGTTAGAAATTGACAATAGGAGATTTAAAATCTAAATGTAAACACCTACATAGTGATAGTCTTTATCTTTTTATTTTTATTTGAAGGCAACTTTTGTCGTTTCTGTTTGGGTAACTTACCAAGCATCCCCATGTAGACCAATGTCAGCTTATGCTGAAAAGAGGGACTGACAAAAAGTTTTGAGTTTTTAACAATCCATGTGTTTCTTCCGAAATTCTCATTTTTTAATTGTCACAATTTTTTTGTGCAACTGCACTGTCCATTCACCATTTCACTTTCCATCTGTTTTCTAAATGACAAAAACCAACCAAAAAGCTTACACCAGATATAATATTAGCTAAATGTAACAATTTTAACAGACTCTGCTTATCCTAATGAGGTAAACCGTCTCTCTTTCACTGTGCGGGAACAGTTAGCAAGCAGCTAGCTCCGTGTTTATTTTCTCTCCTGTGATATCTCTAAGTGTCACATTTGAAATATCTCTACATGTTGCTGAAAAGCCTCCAGAGCATTTCACAATACGTAACGCCAGCTCAGCAGCAGATGTCTTATGGAAAAACCTTGTTTCCACACCTCTTAAGCAAATACAGTTGGCCACAGTAAGAGTTTTGCAGTGTGCATCCAAGTAGCTAAAATTGGACTCAAGAGTGAGAACAAATACAGGGAAATACAAAAGTTGCCATATTGTTCTTGGCAATTTGACTTAAAATGACTTAAGTATGTGCTCATTCATCTGTTAAGTACTATGCTTCTCCTGTTTTTGTTTCCCTCACTCTCTCCAGCTATCTCTTACTGTTGCATGTTCTGTTAGTTTTAAGTGCACCAGTAATTGACAGGCATGTTAGATGACAGATTGGCCACTCTTCTGGCCCTTGGTTCTCTAACTGTGGCTCTGGCCTACTGCCACACCATCATCATTACTCTTTGTGGCCTATTGATCTGCCTGGGCGATGCGCCTCAGGCTTGGGTGTCCCAAACCAAAGACTTTTTCCACATCTGATACTCCCCTTTCTATCAATGTCTCTGCAACCAGCCAGCTGTCAACACACAAAATGATCAAATTAATGTTTCTAGCTCTTGCCTTTAGAAGTTTGTGCAATTCCAAAACCAACATTATATAAGGGACAAAGTCACTTTTGGAATCTTTTTTTTTTTCATATTGGGAATTTTAATGTCAATAAAAGGTAATAACCTAAGATTAGTTTAAAACGGCTACAGAAAGTAAGACCACGCAGATGCTAATTAGGTGAATAATTGGATTCCAGCATTCTTTCCCAAAGTCTGAGCAAACTGAAGAAGCTGAAGCCTCAGTTACCTTTTCTAAAAGTAAAACCCCATCTGGTCCTGATAGTCTATTCCCAAGTGGAGCATACAAACTTCTGCTACAAATATTGTGCACTGATGATAGACATAGCCTGTGGCAAAGGGACTGATCAAGCAAAGCAAATGGACTTCCAATTGTGGAGCCAGAAGGCAGGAGGGAAGAAGGATAGGAGGGAGGGATGGTGTCTGGTCTTGAGTGAGTGAACTAACTACAGCAGGACAGGGGGAGGGAGAGAAAACATGCCCCCCGGGAAACCGCAGCAGTCCCGCTTCCCTCCCTCTTTCTCCCCTTCCATAACCAGCACCACCCCTCCCAACAGCATGGGTTCATTCTCACTGGGTAGTAGGGGTCCCCGAAGCTTTTATGTGGCTCCTTAGTCTCCCTAGAGCAACCCTCAAACACTCCCAGTGAGAGTTTTTATGACTGTTTGAACTGTGTATTAGGCTAATTTGTTGTCCTTCACAGCATTACTCCTCCTTTTCTCGCTCTTATTGTTCTGGTGCACTTTCACTTGATTTTGAACTTTCAACGCAGATCAAAAATCTGTTCCTAATCCCCAGCTCATCTTGAACCAATTAAACAAAACAACATGGCGAGTGAAGCGTTTTGATAAAATTGCTGATAGAGACCAAACTCTTAACAGAGTTATCTCATGCTTAGACTCTAGCTGTTACTCACAAGGCCAAACACTACTGTGTCTTCTCTTTATGTTGCTATACAAAACATTCAAGCCCTTGCTTCTATCCAGGCCAAAAAAATTATAAAAAAATCCAAAAGCATCCCCAAATCATTTCCTTCTTTCTGAAAGCTGCTTCACATTTGTCATGGTGTGGGAGGGCCCTTCTGCTGGGGTCAATGACCAGAGGATGAAAGGAGCTCCCTCTGTTTGTCTCTGACAACAAAGGTGTAATTACGGCCTCATTTAGAAACAGTAAATTTATCTCCTGAATGGTTTTCACTGTAACTGTGGGATACCTTTTCTGCTATGATGAAACAGGAGAATGGTCTTTATAAAGTGCCTATTTTTGTCCCTCATGGCTAAATGTCTATATGCCTTTATTTCTGTGCACAAGAATTAGAAGGAACAACTGAGCTCTGTGTGTCAGGTGTAGTTTCAGAACTTATTTGACTAAAGTTGCAACAGTTAGTTTTCTAGCCAATTTCTGACCTCATGCTGTTTTTATTTTTTTCACCTGTAAGAAGCTCTCTTTAACAACTACAGTGTTAGATACAAAAATACTATTCAAAGTACTGGTTTCTATCTTTCCCGCCATGAGTGCTCATTATTTTATATTACAAGAAAAGGTAATGTCACACTGTGTGAGAGAGGTTAATGCCTGTAAAACAGGGTTTAACTTTTATTTGAAACCAAAGACAAAATTGCTACAAAGTTATTTGAAATATTTTGCTAAAGTTTACTAAGTAGATATTTTGTCCCAAAAGCCTGACGTAGCTATTCTCTGTTTACCCCATAGCTTCTGTATAATTAAGCAAT
This sequence comes from Xiphophorus hellerii, assembly GCF_003331165.1. Classification (NCBI taxonomy): domain Eukaryota; kingdom Metazoa; phylum Chordata; class Actinopteri; order Cyprinodontiformes; family Poeciliidae; genus Xiphophorus; species Xiphophorus hellerii. Next base: position 12,888,950 of record NC_045692.1, read on the forward strand.
TAGATTTTATCAACCCTTTTGAATGACTTAATTACCCAGGAGGACCACCCCTCAAGCAAGTGAAAAGAAAAGCCTACATATTCATTAGGACTAGATTTCAGTAGCAAACCCACTCAACCCCACTCATTTCAAGCTCAGACCTTCCTTGTTTTGTCCCCTTCTTTTTCATGCACACTCCCAGCATTTTCACCCTGTTTTCTTTTCACCCCACGCTACCCTTCAGTAGTTCACACACAACAGGCTCCTCTGTTCCTCGCATTGTGCGGGCTTCATGGCTGGTTTTGCACCCCCACCACCCACCCCGTCATTCATCAGACCTGATCCAATCACTGATAAGAAAGGAAGAGGAGAAAGATAAGTCCACTGTTAGATGCACTCCCTGAAGATTCCTTCTGTTCACGTTTTCAAATCGATGTTTCAAAAGAAAAAGGGAAAAAGCGGCATATTTTAACACTATGTCATTTTATATGTACAACTGCATTTCTCTCCAATTCTAACCATTCACATTGAGATGGCATATATGCCTGATTTTTTTTTTCCTGTCCCTGAAGGTGGTTCTTTCACAACAACATCAGGGCTGTACGCAGGAAACAACTCTTTGACAAACTCGACAGGCTTTAACAGCACACAACAGGTATGTGTACACATCTTTCTTATCTTTCTTAGTATCTGACCCGGTCTGAAAATACAGCTAAGGTTTGTGTTTCAAACTTCCAACCTTGAAATCTTGAAACAAGCAAACGCAGTATGTTACATTTCAGCCATGACTCAGTCATCATAAATCACTCAGAATGACAAAAAGATTATCTATTGTACCTCTTGAACATATGTATTATGCCACAGTGAAAAGAGAGAAAAAAACAAGACATATCGTTGTCCAGATGTAGGGGCGAACAGACATGTGTTTGCATTTATTTTTTGGAATCTCCTCTGTAAAGTAGCAACACTGGTGCAGGGCATATCTCAGATTACGTTGCCAAACCACCCACTTATTTTTTTTCTTCTACTCTGCTACATTTTCTCTCTTTTTCTCCACCTTTTTGATTAAAAATCTTTACAAATACCCTTATCCTGAGATCCAAATTCATCAATTTCTTATTGATCTGCTCAGATCGGGTCTAATATTTGAAGAATCAGATTTTATTTTGTTCTCTATGTATTAAATGTATCAAAACAAAGTCCTCCCAGCACAAAAGAAATAAAGAAGAGCAGCTTTATTTAGCCTCTTATTTTCTGTTTAAGACTTACTCTCTTGCAGCCTAAAAATATTAAAGATTGCTTACCTGGACTAACATCTATTTTACAAAATGCCAAGAAAGAAGAGCCTGAACTTTCATCTCACATTCACTTTTGTTCTAATCCAGATTTAAACTTTCTTATTCCTCTATTGTCTTGCTCCACAGGACTACCCCGGATATCCAGGCTTTGGCCAGGGCCAGTACGCTCAGTATTACAACAGTTCCCCGTATACCTCACCCTACATGACAAGTAATAACACCAGCCCCAGCACGCCTTCCACCACCACCACATATACTCTCCAGGAACCTCCTGCTGGTATCACCAGTCAAGCTCTCACAGACAACCCTGCAGGTAACAATCATTCCCGATTCAGGGTCAGTGGTGCCAAGAATAGGATTGAAATAGCGGTACTAACGCTACATTTTAGGAAATAGAGAAGGTATTTTTGTGGTATGAAAAACTCTCAGTCTAAACTGAAATCAGATGTGGAATTCATTGTAATTTCATGTGACATTAATGCATGACCTGGCAATTAAGATTGCATCTGTGCCAGTCACTCCAAATTTTTTAACTGCATTTGAAATTGTCAGCAAACAACACAGACGACAGCCAACTTTAACTTAACATCGTTTCACGCACTCATCCAATTAAGATAAAAGAAGTCCCTTCAATGTCTTTTTGTTCTGCACTCCGTTACCTCTTGTTTATTTAATCAGACCAGTGCACAATAGCTTTTCTGTTCCGTAACTGAATTATCATGTTATCTGCTTTTCTAAATCAGTTCTTTCTGAAAAATGTCTCACGCAGGATGCAGTCTGTCCTGCATAAAGACAAATGGTCAATCAGACATCTTTTCTAAGAGTGAATACCAGCTGATCTTTGATGTGCTCCCTTTTATAATCTCCTTCCTCGGCCTTTCCTTCCTTTCAGCAGAGTACAGCACCATCCACAGTCCATCAACCCCCATTAAAGATTCAGATTCGGATCGATTGCGCCGGGCCTCGGATGGAAAGTCACGTGGCCGTGGAAGAAGGAACAACAACCCATCACCACCGCCCGACTCTGACCTTGAGGTAGGATGAGCCCGCTACCTTGGCGACAGACGGCCTCGCCCTGTCTGAAGTGCATAGACGTTAATCCACTTACTCTATGGCTGCCGCTTAAACTCTTGATGGGCATTAAATCTTAACGCTGTGTTCCTTAACTACCAATAAATTATTAAAAGCATTGTGGAATATATGACTCAACGCATATCATATATAAAGTTCATGTGTATAACTTGTAAATAAACAACAAGGCTTTGTAATTCGATGAGTGATCACTCGGTGAGGAGAATATATGTTGTAGTCTCTGAGCTGCTTGCTACCTGATGGGGACAATATGTCAAAATGAACCCACAATTATCTCATTAATACCTTATTAATTTGAATAAGGATAATAGCTGCTATTATAGCGCTGACATCATGGCGTGTTAACATATCTAGTTAATTAGTTTGTCAGTATTGATTAAGCTAATGTAAAGGGTAAGAGGGTGGAATGTGTGTAGTGGGGTGATGAGAGAAGTGTTGCGGTGACCAGTCCAAGCAAATGGATCCCGGTCCCTGTGGCACACAAATACACACTCCTGGCCTATTGACCAGCAGGATCACCTTGCAACCCTACAGAGTGCACCATTGATTTTGTTTCTTTTCTCTCTATTTTGTTTTTGTGTCTTTCTCCCAACCCCACACCCCGCCTCATGATGCCATCTCTCTAGCGAGTTTTCATCTGGGACCTGGATGAAACAATCATCGTTTTCCATTCCTTGCTCACGGGGTCTTATGCCAACAGATATGGACGGGTGAGTGACATCAAGTCTGTGGCAGCGGCAGCAGTGCACTTTATCAGCAAAAATGTTTAAATATTGAAAGGAGAGAACAAGGTCCAGCAGGTGGAAATGGCCATTGAGCAGGGGGTAGAGTTCACTTTTGGTCTTAGTAAGACGACAGAGCGGAACTCAATGTGCAGATAATTGTTTCTTTTTTTAATATGTCCAATGAGGCCTGGCAAGTATTTGACTGCTCTTTGCAGCTGTTGGAGCTATGCATGGCTGGTCAGGGCTTGGTTGTAGGAGCTTGCAACAGTTGCACTCTGACTGACTCTTGACACATCTCGAGTGTTTCTTTCTTCTGCAGAAATGCCACATTGTTAGTTTAATTAAGTGCTGCTCAATGCGTTCCTTTCAGGCAAGGATCTCCCTGGAGACCTACAAGGCTGAGTCCAACAAACGGCTTTCATTCAAATTCAAATGGAGAGATTATCTTAAACCTGGCTTATTTCAACATCCAGGATGATAAATCCTAACAAATTTATTATTAGAAATGTATTAATTAATATTTTGTTGTTTGAGCTCCAAATTTTGTAATTCAGATGCAGATTTTTTTTTGTCAATTCCATTTCCTCTTTAGGAACTATAACATAAAAAGATATAAGATCAGCATTCAAGTATTTTGGGGGCCATTCTCTTGTGAGCAGAGTTATTTTGATTAAGAACAGATATGACTAATAAACATGAAGTGTGTAAGACATCTGACAATATCAAACAAAATTTTAAACAATGGCAAAAGACTTATAATTTTGACATTTTAAAATGTCTTTAGCATGTTTATTTGCAATTAGCATGGTTAGCAGTTGTGATATGGGAGCCCAAAGAAGACCTGAGTGTTGGAAGCGAGGGTTCAGACTAGACAGACTTATGGATAGGTCTTCTTTTTATTGAGTAGAAAAGTATGTTTGATACAAATTATTTTAGGACTCATTCCTACCTATATCTGGACTTAGGGCAAAGAAAATTCATTTTCAGTTATTGACGGCTCATCAACTTTGTGGATTTTGAATTAATTCAAGTTAACTCACTAGGTTTATGCAAAATCTGCATAAAAGTTTTGCTCTCTCTTATTCTGACAGCCTAAATGAACCACAGACATTGCCTTAACATATCCTAGAAAATACTTTCAATGTTTCCACTGACTTCATTTTAAACTCCTCTCTGCATCTGAAAATTTGCCAACATTGACTTTTCTTGACAGTATGTTCACCAATTCGAAAAAAAGAAAAGAAAAAAAAGGAGAATTTTGATTTTCCAAATACCCAGTGATCAGTCAGGCTGATGAAGCTAAAAATGATCATATTCTGGTCAGGAACTGATTTTATTTTGGTGCCTCTCTATTTATTGTAGAAGAAGAAGGTCATTTTCTTACCCAGGTCAATGTGGATTCTCATAAGATAAAGAATTTGCTTTTCCAGGCTTTGCTATTTGTTGTTTCATTTAAATTGCTTCTCTAAATTTAAACTTTCAAAACAAACTATTTGGGAAATAAGGCAGAATTATATTCTCATGGTTTTGTTAAGGTCACAGGTTATCTCTCTGCTTTTTCCTTGTAGAACATGTAGAACACTAAAGATATTGTTTATGGTAAAGTCATCAATACATCCAAACTTGATGGTTTTTAGCCTGTGTGCACCATCTCAAATTATCACCTGTTTTGGCTATGGATTTGACTGGTTTTGAAGTCAAGATGTGAAATATTACTACTCAAGTGTCAGAAAGCTTAGTGTCTGCAGCCAATGCTCTGTGCCTTTGTTCTGGTATTGAGGGGGTGTTTGATGGGGGCAGTGTTTTGTTTCTGGGGTGAAGGAGGACTGCCCCACGACCCTCCACTGTTTATTTACTTTATTCTCAGGCCTGCATGCTGGGTAAAGGGAGACCTAAAGCTCAGGAGCTTTGGCTCCATGATGAGGGGCACTCACACCAAACACTCACACACCCAAACACACGAACAGACACGCAAAGACCCATAGGGTTCTCCAATGGGCTCCTCTGAAACAGGAAACACTCCTAACTCCATAAGGGCCCATTCCATCAGAGCTCATATGGGATGTGACAACCACTAAAGCCCCTCTCTCACTCCCTGTTTTTCCTTTTGTTCCCTCTTTTTCTCCTTCAAGCACAGTTTAGTCACTTTTTCACTTTTTTCATCAGGCTCCAACTGGTTTTATGAATGTAAAACAAAGACAAAATGATTATGACATCTTATATTGGCAGTTATTGCAACCAAGAATACCAAAAGCACATTTTCTGTTTGTCTTCCTTTTATTTAACACTAAGACTTCCAAAAGTCTGCTGACATTTTCAAATCCTAATTTCTCAGTAAAGAAGATATTAGCTGTCCTAAAGGTTACTAGAAGTCGCTACATAAAATAATAAGCTAATTTGCACAATTAACCATTAACACATAATTGTAATGAATGTTTTAGGATACTCGAATGAAATCATGGAAAAGGAAAACAAACGTGAGAAAAAAAACACCCTAAATGTATTTAGACCTTCATATTAGCTTTCCTTTTATGTCACAGTTAAAAACCTTCTTCATCTGAGCTAGGAGCAGTAGAAAGGGCCAAACGAAACACTCTGGTTGAGTTACTTTAGATTTTAATTTTGTGTTTTTATTTAAGCTTTTAGCTTTTATTTTCAGCTAAGTCTTGTTTGATTTTAACTCTCATGATCAGGAACTTAGAGAAGTCACAGTGAACGTGAATATCCTTATGTTTTTTGCAATCTATACAAAATAAACTGACCAAACAGGGCCAATAGAAAAAAGTATCAATGGTAACCTTGATTTATTTGTAGCCTAGACTTGGAGAGGTGAACATCTTATTTCTGAGAGCAGCTGGGATGTACGGCTTCAAAAGGACTGGGGTGCCTGTGAGCTCTTTAGGATGGGGTGGAACCCACTGCAGTCCCCACTGCCCATTAATAACAGCAGTGCATCTGACGCACAAAGGTGATGTCAGATGCACTTTAAAATATATTGTTTTATTATTTTATACTATGAAACAATACACACCAGACGTCCAGTAATCTGATCTATTTTTGTGCACTTTAGCACAACGAATCTGACGTGTTTTAGATGTGCTGATGTTTCTACATTAATGAGTCAAGGCGTGGTGTGTGTTCTACTAAAAATTACACATGCTTTCATGTGTGAGTCTGTTATGTCAAAAAGTCCCTAATAAGACCAGCAAAAGTGGTTAGATTTAGTGCCAGTTGCCTTTTTAAGAGTTATTGGAAAGATCTGAGTCCTTGTCCCCAATTGACCTAGATGGGAACATGGTTCTTGCTCTTTGAAGCTCGAATAAACTATCTAGTAGAAATAACTTTTAAAGTCACTGAAAATAGCTAGTCTACTCAGTGGAAGACTACTGTTGGTAGTGCAGCCTAGCAACATTTACTACAATGGTGGTTTTTACTGATTTTTAACATACAACCACCTACAAACTAACAAGAAATGCATCAAATTTTATTCAACTGATGATTTCTTGCTGCATCTCTACTCCCAACCACCACTTTGCTTCATCAACCTGCCTTTTCCCTCTTTGTCCTCCTGCATATCTGTCAGTCAGATTTATTTGACTGACAGATATCTTAGGGGTGTATACAAAAAAGTTACAAAGCAGTTTCTTTTCTCTTTGCTGCTCTGCACTTACTATAAATGGATGAGTATCTGAGCAAGTTGACATGCACACTTTCTCTTACTCACTGTGACCTCATAGCCACTCTCTCTAACTCTTCCCCTCCCTCCCACATGCACACATAAACAGACTGCTCTTTTTATCAGCCCTTTTAATTGGCATCAAGACACTCACCCCCATAAAGCTGATGGCTGAGGCCAGCTGTGCTGCTATTGGGCAGGCTAGAGCTCAGGCTCAAAGTGGGTAAGAGTGGATGTGTGTGGGTGGGGGTGGTGTTATTGCTAAGGGGTTTGGAGGGAGTGGGGGTGGATGTTGGCACCCCCCTGGAGGCAGTGACATCTCAGGACAGGTGGTCCTGCAGCACTGACAGCAGCAGCACTTTGGCCTTCTGGCCTGCTTGTATGCTTAACTCCCTCACTGACTGATTGTTTAGATTTAATTGGAAAGGATTCACTTGCGCCAGAGAGGATCGCCTTTTCCCACCGATCCCGTCCGTAACGCTAAATCTCCCAGCAGTGGCAGACGTTGGGAAGAGGGAGGTAGCTTGTTGATGTAAGGAGGGGGGTAATTGTTTTTGATGAATTCCTACTGAAAGATTGATTCAAACTGGGAGGCTGAGAGGAAGGAGAAAGCCTGGAGAAGTGGAGGATTGAGCTCTACTTGTGTGGTTTGCACTCTGTCATTTTAGTGAAAACATAAGGATTGTGGGGTGTGACAGCTAATCAGCGGAGAGCTCAGGTGTGTCTTTTGGTGGTTTAACTCGGTAATCCCTGCTTCTGGTCCTGCCTGGCCTGACTTAAAGGCAGATCTCATCCAGCTGCTTGGGAAGACAGCTATTGTCTTCCTTCATCCTTTACTTACTAAAAACAATTTGCTGATTAGAGTTAAGACAAAAACATGGTTTGAATAAGAAGCAGATCTCTGAAGTCATTCTTTTCTCGGATGTAAATCTTTAAAAAATAAATTACCTTTTTAAAAATAAAGATGCTCACATTGTCACAGTTTCAATAACTATTTAGATAAATCTTTAAAAGGTCCTACCTCACAGGTGGTGGGATTAAATTGCCATTTTAGCAATAAACAGATTACTGACATGTCATAATTTAATTAATTAAAATGAAAATTCTTGAAGTTTGTATTTTGTGTTCAGCTTATTTTCTCTGCCATACTTGGAACCTCCTACTTGTAAAATGTTTAAGCAAACAGAGTTATATCACCTACACATATAGTCAAATGATGCATTAGCACAAATATGTGGAGAACAAGGCTGTTTACGATTTTGGGTTGTGACCTTGGCTCTTCTAAATCAACCACCCTTCCTGAGAAGACACATGCTTTTATGGCCTTCATTCAAGCCTGTGGCATTTCTGATGACTATTCTGGTCCTTTTGAGAGGGCCGTAAAAAAGAGGCTGAAACTTTCAAGTCTTCTTTTATGGGAGAAGCCTGCAGTGGAATTTAAAGGGATTGTGTGTTAATTGAGTGACTCAGAGTGAAAATCGTAACTTACTGCATTTACCAGATCTGCCTAATTTGCTTTTTTGAACAAAGCACCAGAACACACTTCAAACCTAATAATTCTTTGTTTGATGTAGATATTTTTGTGTGTTTAAGGACCCTCCAACGTCTGTATCATTAGGACTAAGGATGGAAGAAATGATCTTCAACTTGGCAGACACACACTTATTCTTTAACGACTTAGAGGTGAGTTTCTCTGGTCCTATTTTACTCTCCTGTTGTTTGATAATGTACAAATCTCTTCCATTTACATTGAGTTGATTTTACTGGGTGTAGAGGCATAATCACATTTGGAAGGAAGCTGAATAAGTCCAATTGTAGTAATGGAAGCAACAACTGCAGTATTACATAGAGCTTTTCTCTCAGCTATCCCCCGTTGCAGTGAAGTATTACCTCAGTCCCTAAGGGAAACAGTGAATTTCACATGTGCTGTCAGTCTCCTGGGTTGCCAGCCCTGCCCCCGCCTCCAGTTCATTCCCACTCTAATGGCCGCCAGTGCAATTTGTCAGGCTCTAATGTTTCTGTTGCTCTCCTGTCTGCCGGTGTGTCATGCTGTGTGCTTGGTGTCACTGGCTTCCTACTCCACAAACTCCACCATCACAGCACACTATCCCCTACCATCATCCCTCTCAGGGGTCTTTGCCTCACTGATTCATGTTGTGTAAGATTGTCCCCTGGGGGAAAATCAATACATGGGTCATGATAGAACTCATGATAGGTATATTGTATTCAGACTCATTGAACCTTTTCACTTTGTATTTCCAAACTTCTAGGTATTTCAATTGAAATGTACTGTATGTGGTAGACCAAAACAAAGTAGTGTACAATTATGTTGGGAGAAAATGATAAATGGTTTTCAAATCTTTTAATAAGCATCATGAAGACCAAAGAACACAGCAGAAAGGTCAGGGACAGTTGTGGAAAATTGTAAAGCTGATTTAGGTTTTGAAACAATATCCTAGTCTTTAAAAATACAAAACTGCAAACCTCCCAAGATGTGACTTTCCACGTAAACTGGGCAATCTGGGCAAGGAGAGCAATCTGAAGAAGGCAACTGCAAGAGCTGCAGAAATTCAAAGCTCCGATGTGACAGTATGTGTACAGGATAATCACTATTCAAATCAGACATTAATAAAGTGTCAAGAGTATCAAGAAGAGAGCCTGTGTTGAGAAAAAGTTATAGAAGAAGAACATTTTACAGTTTCCCACAAACCATATAAGGGAAATACAAAATAGCAAGGGTGTGCTCTGGTGAGAAAAGAATAGTATTAAACAGTTTGGCCTACATGCAAAATACTGTGTCGTAGTCCGCTAACACAGCACAACTCCTTAAACACATTGTGGTATCAGTATCATCCTGTGGTGATGCTTATTTTCAGTAGGGACAGTGAAGCTAGTCAGTGTTGATAGGAAGAGAGACACACTGCAAGAAAACCTGCTACATGCTGTAGTGGAGAGAGGTTGCACTGACTAAAGGCCTGGATTCATATGCATAGCATACTTATAAGATTTTTATTAGTTAAAACTTTTGAAACCAAGGGTGCACCTGTTGATTACGATTTTGGTTGATACTGATTTTTTGTCTGAAATGTTGCTCAATATAGCAAGAAAGTTGCTGAGTTGGTAACAGTGGAGTGACTATTGTTTACTCCAAATAGAGAGTCATAACCTGGTGGGTGGGTCTGTCAGTTAAACCGCTCTCACCGCAGAGCAAAAGAGAACAGTAGCTGATTTTTAGATCTCTGTCGAGGTAGATAAGATCGTTGGATAAGAATTGATTCACATGTAAGTATCGGCCCATCACCGATCTCCCAAAAGTAAGAAAATTGGGGCATATTTATCGGCTGGTTGGTTTATCAGTGCACCTCTTTTGAAAACCATGTATTGAGTCCTATTCCCTCACAATGAATTGTAATTTTATGTTTGTTTGTCACATAAAATCCCAGGAAAAATAAAATAAAGTGAGTAGTTTCGAGTTGATGAAATGTAAAAAGTATAGAAAATGCAGTGAATTTTTTTGCAAGGCTCTGTAATTTTCTGTGTTTTGGATATCTGAAATTTCTTTAATAGAAATATTAAAGAAAACTTAAGGAGTAGGAGACTCGGTGACCTAAAGGGCAACGTGATTTGTATCAGAAAAAACTGCAGGCATCCGTTCAAAGATGTGGCATCCTTTTATTATAGCTCAACTTACAATTATTGATGCAACACAACTAAATGATCAGCAAATATCACACTTATAACTTCTTTTTGATAATACAATTGCTAAACTATTGAACTACTGCAAGCCACTACTAAAAAAAAAAAAAAAACGTTCTGCCACACTCTAGAAAGTTCCAACACATTAAGGCTCTGATAGGTTGCCGTCGACCATGATTGACAGGCAGACCAGCGTGGTATTTTCCACACTAAGATACTCAGAGTGTACAGAAATGGTATGTGGCAACATACCATTATCACAGAAATGATATGTTGCATTTGTTGAAATGCGGATACACATTTTATCCGAACATTGTCCCTGCACCTGTTAGTTATCATTTTGTATACATAATTTAGCAGTAATTGATTCTGCTTTTGTTGCTTTAGAATTTTCTTAATTTTATCCAAATTTCTTCCGTCTTATCACAATGGCTCCTCTCTTTTCCTGAGTGTCCTGTTTTATTCTCACGTCACAGAAGAGTAAATGTTTTTCTTGATAATGAAGTGCGAAGAGATCTGTAGCCAGTTTGCCAAGTCTCATTGCTTACCACCATGTTCGACTTTGCTACACAAAGCATGTCCAGCAGTAAGAAAAAGAAAACTCCTCAAACAGACAGTCAAGAGACAGGAAAATATGTGCAAACTCCCTTAGACGGACAAGTGACTGAGATTCCAAATGCAGTCATTGTGATCAAAGTTAATTGGCTCCAATTGGCTGGTTAAATATTTCCTTATGCTCTGGCTGTGTAGAATCCATCTAGCTGCACTTTATTTAATAGATGTGCCCCAATCATTTGAAAAAAAAAAATGGCAGTTTGTGACAACTCTTAAATGTGGTTTTGCTCAACATCTGTCCCGTGTTTTGATTTCTTTTCATGTGCTCATAGATGAATTGGCAGCTCAGACTACTTAAAAATTATTTGAAAACCCTGCATGTGTATTTCTTCTGCTCTTTCTCAGGAACAAAACTGTTAGATTTTGTTTTGACACTTTAAAGATTCAGCGTTTTTTCCACTTTAAACTGTGATGACTGAAAATGATGTGGTCAGTTCAAGGAACGCGTTCCAGGATGACCAAACTCTACAGACGCTGCACTGATTGTCATTAATAATCATACCAGAGACGGGGTGACATTCTCTCAAAGGCATATTCATCCTCTCTCCTAAACTGAGCCCAGCCTATCTGAGTGTTAATTACCAGTTCTCAGCAATGCCTTACCAGTTGTGTTTCCTCTCTCCTGATTTACAGTCTACCATCTCAAACAGAGCTAAATAGAGTCCCACTATAAATACCGGAGCCAACAGCAGTTATGTATTTAAGCATGTGCAGAAATGCATTTGGTCCATCTAATTTAGTCTAAGCCATAAAGGGAGACCCCAGAGGCTGTGCAGGAACACAGGTGCAGAGTTAGTGGCCAAATAGTGTTTGAATGGTGCATCCAAGTTTTAACATTGCCGGCCTTTGTACAAAGACATCAGATAAGGTTCTTAAATTTTGCACACAGTTTGAATTTTGCGATATTTTTTAAAGATAAATTATAGCTTTCAATTATTCTGGAGACTTTTTTTTAACTGTTACCTTAAAGCATAAAAATGTCCCCAGTCTGCAGAGACCACAAAGGCACAATATTAGCTAATGTTCTACGTGTGTTCAAGTGTGGATGTGTGTGGGTGGAGGCCAGCCCGTGTTGATAGAGCTGGTGAGTGATGATTCGGGGGAAAGTCATAAAAAGAAAGAGGGCATGCCGAAGGGGTCAACAGGGATCAGTTTCACCTTTATGTCTCTCTTTCTCTCTCCCTGTATTTTCTTCAAACTTTTTCTGGATCGGCACACTTTTTTTAGGTTGCTTTTTTTTTTTTTTTAGGTGAGTCTTAGAAATACCACAGCTTCACCAAAAGACTCCTAATAAAGACTCCTAAAAATTCTGCACATTCCCCTGCAGATCTCTTATTGATTGTCTGGCACAAACCGTTTACCGCTCAGCCCTTTAAAGGACGGGTGTAGTATTATATGATCAACATTGTTTTTGGGGGGGGGGGGGTTACCATCAGAAATGCTCTCAGTGAAGCCATGAGAAAAGTAATTCAAGGCAATATGATCCTCATTGACGTGATTCCCTCTGTACTATTTTTACATCATCAAGGTTTGCATCACAGATGAGCAAAGCAAATTGCTTTGACAAATCATCTATCAAACATATTTTTTTACAAAATCATAATAATGCTAACTTAATATGAATAATGTAGTTACAGTGTCTTATAAAATTATTTGTTCTACTTTATCTTTTTTATTCTGTTGTGTTACAACCAGGCCTGCACAGTTGGTAGCACTGTTGCCTTGCAGCGAGAAGGTCCTGGGTTCGATTCCCGGCCAGGGTCTTTCTGCTTGGAGTTTGCATGTTCTCCCTGTGCATGCATGGGTTCTCTCCGGGTACTCCGGCTTCCTCCCACAGTCCAAAAACATGACTGTCAGGTTAATTGGTCTCTAAATTCTCCCTAGGTGTGAGTGTGTGTGTGAATGTGTGTTTGTCCTGTATGTCTCTGTGTTGCCCTGCGACAGACTGGCGACCTGTCCAGGGTGTACCCCGCCTCTCACCCGGAACGTAGCTGGAGATAGGCACCAGCACCCCTCCCGACCCCATTAGGGACAAAGGGTGAACAGAAAATGGATGGATGGATGGATGTTACAACCACAGATTTCACCATGTTATGTGACAGAACAACAGATAGTACCATATAACTTTGAAGTGGAGGGAAAATTATATTTGGTTTTAATTTTTTTGTTTGTTTTTATAAAAACTTGAAAAGTGTGACGTTAATATGAATTCAATCCCATTTACTCTAATACCATTAAATAAAATATAGTCACTCTCAGAAATCACCTAAATAGAAAATAGAGTCCACCTGCATATAGTTTAATTCCACTATAAATACATTTTCTGGAGGCCTCAGACATTTGTAAGGAAAGCATCATGAAGACCAAGCCCAAAGATATCAGATGTGGTTTTTAAAAATTAGCCCAGGAATGATGCTGTAACAAAGAGAGATCAACATCTCAGGTCCGGGATTCACTGACAGCTACAGTTATGTGAACAAATTGGGACAAAAACAGCATGAATACTTTTGCACAACACTGTAATTGCCTCTATGTATGTGTAACTGATTTATTTGAGGGGATTCTTAAGAGGATTTATTGTCCACATTGTGAAATCTATTAAAATCACCTAAACTGGAAAATCTGTGACACAGTGGAGTTAACTGATGGTCTGAAGTGATGTTTATAATGAAGCCCACTGAGGTTGAGTTTGCTGGGAAGACTGACAGCTCTGCCATTGCTCAGGTCATTGGAGGGTGGAGGGTTTACTATAGGTGTGTTGCTGCAGCCAGGACTCCAGTGCCGAACAGTATGTGGGAACCGGGGGCCTCGTTCTAGCTTACCGAGCCCCCTGTGATCCCCTCTCAGTGGGGTACGAGGGCTGCCGAGAAAACAACCCTCCCTGTCTGGAAAAAAAAGGCCATGGGGGCAAAACACTCAGAGAGAGGGGGAAAGGGTAAGAGGTCTTTAAAGGTGGGAACATTTTAAATAGAATGTTCTATGTGCAACAGTTGCAGCACATGCCCTGAAAACATGTGGTGCTGCAAAGTCACATATGCAGACATGTACTTACTTTACACATGCTAGTGAACCCACCCACACAAACGCACACATATCTGTGTAGCAGTCCTATAACACTGTATGCTGACTCCCATTTATAGCTCCCAGTCTGCATTTGCAGGGCTGAAACCTCCTCTGTCACTCTCACCCAGAGGCTGACTGTTAATGAGGGATGCAGTGAAATGCACGGTTACCTTTGCCTCGTGGCTGAAATGGTCCTCCTGAGCCTCTTAGGTTGGAGCCGTTCTGTTAGTTTAACATCCCACTGCCAAGAGTCAGATCCTGTGCTTGCCATGCCATAAGAGTGGTAGCTTTAATTATGTTCTCCCATATGGTTTATTTTTCTGTGATTTTCTCTCCTCCTAAGGTGGAACCTGATGCTTTTCTTTGAATTTGGATAATAAGTTGCTCTACTGATTAGCTACCAATAAGCGCTTAAAACGGTACAGCCTTATTTATTTTAATTTTAAAATGAAGACCAATACCTTTTTCAAATCATTAAGATTTGCACCAGATAGGAGTCTGGAACATAGCATGGACGTTTCGTCTTCCAGCGTTGCTCTGAATCCAAAAACAGAACATAAGCTTTTCCAATTTTCTTACTTGCAAAAAAAAAACATTTAAAAACAGTGTCTCCTTTTTCTTTCACTTTACAACCAAGCAGTTCTTTGTTTTTGGTCGGTCTCCAAATATTGGTTGTGATTTGACAAGATGTGAAGAGGTTGAAGGGTTACAAACATCTTTGCAAGGAGCTATGCGCTTTCAGATATACTCCAAACACTCATTTGAGTATTTGCCTGGCCACTGATGCAGGAATTCTGTCATACTCCTCCGTCAAGTCTCAAGGTTGCACCCCTGATGTGTTCTGGAAAGACTACAGACAGAAGGTGGAGGTTTTAAAGCCACCCTGTCAGTCATCACACTGCAGCGTTCCACTTCAAATCCACTCTGTAGCACCAATTCGCAGCCACATGCCAATCAGAGCTGAGGGTGTGTGGAAAATATTGCATTACTGTCTGATGACAAATTATATTTTAATATTTTCAAAAAAATGGAGACAGAACACCTGTTCAACATGGGTTTGATGGGAAAATGAACATTAGCTTTCACAGACTTGTTCTACTTGGCAGGAAAAAAACTGTTTCACTGTTGTGAGGAGAAAATGCTGATGTGACTGAGATTTGATATAGCACTTAGTGCTGCTTGCCTTGAGGTGTGGTTTGGATGTAAAATGCCAAAATTAGGAAATAATGAGCAGCAGCTCATCTATCAGATGTAACTAATTTACTGCCTACCTGTGAGACGTGGGGTCCTGTTCTTTTCCCAACTTCTCAGAAACAGGACTTCAAAGACCCACTTTGTTAAAATACAGTTTTCCTCCCTGTATCCCCATGCCCAGCTGTGGGATTTCTCTCCCCCGCTCCTGTAAAACCAGCATAGACATCTCTGTACCTGTGCTTTGTTTGGCACTGCTGTTTGAATTCCGTGACTGTTCAAGCAAAGATTGCGGACTGGAATGAAGAGGGTTTGAAGAACTCTCCCTTTGTTACCCACATCCTGTGTTTGACCCCCAGATAATCACAACCCTCCTCCACCCACCTCTGGACAGGGTTCCCTGTGGTGGGAACGGACAAGGAAGTTGCTGGGGGTCATAGACAAGGGGCAGGAGAGGCGGGAGGGGGCTGGATGACAGCCTCTTGCCAGTAGAGTGGTGGTATTGAGAACCTGTGAACAATTGATGAGCCATGTTCACATGGCATTAGCCTGGAGGGTCACAATACCTTTTGCCATGGTGGCTGCTGCTCCCCACCCCAACTCTGACAAAGTTGCAGCTCACCTGATAGACATAACAGAGGAAGAGAGGGCGCTATTTCTAAAAAGCTGACGCCATTGTATGTCATTGAGTGAAGTACGCCTTCAAGAAGTTAAAACAACTCTCAAAGAAAATGAACATGGCCTTCCTTGTATGTATTTTGGCGGAGTTGCCCTGTCTTTCTTCTCCATGCCTATGACTGTTCCAGTCACCACTCTGAGCTCTTTCGAGAGCTACAGGAAGACTCGGGCCGTCATTGCTGATTGCTTAATGACAGATGCTGAGAGAACAAAGAGGGCTCTGATAGCCTCCTCCTCAGTGAAAGGCTTTCAGCACTCCAGTGGAAAGACAGAGATAGAAAAAGGAAGACAGTGAACATCCTGAGTTCTTATGGGATTTTTTTGTTGGCGTTTTGGCTTTTTCTTTTTTTCTTGAGCTGCTTGAAAGTCAAATGAACATAGATAAAAGAAAATAATGTTGCTTATGTAGGGAACAAAGCTGCTCAGTGTTTGGATAGACCAGTAGCAATGGCTTCTGTTAGAGGGTCTTCACTATTTGGTACAGTAAGAACATCTGGTGTTAGTTAGTGATAATTGTAGAGCTTGGTGAGGAGCAAAAAAGGGAATTCAATAGAAGAGCAATGCTCTAAACCTTCTAAGAAATTAAAGAAGATTGCCCCCTAACGTGCCACTATTATATAAACATATATTTTGATCGCACATAATGTACATAAGCATAAGTATTGTCAACATTTTTTGGTGTGGATGCTGTTACTGAGAGAGGAACATTTTCTGCTATCTATTTTCAGTATCAGTGAGAGATTACTGAAGTCAGAGGACACACATTTCTAAGGTCTATTCAGGCAACCAGAGCGAGATTTAAAATAATAATTTTAAAAAAGCCTGTCTGTCACAGAACATTCTCAATTTTGAAATGTTTATAACCCTTTTCTAATTGTTAAGAAAAGCTCTTTTATTCCAGGAAATATATATTGTTACTCCCACAAATTCACTGCGCTATTGCAATCGCAAAGGACTGCCTGGATACAGTACTGGTAAGATATTTGTAGTGTAAATTAAGCTTTTTTTTATGCACGTGGTCAGACATATTATATAATGTAACCACAATCAGCCTTCTCTGTGAACAGTTTACGACTCCAAAGTGTCTCACATCCGCAGAAGAACATAGACGTCACAAAGCAGCACACTGTTTACAGAAGAAATAAAGGATCCTATTGTCAGTGAACTGATTTTAAAGAGTTGACAGTATTGTCACAAGATCTTGAAATGAAGGAAGTTCAACATCTTGATGAAAGAAGGTGATAAAAAGTGATGGGCTTTTGTGGAGCATGCACTGCAATTTCTGTAGAGAAGTCTGTTTGGATGAGTAGTCATAACCAGGAATGGTGTACCATGGGATGTGATGTGCATCTCTAACAGACTTTTCATAATTTCATCATTTAAATTTTCAGCCATTGTTTAAATACGGATTTAACATGTCTGGTGTTTTCCGGTGCAGAATTATGATGCATGTCTCACATCAATGACTTAAAATCTGAGACGCCTTAAAAACTACCAGATATGTATCCTGTTTAGTACCACATATGAAAGTGGCACAAATCCTATATTCTTTTTGGGTGAAAAAATCCGAATTGGGTCTACAGTGAAAAAGTCATATATGGATCCCTACCCCTAAAAAATGGCTTTGGGTTGCATTTTCCTGCTGTGTGAACATACCGCTAGTTGGCCTTGATATCCCCACTCAATGTATATATTTGATCATTTAAATACTGAAGTTCATAGAAGCTTTGGGGACATTGTATGATGATAATAAAAACAAGAGTCAGTAGAATGAGGGTTTGCCCTATGGTTCTTAAGTTGTCTTATGTTGCTGATGAGAAATAAAAATAGGTTAAAATCATTATCAGTGTTGAACAAAGCTTTATAAAACCTGAATGAAAATTGACCACAAAATTCTCACCTGTGCATTTCTTCCAATAACTTTATCTGCATCAGACACCTTGCTACAAAAGGAACTCTGACTTTGTTCTCTCTACAATTTACAACATTAATTATACCTGCAGGTTCTCTACCAGGTGTTAATTTGTCAAATTCCAAATGATAGTCTGAACAGTAAAATTCACCACCTAACAGTATTTCTTTCAATGGCATCCGCTTCTTACAGCACCATTCATGGCTCTGTGGTGTTTACGAGGGCGTCAGAAGTGGCTCCTAATGAGTACGTGTAAGGGTTACTGTACAACATTCCCCGCAGCCACCTTCTCTATTAGCTTTTCCAGTCCTCACAGGGAGCCGGTGCAGAGGTTTATACCAGCACCAGCTGGGAATAGTAATTCCTGCAGTCTTGCTCATTCTTCCAGCAAGTTTCCCCAATTTTTCCCATGTGCACACAAACAGACAAAATTCTTTGTTGGAGGTCCCAAAACCATGTCCATCATTTAATTGGGCATTGTTTCATAGTTCAGATACTATAAACATACAAAAACAATGTAGTAGGGGAAAGGAGACACTCAAGTTGTAGGTTCAGGCTATTATATTGTTCTTGGCCTTTTGAGTCTTAAATGCTTTACATTTGTTGAGGTTTGCTATGTTTATTAGCTTTGAGTCCATAAAAAGTCATTCATAATCAGGCTGCAGTTATGGCGGCTGTGTTTGGCCTAATTACTGAGCCATATGTATGTGTTTGGGATTCTTTTGGCTGTAGGAACTTAAATGGGTCTATAATTAACACACAGAAAAACATTGTTCTCAAATATCTGTTTTGATCCATGCTGGCTGTCACACTCTGAAAGAAACAAATTACATGGGGAGAACAAACATGGGCAGCTATTGTCAACAGGGTACAAGGAGACAGCGTGTAATTTTGGATCCAGTGCCAAATGAGTGGAAGTGAATGGCTCTGTACCAATGCAGTGAAAGACGTGGTGGGAGCTGATTGTTGGAAGATTGTGTCTGATTCATCGCAGATAATTGCTTGATAATAGAAGCATTCCAGTCGCTTGCACCAGAATGGGGGGTAGTTTGAGGCATCCTCTATTGGAGGCTTAACTCAACGAGTTGTTTTTCTTTTTCTAAACAAAATGGTTTGCCTTCACAATCGAGGAATTGCGAACAACAACATCAAGGTTAGCTTTTGCTCAAGATGCTCAAGATGGGACCAACCACAACTTTCCTCAACTATTAACAATCTACAAGCGAGTGGAAACATGTTAGAACAACAGAGCAATGAGCCCCCACCAGTGTTAGTTGGCAGTCCATCTTCTGGAACGCGGAGCTGTGTGCTGGCTCCATGTGAGGTCACCATGGACTCCTAGCATTTTACCCATTGCGCTCTTCTGTTTCCTCCTCTCTACCCTTGCTCCCCCCTTATCGGGGTGCCGGAGCCCCTTAGAGGAGGGGCTAGGGGTCACAGGGTCAAAGTCTTTTCCTCTTTGGATCTTAGGGCTTGCTGGGAGAGACTTGGCGAGAGAATGGCTGCATTAGAGCTGGGGTTGGGGGTCAAGATTTTAATTCTGTTAAAGAACAGCTGGTTTGAGTTTCTCCTCACGTCGCTATTCCCTCCCTCTCTCCACAAATCCAGGGAGATGAAAAATTTGTTCAGAGGGGAACCAGTAAAATAAAAAAGGTTTACGGTCCAAAGCCCTTACCCTTACCCTGCTCGAGCATTAGAGAGGAATGCAATAACGTCAGCATTTGGCCTCGCTTAGACTGACCTAAAACAAGGAAGTTCTTTTTGTGTTTGGGTGTCTTAACAACCGGATGAAACTTAATTAAAAAGCTCAAAAAATTTTAATGGATTTTTCATACTTTAAACCAGGGAAATTCTTTTGCTCAAGTATCAATTTCCATGAGAAATTATTATTTCTCACATAATGTTAAACAGGTGAAACTGACATGTTTGGCAGTTACTTTACCTTTTAAAAGGCTGCAGATTTTTAGATAAATTGGAAAATAACCTGCATCGTTGTAATATCTAGTATTCTATCTGTTAATACAGCATTTGCCAGCTGCCAGAAACAAATTTAAATCATAATATTTCACAAATTTCCATCCTTCACAATTAACAAACACATTGCTCAACCTCCTGTTCTATTAACATGAGTTTTTTAAATTAACATTTAGTAAAAATAAATAGTTCAGCTATCCTGCACTACTTCTGCAAAACATGCAGTGTGTTGAACTGAATTTCAAGGCAGGATAACTTCGCATTTCAAACATGATGATGGTATTGAGAGAGTGGAAGTAGGGGATAGGCACTAAAGCACTCCTATAAATGGAAAACTAATAGGTTTTTTCTTCTGCTTGCTGCATCCTGGCCGGCCGGCTGGCTGGCTCACTAGCCCCGGGGCAGTGTTGGTGTGTGGCGCAGCAGCAATCAGAGGTCATAATTTCATTGGCGGTTAGCATCAGGTTCAATTTTTCTAGTAGGTTACATTTACCAGAAAGTCTGGATTGTGTTACTGTGTAACGGTGGAATCAGTGCAGAGCTGTAGGATCCCTCTACCTTTCCAAGACAAGCCAGGCAACCACAAAGGAGAACTCCAGTATGCAAGACTTTAGAAAATGCACAGACAGAGACACATTCAGGCAGTCTATTAGTGTTAAGTTAATCAGTTTTATACCCCAAAACCCCTAAACCAGATTAACTATGAATCTTCTTTTAAAACATTTTGTATATAAATCTCTGTGTTTGTCTGCGGTTTACAACAGATGTTCATATAAAAGTTCTTTGTTTTAAAACCTCTCTCGAAGAATTACTCCTTTCAGAATAATGCTGATATAATTTTGAAAGAAATTAAAAATGCATAACATAGATTTTCTCAACAAAATTTACATATTGTTCTTTGCATATTGTTACAGGTTACTTGTAAATGCACCAGTCTTTACTAGTATTGACATACTGAAGGCAGAACAACTTTGTGAAGTCTCTTTTTAGTTTATTGTTTTTTATTTGAAGTTTACTGAAGGAAATCAGTATTTGTATCTATTAACAAACCATTTCATTCTCCTGTACTTGACATTGCAGTTAAGTTCAGTTTATTTCTCATATTTTATTAAACTATAGAGGTCAGTAACCATTAAAAGTTTTAAATCCTTAATTTTATATATCTTAATTATATCTTACTTTATAATATTTAATACCTTGAGTTCAAAATTTTAGAAAGTTACCTTAAGTCTTTGGTTGTAACAATAAGTACAAAGCAGCCCAGGAGGACAAATTGACAAATTGCTGTACAATACCTTCTGTGGAAAATAGCTCATTTTTGTACGTAAAAATGTCGGACAGGAAACTGCAAATGGTTACTTGCAGTCTTATATGAGTTGCTTAAAAAATGCTAGAAAGTGCCAGTCTTGCTTGCTAACAGCTGTTAGCTTAACTACCATGCTAGCATCTCACTCTACTTTAATAACTTGCGAGTACTCTGAAGCTACTTTCTGCTCAGGCATGTTTCACAAGTTTCCTGTTTTCCACTCAAGCATATTTCTAAGCCACATTAAAGTGTGGATTATGTAAACCGCTGGCAATCAAGAGTTAAGTGCACCCAGTGACCTTAATACCAGCCAATCAGTTAAAAAAGGAAGACTTTGACACTTAAGATTTGATCAGGGCCACTTTGAGGATTCAGCAAAGAAATGCAAAGAGTGGTTTGAAAAAGTATAAAGCTTTTTTAGCTGAAGGAAAGACTTTTAAAGCCAAAGCACACTTTCCAGATTAAAAAAAAAATCTCTATCAAGTATTTTCACAAGAAAACAAAACTGTTTCCGATAAAAACAAAATCAAAAATGTCTTGATAGTCTTATAATCTAAGATGAACTCTTTGTGTGTTTCAGGAATGTGACCAGGTACATATTGATGATGTGTCTTCGGATGATAATGGCCAGGATCTAAGGTTCATAATATCTGATGATTTGTCAAAAACAGTGGAGTAGCTAGAGCTAACACATCTCATCTTGGTTTTTATTTTAGTACGTATAACTTCAGCGCTGATGGTTTCCACGCAGCAGCTACGAGTGCCAACCTGTGTCTGGCCACAGGCGTTCGGGGAGGCGTGGACTGGATGAGAAAACTGGCCTTCCGCTACAGACGAGTAAAAGAAATCTACACCACCTACAAAAATAACGTTGGAGGTAATCCCCAACAAGCAGTGCTGCATGCACAGTTCTGCTGGGCAAAAATGAGTCTGCACATATGCGTGTGGGTGCTTGTGTGCCCTCTTTGTGTGGGCGTTTATGTGAGTGCCTGCGTATGTTTGGGGGGGTCAAATTTTGAAAATTTCAGTGGTATTCGGATGGCTGGTCCAACCCAAACATTGTTACCCTGTGTTTCAGGTCTGCTGGGCCCTGCCAAAAGGGAAGCCTGGTTGCAATTGCGAGCAGAAATTGAAGCCTTGACGGACTCCTGGTTAACACTGGCACTAAAAGCACTAACATTAATCCACTCAAGGTAGGACTCCAGAGAACAAAATAGTACCCAGATCCACAACGCACATCTATAAGCCTGTATATGGTGTAAATAAGCCAAGTGTGTCTGAGGCAATTTTTAAAAAAAAGAAAAAAAAACTCTGCTGTGGATCTTTTTTTTTTGGACAGCCTGCCTATTCTAATTTTGACAAATAAGTGTGCTAAAAGATCTGAGCTGAAAAACGAGCCAATCCTTCAATGTAAGACATGTTTTGGGGACTTGATACATTGCTTTGTCTTTTATGCAGCACATTGTGTTTTCTTTTCTCCTCTCTCAAAGTGATTTGAAATTATGTCACCACTCCACTCTCCTCCTCAGGTCAAACTGTGTGAATATTCTTGTGACCACCACACAGCTCATCCCAGCCCTGGCAAAGGTCTTGCTCTACGGCTTGGGAGTCGTCTTCCCCATAGAGAATATTTATAGCGCAACAAAAATAGGTAAAGTATGCTTTCCTATATCTGCTTCACTATTTTGAGCCTTTTGCTTTGGGACATGCTTATTGTTTTAGCATTGTGAGTTTAAGCTTCCAAGAGACGCTCAGTGACAGGACTGCGGCTGGGGGGATGGGGTGGAAGGCGTGGATTTTTGTCACCGGAGAGGGTTGATGTTCTTCAGTGAGGGAATAGTCCTAATCAACCTGGGATTATTTTCTTGGAGCAGGACCTGTGCTGGGCCTCTGGTCCTCGCCTCTGCATATGAAACCACTTCTGCGCGTTTATGTCATTCTAGAGAAACAGAAGCCCCTCTCCTGCTCCTCCTCCTCTTATTCCTCCAATTTTCCTTCCACTTTCGCCCTGTTTCACTGTTTCAAATACAAAATAAACATCAAACTCCCCAGTTGGGAGGTTTTTCAATGTCTCTGGATCAATTCATGCTTTTGCAATTTCATATCCTGAGTTTAGGCGTACAGTTTAAATTTGTCCTTTCCATTTTGAACACACCAACAAACTACTGTATGCTCATGTAGTTATGCACTCATGTAAATAGTTATTTTTCTTGTTGTAGGTAATAAATGAGAGCTGAATGGTCATCAAGATGCTGAAACCTTACATATAATTAGAATTAAATTATAATTTAAAAACCTTATGTAGCGCTCTTTGGTTTTTTTTTACTTTTAATCACCATTTGGTTCAGTATTTGACCCCAGATTAAACCAAAAATAATTAAACTTTTAATTGAGTCATATAAACACATTTCCTTATAGTAGAAAATATGCAGAATCTAGCAAATTACTTTACACCATTGGTTGGCAAACCAGCTATGACACCCCTGGTGGGAATTAATTGACGCGTGGTTGGTACATCGTGTACCAACCACGCAAAGGAGGTAAAATGGCCAGCATCCTTTTTATGGAATATTGGAGCAGATTTGGGGGCTATTACACATTTTGCTCACAAGAAGGAAAAACTAAGCTGTTTTTTTCTGCGTGAGAAAAAACAGGCTGTCATGGGTTGAGCGCCACCCATCACATTGAAGTTAAGATTATTTTCATACTGCAGTTGGCAAGGAATAAATAGCTTCAATGTATCAATCAATCAAATTTTATTCATGTTTCAGATGTAGCAAAAAGTGCTTTACTCAGAAAAAGGAAAAAAAAATCTAGCAAATATTGATCAACAAAAAAACAAAATTCTAATCTATTTAATAAAATAACAAGTATTACTAACTAGAATGTAGTGCTCTAAAAAGGGTAACTAAGGAATAAACAATAAGGAGAAAAACAATATAAAACACTTAAAATCTCTAACATAGAAAGTCTTTATTAACCATAAGACAAATACTGTACATACTAATAATAAAACATATGCACAAACTATAATTTATGTTGAGATCTAAAATAGTAAACTGAAAAAATATACGAATAAAGTCATGTAAAGCATTTTTAATTACAAATGCAGTAGGATAAAAAATGTGTTCATGAGATTTGATCAACATAAAAAATGAAAGCTTAGCGTGGCTGTTACTGTTAGATTTACCAAACTTAAAGTAAAAGCCAGGTTAAAAAAATACATTTTCAGTTTGCATGTCTTTCAATGTGCTGGCAGACAAACATCCACCACATAAATGTTTGTTAAACTTGTGTTGCCTTATATAAATCAGATTGGCAAAAAACATATTATTCTGTGCAATAAGGACTTGAAAACTCCTAATCTGCTATGATAAATATAAAAATAAATGTGTTTGACTTTCTGCTTCAATAGTAATAAGTGTTGTCTTTCTTTTTAAAATTAAAGCGGTTATGTCATGTCTTATATTTTCTTTTTATGTGAGCATTTTGCCCACGTCTAGCTGTGCTCACCTCTTTCAGGACCAAACTCAAGAGTGGTTTAATCATTTGTCCCAAATTCTCGTAGCAATGAGGCAACCTTAATGCTTTTAAGATTTTAGGGCTGATCTTATCACACCTATTTCCTGAGCTCAATGTTTACACTCTTCCTTGTTTTGTGAGTGTGGTGTTTTTAAAGGGGCTCTTGTCACACCGTGCCTTTGAATCAACTTGGGACTCGGTGGCCATTGCGGGAGTGGGTTTGTGCTTGCATCTATGCAACGCTCCACTAACATCCTGACTTTCTTCGCAGGGAAGGAAAGCTGCTTTGAGAGAGTAATTCAAAGATTCGGGAGGAAAGTTGTTTACATTGTTATCGGAGACGGGGTGGAAGAAGAGCAAGGCTCAAAAAAGGTGAGAGGCACAAAACAGCTTATTCCTTCAACTTTCCATTCCATAATGCCAGAAGCTTCTTATAGGCACTCAGAGAACACACAAAACATACCTGCCATACCACTCCAAAGAAAGTAATTAGCACTCCAGTTCTCCTTCACAATCTCATCCGTTTATCCTCTTATTAGGCGTCCAAGTACAAGAAGGAAAGTTGGTAGGCTGTAATCAGCGCTCTTCCTCCTCCATCTCAGGTTTACAGAGCCGGGGAGGAGGGAGATGGCATAATTATATATTCCTGCTCGCTGCTCGGAGCAGTGTGAAAGCTGCATGTGTAATGCTAGACAAGCCCTTTCAGGCATGTTGAAGGCGCATCGTAAATAGAGCGCACATAAAGAAGACTTAAATCATTGTTGATGAAATTAGAATATTTACTGCAATGACAGGCCTGTTAGCACGAGATGGATTGGGCTCAAAGCCGTTCGCGGAAACAACTTTTTTTTTTTTCTTCAGACGAGTCCGACTTGCCGTTTTTAAATGTTGCCAGCTGGCTTCTGCTCCTTCTGTTGTGTATTCAGCATTTCTGTCAAGTGTAGATGCAAATCAAAAGGCTGTTTGCTGCAAACGTACTCATTATGAAATTTATTAGCGGCTTTCAAGCATGTCTTCCTGACAGTTACCATGGAGCTCTTTGTCAGGCTGAAGACTCACATTTTCTTTGAAACGTCTCCAGCTCCTTGTCCCTTCACCTGTTTGTCAGGAAACCCTTAGCAGAAGCACAGGGGTAGATGGACAGTGATTAGAGAAGAGCAAACAACGTTTTACTGTGAGTTAGTGTAAAGCAATAGCTCTATATTATGAAAAATGAACACACTCTGGGAATCCAATCTTGAGAGACGATTGTTGAAATAGATGTAAATACTTTTGCTCAGTCTTGAGTTGTTGGAGTGTGACATTGATGGAAGGATAAGGTGTTATTTTTCCCATATGAGTGGTGCGAGTCCCATGAGACGGCACAGAGTAAAAGGTTTCTGTGTCAACATCAGAGAGGACGTGGAATAACACGACAATTTCACCCGTCAGGAGGCGCATATCAGACGTGACACCGCGTGGAACTACAAAAGCAAAAGTCTCAAAGTCTTCATTCCTTCACCTTTTAAACAACAAAAAAAAAAATCCCCGAAACAATTCTGTCTTCAGTTATTACCATCGCCTGGGAGAAAAGGCTGAGATAACATCTCCAGCTTTTAAACTTAAAAGCAAAGACAATTTACAAAACAAAAAGCAAAGAGCTTTTTAAGGGTCAGTGCAGGCTCTCCTAAGCGGAACATACGCCTGGGAGAGGCCATACCTTTAATAAGGGGAGGGTAATGGGCTCCACACACTGAAGAGCTGAGGACTCTACCTGACAAGCTCCTTTCATTCTCTGCGACTCAGGTTTCTCCTCCGTCCTTTGCTCGGGAACAACAGCTCATTTGCACTGTCCTAAAAACACACTGGCAAGCAGGAAGCTCAGTGAAAAGACACCATGGGGAGTTCACTTCTGTTATGCCTGAAAAAAGCTGCTGGCTTAGATCGGGGCTATAAAACAATTCACTGATGCTGCAGAAAAAGTAATTTTGAGGTATGATGTGTCTTAGAGTTACAACTGTTTTTCTGGGAAGTTGACAATATGGTCCTGGTTTATTTAATGGACAGCCTTAAATAAAAAAAATTTAAAAAATGAAATCTACAATAAATACTTTCGTGGTTTATAATTATACATCAGTATTGCTTGTTGTTTTCAAAAGTATTCACACTCCTGGAAGTCTTTTTATGTTTTGTCATGTTACAACTTCACCTTTTAAGGTGTTTAATTTGGGGTTTTATGTGATACAACAACACAAAGTACTGCTTGACTGTGAGGTCTCAGGGAAAGGGCACATTTTCAAAAAATTTTACAAATAAAAATATCTCAAATGTAATATCTCTTAAAGCACTGTTCAGTCTGACATCTTAAAGGGCAAGGAGTATGACACAACTGCAAACTTAACATTAAAGAAGTAACCAAGAACACTGAGGGAGGTGCAACGATTCACATTTCTGGAGTCGGATTCTGTTGATACAACAATCATTACTCACACACTCCCCGTACCTGGTTTTGATGAAAGAGTGGCAAGAGGAAGTCCCATTGAAGCTAGCTACCATCCATGTTAGGAAACTATCACTGCATATCACACTGAAGACACCACGGCATGTTGGTGGCAGCTTCATGCCGTGCAAAAAAATGCAGATAAATCCTTAAAGTGCAACATGTTAGGCACTATGTTCACCATCCCCCTCTGCCCAATCTGAGTCTTTGTGAAGATAAAGCAAAAATGTCTGTCTGTAGATGTATTCCTTCACAACTTTGCACTACTTTGTTAGTCAACCACATAAAATCTCAATAAATTACATCCAAATTGTTGTTCTTGTAATGTGACCAAATGTAAAGAAAAAAAAATAATCAAAGGCTATAAATACTTTTCAAGATTGAAAAGCTAAATCCCAGCTTTTCAAAGCATTGGTTTTGGACATTTATGTCTAGTATTAAACATTTCCCATAGCTCTTCAATGCTAATAGCTGATGATTTTCTATTCAATAATGAGTCATGCATCATGACAGAATGTTTCAATGCAGTCCTAACATGATGTTTCTATTTGTCTCACAGCACAACATGCCCTTCTGGAGGATCTCCAGTCATTCGGACCTCATGGCCCTTCACCACGCTCTCGACCTGGAGTACTTGTAGCACTACACCAACACCACAGTAAACCCCTCTCTGCACATCAGGACATAGAGCGACCTTTCACCTTTGCCCTCTAGCCCCTATCCTTTGCTTTGCTGTGGCTTCCAGAGCTCAGAAAATAGGAAAAGCACCCCCACAATACTCTCACACACAAACCCCAGCTCTTCCTCATGTGCTGCCCGGCTGCCCGTCTGTCTTTCGCTACAATGAATGAAAAAGAAAAGAAGAGGCGAGTGGGAAAAAAAAAGAAGCACGCGGTTAATGTGCTGACATAAAGTCACGCATTGTCTTAACCCTGAAACTTTTCATTTCTCTTCTCTGCGACACAAAGAACGGGAGAGAGAGGTGAATTTATGGTGCAGCAGCTGCTCACCCTGGTTACTGTGAATCGGCTGCTCTCTGAAGCTGCCAAAGTGTTTTACGGCCCCTACACACCTTCCCGTTTGTGCCGGGGCTCCGTCAGGTTTCACACCTTAGAGGAGAGCAGAGCTACTGATGGCCTCGCCTTCCGCGCCGCAGAACTCAGCTTCAGCTGCCGGCCAAGCTTTCCGCCGTTTTCTCCACATACTTTGCTCTTTACCAGTTGTTCTTTCGATTCACCACCTTTTACGTCTCCTCTCTCTGTAAGCGGACCGACAGACTTGGGGTGATTTCTGTCAGCCTCAGCGTGGGAGTCCTGTGCTTCTTATTTATGAACAGACTTTGCAAGTGGCCCCCGCGCCACTGAGAAGGTACCTCGATAAGACTTGTGCCTTTTACAAAGAAACGGTGAGAGGAAGACATATATGGAAGAATCAAAAAATAAAAATAAAAGGGGGTTTTCTAATAATTTAAGAAAATTAACAAAAAACTTATTTACAACGCTAAGACAATCGTGTACAGAGGAAATCCTTTTTTTCTGTGTGTAAGTTTGTAATCACTGGACTATTCCTTCCTATAATCATTTAGGTACATGTTCTTGAAAGGTGGCTTTGCTTTTTAATTGAAGTAAAACTATAAAGGAATTAAATTGCCCACAAGCTTGTGGAGGACACCTGAAAGTGTTGGACGTATTCAAGTTGAATTTTGTTAAAACGGTGTAGATATTGGGATTGTGTGATCAATTGTTCGTCAAGACCAAAATCGTTGATATCAGAGTGTCAAGGAGCTTTCTTTTGATTCTGAGTTGTGTCTCATCCTTGTCTCTTCTACTATATGTTCCATATTTGAAGGGGATAAGGGTTTATTTTAGTCACTCAGAGAGGAAGCTCTCCACTTGTGTCCTCATGGCATTTCACCAGCTTGCAACCCTGATCTCAACATATTAAAAAGACAAAATTAACTCTGGTGAAGGTTTAAAGAATTGCAGCAAAAGGCAGTTTCCTGCCTCCTGAGGGGCATTTTAACTGCATTTCGGATAAATCTGATATTTAAAGAAGCAAGCTTGAATAGGTTTTATTATCTTTTATACAAGCACTATAAGAACTCTTGTACAGTGAGCGTAATTTTGTATGATGTAGTGTTTTTATTTCAACATTGACTTCGACGGGGTAATCATAATTAACAGTGAAAGAAAAGCCACTAACTTTAAGGGATTGGGGAACTTACAGGACATGTGCTATCAACTGTGAATTTCTTAAATAGAAACCGACTTGTTGTGTTTCTAATTTTTCCCTCCTTTGCACATGTTCACTCTTGGCCTTCGCATTTAACTTCAGATCCCTCTCTGCTCGAACAGAGCCCCCCTTTGTGTTGAAACAACCTCCACACACACGCCTACACGAGCTCACAGACACACACATACTGCTGCTAGATCAAGGTAAAGGTAGGTAAATAGAGAAAATGTTTTATAGATTTATACAGCACGCTTTTTTTTTATTATGTTGCAATCATAAATGCAAACTGGAAATAATTTACACTTCATGGGCCTCATCGTGAAAACGCAAAAGATTGTTGTGTCTGCAAAAATATGTGTACAGATGTTTTTGACATTATTATTTGATTGTGTTTAAATTAATAAAATTGATTTGTGAGCTGTTGCATGTCGTCTGATTTCTTTGGTATGCAAAAGCGTATTTTTAGCATGTTCTAAAATAGAGGGGGTTATTTTCTCTCATTTTTCAAATGTGAATTAATGTGGTTACAAGATTAAAAAGGTTCACTGATATCATTCTGGACTTCAGGCTAAATCAGAGGGCCCAGAACTTAATCCAGTAATGCTTAGCAGCAAGCAATCATCCCATACACCATCAATTTATAAAGTCTGCACTCAAACCTGGATGTGGACCAAATAGCAAGTCAATCTAGACCCCCCTTATTTTTAAGACGTGTTCAGCTGAGTCTTCACTGGCTGCTTCGTCTGACAAACCTGCGTGCAATGGATCATGCTACTGTAACAAGTAAGGCCAACAATATCGGCTTTTAATAGTGCTTAATTTATAAATCATGCAAGTAACGAAGTGTCGTCCACACAACTAATTGGAACCACCATTAAATGTTTTATGATCCAGATTATCAACAAGCCAAATCAAAATAAAACAAGCTAATGTTTACGTATCACCTCAGCAAACCTTCACCACCTTCAAAATGATTATTACTCATAATAAGTATTCGACACCTGTTCTGTTTTTATTGTAAAAAAAAAAATGCTCGTAGGTTTCTGACAGACTTTTTAACAGTTTTAGAAAAATTTATTTACAATTAATGTTTCTTTTCCTCCTTTCTGCTCTTTTCCTTTTTAATTGGGCCATTCAAATTTACACTCAAATATATGATCAAATATTTTTAGGACAAACATTTGTTAACTTTGTGAAACATTAAAAATTAAAAACCAAAATAAGTAATGAAGTTATCAAGGTAATTTTTTGTTTTTTAATTAGACACAATCAAAAGACAAAAAAGTTGCTCTAGAAAATGTTTAGAGCAATTAGAGCAGCTTACTCTCATGAACAAACAATTGCACCAGGAATTAGGCGCCTTTTTTGTCTTTGCCTTTTTTTCATTTTAATGAAAAGGATTTTCTCCTCACTTGTTCTGTACCTCTGAACACTTCAAGAAATCTGAATTAGAACGTCTGTTTTTTGAGCACACTTGCCCTATGCTCAAAATACTCAAATATACATCAACTACTCGAAATACAGCTTTGATCCACTGGATAAGCAATTTTATTAAAGTCCCACATCTGCTAACTGTATTTTTCATAAAGCCTAGAAGAAGCTGGGAAATACTCTGCCTAATATCCCTAATATATTAAAACCCAGGCAAGAAAATCACTGTTTATGTCTGGAGTCTTGTGTGCAAAATGGCCAAACCACTCAAATCCAAAGAGAGCTGAGTTGGTTAAAGTACTGTTTAAACAATATAAAAAGAAAATCCATATGCATGCGATGTAGGTTTTAATGAGGTGGTCATTGCTTAAAGGGTTCAGTATGTAACACAAGTCTTGATATGTAAGACTTGTGCTTCATACCTCCGGCCTCCTGAGCCACGACGAATAATTAAGAATGCATGGAATTTTATTACAGCCGCACAAACTGTCTAATATCCAGAGGAATTATGTTAACATATGAAGGAAGAGTGATGGACATCTGCAAGACTGAGCCGAGCAAACTCTGGATCCTCTCATCAGAATCACAATGATTTTTAAATGTGCATTTCCAAATTCTGAACAGGTGAAAGTGTCTGAGATCCTGGCTTGCTTCTCCTTCTTGGAGAGAAGCACTGCTCTGTCGCAGACTAAATGTCTTCTCCCTCTGATAAGTTTTCCTGATGCTTGGAGATCTGGAAGAAATAGCCAGACAGGACCAGACCAGACATTTCTTTGAAAAGAGTGGGTGTCGATGCGCGCCAGCCAGCCAGCCGCTCTGGCTGTTTTAGCAGAACAGAGGGGAGCCAGATTCTTTCTGCTCAACTCGTCTCTTTTACCTTACTCTCAATTTCTCTGTCGTAGCTTTGATTTTTGCTGAGATTTATCGTCGTAGATTTAATGTTTGTGGCCGCTGGATGGTTGAGTTTTATGCTTATTATTGGTGGTTTCTCCTGCGCATCTACATTTGCAGAATAA
The DNA here is from genome assembly GCF_003331165.1 of Xiphophorus hellerii. NCBI lineage: Eukaryota > Metazoa > Chordata > Actinopteri > Cyprinodontiformes > Poeciliidae > Xiphophorus > Xiphophorus hellerii. Next base: position 12,920,835 of record NC_045692.1, read on the forward strand.
AAATAAAGCATCTCTTCCCTCTTAAATCTTGATTTGGTCATTCCTCTCTGTGACGTCCCACCAAAGTGCCCACCCTCCATAAAACTGTACTGCAATAACAAACAATGCCATTGATGATTTACGACCTTGCCCAGACAGTGATTTCATGCAGATTTCCATAGAAGGGGCCCTCTGACGATGCATCGCAATTGAACTGATATCGTATTACACACGTATCAAAGTCGCCCCAAAAAACCTGATCCACATGCACATGAGCCACATCTCTTTTACGAGCGGGAAGCCTATTAATAGGGTTGTGTTCTTTTGGTGGCTAAAGTGTCTCAAGTTAGGGGAATTTGCATCTGTAGAGAGCAGCTGTCCACAGATTCAGACAATAGGCAAAAGAGGGAATTAAAAAAGAAGAATTAAACAAAAAGACCATCCTTAGAAGTTTCTGCTCAACCTGTGGGCTTCATTATCCTTTTCTTTATTCTTGTTTTTGACTCATCTTGCTTGTCTTGAAGCCGGGTAGACAAAGCCAATGTGACTGACTGCAGTAACAAAAGAAAGGCTTCTTGCTCCTGTTGAGCAGATCCCAGTCCTTGGCTCGCTCAGTCAGCCGTGGTAGGCAGTGACAGTAGCAAACCTGTTGTCATGCTGTAGCAGTCGGTGGTGCTAAACTAGACTCTTTGTTTACCGTCTGTTTATTTCTCAGTTCCTGGGATTTGAACGACGGAGCTGGGCAGGGACAGCTGGTCATCAGGAAGCCGCGGATGCCAGGGATCTCAGCCAGGAGTGCCAGGTCCAAAGTGGGCCTATGTCCACAGCTATGCCTGTCCAATGCAGACTGGGCATTCCCAAATGAGTTAGGATTGTCAAATGCTATTAATGTATTTTGGCAGAGGGTTTGATGGGGTCAACATCGTTGTGGTCTTTGGGGTTAATAGAGCCAGAGAGCCGGTTGAGCCTCCTAGGGGTCTTTAAGGTTTGGCTACCCTACACATCCAGGGATCAACAAGATGAGAACTCTGTTACTGTGCCTTTTTCACCACTAAAGTTCTATTACACGACATTAGTGACATCACACAATGCCAAAAAACATCACATTTGCCAGAAAGAGGGGGAATAAAACTAACCACTTACTCTCTTTCGACCAATTTATAGCATTGGTCTTGTTTCTTGTGCGTTCCTTGGTTTTAATGATGCTGCTGGTTCACTAAACCAGATCTCTAAAATAAACTAATGGCGCCTTCACAGAACAGCTGTATTTTATTCAGAGAATAAATTTATCATGGATACAGAAACACTTATTAAGTCACATTCAATTGGTAACACTGTATCTTATTTACAGGTGACAAATTTAAGAGTGTGACATGGGTTAAAACCATGTCACACTCTTAAGTTGTAAGGAAAAGATTTAATTACCATTAATCGATCACAAATTCTGCAGTTAACTCGATTAACTCTTTTAAGAATTGTAATTAAGTCCCACTATTCCCAAAACTGTGCACTACTTTCGCTGGTCTACATAAGCTTTACATAAACTTAAAATTATTTGCATTAATTTGTGTGGCCACGGAGTGTCAACATTTGAATTATAAGAAGGGATGAAACATTGTCTAACAAGGCTTTGTAATTTTATGACCTGGATCAGTAGAATCAGTTTTATTTGTGATTCAAATAAAGAATAGGTTTCACAATATGAGTAAGGTCCATATTGGGGACGAATAAAGTCCCTTTGTCCAGTCTGTCCTCGTTTATGAAAAAACTAGAGATGTTGGCGTTTATGTTGATGCCCACTAAGTTTTTCTCCCCCTTCATGTACTTTGGAAATTAAAATTCCCCTCCAACTGCTCTTACAAAGTATTCCTTATACAGAAGAAGGTACATCTCTGTCTGGACTCAAACTAATTGGCAGAACAAACTCAGCAACACTTTTATGTAACCTCTCCCCACAGTGCATAACCACTGTGAGGCTGCAGTGTTTGGGTTGTTACGAGATTGAGTGGCAACGCTCAGCCCAGAGTTGAACCGATGCTTGCCATCTACCCAACCACACCACAGCTCCACCTGCATCTGCGGTCAAACACACACACATACACCCCCTACTATTTACAGGGCCCACCGCACCGGTCCATCTAAAGGTGAGTGGCAAAGATTTATAAGGAGAGCTGAGGCCGCCCCACTACAGTGAGAACGTGTGTGTCGGTGTCCTCGTTCATGACTTCTGCAGCTAACTCATGAGCTGTGAGCTACGAGGTCCCTGCGGGTTTATAATTGCAATCTCCTTCGACCTCCCTGTGTTGAGGGCGTGAGCATGTGTGAGTATCTTTGTAACATTGTCCCTCTCTGCTGTTAATTTTAACACTGCTCCTTGGTCAAGCCTTGGTTCTGGGCCAGGCAGTTCAAACCGGCATTTAAAGGAGCTGTTTTAATGTACCGTCACTAATGCACACGTGTTCCAGCTCAGTTTGTTTTTTGCTTAATAGATAAGCAGGAATATTGTCCATATTTTGGTTGAAATAGAAAAGAAACACTAGCTCTAGCTCTAAGGTGAACTCGCTGTGTTTGAATCGCATGTATTTCCTTGAAAGGCTTGGAACGGCTGCTGCTGTTTATTATCATAAAAAGGAAATTGAATTAGCTTCCTCTGAATTTGTCCAAGCACAGGTCCAAAGAGGCACATTTTTCCCCAATCCACGTACATGCCATTATCTTCTACTTCAGCTAACACATTGTGTGTTTGCACACTCCAGAATATTTTCATCTAGCTGCACAATGCTATTAAAATGTTGTTGTTGTTGTTTTTTCCACACTTCAATGTTTTTAGCTGATCACACAAAATTCACTATCAAAAGTCCTCCTCTCTTCAAATGACCAAAATACATTTGTTTCCATAGTAGGCCTCCTTATTTTAGATGTGATGATCTGAAACAGTGTTCTCTAACTCTGGTCCTCCTCAGTGTCCTGCAATTTTAGGGCTGACACACTCTCGACTTAATCAAGAGGTCTCTACAACTATTGATGACATTCTGAGGAGGTAATTCAATAATTTGAATCAGGTGTACTGGAGCAGAAACGCATCTAAAATTTGAAGGACTGTGGGCTCAGGGGACCCGGGTTGAGAACCACTGGTCTGAGCAGCCAATAAAATCCCAAAACATTTTCTACATAAAATCTTCTTATACTGATTTTAATGAATCATTAGTCCTTTAGATGGACAGATTGTTGGTGTGACCACTCCAACTTTAGTCAACTATCCAACAACAGGACTCCTCCTCTAAACATCTAACATCTCAGTACGTTTTTTTTTACAAAGAACAGCAGAGGTTTTGTCTCATGGCTCAACCAGTTGACCAGCATTTTGCATATCTCCACTAGTTGGAGGGCCTCCTTGCCATCACCCTAATCGTTAGCCTCCTCCGCAGATTTAAGTTGAGACTCTGGAAGAACCGCTTCAAAATGTAAATATTAATTTCACAAGAAATGTGTTGACTTGTAGACTTTATAAACTTAAATCAAGATGTATTTATCTTTTTGTCTCAGCTTTCAAAGGCATAAAAATCAGGAAGCACATTTTTTCCTACAGAGACAAACCATCACTGTATTTCACTATATTTTTCTCCTGTCTGGCTTAGGTTGTCTTGACTGGTTTAGTAGGAATGTTAATGTTCTGTTCCAATTGGCTGAAAAAGGTTTGCTCTGCCTCTAGCTGGGCTGGGGACACAGAAGGGATGGAGGGGTCACTGGGGACAGGATAAAATATTCTATATCCTGGGTGACTCTGCTGTTCTTGGGGATTACAAAGGGTTTTACTGGCGGATGAAGGAGAGTAAAGTGGTAAGTGACATATCTGGTCTGGGAATATAGCAATCAGCAGCATGGAGCCGCGCCAAGACCAACGGACCTGGCCAGAAAATGCTAAAAAGGTTTGGAGGAGAGTAAACAAACTGGTAGTGCTGGTTTGCGGAGTGGGAGGGTGTAAGGAAGGGAGAGGGAGTCCAGGGGGACAGATCTGTTAACCATCAGTGGCTGCGTTTCATCCCGCCGCCCGTCTCCAAAAACTTTCAAGGGAGGCTTTGTGTACCTGCTCTGCAGACAGGAGCTGGGAATTTGGGGAACAGGAAACCAAGGCTGCTTCCCCCCCTCCCCTTTCCCCTGTTCCCCACACTTCCCCCAGTCCCATTCCCCATGCCCCAAGCTGCCCTGCAACACACACCCCACTTTCACCAAATGTGGTGCCCTCTTTCTGTCATCACCCTATGCTAAACCCTTTCACTGATCATTTGTAGTTCTGTGAAAGAACACACAGTGGAATGTGTCATACAAAACACACATCCAGTCAGGGATGATAAGAGGATGGGCGGCTTGATCCTCTACTTTTAACTGTGAAGGATGCATGCGTTGCATCATGACCTCACTTAAATAAACTGAGGAGTATTATACAGCAGATACTTGACTATATGCTCAGTGTATCTGCTGAACCACCAACACAGAAGACTGGAGCACTGGCAATAGTCCACTATGCTAACTGGACCATGTTGTCCATGAGCTGCTCAAGACTGTACAGTCACACAACCTGCACCAGTTCACCTCAACTTATTCCTTAGTGGATCATTCATAATGGCAAAACGCGTTTTGGGCCAATTACAAATACAGTGTAATGTTAAGAATGTGAAGAAACTGTGGGAGAAGAAGAGGACAACTAAAAGTACCATGAAAGTCATTAAGTAGTGGAAATATAAGACCAGCAGAAATTTCTCTTTGATTGCATTTCCTCTTTTTATTTTGTTCTTATTATAAATGTTTTTGAGCTTTGGGTGGTTCCATGTTAATATTTTTGTCTATCTCCTCCCTTGTCTTCCTGTACCTCTGGTCTCCTTGGAGATGCTTTTAAGAAGCATCAGCTGACAGAGCAACAGGACCAGTGGGACTCTCCAACTCTACCAGACTGTAACCTCTTGATGTCAGTAGTCCAGTGTCAAAGTTGTTTTTTCCTTGTTTCCTTGTTAGAAGTTACTTCTAGTATCTTTCATAATTTCAGGGGTTTTTTCTCCTGATTAGCAGCAAACCAGCTATAATTACTCCATAAGTAATTATTGCTGGTTTGCTGCAATAAACCAGCAATAAACCAGAGAACAGGTCAACCTATTTACACTCACCTGAATGTTTACCCTTCCCTAGCAATATTCTAACAATAAAAATATTTTGGAACAAATACCATCATTTTGTTCAGTCGTTATACCCAGATCAGTGACCTACCTTCTAACGAATAAACCCCACTCATGGACCACAGTCAAGAATTTTTGAGTGGCGTATTTTATTTCTAATACAAAATCATTGTAAGAGACAGAGACGGAAAAGTCTGAATCAAGGTAGTTTTTCATAAAGGTGACAGTGGTTTGTCCTGTAACTGGTGGGTTGTTGATTTGAACTCGCGCTCTGTCCATCTCAGTCTCTGCTTCCTTGGGCCGGACACTTCCTCTGCCCTGCTTGCTGGAGGTAGTCAGACGGCCCAGTGGCAACACAAATGCAGGTCACTTACCATGTTACTTACAAGAAAGTTTTTATTTATTCGTTCATTTTAAATAATTAATAACATAGACTTATTTGTCTACTTATTATGTTCAACTCATCACTGATAGGTACATAAACTTAGACGTCTACAGTGGGTGGCATGAGAGTTTGAGTCTCACCTCACAAAATTGAGCGTTGGCTACCTTGGCCAAGTAACATCTTCAAGAATTTAGTTGGATTTGAGACCAATCTTAGAGAAAGATATCTTCGAAATGTAAATGGTTTTACTGTCGATCAGGGTGTCCCATGTATAGCAACTCAATAAATCCATAATGAAACATCTACCTAAACGTTGGTACTAAAGGTGCAAAAAAAAAAACAAACAACATTTTAAGAAGATTTAATGTCATTTATCACTTACCAACAACAAGGACAAAAATTGGTCCAGATTTTCAACAATCATTTAGAATTTCACTTTTAAATGTACAGCTGGCAAATCATCATATTATCACCACCTATCAGACTAAACCTCCTGGAAACATATCCAGAAAGTAAGCACATAAAGTTAGAAATTACAATAAAGAGCCAGCAGGATGGAAGTTGTCTTCTACAATCTAGGGTATTTCTAACAATTGATAGGATTTGTGTTAACAATTAATAGCATTAAAAACTCTTTTGAAATTCTAAAACAAACATAATTACAAATGAACATTCAATTTTGAGGAGATAAGAAAAAGTTACATCATCAAAAGGTGACTCTTTTCTTAAATATCCTCCAATCCAATTATTCTGTAAATAGTGTCTATAAAATAAATGAAATAGTTAAATAACTGTTCAAATAAATCAATTTGTATGTATTTTTTTTTTCTATTTATTTCCAAGATTGCGCGCTAAATAATTTGAGTAACAGGTTATGAGGAGAGCTACTCATAGCTAGTACCGAGGTGACACGGATCATAAAGGCTTCATTGTTATTGCTGACTTGTCTCCCAGTATGCTAAATTAAAAAATGGATGTAACCTAACACGGGATGGTAGCAGCGATAAGATCTTGAGTCTGCCCGTGTCCCTGCAGGCCCTACTCCACCTCTGTGCAACAGCAGGGAAGGCAGCACATTACTGACAAGAGGCGTTCAGAGGAAAGTGAACATCCCCAGAATCAGCAGATTATGTTTTTTTTGGTTTTTTTTGGTGCATAAAATCATTCCTGATGCTTATATTACAGTCACCTTTCAAAGCCTCACAAAGCCACAGGCAATGTCTGTCTGGTGCAGTAGGAAGAGGAAATGCAAGACATGGTGTGAGCTGACAGTAGTTGCAAACAGTAAAAACGCATGTTTACATATTAGCTGATGTGGTCATGTATGACCCTGTTTCGTGTGTAACCATAGAGTGCTAAAGTCACTGTAAATAGCTGTCAGCTTGTGTGCTGCTTATGCATTACGACCATGCTTGCTGGTTCACATGAGTATGTTGCAGCAGAGTCACAACGCAGTACCATGACAACGTTGGAGCTGTCTGATCCTTTCTGTCTAATTGTCTGTGACCTCGTAACTGGAGACGCACTCTGCAGGCAGGAGGAGGGCCTTTCACACGGCAATCACTACTGCATTTGTCCTCCACGCAACTCCTGAATACCACTGCCAGACAAAAAGGTGTCTTTTTGTGTGCTTACGAGTGCATGCATGTGCAGGTGGGGGTATCTTTTTAATTTACTACTCATATAGGAGAATGTATTGTATTGATTAGTAGGAGCATAGTAGCCAAGTAACAGCACAACAAAGTCACACATTTTCAATGGAAAAAATTGTAAATTGTTCATAAAAATAAACAAAAGCTAGAGCATATTTTAAAAGAATAAGAAAATAATCCTTAAAGTTATAAGTCATAAACAAAATCAAAAAACTCAAACAGAAGGAATAAACTTTTCTGTTATGTAAGATAAAAAAACCCCAATGCCTTATATATATTTATATATGTATATATGTGTGTGTGCCTAGGTGGCGATAATGCTCTAAAAATCCAAAAGAAGAAGAAGCCATGCGGTAGTAGAGCAAGCTGCTAACAAGTAGCAGAGTACATCAGCTCTGTAAGGTCATTTGAAAAAACGGATATGTGACCATTAAAATGTTTCACGTTTCTTTTTAACCTCCATTAAAAATCAAGAAGAAGAAGAAGAAATCAACATTAAAGGTCTATATCAGCCAGAGGAGGAATGATTGGCACAGTCTCATTGGATGTGAGTGTGAATTCTGTGTTGGATACATTTTGCAGGCCTTGATCCATTTCTTGCATTATTCCGGACTATATTTGGGTTTTGGAAATGTAATAAATTGTATTCCGCCCTCTACGCGCTCTGATCAACTTGCCATGACCATGGCAGTTGGTAGCATGACTCGCCATGGTCATTTTCCTCAAAATCTTTATGACTGCAGCGCCTGCAGTCATAAACCAACAGGTTGAGGGATGGTCAGTTCCAGATAAGGGGTGTGTACTTCGGGACAAATAGCGACCACCGATTTGTCACTTGCTGACAAACCCATTAGAATGATTGACAGGTGGCATCATGTCAATACTTTACAAAACAAATCTTTTCCTGCTATGACTGGTTCTGTCATCCATAAATGTCTTGAGAAAACTAGAGGCTGTGCTCGATTAAGGTTAGGTATGTGTATTTGCACCAGTTATAGCCAATGGTGTTAATGTTGTATCTACATTGAAGGTGCAATTTCAATTAGATCTGAGGAATTAGATTTGGTTATTGCAAGTAGTGGCAAAAAAGTGAAAAAAGAAACTGCTTTGCAGGCTGCACGCTTCAATAAAAAAGAAAAAGTCATTTTCTCCAGTCATAAGGTAGCCTACTGGATACCTGGAACATCACGGCGCTTTCTGCCTCTTAAAGCTGTTTTTTTTTTCCCCGTTCCAATCACATACGATGTTCTTGTTCTGCAACGCTTTCTAGATGCATCCTTGCCAATGTATAACCTGTTTTTCTTCACGTTTTATGAAGACACCAGTCAGCCACTCTTGAGTGCTTCATTTTAAGTACAAAGTGATGGTGAAAGTAGTTTACAGCTGGAGGCCCTTTGCAGTCTTTCCTTGCCGGAGAATGCATTCTCTTCCATCTCTGTCTTGCCTGTCTTACCTTCCATCTGTCTGCTAAGATCTGCCTGTCCTGACGTCTCTGTTGTGTTCCTCCATATAGGGGTCTTAGTAATGGCCCCTGTCACACACAAAGGTATTAAGACCTCAAGCCTCTTTCTCTTTCTCTCCCGCTGCCGCTGGCAGCTGGAACAGGGGAATAATTTGATTTGGTATTTTATGCTGGAAAAGAGCCTTTCTTCCCAAGCCACATTTGTGCTTGGCTTCTCCTCAGCTCCACAGCCCTCTGAAAGACTTTACATGACATTAACACATTTCAGAGAGCATTATGGCTTGAAAAGAGATTTGTCTAGACAAAGACAGGGTTTATTTGTAGTTAGAGCTTCATTTCCTGTCTGTTCCTTCTGCTGCACTCTTTCCCTTGCACCTTTTTGCCCCCCTCTTTCCTCCGTGACTCCTGCCGGGTGCACAATGCTTGGCATCCTGACAGGTAAGAGGATTTCTATTAGTTTACCTCAGAATGGGCCCAGCAGAAACGTGATTAATGAAAGCAATTAGTCTTTGTCATGTCTTCAGCGCACTCCCGCTAAATCACCGGATTGCTCCTCCACTGACGCTAAGAGCAAATTACATCACCCGGATCCTCCACTCGCTGTCTCTTTATGAGCTCCCCACATCTCAATGAAGAGACTGACTGAAAGGGGAAGAATGGAGCCAAGCTGATACCCATGACTCAGTTTTTACCCCGTTAGAAGTTTATCCTGACAACATTTATTGTTTCCAAGGATTTAATAACAAATATTTAAGCTTAAGGACCCCAACTGAGATTTTGTTTCTTCTGGGAGACATTAGAAATCCTGATAAATGTTCTACGAATGTGTGTCATGAACTGACAGATAGTGTTCAGGAGAACGGTGTAAGTGTTTCCTAATGAACAGTAAACTGATCAGGGGCCTGTGTCTAGCTCCCTTGGTTCTAGCAATTGTCTACAAGTGATAGAAAGTTTAAGATAACACCAAAAGTCTTGTTTTGAACTTCTGGACTTCTAAGTTTAGCATCATGGTTGTCTGCCTTGGAGCTAAATCATCCCTCACCCTCAAAAAAAAAAAAAAAAAAAAAAAAAAAAATCAGACTGAATAAAACAGAATTCACCAAGCCATAGATAATGTTTTGCTAGCTGCAGGCATGGTGGACCTCAGCCAACAGTAATCACTGCACACTAAGAGAGAAGCAGCCACCCTCCCACCCCCCAGCCCTCTGCTCCTGCTCCGCTCCATGCAGCTTCCTCCTCTCATAGATCTTCAGAGTGATACATTTACATCTTCATCTCCTGTGCCCCCTACACCCTTCTCTTTACCACTCCTTCTCTTAATGCTTTCTGACTTCGTCTTTTGTCCTGAAACCTGTCAAATTCTTGCTGATGATTTAAATTTGATCAAAAATGTCAATAACAAAGATTTTAGTTTGAAAATAGGTAAATATTTTCCTTTATTGGGACTAAATTTTAACATCAGACAAAAAATATTTTGGTTACATACAAAATACCTTGTTCTGATAATAATTTCATTCAGAGCAAAAAATTAAACTGACCTGGTTCGATGTTAAAAAACAAAACAAAAGGGAAGTTGTTTAGTTGTGTTACTGTTGACAACAACTGGCTTCCAGTGTTTGCGGCATTTGGTGATGAGTTTTATTCATCACTGGAGTCTAGACACTTTATGAAATTGTTTTATAAAGTGCATGTTTAATTGTGATGCTGTGATTTGACCTTACATTTAGAGCCATACTTTGAATAGGCATTTATGACATCTTTGTTTTGTTTCTTTATTATTTTTTTTTGCCATTCAGAGGTGGTCGGTTGGTGAAATCATTGCTCCGTCAAGTACAACAAGTCGTCCACTGAAGCAACTCCAGAACATCACCCCTTTGCCACACTGTTGAACTGTAAGCATGATATTCTTTTCCAGAAATGCCTTTTCAGTTTCAAATCCTACTGGTAGTCTCAACATGCTGTTCACTCTACATGCTTGTGATTGGCCTAATGCTAACGTTAGTTTTGTACCTAAAATAAGCTTTTTAGCTAATTTACTAGCTATGTTTATCATTCTGAATGCTAAGGCTGTCTTAAATGTTGCTACTAACATTTAAGCTAACCATTTCATTTGGGCTAATTTTTGTTTAATGTTAGCATATTGAATGGAGCAAGTCCATGTTAATGAACACTATAATGATACTCCTCATGGTATTGACTACATTTTAGTTCACCTTAGCATTGTTGCTAATTGTCAGCATCAGAATGCGGGGTTTCAACCGGCTCCTTTTAAATTTCTTGTTTACTTTTGTAACTGTTATATTTAGTAATATTTTTTAAAGTAAACATTTTTATTGCTCAGACTAATGTAATTCTGCTATAATGCTGTTGAATAGTCTTGATTCAATACAAGTAAACCTTTGTGCTCGTTTGACTTGGTGTTGAATTCAGATCAACTTTAGTCAGATTTCAGTGACTAAAGTTTTTGAAAATGTGTTAGTCATAGTGTTCAGTCTGAGGTTCTTTGTTTACCATTCATAATACCTTTTATTTAAAAGTATTTGTGGGCATTTCTGACAAGTTGACTGAATTTTTTTTTTTTTTTATAATACAATCATGACAGTGATTTTTGCTCATTTGTACAACACATTTCTCAATAAGTGGTATGAAACTGTTTCATCTGGACAAACACTAAAAGTGCTTGGTTTGTGTGTGGCCTTTGGAAACGTGTACTGAGGATGATAGCACTTGCATATTTTGGTGTGATCCTATTTCTTCATTTCCTGCACTGGCTGGGAACCAGGTTGCAGCACAGGCTTCAGCTAGACCATACCTTCCTCAGCTGCTATGCTTCCTCTTCTTCTCTTGCTCTGTCATGAGATAGATACCTAGTTGGCAGATATGTTTCTTCTGGAAACAAGATGAACCAAGGCACTTGGCATCCGTCCTGTCCTGTCTGCTCTTAACACATTAAAGAAAAGTCAATCTTGTAGCAGTATACTGTTATACTAAGACAAATTCCTGAACATGTCGATGTGTGTGTTGGTGTGCGACAGTATTGAATGTTTGCATCTGTGGCAGTCCACTCATGTGCCAGGGCTTGTGAACATCATGCTCCTTCTTGTGAAGCTTAAACTGAAGACTGCCTTGTCAAGCTGTCATGCATTAGGACACTAATATCTCAGTTCACACACCCATGCCTCGTCTCATCAGTCAGAAATGGGAAAAGAAAATTGTTGCAGATACACAAGTTTTTCTCTCCTCAGCTGCCAGTTTCACTCTTTTTCACTGTCGTTGTCTAACATTTTTGCTGACAGCCAGCCAGAAACTAATTGTTTACAGCTCTTTCTGCTTCCAACACTTTGATATCTTTCCCAGGCTTCAAAAGAGCGTGACAACAATAGGCTTGTGATTGCCTAGGGTATGCTTAGGGTAGCCAAGTCTACGTTACTTATCACATCTTTCTGTCAGTGGAATGGCTTGGAAACTTTTACTGGGTAAGAGATGGTGTTCAGAAAGGAAGCAAACTTGTTAGTGGTTTTGCAGGCAGCTTGTTTTAAGCTTAAGGCTATATCTTGGGGTGTGAGTGACTTTCCAATAGAAATTCAGGTGAATACCTGCATGTGTGTATTGTCAAAGATGAAAATGGTGCTGTCTCTGCTCTATTTTAAAAGCAATGCTGCGGTATTTATAATTGAAGCTGTCCTATTGCATCAGATGTTCACACATTGTTGCTTGGCTAACCACAAGCCTAAGTTTTTTGTTTAGTGATCACAGTAGAAAAAAAACAGACAAGATTACGCAAGATATAGGGATTGATATCTAAGATTTATGAAATACTAATTTCTTTCTTATTGAAGAAAGCTGGAAGCCAGATATATATGGATTTTCTTTTTATTTAGAAAAAAATGTGCACATAAATGTATATACCTTTTTCTCGTTGAATTAATCCTTCATACCCATAACAAATTTAGATGCCAGTTCACCATTGTTTTTTTCTCCAGTGTTAATCTGCACTGGCTAGATAAGATAATACTTTATAATGGCCAAACATTTGCTGCATTGTATAGCAAATGTCACATTTTTGTGTTGAAATACTATTTTCTTTCTGGCAGTGCCAGTAGGATAAGGCAAGTCATCAATCTGTTGTCCCACTGACGTTAACAAAAAGACCACAGCTGAAAACCGGACAACCCAGTGTTTTATGTGACTTTTTCAGTTTCAGTTCATAGTTTTACTTTATCTTCAATCACATACGTCCCACGACGCAACCCAAAAACATTCATGTTGTTTCTTTTGCTTGTAATATAATTCCGTCAAGGGAGCTAGCACTTGACAACAATAAGCATTAGATTGCGTTACACTTTCTTGTGTTTTACTCCACATAACATTAGTTCACTTTTCACACAACAGTGATCCAATTTCTGTGTTTCTCTGTAACAAGTATTGTTTAGCGTGGAGGTTGCCAGCAGCAGGTTAGCACCTACTCAGCCCTGCTAACATGATATGCATTCACCTCCATTGGGGATATGCTGTGCATGTTCTATTTCTGGATGTTGAGTAAAATGACACTTCACCCTCAAAATGTGTTGTTGAAACAGGGGGGGAAATGCAGACCAGTTTCACATGTTACATGTGGGACATATTGGGACGAGACTTGCAGAAGTAGAAATCAGACTCAAGCTGTTCTTACGTACATAGCAGTGCTAAGCTATTCAAAATATTCACCCAGAGGAGATAAAAAGAGAATATTTGGAAAATATATGCAGACATAAACCGTCTATATATCTTATATATATATATATATATATATATATATATATATATACAGTACAGACCAAAAGTTTGGACACACCTTTTTAATTCAATGAGTTTCCTTTATTTTCATGACTGTTGACATTGTAGATTCTCACTGAAGGCATCAAAACTATGAATAACACATGTGGAAATATGCACTAAACAAAAACGTGTAAAACAACTGAAAATACCCCTTATATTCTAGTTTCTTCAAAGTAGCAACCTTTTGCTGTGATTACTGCTTTGCACACACTCTACATTTTCTTGATGAGCTTCAAGAGGTAGTCACCTGAAATGGTTTTCACTTCATAGGTGTGCCCTGTCAGGTTAATAAGTGGGATTTCTTGCCTTATAAATAGTCATGAAAATAAAGAAAACCCATTGAATTAGAAAGGTGTGTCCAAACTTTTGGTCTGTACTGTATATATATATATATATATATATATATATATATATATATATATATATATATATATATATATATATATATATATATATATATGAAAACATAAACTGATTGAGTATGAATGCCAGTTGATGGATTTGTACATTCCTTTATTCTGACTGGCATTTTGGGAAAACATGCAAACTTTTGTAAAGTCATAAATACAGGAAGACATTTTTGAAAGCACAACCCTGGACAGTGTTGTAAAGAAGTATTCATCCTTTTACAGATGTATTTTGTTTTCTACTTTTTTCTAGCCAGTAAACGTCGGTTATTGTTAACGTTCAACATCCAACCCAAGAAGAATACTAATAGCAGCTTTTTTTTTTATTATTTAATACAGCTGTCCAAAAAAGCCTAGCCCTTTGTGGAAAAAATTTTATTGTTAAATAAGTAATTCGCAGTGATTTGCCATGTTTTATTATTTAATATCCCCAGCCTACTATTAACTTGCAGAGTGAAAACTCTTAAACAAACCTGTCTCCTAACATGAAATGCGCTAAAAAAGGTTCAACATGATGTCCTGATGTATCAAAATTACTCCGGGTGCACATCATAATTCATCCAACACAACGCAGAACAACAGCTAAAGCACAGCAGGCCTCATTTAAGATAAGTGTTCATGACTCAATAATAAGAAATAAACTGGGCAAAAACAGCAACTATGGTGTGTGTTATGGGAAAAAGTCGCTACTGACTAAAGACAAGATGAGGATTTCCTATTTTCTTAAACATTTTCTTAAACAATCACTAACGTTTTTTGGAAACATTTCTGTGGACTCACAAAACAAAAGTATATAAAATATATAACCAGCATACAAGGTTATCTTTTAATGTAATACAGCTGTCCAAAAATGCCTAGGGGCTAGGTAATGAACATCCCTTCATTACACTGTCTGTCCATTCTTAGTATAAATGAAGTAACTGCAGACACTTTGGGAAAATAATTGCAGCATATTTTGGTTGAGACTCTTTTTTAACTCTGCAGTTAAAAAAGAGTCCAAGAGTCTTGTTAATCAACTTGAGCAAAAAAAAAAGTCACCTCCTTAACAAGCTGGCTTCTCATTTGAAACCAGATGTAAACCCAGTTCTACAGAAAAAGCCGTTTTTCCCTGAGATGAGCCAATTTTGGCCAATACCTCAGATGCTGACCGCCGAGAGTTTTCTGGCAGCAGCAGTCTATCAGACTGAAACCGTTATTCTCTTTTTCTTCCAGCTGCTGAAACCAATGGGAGTTACAGTCTGAGATCACCAGCGGGGACTGAGCTGATGTGAGTTCAGACTAGTTGCTTTTCGTTCACCAGGAGCTCTGTTTTTTCAACATGCCAACTATGACACTCAAAAAGTTTTGAAAATTAATTGTGATGCTGTTCAAACCATATATATATATACAGTATATATATATATATATACATACAGTATATATGTATATGTGCTATCAGTACCATTTTAACATGAAGTATCTTTCCTTGTGATTATTTCAAAGTTCTGACTGAAAACTGGTAAACTATTTAATAAACATTATTTATTAGCTATTTGTATTTGCTACATTATGGTTATTTACTTTACTGATGCTTCAAAGTACAAAGTGAGGAAAGCAAATCCCTGAGCCATTTCTAATCAGAAACAAATGTATTGGGTCATTTTAAACACCAGCAGCAGTATGAATAGTTTTAAACTTCACTTAAAGTCAGGTTAAAGCTTTTCTGTAGATAGCTACTAACTCAGAGAATCCATCCTATGGATAGGTGGATGGTTCACTCTGTTCTTTGTTCTTCCTGGATTTATACCTGATAACAAACTTCCTTGCCTGTAAGTTTAGTATCTTTATTAAATATTCAAGTGTACGTCTGGCTCCACCTGTGTCCAGCTGCCACACTTATTATGACAGTTTTGGATTCTGACGTAGCTCTTAACAACCACATGAAGTATGTTACTTAAATGACTTACTATCAACTTAAAATGAAAACATTTTCTATATTAATAGAGGGTTTCTTTTCCAAACAAGTCACAGAAAAACTGTTGGATAGTTTTATTTTCAGTAGGTTAGTGGGGCATAAAAACTGAATGCTGTTGCTCCAGGTTTGATTCTTTTTCTGGGTATAGACTTGAACCAGAAGACCTAGGTGGTCTGGAAGGTTGATACAACAAAAGATCCTTAATCTATTCTGGTGCTAAACCAGAATAGATTAGTGATTTATAAACTATCAAAAATCTTTTAGGGTGTTTTCTCACCTGAAAGTCCCGAAAACTCACTTGGTGCGGTTCACTTTCACACTTTCAAACAGACTAATCACGGCTATTGTGTTGTGAATGCACCTTTAAAATTTGTTTTCTGAGCTAAAGTCACTGTAATGACTTTAGAACCAAGCTGATGTGCTCTATTTTATTAGATTTAGTGGGAACACATTCAACAACATTGTGTCCCGGAACTGTTCTTTAGGTGATTAAAGACTCACTTTGTTATTGCCTTTATGTGTCTGTTGGGGTTCAAGTCTGAGTCTGTCACTATTCCAAGATTTCAGTCCCGATCAGTAAGTTTCAGTTGTTATAGCTGAAGATGTGTGCTGACTCTTGACTGTTCCTCTTTTTGTCCCAAAATAATAACTTCAGTTTTGTTTCTATTCAGTTGAAGGCTTATCCAAGCATTGATTTGTTCTATGCATCCGCTCAGTGCTTCAATGGTTTCATAGTCAACTGGTGACATTTTATTATAGAGAAGTTTGTCATCTGCAAAGTTAGGGTGACTGATCCTATTAACGGCAATAAGAGAAACAATTAGGGATAAATTATTTGTATAAACCACAGTTATCATCATATAAAACAAAAAAGATTTATCAATCTGGTAATCAAGCCAATGGGTGTCAATGTGCTTTTAAAAGATTCTTCCAAGGAAATGTGAAACTTTCCACTGTAATGTGATAGAGTGGTAGGAGATTGTGGTGGCTATTCTTAGAATAGATAAGGATTCAGCCTGACATACATCATTCCCCACCATGTGGGCTACTTAGAAAAAAATGAGCATGGGTAATGATGTACCACGAGATTAGACATAGCTGACAGAAGTATTACATTTTGGCCAAAAAAAATAAAATGTCATCATTAATCCTTCCAACTGAATTTCCTCTTCCCAGTGGGGTGGAGCCTGTCTCTCATTACACACAAATAATGTTAACCAAACTAAAATAACACAGAACATATGCATAATTTTTTCTGGCTCTTGCACATTCCTGTGATAAGCAGTATTTTTGATGTAAGTGGTATGCAGTCAGAATTGGCGCAGGAGCAGGTTTGATCCCTGACTCAGAGTTTTATTATGTAAGGGAAAACAAAAAGAAAGAAGACGGGTGAAGAGTGATTCCACTTCCTTTACATGTTTGTGCAATGCTATAGCTGAACCCAGACTTGTAAAGTGTAAAAACACAGTGCAAGTTGTTGAAGTTGCATACTGGTAAATGGGTGCAGTGTCAAACATATTACTTCGCTTCAATATCTTTACAATTTAGTCATATTACAAACACAAATTTGAGGGGGATTTTATTTGCTAGACCAACATAAGATAGCACATAGCTGTTACGGAAATACAAAATTAAGCCTTGTTTTCAAAACGTCTTTGAAAATGAAAGTTTAAAAGTGTCCCCCTTACTCTGCTATGCCTAAATAAGATCCGGTGCAACCAGTACCTTTTAAATACCACTAGTGTGTAATTTAATCTTTGTGTAAATCCAGCTGTTCTGTCAAGACATGGACATTGAACAAACACACAGACTACGCTGCATTGTGTTGTGTTGATCTGTCACATACACTCCTACTAAAACAGATTGTTTGTGGTTGTGACTTAAAATGTAGAAAAGTTTACACAGTATTCATACTTTTGCAAGGCAGTAATTTATGATCATGAACAAAAAGAATAGTTAAGAAGTAAAACAACATAACAAACAGATGCCAAGGACAACATAAATTATGTACAAGGCACAACACTGTAAAACAGCTATCTATATAAAGAGATCTTTTGAATGCATGTGATTTAGCCAAGACCACTTTCACTGCACCATTTCCTCCTATCCTCTTCCTCCGGTGACAGCAAATGGATTTATGTGTATGTGGTTGGCCAGAAGAACCCACTACTGTACCCTCCCTGCAGAGCCTGTCACACTTGCTGATGTATGCCCCTCCACCCTGCTCCCTGGCCAAAGCTTTATGATGGAAACTGATACAAACACTGTGATAGGGTTTCGGGATAAATTATTCACGCTTCCAATGCTCTCTGCTGCTGTTTCAGTTCTTAGAGGACGTCCATTTTACAAATGGACCCTTTTTTTAGACCTCCTCCTTTTAATTGATCCGCAGCAAAGACAATACATGTGTGATTGAGGGCAAGGAAATCTGCACAGCAAAAGTTCAACTCAATCTGTGACACTGTTGTCAGGCTGGTGCGAGCTGATGGGTTGCCGCCTGCCTGTTCGGTGGGTGCATAGGTGCCATAAGATTTACTGCCTGGTAAATGAAATGGCTGTCCATTGGCTGCAGGGACTGCACATCAGCAGAGCCCTGGTCTAATGTCTCTACCATCTGGTAGGATAGGCCTTTAATTGAAAAGAATTTCTGGACTGAAAGGGAAGAGCTGGACCAAGTCTTGCAGTCCCCAAGAGAGAGGGGTAATGAAAAGAAAATAACTTCTCTCCTCTTTAGTGCCTATGGAACCCATAAAGAATAACAGGACATGGTGATATAACAGACGCGCTGCAGTAGTGAGTGGGTGAATAACTTTCATATTACACCCTACCATCTGCTAAGACTGTTTTGGAGTGAGGAAGCCAATTGGATTAAACGTTACGGCCACTTTGCTCACCGCGGCTTTTAGGACTACCTTCAGGTGGCAGTCCATAAAGCATTTCTTTGTCAGATTTATTTAGCCATGAAAGATGTGTTTTTACTTTTGTGTCAGACTCCGCGCTCCCATCTTGGAGCGGGATTTTTCTTAAAACAAACACAAGGGAGGGGAGGGGATGGCAGACATCCTGGAGGCCATAGAGGATAACTGATGAGTCTAGCAGGACCAAAGGCAGAATAACAACACTCACCTTTAATGTGGTTTCCCCCGATGCAATATTCGCTGCGTCCCAGACACTGGTGGAGTAAGTAAGATTGTGTGTGTTTATATTTGAATAACACATGGATTTAAATTATGTCTAATAATTTCAGACATTACGCAAATCATTGATTGGATTGTTAGACTTTTGGGCAATTCTTCAAAGAGACTGTAAGTGAAGTCAAGCTTAAAAATGCTATAGAAGCTCACAATTTTTTTACATCTGCTTCAATGAAGAATGCTCCAGCAAAATGTGCTGCATGGATCTGTCACACTCGCATTTCGGTTGACCAGTGTCAAAATTGGATGGGGTCATTGGCAAAATCCTTTCAAGCTCCCAAAGGAATCCTCCACACTCCAGCTAAACAGATTTGTATCCTAAAGATAAACATAAAAGAAAGTTTTCTGTAAGCCAACATAAATTACAGATACTGTGTGACATCAACTGGAATAAAAACAAGCACCACCCGTAGTGGATTTCCATTCTCCTACTTATTTTGTAAATATTGTCAGTGCTGAAATCAGGTAGACAGGATACCTTCGAGCATTCGTCTGAAATGGCTCTTGTGTGTTTTTGGCATTTGCTGCATGCACAGCCCAGGACAGTATGAAAACACAGAAGAAGGAGATTTCAATTTTATACCAATTTTTTCAGATGACACTGTGTTCCAAGTGTTCATTATGTTATATTTCAAACATCAGACAAGCCAAGGACTGGCTGCGATACGTTACACCTTCCGGCCTTGATTTTGAGTCAACAGAACTACAGCAACATCCGTGGGGCTTCAAGCAAATACTGCTGACAGAGCTTGAGTGTCTATGGGCTGCGATCTCATAGTAGTGAAAATAAAGTCAGATGTATTTTCAGTCAGAAAAGCAGCATTCAACAAACTGAGAGCAGATAAACAGTTTCATTAAAACAATAACCAGGAATAAGCAGGGTAACTAGTTTTTCCATTCACTCGTGTGGGTGGGTGTGTGCGTGTGTGTGTGTGTATAAATGTGTGTGCAGACACAGCTTGTCCACCGACATGGACCCCAATAGATCAGATAACAGCACTTCATAACATTGACACATTCACAGCATGGGGTGCGCTATTCGAGAGGCCGAGGCACTGGTGATATACTGTACCCAGCTGACGTGTCATTGGCTAATTTTGAACCAGTGAACAGCCTCGGTCATGTGACAAAATTAAAGAAAGCTCAGCCTTGAGGAGATGTAAATCGAAGAAATAACACCCGTGAACTGAGAGAGATTAGATTTATTCTGATTGGCGCAAATTATTTAATTTCATATTTGATAAATCTTTGTTAATCAATTATTTTTGATTACAGTACAAAATGCAAAATGAATAATTAATAAGTCACTTTAAGAAAACCATTTAAGTAAGTACAGATATACAGTATTTGTGTACATACCTGGCACAGCACTCTTGCTGAAATATAACTGCTTATGTGACAATTTGCATCGTATTACGTGAGTGAGAAGAATTGAAATCAAAGTCTAATTTTGGTTGTAGATATTTTTTTCCCGTAGATTATTTTTCAACTCTTGTGTAATCGCCCACCTACACTGGTGTGAAAAAATCTTTGACCCTTCCTCATCTTCTTTGTTTTTTTTTTTTGTTTGTTTGTTTTTGCATGGCTGTCAAAACTTAAGTGTGTCGAACATCAAACCATTTAAAATATTATTTAAAGACAACACAAGTAAACACAAAATACAGTTTTTAAATGCAGATGTTTATTGTCAAGGGAGAAAACGATCCCAACCCACATGGCCATGTTAAAACATAACTGGTTCATCACACCTGAGTTCACTCTCTCTAGCCACATCCACACACCTGTTCTCATTCAAGACCTCAGTTAAATATGAGCTGCCTGATAAGGTGAAGTACATCAAAAGATCCTCAAAAGGTAGAAAGCATGCCAAGATCCAAAGAAATCCAGGAATAAATGAGAAAGAAAGTAATTAGGATCCATCAGTCTGGAGAGGGTTACAAAGCCATTTCCAAAGGTTTTGGGCCTGTGAACCACAGTGAAAGCCATTATCGACAAATGGAAAAAACATGAAATGCTAGTCAATAGCGGTCCCATGAACATGATGACGACTCATCCAGGAGGTCACAAAAGACTTCGCAACAACATCCAAAGAACTGCCAGCCTCACTTGCATCAGCAAAGGTCAAGGTTCATGTCTGTACCATAAGAGACTGGGCAAAAACGGCCTGCATGGCACAGTTCCAAGAGGAAAACCTCTGCTGAGCAAAATGAATATTGAAGCACATCTCAATTTTTCCAGAACACATCTTGATGATCCCCAAGACTTTTAAGAAAATGTTTCGCGAACAAACTCTTTCATCTGACATAAAAGTAGCTGCTTTTTGGCCCAACAGTGAGACATGGTGGCGTTAGTGTGATGGTCTGGGGCTGTTTTATTGCTTTCATATCTGGAAGACTTGCTGTTGGTGACCCCAGTCTGAAACCAGATTGGATTCTGCAGTAGGACAATGAGCCAAAGTCCACCAGAAATTTCACCTCTGAATGGCTGAAGAAAAGCAAAACGGAGACTTTGGAATGTCCTAGTCAAAGTCCTGACCTGAATCTTATCCTTTCATCCTTGAAAACCCTCCAGGGTAGATTTTTCTATTTTTTTCTCCCTTAATAATAAATACCTTCATTTAAAATCTGCATTTTGTGTTTACTTGGACTGTCTTTGGGCAAATTTAAATTAATTTGATGTTCTGAAACACTTAAAAAATAGGTGATCAAGAAGTGGGGGTAACCACCACTTTTGATTTTTAGGTCAGTTTTGATCCCCAACTTAGCTGATGTCCATGTAAATTTGTGGCACTAACACACATACTGTATCTAATTAGTGTGAGTTACTGATATATATATATTTTTAAGTGATAATAAATACATTGTTAGAAAATCAAGCTGGCTCTTAGCAAATCTGACCCGTTCAAAGTAATTTCTCTAAAGATACTCGGGACATATAACTTCATGTTTCTCTGACAATTAAAATCAGTGAATCAACCCTTTTTACATGTTCAGGGAAGGTCAGATTACTTCAGAATAATTTGCTCGTGTTTGGATGGTGAATGAGATAATTATGTTGTTGTGGCTCCAGAGATGATTCAAACCCAAGCTGAAGCCTCCTCAATTATATGTGTGAGGTAAAGTGGCCTCATTCAAAGCCAATGAGAGCTCTTGTGGCTCTCCTCGCCTCCTTGCTCTTAAACAAACAACCCAGTCAGACACCGATAGGAAGCGCCTCTGTTTGAGCATGCCTGACCTTTAGCCGCTGTCCCAGTGTGTGTCCGCCGAGACGAGACCTGCATGTTTGAGAAATAATCCCTAGTACCAACAAGAACAACGTTATAAACCCACAGGAGAATCTCTTCTCCTGCTGATCAGCCTGGATGCATTGCTTCAGAGCAGTAATCTAAATCAAAAGATGCTTCCAGACGAAAGCAAGAGCTCTGAGTTTGGTACGGAGTATATTCATCTAATAGTTTTTTAAAATTGTTTTTATTATTTTATTATTTTTTGACAAAATAATAATAAAGGTGGGGCATCTCATAGGGAGTCAGTGTTATGCCATACTCCTGGGGCCAGCTGGCAGGACCCAAAGCTGGCATGACAGA
Organism: Xiphophorus hellerii; assembly: GCF_003331165.1. Classification (NCBI taxonomy): domain Eukaryota; kingdom Metazoa; phylum Chordata; class Actinopteri; order Cyprinodontiformes; family Poeciliidae; genus Xiphophorus; species Xiphophorus hellerii. The sequence goes on from NC_045692.1 coordinate 12,943,443, forward strand.
ATGTGACAGAGGATCCGCAGAGTAGGGACCCGGGGAATCCCGACACAATAATGCGGACGGCAGAAGCCAAAGCCCAGATTTAATCACCGCCATCCCCCACCTGCCAATAGAAAATTACACAATGGATATCAATGGCAGTCTCCCCATAGTGTTGAGCCTCAAGCAGCCTTTCCAGGCTCGCCCCAGCTGTTCGCCAGTACGCTTTAACACGGAAGCGTCGGCGCAGGGAATGAATCTCAAGGAACCACAACAGGAAAATCAAGACTTCTGAAAAAATAAGAGTAAAAAAATCGCTGCAACTGATGTGACAGTGTTTTGTCATTCATTGTACTGATAGCCAGTTGTTTCAGTCAGATCGCAGCGGACTTGACAAATTATAAATATAAAAAGTAGAATGTGAAATTATATTACAGGAAAAATAATGATAATTTTTCTTCATTTTCATGTGATTTGACTCCTTTCACTTGTTTGAAAATGTTTATTATTTATATAAAATATTTTGAATCTTCTGCTTGTTGTTAGATTTAAGAAGAAAATTATATTTAAAAATATATATTTCAAATATAAAAAGAAAAACTGAAATGCATAATTACATTCTTAAACCTTTTCAAATACTTCTTACAGATTATGCTTCTGTTTATTTCTTTGGAACAAAAACAAAAAACCTCAAAACGTGTGCACACATTACGTTTTAATTTTCTATTTTTTTGATGCCATGTTTTTAAAGGAGTCTCTTTTTTTCTGATTTATGGAGACTCGCCCGTATTTTCAAATGCACACCTGCGAGAATTTAAATGATATAATGATGTGTCAGTCCAGAGCAGAGTAGAGTCCCTGATTTTAACCAGAGCTTTTTTTTTTTCTTTTTTTTTTTTAATGTCCCGTGCAGGCCTCAATTTCAATCAGATATAATCACGTACATACACACTAATTCGCACACGCACGCGCACACACACAGAGTCATCAGGTTAGTACTCACTTCTGGGACTTGACAGGTAACGGTCTTGTGGTTTGGATACCAATCAGTCTCTCAAAATGTTTACATTTTTCAGCGTGCTTTGACTCTCAGGTGCCCCTGTATTGATTGCTGCCCCATAATTAAGATCTGCCAAAATTAGAGCAATTTTATATGCCGAACACCCTCGCTCATGTCGACATATTTCCTTTATGCAACCTTTTGTCTTTAGGTTCCAGATGGGTGAGTTTTGTTTAAAAATCTTTAGTGATCCTACATTAATTTGAAATTGTACTTGTTTGATGTCTCCTCACATTTTTACTTGTACTAAAATAAACAACCACTAGGAAAAAAAAAGACTGGTATGATGCTGTCATTCAGGTGTATTTAGCTGGTCTTATGTTTGGGTGAATAGATATTTATGCTCCTGTTTTTTGGGGGGACATAACTAACACAGAACAGCTGTGTAAAGCGAAGGCTTTACACCATTGCACGTTCTGATATCTTCTTCGCGATGAAACGGAGAGGACCTCTGCTCCATGTTGCTCTCAGCCATGACTCCTCCAATGTTTACATGTTTACGCTCACAGTTTCCATCTGTTGTTTCTGGAACAATCAGCAGCAGGGGCCCAGAGAGAAGTCCGAGAAATGTCTGTAAGCCGCACTTAGCTGGGGTTTTGTGATTGGGAGGCTGGGCCTGATTATGCTTGACTAGGGTTAGGAGAAAGGAGTTGTTTTTTTTTTCTTCAAGGCCCTCTCAAGGTTTTTGATGGAGGGCCGGGGGACTCCGGGGACCAGCACAAGCGCTGCCTCAGAGAGAAGCCTCACTAAGGGTGAGATCAGTCATTACAGGCCTGTAATCCCACTCATGATTCGAGGGCCAAACTCACTAATGGATTTCAGATATACTAAATCAGTCACAAAGGTTCAGATTTGATTGAAATGATTTGGTTGATTAAGACAGAAACCTGTGTGTCTTACTGCCGTGAGGTCTCCAAGAGTGGAAATATTTCCTTCATGTTTTTTCTAAGTTGGTTCAAAATTATTTTTTTAACTTCTTTGAAAAAATCTTCACACTACTGAATTGTTTTTTTTTTTTTTTACAGACAGTAAAAAGAACAGAAAGTAGTGCTTTTTGAGTGGAGATGTTGCAAGGTTTTTATTGATTTGTATGTAAAGTTTTGAATGTTGCGTTGCATGCGTATACAATCCCCTGAGTTTATAGCTAATTTAAAACTATAATTAAAATAGTGCCTCTGCCAAAATGCACTGCTAGAAATGAACTACCAACCCCGTTGCAAGACCTTTGTAAGGTCTAACTGGATTTCTTTCACAATTGTCCTGTCTTTAGCTCCATCTATCTTTCCTTCTACTCTAACATGCTACACTGCTGAAGAAAAATCTTAGCAACCATCACACGATTATTTATCTTAGCATTTATACTTGTTTGTTCAAAATGCCTGACGGTCTTTAGCCTTCAATCCAGAGAATGCACATTTGGAACTCTCTTAGGTATTCACAGAACAAGCCAATTTATTCTGTGTGCAAAAATATACATTAGCGAAAACTGTTTAGTTGTCATACAGGACTTAATTGATACTAAAGGATTTTTATTATTATTCTTGGTAGCCATACATCATTTGGTTTGTCACCTAAAATCCTCATAAAATACACCGACGTCACAATATGTAAAATGTATTGTACGACTATTAAACTTTTATGAAAGGTTGAATATCCACCTTAATGGTTTTGACCTTATAAGCGTCAAATATTTGGAAAGTCATTACCTTCGAATATTTATCTTACATCATGTTTTCTCTACTGTTCAAATCAAAATTTTAATGAGATTTTATCAAAGTATCAACAAACCTGCTGCATAACGAATACTAAATAATCATTTTAGTAGTCAAAAGACAACTATTACTACTGAAAAGTAAAGCTAAACCCCTGAGGACAAGTGGGGGCTCTAAAAGAAAGGGTGATACTGATGACTGTGTGGATAGAGGGAGAAAGAAAGCAAAGAAACAGAGGCAGGATGAAAGGGTGTGTTAGTCCCTTGTGATGTGGCCGCAGACGTAGCGGGTCCCAGCGTCGGCCTGGCCCAGCGTCGGGTTTCCCCATGCCGGAAGTGGTGCGTTTCCCCTGGCGACAAGTTCTTCCTGCAAAATAAAGAAATCATTAGAAAGATGACAGCTGGGCCAAGCCAACACAAAACCCAGGGGGTAACTCAGCCTCAGAGAGCTGCCACCCAGCATTAGCTAGCTGCGCTCTGCTTCATCAGCATATCCTTGAGAGGGGAAACAATGCTGCCACCACAGCAGTGTCACAGTTTATCTCATTCTTCATTTTTCTTCATTTTTTTAAAATCTCTGATCTGAATATTCCTATTTTACATTCTTCATCTCTCTTAGTCACATCCTCCTGAGTTCTTCCAGTCCCCCCCAAGAATGGTAAGTGGGGGGTTTCAGCCTGCAGGCGGAGAAATATTCTGACATGTTAACCCCAAATCATACGTGATGAGTACAGAGCCGATGGCTCGAGGCTCAGGCAGTGACCCCTGGCAATCATGGCGTGTGGCAGCCACACTGGGGCCTCCGCAGCGGGACCTTCTGGGAACACACCGCGCCACATTCCTGCCCCGAGTGCTCCCAAAGCATTTCCTCCGCAGACCATCGCTTACCTCTGTCTGCCAGCCAATGGTAGCAAAAGAGCCAAAGGACTTAAACCCGCATTAAGGGAGCTCTCCTAAAAACCATCAGTACTTGACCTCAGACGAAAAGATTACACTGTACGGAACATATTTGAAGCTAATCTCAAAAGATAGTTTCATCTTTAGCTTAAAGGACTTAAAAAAGGGATGGCTTGATACATCCCTTGTAGGAAATTATACTATACTTTAGTTGCTTATTAGGGAGGCAGACGACCAAATCCATTTTTTTTTCCTTATTCACCTAGCTGTGGACTATTAAGGAAATTACCTCTTTCTGTTTGTGCATAACTATTGTAATTATTATGCTAGCTTGGTATTAATTTTGGAAGCTAACAGTTAGCATTGTGAAATCAGTATCCAGTTTGTATAAGAGAATTCTTTTGCTGATTGTCAGAAATAATTTATTTTTTTGGTTGGAAAATACACTTACTTTCTGTAAAGTCAGAACTTCACATATACTTTCATGTATAAACAATTTGCGAACCCTCATTGGGAAAGTTTTGAGTTTAATGGAGGCACACTTGTGGATATGTGCTAGGCAACACTTCAAACATACTGTTTCCTCGCATGTATCATGGAAAACTTTTAAAAATTCAGCCTAGAAGAGAATACTGGGCCTCCTCAGAATTCTCTTGGTCATCTCCAGTACAATTTCCAGGTCTCTGAAGATGCTAGTTTCATTTGTTCAAACATTTAGTCACTAGCATAAACACCAGGCAAACGTCCAGCCTTTATTCTGTCCATGAAGAAGAAGGATCTGAGTCCTGCAGATGTTTTCGTGTGAAATGTTTGTTTTAACCCCAGAAAGAGTCAGCATTTAAACTCACTAAGTCTTGTACATACATGGACCAAATTTCCATAGGAGATGAAGTATTTTTCTTTTCCAATGGCAACATTAAAGACCAAATTTGGAAATGCACTCAGGAATGAAGGACTTATTTTTTTATGTGTTTTTCCTGTAGTATGTAATGGCCTTGACAGAGAAAAAACAGTAAAATTTTGGAAAAGCCAGAACTGAAGACTGCAGAAGGGTTCACCTTAAGACGACTGTGAACAAGAGATGTCTTCAAAATCTGGGAGATTTGGAGAACTCTGCAAGGGAGCGGGTACAACATATTTGTTAATGGAGTCGGATTAAAGAAGACTGAAAGCTGTTTGTGAATCAAACAATACATTAAGAAAGTATTCTTTTAAAAGTGTCTAATTGGTATTTGAAACTTTTGAATTTTACTAATAGTTAATTTGTTGTTCGGTTGAATATTACACCATATGTGTCATGTTTAATGTCCTAATTCTTTAAATTAGAAAACCTGATCACTTAAGAAAGGTACTAAAACTTTTTAGCAAATCTGTTTTTACTAAAAAAGTTTTTTGCTTACGAAAAATGACCACATTGTCAGTGCTCACATTTAAAGTTTTTCTCAAAGTTGTGCAGCTATTTGGTTTTTTATTTTTAATTGCCTGCTTAATGCTAAAAGAGTCACATGCAAGTTAGATAAATGCTAACAGTGTAATAAACATGTCTGTGTCCGATGTGGGTGGAAGTGATGATCAAAACGTGACACAACTTCGCAGACACCTCCAGGTGCCACGACTCGGTTGCTATGAGGATTAGGAGTGACATAGGTTAACACCTGCTAGCGCTCACTCATGGAGATTAATGTGGCTGCTAGAGAAAGACACACAAAAGCACACACACCAACACACACATGCTAGACTGCTGTCCCCTCTAATGGGGACTGATAAAAGACAGGCTCCATCTCTTAGGAACAGGAGTGACTGGGCTGCTGGAGGTCAGCTCCACTGCAACCATTATCCTGCTGCTACATATTTGGCTAGCAGGCTCGGAACTCACAAACAGGGGGATTTCTCTCACCGAGTTGCTTTCAATACTCAAATCTCAAAACTGTCTCAGAAAATTGGTGGCTGCATGGTTTTATCTGTGGTGGCTGGTTATGAAAATATTTTTCAGTGAATCACTTTAGCTGACAGTGAAACAGATGTTGGCTGCGTCTGCTGGAAGTTCAACTCGCTAAAGCCGAATCAAAACTCAGACAAATGACATGCTAAAATGGCGGACATCAAGTCATACTTTGAGTACTTTGACTAAACAGAAGATACTGCATGACGGACAGATGAGCAGGCTGATAAAAACTGCTCTGTGGCCTGTTGACACGCTATAGCTCATTTCCATTGCTGATGTCTGAGCCAAAGGCCTTTGCGGTCACATCTCAGACTTATTTACACACACAAATGAGGCTGAAGGCAGAGGCAGACGTTGCTCCGATTGGAAGATTGCCAGGATCTACATTCGACAGAAGCCTCCTTCCCTGTGTCTTTTCTGGACTTCTGTATTCATTTCATAGAAAAGAAAGAAAGAAGATTTCTTACTTAACAAAATTCTAACCACAAAAAAAATACATATATATATATATATATATATATATATATATATATATATATATATATATATATATATATACACAAAAGTGTTTTCAATAATAAATAATTAAAATATATATTTACTAAGTCTATGCCAATTTTGCACAATCTTTTAAATTATAAATGTACCACATAGCAATGTGGTATTGTTTACTGCTATACCTAAAGTATACATAAAGTAAGAGATGGTTTGATCCAAAAAGGGTGTCAGGGATTGATTGAAATCTTAAAAATAGTCATGAAGTAATTTGGTTGATAATCCATCCATCATTGAGTTTGCTTCAGGCACAGACTGTGGAGTATAAAGGATTTAGCTTCCAACTGTCGAACGTAAAGTGGATACAAATGCATTCAGTCCTAATGTACAAATTTCCAAAGTGCTACATCCCTGCTGCTGACTTGACAGAACAACTCTGTGGCAGCAATAGATTACTGTTTTTTGCAATTGAGGTCTCTCAAAGGAAAAAAAAAAAACAGCATTTCAAATTTTATTATTGGAAATAGTTATGTTTATTCAAATTGATTTCATTAAACAAACTTTAATATCAGACATACTTACAGTATATCTCTGGAATGAATACAAAATACACATTTCAAATTAGGGTTATATTTATCATGCACACACACAAACACGCATCCTGAAACGCTGAGGTAATTTTCCATTTGCACTGGACCAATTAGTGCTAAACCTGTAGAATTGAGAAATCATTTCATAGAACCTAACTGGCAACACAAAACAGCACATCACCTTCTAATCTGGATAAATTTAAGAACAGATTGCAACCAAAGTCATTGCCATATATCTGGAAAGGACTACGACGGAGCTTTTGAAACTCCAGTGAATAAAATAATGTAATGTAATGTACATGTAATTACATGTAATGTAATGATAATGTAAAAACAGAACATACCGGCATTCCTTCTCAGGAGTGTCTGGTCTAACAAAATTACATCAAGGATCTGGAGGTAAATGGCCATAATTCAACGATAAGAAAAGAACTGAGCAAAACTTGTATCTGTAGAAGAGTTACGAATCCAAAACTACAGCTGACCAAAAAGACCCTTCTTTGGTTTTCCACTAAACATTCTGTTGAAAATACTCTGTTGACTGACCAGACAAAAGTATAGCTTTTTGAAAGATTACACTTACATCAAGCATCAAAAATACGTAGCATTTAAGAAAAACACAGCATCATACTAGCAACAAACTTAAAGAGCAAATCAAAGTGAAGGCATTGGAGTGGCCTAGTCAAATTCCAAAGTTAAATATAATTGAGATGCCTTAACATGGATTAGGTTCGACAGATCATTTCTCTTTGAATTCCTCTACCAGTGTATGTCCCAGAACTCTGACTATCAAATAAATTTTGGATTTTAAGTTGAGTATGATGAATTAAGGCAGGCAACCCCGTCTGCTTCAAACTCTTATGGATTCTAGACGGTCAAAACCCGCTGTTCAGATGATTCCAAAGCACTCACATGGTAGTATTTATGTAGTTTGTTCCAGACTTACTGTAGGGATAAACCAACATTTGGAAAGTTTTCCTCCTTTATATTCTTTTCTTTTTTAAGGTTCTTATGGCGATTTGTTTATATGTGCTATTAGCGGGTATTTATAGTTTAGTTTTTGCTCGCATAAAAGCGGCAATCTGTTTACTGGGCTCTAAATGTTTGGGATTTGAAAAACTTTGTCATCACAGTTAAACCCAGGAAAAGGATACAATGAACTTAATAGCAATGAATAAAGATCCATAGATACGCTTCATGGGCATTATGTTGGATGGAATCAAAGCCAGCTTTGAATACTAGAGCTAATTTGCGGGTTGGCATGATCTTCTGTGGAACGCATTTACTGCAGAATTTAAGGAAGTGCATTATTTTCTAATGACTTCGAGTAGGTAGAAAAACATAGATTGTCTGCCGGAGGATCCTTTGTCTTCTGCAGTGCTGTATGTTTATTTTAGAGAGGTGATCTGATTTCAGCTTAATGTAAAAGACCAAACCGCTCATGCCATAGTTATGAAAATAAGCTCATTCTGGTCATAATGGACAGTAATGCTTCTTTTTTTTTTTCTTCTTTTTTTGGGGAAAACTTCCTTCCATCAGCTAAATCAAGAACTGAGGAGCAACATAATATTAACAAGGGTTTTGTTCTTGTTAGTATTATAAATTGTTTTATTTTGTCATAATATTATGACAAAACAAAACAAGGGTTTTGTTCTGTCTTTTATAGAACAATGACAGAACTTTCTGATATTGGCAATAATTATCCCTATGATTAAAATGAATGTTATTGTAACTGAAAGGAAGTCTTGCCACAGTGCAGCCGTGCTATATGGACGCCTCCACAATGGCAAAAAAAACAATAATGAAGCTTTCTTTTATGGAACAGTCCTATGGATCTTGTGCACTTATTCCAGAGTTCCTTCTTTGTGCCTTTGAATTTTTCACATTGCACAAGAAGCACGAGGAGGGAAGACGAGACAAAGATTGGAGGTGGAAAAATGCCCTTAAGGCCTTAGGATGCATTGTTTTGTTCTCAATAAAAAAGGGAGGAGTGAGCGGAGCTGAGGCTGGGAATCACCCTTAGGGGTGAGGGTGGAGAGGCGCAGGGATGTTAAGGAACAAAGTCCAGGAGACATTCAGGTGTCGGTGTCACCTATTTAGGGGACAGAGCAGCCGGATCAGCAACACAAAATGCTGCGGGCTCTTGGATTCTGTCTGTGGTGGTGTGATCCTTATAGGGAGGAGCAGAGTCAGAGACTTTAAGAAGACAATGTGCATTGGGTAGATGTCCCTACCTATTGTGAAATGCTGGTGGTTCTTATAGTTGATTAATCTGATGGTGCTCTGGAATAACCCAGTTCTGTGTGTGTGAAAAAAATGGCTCTCTATTCCTTTCTTTATTAAGAAATGTTTACACATCAGTGTATAAAAAATATTCCTGGAATACAAACTGATGTAATAATAAAAAAATAAAAAAATAGACACCTAAGGTTAACATTGTTTTACAAATTTTTCTAAATACAGCAGCAATTACTTCAGTGAGACACAACAAAGCACCCTCAAATCATGATGCCTCCACCTAATTGCCCTTCACAGTTGGTATGAAGGTCATTTCCAGGAATGCCATATGTTGTTTAAAGCTGAGATATTTAGCTTTTACCAAAAATATTTTTTTTTAAATATTTGTTAAAACGGTCATTATGACAGTACAGGATGAGACGGAGTATATGTGAAAAGAATTCAAGCTCTTCTGCCTTCTTCCAGTGCTAACTACGGAAATACACAGCTCAGTCAGAAACAACCAACTAGAGCCAGGAGGGGAATCTTAGCATTATCAATCAGGCTCATGTATCCACTGCTCGCATCCTCCTTCTTGCTCTCTGCTATGCTACAGCTTCTTCCCGACAGCAGAGCTTGTCATCAATGCTCAGACTATTTAGCATGGCCACTGATGATGGCAAATAAATGGTAGGTTGTTTCTCTGTCATTAGCACATTAAGCAGCAAATCCACAAGCATGACTGACAGCACTAAGACCCTCCTCCTGGCTCTGATTGGTTGTTTAAGATTGGGACTATTGCATTTCTTCAGAGTGCAGTAGAAGCACTGGGAGGAAACAGAGGAGCTTTATTTTTTTCACAGATTATCTGATTATTATGCTATAACAACATTGTCACAGTTTAAATAAACATGTAAAAAAACCAACTTGTTTTAAAATAAAAGTTACTTATCCCAGCTTAAAGGCTGTCATGTCCACAGTTTTGTTGTTTGTCAGTCAGTTTTAGACTCATCTGTCCAAAGAACATTGTTCCAGAACTCATGGTGTTTTTCTATATTGGCAAAGTTTAGTCTGGCTTTTCTGTTTTTCCTAGAGAGCAAAGGTGTTCTCCTCAACAAAAGTTCAGCGTGTTTCTGATTAAGCATCTTGGCAATGTTTTGAATGTACTTCACTTGTAGAACATTTTCTGAACATACTGGTTATTTACTTTTCACATGACTTATTAGAAACACCTTTCTTAAGTCAGAAGGACTTTATGTAACACTAGGATGCATTTTTTTTCTTATATATAGTTGTTTTTTCAGCCAGCGTAAGCAAGAAAACGCATTGTGATACATTGTTTTAATGGTGCTGTTTTTGGATTTTCCGCAGTACAGAAATCAGCACCCTGAAATTATCTCTGGATTTATTTTTATCATGCACCATTACACAATGGTGCATTACACAAAGGTTAAACTTGCTCCAAAATGGATGCCAACCTGAGATTCAGTAAGCCTAGTTATTTTAGCAGTACCAAATCCTTTCTTCATTCTTGCTTGGACTGGGTGACTTACATCTGAGTTAATTTTACAGCAGTAATTCTTGTCTTTATCTCAATTTGTTTGGTGTTCTGCATTGGCGCACTTCATATCGCTATTTCCACACGCCTGTTGTTCATCTGGATTTCCTTCAGTTCATGAGAGCACTGAGATCTTGAAGGTTGGAGTGGTAATACAAGATTGCGCCTGTTGAATAAACTCATCTCTTCATTGAGACAGTCTCCACCTCACACTAGCATGCTTCCAACAGTTGTTTGGTATTGGTAGGTCTTTCATGGATGAAACACACATATTCAACTGAGCCCAATCCACAAATAAACAGCCTTTTTAAAATGGTGGATGAATTATTGCCAAAGAGCATTTTTACAAAAATCAAAGACATTAACCAAATAAAAAATATAAAAAATAGTTTTTGTCCTAAGTCTATTCAAACACTCAGTTGAAGTATGTTGTACCCATTAAAAACTTATTTTAGGATTGTATCCAAAAATAATATCATATTGCTTATGATGCATTCTCCACAAAGAAAGACATTTTCAAGTGAAAAGATATAGGCTGGAAAGGACATTGTAACTATTTGATCTGGACTATGATGAGCAGCAGATAATTGATTCAGATTACAATTTGCAGCCCTACTTTTGCCTCTGTCTCCCTCAGGTGTGACTCTTTTTTGTTTTGAGGTCTTGGCTAAGCCTTCTCCCATTTGCTATGGTGGTCGAGCATTTTCCGATGACGAAGTGGGGTCTAGAGTAATGGATCCATTTAGCAGTAATATTTCTTAATGGAAACAGCCTAATTACGACCGCAAATAACCACAAGCCTTCACAAAGGATTAAATATACAACCGAGGAAAAAAGACAGGGATACATTTTCCAAACGATGAAAAAGACAAAACAAAAAAAAAAACATCTGCAGTTGCTAAATTTAAAAAAAGAAAAGAAAGTCAGGCCAAAGGCTTGTTGGGAGAGAGAAAAATGCTTTGTCACTTTAGATTTCACAGGACTGGTTTGAGCAACAATGTTGCTGGTTTGGATTTCAAAGCCCTCAGGTTCCACAGAGCAAAAACAAAAACAAATATTTGTTTTGTGGTTTATTGTGTTTTAATATGGCAGCGAGATGAGACGCAAGCTGAAACCTGGAAAAAGTCAAAAGCAGCTGCGGAAGTCAACAAAAAAGTCCACTGTCTTTGACAATTACGAATAAGCCATGACTTAATCGTACTTTAGGAAAGATTTGTGATTTTGATTACTGATCAGGGCTGGTTATTTCACTTTTAATCTTTTGATTGTGTTACTCAGATACAGATTTCAGAGGGAAAATGGGAGTTTCATCTTTTTTTCCCCTCAAAGGATTTACTCCACTTAGCTTGCTCTGTCTTTTCTAATCCTTTCTTTACGGGACAGATGACCTCAGCCATCGAGCACAAACTGCCACTTCCAAACAAATAATTGCATTTATCCTGTTGGTAATTTCACTTGAGGTCTAAATAGAAAACCAAATCCAGGGTTATTATTTCTGGGTATGGCTGCTGGCAGGCCACCGTTAGTGGTAGGTATAGTGAAATGAGGCCACTGGGGACTCCTCATTGTGAATGAAGGCCTGCAATCATCACTCACCATCAGCCGTTACACGCCTGCCGCTGCTCTTACTTAGCACTACTGACTGCTATTGCTGATTCTTGAGTCGTGACCTATTTTTGTTCAAGCAACAGGTGATATGTTTGGCACCAACATGTTTTCGTACCCCCACACCACCCCCTGGGGGCTGTTAAGAAGTGCGACAACAGGATAGTTTTCTAAGAAAAGATGCCAAAGTAGAGATGGTCCTCTATTTCTACATCACAAGTTGATACCTTAACAGGACATTTCACAAGTCACACTCAGTCCTAATTAGTGCCAAACTTGTACAGTCAAAAATATCCCTTAAAGAGAACAACATGACAAGGTGAATTAGCACATTATGCCTTAATTCAAAGACATTCAAGATCAGATTAGAAACAGAGTAGTTAAGATCTATCAGTCCTGAGAAGGCTGGAAGAGCATTCCATAGTGAGAGACATTGTCCACAAATGGAGGAAATATGGAAAAAAGGTGAGCCCTCCTTGGAGTTTCCAAACAACCAAACTTACTCCAAGAGAGCCTTGGTGACTCGTCTAGGAGGTCACAAAAGAATCCAGAACATCCAAAGCACTGCAGCTTCTATTTGCCTCAAAGTTAGATCAGTAGTCTTAATTAACCCATAAGAAAGAGCTGGGAGGCAAAATAAGACCACTGCTTAACAGAAGGCACTCAAAAGTGCTTCTCACACTTGTGGAAAAGCAGCTTGATTATCCCCAAGACTTTTGGGAAAATATTCTGCAGACTGGTGAAACAAAGATGGAACCATCTAACATAAAACTTAAAAAAAATTTCAGAAACGACCGTTATACCGACAGTAAAGCATAGTGTTTATAGTTTGATCATATGGGACTTCTTCAGGACTTATCACAACTAATGGAACCAAAGAGTCCACTCTCTACCATAAAATCTGGAAGTAAAATGCTCAGCTGTCTTTTTGTGACTTTCAGCTCAATTGCAAGCCCTGCAATGTTGCTGAATTAAAACATTTCTGCAAAGAAGATGGATCCAAAATTCCTCCACAACAATATAAAAGACTCATTAATAGTTATTGCAAAGACCGAATGGCGGTTATGGTTCAGTCAAAAATTTGCCAAGGGTAGACTCAACCATCTCCTCTTAATCAGTTAAATCATTATTTTAAAACAGACTTATGTTTTTACTCTGGTTATATTTGTCTGATGTTAAAATAAATTTCAAGATTTTAAACACTTAAGTGTGACCAAAAAAAAAACAATGTATATGCGGCACAACTTTGGCGTTAGAATATTATTTTTAACTCTGGCAAAACGTTCACATGATCATCTCAATAAAAGACATCCATCTCTGATTTTGTTTGGTAAAATGAATCCAGGCTGGACGGCCGGCGGTAATCAATCCAGCACTGTTTAATTTGCTGTCAGTTTGCGTAGCACAGAGCTGTCTGTCTCGCTTTGCTGGCTTTTGTTGACAAATGCTCGGCTGACTTAAAAAAAAAAAGGAAAAAAAAGGATCCATTCAAATTAGGCAAATCCCTCTTTCCTTGGGTCGTCTGATGAGAGTTGTGCTGCAAAAATAAAACTCGACAAAGGAGCATGAAAGTTCAGTCAAGTCATTTTCCTTTCCACCTTAAATTATATATCACCGGTGTCTATAAACAAAAGGCTAGCAGCATCACAGACTGGGTTTGGGTCTTTGGGCACACCTGGACTTGTTTCTGCTCTGCACCTGCCTGACTGCTTTCACAGTAAACTTCTGCCGACCTGTCATTTACATGTGGGCCACATCCTATTCAAATGCCTCCGTCTGAGCAGAGGAGCATTTCAAAACAGACACCCCGCTGACCTGGAATTATGCACCGATTTGGATGAGGTCTGAGCAGATGCAAAAATTATAATAATCAAATTAATGCCGCTGCAAGTAAACTTTCATTAGCAGCTTCCTGCAACTCCTGCCACTTTTTCATGGTTTATCTTTTGAGCATTACTCCAGCCCAGTGAAAACAGGTTGTGAATCAACTTCCATCTCTTGCCAAAGATTCTTGGTTGGATTAATATGCGGACTTAGACTGAGCCATTCTAACATGTGACTACACTTTGCTCTTAACCAGGGGTGCCCAAAGTCGGTCCTGCACGTTTTAGTTCTCTCTCTGGTGGCGTTTACAACCTTTTCAGCAAGTCAATGTTCTTCTTAGCCCTTCTAATGAGCCATCAAGTGCGTTAAACCAGGGAGAGAACTAAAACATGCGGGATGCCAGCCCTCGAGGATCGACGTTGGGCACCACTGCTCTAAACCATTCTGTAATAGATCCGGTTGTACGTTTAGCATTGTGGTACTACTGGGAAGTGAACACTTACAGTCCAGTAGAGTTTCCTGCAACATTCAGCTTCCTTGATAATTTAAAGTATCCCCACAGCATAATGCTGCCATGACTATGTTTCACTTTTGTAATGTGTATTTTAAGACATCTGTCACACACAGCTTTTGCATGTAAGCAAAAATAAATAAATAAATAATACACCTTCTTCTACAAGTTAGCAAGTTCAAAGTTTAGGATACTGTTTTACAAAGTAACTTATGAAGTTCTCCCTTAACTGGTTCAGTGCATTCCTCAGTTCTGGTGGTTCTGCTTGATCATTGTAGAAAACTTGTGAGGTATTTTACAGAACACCTTGACTAGCTGGGTAACTTACACTTGACTAATTAGGTAACTTCCGAAATCATTTGGATGCACTAAAATCAGAAGCAAGTATTAAGGGGGTGAATACAAATTCATGTCACACTTTTCAGATTTTCTTTCTATTTTGTATTAATTTTGGTTGATCTCATTATATTGAAATAAAGTACAATGAAGTTTGTGGTTGTGGTGTGACAAAATGGGGTGGGAGTTAAAGGACTATGAATACTTTTCCAAGCCACTGTGTACACTAATGTGGCAGAACAGTTTTTGCCTTGGAGTCTAAGTCTTTATTAGAATCTTATTCTTTATTTTCCACCATGTGGGAGATTACAGTGGAAGCAGCACAATTGGACAAACAAATCATACTCCAATCCAGGATGCTTAGACTATAATACCATCATGCTTAACTACAAACCCAAGCAAGAACAACAAATGAGTCACAGGAGCTGTGCATTATCTGGGTTAAACATTTCCAGGTAAAGGTCTTTTACAATGCTGAGAAATCAAATATACTTTGAAGCTACAACTTTATTCAAAGAAATGAACTGTTTATATTAAGCACAACTAGTACAGTGGCCGCTCTCTCCTGTGAAAGTGATCACATCTTTACGGCTCCTGTCGCTGCTCTTTACAGATCTGTTTCCCAGAGGTATTTGATGAGGAGAGCCAAAGCAGGAGGAAGTGTGGGTCTACAGCCTGCATGTTAACAATGGCTCCCCTCAGACCCCCGGCCCAAGCCCAGCCAGTCATGCAACACCATGGAGATGTTATTGACCTCAAGGTTAACTCTCCTCAGGTAAGCCTGGGAGATAATGGACAAAGAGCAGTTCTTTTACAGGTGGAGTGACACGGCATATCCGCGCCGCGTAGCTCCTCTCGCATTGACAGATTTTCTAATTCACTGCAGATTCCCATAAAACTGGGTGGCCAGGGCCTGCCCTGTCCAACAGAAGGCCCATTCATGCTGGGTGGGATAAGGGGCCTGGCCAAATTAACCTGGATTAATTTAACAGAGCAAAAGGTCTTTACATCCGAATAAAATGAAGATCAATAAATTGAATGTCTGGGTCAGAATGTCAAGTTGCAGCTATGATCAGCTTGCATACGGGGAGTTACGTTCCTTGGCTCATACAGGGCTCCCAAAAAAAAAAGAATCCATGAGAGAGCCTTAATTACTTTATTCTGAGGAAGAGAAGTGCTTCCATGCCTCTCTCTTTACATGCTAGAGTTGTGCTTCTATAAACATGCTCATGTCAGTAAAGAATGCTCATTTTTTTCTCTCATTTGGCCTTAGGATTAGTTACTGCAAAAGAAAAGTCATCAAAGAAACCACTCGGAGATGTTTGTATTCCACACTAAGAATAATTACTTAAATGTATGATTTATGTCTGTCAGGATTTTACACAATTTCCTTCAGTTTTTATTCAAATTGAAGGCACTTAAGAAAAGATTTCATATTTGCTACGAATATCATTCTGCATTTGCGTTCCAACGGAACGAACTAAACCTGAACCGCATCGTGTCATTCATTACACAATCAATTATCCAGTAAGGTCAGGCTTGTACAGAGGCCATCTCATCACGCAGCCATTAATATCTAAACAGTGTCTGCCTGGAGATGACATGCAGGACAATGGAAAGAGGGCCTCAGAAATGACCAAGTAGTCTTACCTCTAGCTGTTAGCAAATTAAAGATTTAAAGACACAGGGGTCCAAAATTTCCATTACAGAATGTCAAGCAGGTGAGACAGTATTTCTTTGAGGTTTGTTGTATTTTTAAGTCAATATACAACATAGTTATTCATTTTGAACTAAAATTTTTGATGTTAGTTTTAGTGAGATGCAACAGGTACAATGCTTGTCTTGATTTTGGACCTTATTCTTCTCAGTCACTGAGATTTCATTGGAAGGAAACATCTTGTGTTGGTTTGTTCTCAAAAAAAACCCCATATACATATATATATATATATATATATATTTTTTTTTTTTTTTTTTTTTACCAGATAACGACTATATAAACTATACTTTTAAAATTTACAAAACTTTGCTTTTATACAGTGTAGCATTATTACTTTGAAATTAAATGGACGTCATTAGAGAAGCAATGTCTAGCTATTTAGTGCATATGTAAAACACAAAATAAGATTATTTTTGATGTAATTAAACATTTTTATCAATAAAAAACTAATATGGTGATAGAAAAATTCAATTTATACAAATTCCATTTGTATGTTGGTCTATGACAACTAACCTTGTGCACACGCTCTTTTAAGGCCTTCCTTCCTTCATTAGCTTGACTCCTCATGAGAATTTATCCCAAATCTCCAAACTGAGATCTCTCTCAACACTGTCCTTGGTAAGAAAGTAGTTGTAATTTCAGCACCTATCCCAAAGTCAAAGAAATACCCAACTATTTATTTCTTTTTTAATGTATCTTTTAAAAGTATCAGTGTTTTTACACACATTTTTTCATTAACAGTGTATTTAGCTTGATGAAGACAGTTTACAAAAAGTCTGTAGAGTTTTCTCTAGCTATTTAGTGCATATGTAAAACACAAAATAAGATTATTTTTGATGTAATTAAACATTTTTATCAATAAAAAACTAATATGGTGATAGAAAAATTCAATTTATACAAATTCCATTTGTATGTTGGTCTATGACAACTAACCTTGTGCACACGCTCTTTTAAGGCCTTCCTTCCTTCATTAGCTTGACTCCTCATGAGAATTTATCCCAAATCTCCAAACTGAGATCTCTCTCAACACTGTCCTTGGTAAGAAAGTAGTTGTAATTTCAGCACCTATCCCAAAGTCAAAGAAATACCCAACTATTTATTTCTTTTTTAATGTATCTTTTAAAAGTATCAGTGTTTTTACACACATTTTTTCATTAACAGTGTATTTAGCTTGATGAAGACAGTTTACAAAAAGTCTGTAGAGTTTTCTCTCATTTTTGTAAATCTATAGAATTATTTTTAATTGTTTAATGTTGTTTTTAAAATTTGAAAAGAAAAAAAAATCTAAAGAGAATTTGCTTTGTGTTGATCTTTCCCCTCAACTATCAGTCTTGCGATGCCCACGGTGACTTTGTAAATGAAATACCAAAGTGGTTGCTGCCAGCAGGATACTTCCTCAGATTAGCAAGGCTGTTTACACAGTCCCCTGGTAATCTGGGCCACAGGGGACATACCTGTACTGTGTCAGAGGCTGAGCTAGAGTTACAGAGTGTAACCAACCAGCCATAACGGCCAACACCAGAATAAGATCTAGAGAGTCCGGGGGAACTGGCCGGGATCCAGTAGGGTTGGTACTGGGTACTACCAGTCTTCTCCCCCCTTGGCAGAAAAAGAGGAGGAAAAGAGAAGTGCTGTGTTTTGTTTTCTAAGAGATATTTTTGCTTGTTAGCTTTGGATCTACGTATAGGGAAAATACATTTATGCGCACAAAGACAAAACTTTCCATCAGGTTAAAAACAAATAACCATGATTTATGATCTTGGACAATTACTGCACACAGGTAGGCCAAGCCTCTTTGTGTGGGGAAGGATGTGGATTTAATGGATCTGAAGGGAATAATAGTAAAAGGTAGCTGCCATGTTTGAACTGCATGTATTATAATTGGACACACATGCACACAAATACAAACACACGCCTACGTGTACACACACTCCCATATGTTTGTGAGCATATATTCCCCAGTTTTTTTCTTGGTCCCTCCCTCTCTCTCTCTTTTCCCCTCTCTCGCTCTCTCTGTCTTTCTTTCTCTCTTTATCCTTCAGCTGCTTCCCTCTACAAACATAAGTCTGGGAACAATGAACAGGGATGCTGACCATCTGTTCACCTGCAAACAAACACACAAGATGCCACTTTTAACTCGGGTGCATTTGGAAAACTATGTCTAGGTTAAAACCCAACTGATGAACTCTATCAGTAGGTAAATCATTGCAGCTCAGCATAGGCTAAGCACCTGAGTTGATTGGCTCCCTTCCTCCATATGTTGCCACAGGTAGAATATGGAAAATTAAATTAACTTAGGTCAATATTCCTTAAAGCAAACATTAAACTCTCTTTCTCAGTGTTCCTCTAGGGCAGGGGTCTCAAACTCCAGTCCTCGAGGGCCGCAGTCCTGCAACTTTTAGATGTGCCTCTGCTGCACCACACCTGAATAGAATAATTAGGTCATTAGCAAGGCTGGGAGAACTGATCTACACAAGGAGGAGGTAATTAAGCCATTTCATTCCAGTGTTTTGTACCTGTGGCACATCTAAAAACTGTAGGTCTGCGGCCCTCGAGGACTGGAGTTTGAGATCCCTGCTCTAGGAGCTTAGTGCACCAAGATTTTCAAATAATTTAATCTTAAATCAACACAAAGATAATTTATTGCAACAAAAAAATCACACTTCTTCAAAAGTTGAAAACAATCTAATATATGCATGCAAAAACCTAATTAGTTTGTTGAGTAGTTGTTTTTTTGGGGGGTTTTTTTAAGAAACACGGATCTATCAAAGATGCAAACTTTTCTTCCTTCTGTGAAGGAGAAAAGATTGATGTTTTTTTCTAGAAATAAAACTCTGAAGAATGTGAAGTGCCAATCCCTTTTAAAACCAGCCTTCACTGTAAGTAGACTCACAAATATTACATGTCGTTTCTCTATTGGTTGGCTGTGAACAAAAAGTGTCACACCCATTGTTTTTCAGGAAATAGCTCAACTTCAGATTAGATGGAGGGTGTCTGTGAACAGCAGTTTTCAAGTGTGGATTCTCAGTTGGACTGAATTGAATTTCATTAGAAATATATTAACCAAAAGTGGTTGTGTAATTTACTTTCCCTGTTGTGTATTTTATATTTATTTATTTATTTGCATTTGTAACAAGAAGTTGTTGGGGGGTTTTACCATTAGTTATCAATTATGCCTACAAAAAAATCAATGCTTGGAAGCATTTACCACACCGCTGCAGCTGAACAACAGAGAGCAGAGACATAAGCAATGTGTAGTAATACTGCTAATGACAAAGATAATGATGCCATCGCATCTCCGCCTGCCCAACGTCTTCATAATGGGAGAGCAGAGAAGGGCGTGTTCAACAAGCTGGAGAGGCTGGAGGATGATTCTGGAGTAAATCACTTGTGGAAAGGTGAAATGTGGCCAGCACGAGTCGACCTAATCCATGCCAGACATGTGCAGAACACCAGAGGAGCAGGTGCAAACAATTGAAGCAGCTGTCAGTGAGCTGCCGTGATCTCTTTTGATATCTTAATTGTTAGTCAATCCAACAGCAATTTTGGCAGCGTTGCCGTCAGCCCCAGGACTTGCCCTCGCTCAGCTCCCATCTGTCAGGGGGCTTGCGGAGCTCTGGTTGTTTTGTAACGGAGGGTCCATCTCCTCTGGATGTGTGTGTCCGGGCCGTCGAGCATCTCGGAGGGAAATCGGGCTTGATTGCTGCCATTTCCGCTTGCTTTGGTGGTTTGGGTCGGGGTGCAGGCTTATGCTGATAATTGCCATGTTTCAGGACTACTGGAATTCGTCGAGCCTCCAAGCTGAACCGAATCCCCCCTAACCCCTTGTCTGTTCAATACACCCAAAACATTGTGATTAGCATAAGAGCAGAGTGTGTGTCAGTACAGATTTAGGCCTACAACCTGAGACTCTCCAGAAACTTCCCCACCATAGAGTCGTAAGGACAGCGGTAAGTAGCAGCAAAGGCGCTCAATCTCCACAACAGTGGGATCGCGCAATCATACAGGATGCAGCTCCATAAGGAGTATATTGGCTAATAGAGTTCCCAGGCAAAGGTAATGCTCAAGAAAAGGTCAAAAACGTTTTCTCATGATAAAAAGCAAGACTGCCATTCACATGTACAAACACACATTCACAGACATCCAAGAGGCGTCATTATGAAGAGATAACTCACAGTCCAGCGACAGTGTGGGACCTGCCGCTGCTCATTCAAAGCAAGATGAGTCTTTACTCTCTGCCCTGCCTGACCCTCTCGATGATTTATGTGGCCCCGGTAAGCCGCTTCTATTTGAGGGGGCCCTGGGAGGAATGAAAGTGTTAACAGTGGGACGTTGAGGACGCTTGGGTGCGATGGGGAGAGTTATGAGTTTTCTCAGCTGAGCGTCCAGCTTTAGGTTTCTGACATTGTTTTTATCTTGGTGAGGGCGGGAAGAGCAGGACTAGTAAAATGTTGTGAGGAGGCAGGGAGTGGGGAAGGGGTGAACAAGAGGATTGGAGGTGGGGATGGGGGTGTTTCCACAGGGCCTGCAGGCTTGAACTCCACAGCTGAACCACTGACCCTAACCATCCATCAGTGCTGGAGTGAGACAAGGCGGGGGTAAGGGTATGCGACAGGAGGGAGTAGAGTCAAGTCTAGGGCTGGTGACTGGGGCCGAAGGGGCTATAGTGGGTGTTACTTCATTGGAGGGACAAGCCACACAAAAAGTAAAAGTCAGTCTACTGTGAAAAGATGGAGACGGTAAAGTCCAAGTTTTTTGTTTAGAGTTTAACCATTACATTTGAGCAAGATTTAAGACTGTATCTAGCTTACATTCTTGATAAACTGTTCTTATTATTTCAGTAACACTTTATGCCTTATTAAGGGTTAGCGACAGTGCTAATGCTGAAGTCCAACTGGCTAGCAAGCTGAGCTTCTGGACTTTGAGGATGTCATTGACAATGAACAACACAAATTAGCTGCAGTTGTCAAGGAAAGCATTTAGGTTTTCAGAATTTTTCTAAGGTTTATTACTATTTCAGTCTTTTTTGTGTTAAATGGTACAAGAACAGTGTTAATGCTGAAATCCACCTTGCTAGTAAGCTGAGCTTCTTAACCCCAAAGCGGTCTTTGCCAATGCATGAGTCCTATATGCTGGGGCTGTCAGGGATAAAGTTTGTATCCCATTGTTTTCAAACTGATTTCAAAAACGTATTCCCATTTCCATAAAATTTTATGCCTTAAAGCTAACTTTTATAAAAAATAATATATTTCTTGCATATCTGTTAAAACTGTCACTATATCCCAACAGTAGAACATTATACAGATAATCTGTGGAAAAAAAAAAAATCAAGTCTCTCTGGCTCCTCCCAGTAGACCTACGGCCATTTTCAGAAATGCATTGCTTTGGTCAAAAACAATCAGAACCAGGAGGGAGGACTGTCTTTGCAGTGTCAATCATGCTCATGTATATTGCTCACACTCTTCCAACATTCAGCTCATATCGCTGTTTAAGCTAAAGATTGCCGGTGTGCTGCAACTGTGCCAATGGTGGAAAAACAAGCTAACATGGCAGGAAAACTGTTGATTTCTCAAGTTCTTGGTAGTTCTTGTGGAGGGAGGGCTGTGGCACAGCAGAGTAAAGAGGAGGGACCTGTATGCTTGTTCAAAATTTCAGTCTAAGTTCATGGTTTTTTTCAGAGCTCCCTGCTGCAGTTTTAGCTATTTTAGCGACAGCACTAATGCCAAAGTCAAAGTTGCTAGTGTTTACTAATGAACAGCACATCTTCCCTCCAAATAGAGGATTTCCACTGACATCTTTTTTTGTGGCTGGTTAAATAACAAAGAAAATGTGTTAACATTTTTGACTTTGTAGCATGAACAGTAACCCTGTAAGTCATGCTGGACAGCTTCCAAATAAAGTCGGACATTATTTGACATCTTTATATGTATGTTGTCTTTAATACGTATATCAACTGAAGAAAAATTTGCTTTAGGGATTAGCGAAAGCAATTTTTTTATATAGCTATCTATAAAAAAGAAAAAAAGCAAAGTGTTTACGATATATTCTAGTTCGTTTCTCAGAGTGACGGAAATAAATAAAAAAGGTGTTTTTGAATCAAAATTCATTCACTTGGAAACAGACAAATCATAGGTTTGGACTCAACTGTATTTTTATTTAAAATTAAGACAGAACAAGTGGCGGAAATACTACTTGGTTTTTGAGTGCTTCATTTAGCAGATCTAAATTCAAAAACCACCTGTCTAAGAAAACAAAATATGATTTGATTTGATTTTTTTCCGGTCCAGAATTTTGTCTGAGCTCAAAGAGCAACTACAACCCTCCCCCCAGCTGAGCTTTCAGCTGTTGCCCACCACTCACTGTCACTTTGTTCCACACACCCACACACACAATGCAAAGCCAAAGGTAGACTGGACCCCGACATTCATCCCTCAGAGGAGACCTGGCCCAAAGCCAACAAAGCCTGAACTGGGGGCCCCCGTCGCAATGACAGACTAAAAGGAGCACTAATGGTTAACTATGTGGAAGAGTTCACGGATGACCGTTTTAATATTATCCAGTTTGGAACTCCGTGACACATATTCCAGTTTCACAAGGAGCCAAACACGGAGCCTTGTGTCAGTGGCATTAGCAGTTAAAGCGGCGATTGTGTTTGTCTGCTTCACACTGTGTAAAGACAGCTCAGAGGATGAAGACGTGCTGCGGGATGAAGTGGCAGGAGGGGGAAGCGAGATGGGAACCAAAAGAGTTTATGGCCCCTCCAGTTAGGATATGGCACTGCAGCACGGACAAATCCATGAGCAAGCGAAACCACTGTTTTAAATAGCAGGTATCTGGTGTCAGCCTGCCCTGAGAGAGGCCTTCTCTATCAATATGTTCCTTTGCCCTTGTCTGCTCCTGATATCTTTATCTTGTCAGGACCTCTCCTGTATATTCCACCTCAATGGCTTCCGTCTGTGCAGATGGAACCCTGCTGGTCAATCCACCATAGTTGCTCGAGGCTGGGCCCGGACCAGGACAGAGTTCGGCCCTTGGTGGGGGGGAGAGTAAGATGCTGCGGGGCTGAGCTGAAGGCAGTCTCATGTCAACCTGTTGTCTGCAGGGGCCTCATTACACAGACGCCAATGGAGAAGCTTTTAGAGGGTAATTAGACCATTATAGATAGTCAGGGGAATAAATCAGCACTCGCTACATCCTCCAAATAAATGAGATGTCAAGAAGAGCAGCTATTCTGCTCAGTTACTGTGCACAAATGCTTCCTTTTTTGTCTTTATCCGGCAAATCCATAATTTTGCTTTGTATGTCTAAACAAAAACAGATTTTTTTATGCACTTTTTTCATCTTGCAGATTTCTGTCCCTACATTTCTAACATGTTGACACTAACTGGTACAAAAGCCTGGTGGCGAGAGGAAGCCTCCGTCACTATTTCCTGTAATTTCAAGCTTACCCTGAGATGAAAATGGGAGCGGGATTGTGGGAAATGACAGATGCGGCTCGGGAGGGCCATTGAAGAGGTCATGTGTCATCACGGGGTCGCACATGTCCTTTGAGGAGAAGCCGACGGGGAGGGGCTTAGGGGAGGTTTACCTTCCCACACTAACCTGGCGGGACAAAGCCTGGGAACGGGGACGAGGCAGGCATCACCAACAACATCATCAGAAACCTCTGTCACTTCCCCGACTCTCGGCATAATCTCTGCATTCAACTAAAGACGTCTCATATGTTACACCAATAAATCATGGCCATCATATGTTGTACCGGCCAGTTTTTTTTTTTTTTTTTTTGACAGACAGGCGCCTGCTCTGTGTTTCATCCCTTTCTCCCTCTTGCCTTCTCTTTCAGTCTCTTACAATAATTTGATGTGTGTGCGCATGGGTGTGTATGCTTGTGTCAGTGGGAGGAAGAGGGAAACCTATGTGTGATTTTAATAGCCATCAGTTACTTACCTGCTCACATATGATACCCCTGCAGCCTGCTTGGACAGATGGCTATTACTTTCCAGTTGTGAAAATCAAGCCTTTATAAACACAGGCAAGACTGAGATGCACTGGACCAAGTGCAAGGTCCCTCTGATAGATAGTATTCGGCGGTGTGTGTGCGGGGGTGTGTGATGGGGTGTGAGGATGAGGGCTGATTCTCTGGCGTCTGTCATGCACGGCCTATCCTGTGGAAATCATTAAGTAGGAGCATTAGGCCGTCACTTCCTGGCAAAGTATGCAAGTGAGATGAGTGGCTTTATCACTTTCCAGGACAGGTGGGAACTTTATTGGAGGCAGGGCAGAATTGGAGTCTGATCAGAAGGAAAAGTGAAAACAGATATTCAGCCTTGATTGCTCTGTGTTTAATTGAAGCACTTTTCTTTTGTGGACTTTTACAAGTTTGAAGCCAACGTTTTAATTCCATTAAACCGAATAACGCATAAGTCTGTTGGCATCCTGGTAAAAATGTGCAAAAAGCCTCATGATAAATTGATCTGGAGGATAATCGCATGTTAATCTGTGACAATTTTTTAAAGCATAACCCAACCTTTAATTTGAGAAGATTAACTTTGGAGGTATAATCCCATAAGTAACTGGGAGCACAATTGTTGTTACCCCTGCTGGTGATTATTTTTATCACCTTTTCCCAAGAATAATGCAGCTTTTTCCATTAGAATGGAGCAGACAGACAGAAGGATATTTGATCATTCCTCTTTGCCCAACTTCTGATCTTCCACAGTCTGATCCTCTCTTCTTTTCAGCTAATGCTTAGATTTTTCTTTTTTTTTTTTTTAAGTTTTTATTGTGTCTAGTGGCCTTTATTTGAGAGGAGGTCAGAATGGAAATTGGGCAATGAGACAGGGGGAAGACATGCAGCAAATGTCATCAGGCCAGGACTCGAACCCATGACCGTCGCATAGAGGACCAAAGCCTTCATACATGGATCGTGCTTTACCCCTGAGACACCACAGCCACAGGTTTTTATAATATTTGTGTCTGAAAACTGAGATGACCATGAGGAAAATGGACTATTTCTGTGTTAATTTAGCAATATGCTTTTCGCCATTATTCTGACAGATTTTCAGCTTACCAGCAGTCAGTAAGTTTATACTACTTAAATGTATTTTGTATTTAGTACAAGATGCTGTAAAAGAGAAACAAGCCCACATCATCACACATCCTCCAGCACATTTAATAGCAGGCACACGGTTATTTTCCACTTATTCAGTCTTTGCTTCA
The DNA here is from genome assembly GCF_003331165.1 of Xiphophorus hellerii. Taxonomy (NCBI): domain Eukaryota; kingdom Metazoa; phylum Chordata; class Actinopteri; order Cyprinodontiformes; family Poeciliidae; genus Xiphophorus; species Xiphophorus hellerii. Next base: position 12,969,104 of record NC_045692.1, read on the forward strand.
TGCCAAAGAAGCAAAGAGTGTTTGCTGCCACAGCACACCGTTCCTTTTAACGTGATACAAACAATATCCACATTTAAAATATACTTGAGTACTGTGCGATTTTTTTTCTTTTAAATTTATTTCCAGTGCCAGATTGAAGAGTTTATATATATATATATATATATATATATATATATATATATATATATATATATATATATATATATATATAGCAACTTTTCCCTCCCAAAATAAAATATATATGTAGTTACAAATACTAAAATACACAGCCTTACAGGGGCAACTCTGACGTGCAGACATCCTTCTGTAATTTTGGTGTCATTAATTGTGGCCACCTCATGTTGGGCTGAAACACAAGCCGCTCCGCGTCTTGAAACTCTAGATTCCTTTTAGTGTCAAGGTTGGCCCCGCCGTGTTGCCTCTCTCATGGAATCTGCAGTCATGTGACTCGAACTGCAGCGTCCCAAAACTGCTGAGGTTATTGATCACGGCTCGGCTCGCTGCGGGACATTTACTGTATAGCCCACTTTACCGCACACCAGAGGGCTGTGTGCGGGGATCATATCTTCTGCTGCAGCCCACAGTCGATCAATGATAATCTGGTAAATAATTCACAACGGGATGGCCTGAATAATGTTACATTTATTATTATTATTATTATTATTATTATTATTATTATTATTATTATTATTATCAATTAAATATTTATTTTCATATGATACAATATTTTTCTATTTCTTTTTTTAAAAATATCGGGGGGTTCTATTTTTGTATATTTTATAGCACAGACTGTTAAGGAAATTAAATCATTTTACTTCTGCCGAAAAAAGTAGAAATTACACTAAACTTGTTCACCACACACTTATTTCACCACTAGATTAGTGCTTATTACATAAAGTTGTCTATTTATTTTTACATGATGACAATACATATTAAAACATGTATTTTAGTTTTATTATTATTTATTATTATTAGTAGTAGTAGTAGTAGTATTTTTTTAGTAGTATTAAATTGTCTTAGTATCAAAAAATAACCGCAGCATTAATTTGTGAACGTTCATCATTCAAATATATTTCATTCTTTTCTTTCTTTCTTTTTTTTTTTTTTACTTTTTCCCTTTTTCTCATCTTTTATGCTGTGAGCGATGAGTATTCATTTACTACAGTAATCCTGTTCTGTCGATATTATAAGCTTGCTGTGGTTGGGGGGGGGGAAAAGACGTTCGTCACGAGCTGAAAGGTTTTCATTAAAATCCTAATTTGGCAAAGGACTGTTTGTTTGAGACTATCTGAAGCTGTCCTCTCGGTTAATTGGTGAGGAGAGCATATGAGGGCAGTGAGGCCGATCAGGTGTCCCTCTGTGGCTGCTGGCCTCCGCTTTGTACAGCGGCACTCGGGAAGTCCTGTCCTGGAAGGCCGAGGCCGCGCAAGTCTGGAGGACGCGTGTATGTACACCTATCGCCATCTCGTGGACACGCAGGGAAGCAGACAGCGTCGAGCTCACTGAGCTCAAACGGCAAAATTATTTCACATAATTTTTGCAGTTGCGAGAAAAAAAACTAATACGAGTCAGGCCAAGCAACTCATTTCTACTTTTGAGTAATTACATTCATCTCATCAGGTCTGGCCACAGAGACATTCTTGTTGCAGTTGTGCTTTTTTTTATATTTTCTGCAGCAATTTAATTTACAGCCAGTGAACAAACTTTATAATTAGCTATAATTTGTGAAATAATATTTAGCAAAAACGTTATGTCTAAATTATTACTTCTAACATGAGATTGGATGAGGCCACCAGGTTGAACGAGGGTTGGGGCCTCATGTCCAAATAAGCCCATAAGCCAACACAACATGGTGATATTGGTTTTAAATTGCCAAAGCGTGATTGTGTTGTGCACTTGACACGCCTCATGATTTGCTATTAGGCCAGCAAATAAATAGACTTAATTACAGAATGATTTACAATATGCTGCACTTTTAGTTTTAACTGAATGTTCATTCTAATTTTTTTTTCTTCTTAGCCTCTTTTCGAGGATGCTGCATTTTCAGTTAATTATTCTCCTCTTGTTCCCTCGAGTCTTCGCAGTGTAAATTATGTCTCTTAGCTGCTGCTCCTGGTTTTATTTGTGCTCAAGTTTTCAGATTCTCTGCTGCTTTCTTTCTTTACAGTTTCGGCTTTGCGCTCAGACTTTTATTGAACTTCCTCTTGCTCCTGTTTAGTTTGGGTCCAATCAAAAAAAAAAAACTGATGGTATGGGATTTATTCCATCTTTAAATTATAACTTCACATTAATTATTAATTAAACAGGATTTTTTATAAATTATGGTATCCCTGTCTTATTTAGCTTCTGACTTGTGTTGTTTCAGTGTAGATGAGGTAGAGCTAGGATAGAGAGGCAAGTCAAGTTAACTAGCATATTTTATTTGATTCACATTAAAAGCCTGTATGAAATATGATTCTAACTTGGAAACAAATAGCAGAAGTATTTAAAGAACAAAGAAATTTGAACATGGAATTATTACTTTCAAAATAATCATATCACACTATAATCTTAATAAAAAGAGGAAATAAGAATACACATTTCCAAAGTATTCTTATTTGTTGTTCATTTTGAACAACTTTGCCTACATGTAAAATCCAAATCATATCCTAGGAAAAATTCTAATGCAGAAAAATGTATGACCTACAAAATAATGAGAAAGACTTTGAACTTGTCAGTTGTCCAGCAGACTATTATTGACATCCTTCATTTAGATAGTAAACCACAGAGAGTTACTGCTAAAGAAAATTGTTTCCCAGAGTTCTGCAAATTATTGCAGAACTCTAATATGAGCATATTAGCATATTATTAGGAAGTTGTCCTTTCAACTGTGGGCAACGGGAATGCAGAGGAGGTGAATGTTGCTCTGCTACAATGTTGCAGTAATTCATGCAGCAGGAACCCCAACAAAGTACTGCATTTTATGCACTGTATAGACATGTACAGACCACCAGAAGGGGAAAAAAAGCATTTCTTTTGTTTTTGTAAAATATTCCAACTTTTTAATGAACAAAACCTTGAAATTTAACTGGAAAAATAAGTAAAGGATCTACAATTATTAAATGAGGAAAATAAAGTACAGTGGAATTCTAATTGACTAGGATGCAGCTTTATGATTATAGCAAATACATTATATTATGAGACACTTTTTATTCTGAAAAGTTATTGAACTATGTTTTAAAACTGTTTGGATGATATTATTTTTGAAAGGTCGTTTTAATCTGACAAAAAGTACTCGTATTCTAATTTATTAAAAATGACTACAGGCTATGAATTTTTTAAAATCCCAACAAAACTTAGAAATGTAAATGTAAAGAATTTTAAAGGAGCATTAAAGGAAAATGAAAGGTGGAATCAGGTTTGTTTGGGTTTTTTTTTTTACTTTAAACACTTTATTTATTGTAGTGGTCGAGTGCTATTATTGGACCCTCTGCAGCAGAATAGTTTGGTTATGTTTTATGCCTACACTGGATGTTGGACTCACTAACTAGTGGGAAAAAAAAAAAAAAAAGAAGAAGCTGGTTCACATATTTGACAAAATCTGAATGATTCTGCAAGTTGTACTCAAGCTGGCCCCTTTGCATCTAGAATATTAATTAGTAGATATATTTCCTGTTCAAGATCAACATATCATCAAAATACCTTTTTTTCTTTATGCAAAACATGTAATCCAGCCAAAGACCTAGGACTTCGCAAATATATTCAAACTGTGCCTGCCATGTTTGTAGAAAGGGGAAATCCCACATGGGCCTGTTGGGACTCAGAGTACTGTTGAGCCTGGCCTGGACAGGACCCAGGGGTTGCATAAACTATGCTTTTGCTTCATAAAGGATCAATAATTAATATGTCAGAGTCAGAGCTCCTATCACAGAAAAAGCTTGCTAACTCTGAGGCGGACTGGAGTGTTTGTTTGAGTTCTCCGCTGCCCCGTTTAGAACAAGGCACTTCATTCATTCTTGTGGGCTTGCTCGTTCCTTGAACTTCGCACAAACTCGCTTGAATTTAGTCCAGCTCCAGTAGACATTCTTTGTAAAAAATAAATAAATAAATAAATACATCTCATTTTCATTTCACTGGTCACTCGGCACCACCTCCGGCTATAGCCTCTCCTATCCGAAATCTTCATAAGCTTTCCACAGATTCCTTCAACCGCTTAAACTCCTAAACATCTCTGGCATAAACAACACTGCTGGCACGGGCAGAAAACCAACGAAACCGCCTTTAAATGTGATGCTTTGACTATCTTTCCCCTTTGCTGGTATTTAGCTTGGCTGCCGGCTTGGGCATTGTGGTTTCGACCCAAATACTTCAGTTAGAGTGAGGGAGAGACAGCACGTTATTATTCTCTCTGCATGCTGCACTGCACATGCTAATAAGGGAAGACCGCTGGGATGTTTTTTTAAAGGGGGAGATCATGATGTCATCACGGGGTTTTATCTAAGTTGCGATCTGATGGAGGGATGCAGTTTCTTTTGGCAAAGCTCTGGGGCCCAGAAGTGAAGCTGTGGTTTTGCTATAGAGAGCCTGCTTAAGGAGATTACACAGTCACCACACCTTTGTTGCATTAAGGGTCAGACTGAAAGGCCTTGAACTGTGGATGTTCCAATAAGATGTCATACTGATTACTTTTGGAGATACAAATAAAAAATAAGAATCATTCACATTTCTCTCAGCACAGTTATGGCTTTCTTTTTTCCCCAGGTTGGGATTGTAAAAAATATGTCTCTGGTATTGAGATTTCTCAATCTGTTCATTCCCTGTTACAAAGAAACACAACCCCTAGTGAGTACCTGAAATCTACAAATGATTTGGATCCATTCTAAAAATAATTACTTCATATTTTAACAGTAGATACAAAAAAAAAATACATTATGCAATAACTAATTAATAACATAATTACATAATTGCCAAGTTTTCATGTTCATGAAAACTTGTTTTCATTGAAGTCTGCCCCATGTCGTGTGACAGCATGGGGAGAAGAGGAACTAGGAGGATGATGAAACTTGATCATTTAATCACAAGATGGCCCAAGAAACCAGCATGATGACAACAGTAGGATCTGATCATGTGTGATTTTTAAAATGAGCATATTGGGAAATTGATTACTGGATGTTTCACGGTTGAGAAAATTAGCAAATGAAAAATAAGTATACTGGGACATGTGTACAGAGACGTTGAGGATAAATTAACATGAGGGATCAGGAATACAGAAATAAATTAAAAACAATATGGAACAAAATAGTCCAAATAATCAAACTAAACCCAAAGTCTAGCACACTCATGATTGTGACACCCCGATGGTTTTGGATTTTTTTTTCAGATCTAGTTTTTTATTCTTCTTGTATATCTTTTTTTCTTGTCATTCAACATTTAGACATATTTTGAATAGATTTAAAGAAAGAAGGATGATGGACTTTGGATTCTTTTGGATTTACTGTCTGATCTCAATCCATTTTCTCTCCTTTAACTGCATTTTCCCCTTGATAAACTGTTCCCTGAGATATCACCGTTACTGTTTGTAAATAAACAAATATTGTAATAAGTCTTTTAAACCATACTTTTTGCTGGGTCTCAGATCTGGGTCCAGCCACAGCGCGGGTAACTTCACTGAGCCCTGACCCAATTTTGTATTCACCTAAGGTCAAATTTTAAGGGACTCTTTCTTGTATTTTTGCATGGTAGATTTGACAGTACAGTAATTAATTTTCACTTGTGTAAGCCACTTATTAAGTATTTAATTGGAAAATACTGCACTTGTTGCTGGTGTCAGTACTAACATCAGGCAACAACTAAAACAATTATATATTCAGTTCATGCAAGATTGTAAAATGTGACTCATTTAAATGACTGGGAAAAATTACCGTAAACTAAAACCTTTTATGTGCAAAACGGCTAGTTTTTTGGGTGCTTTCCTAAATGAGCCTAAATGTTACACTGACTGGAGCATTGAGATGGGCAGACTGAAACTCAGTCTGATCCCGGTTTAGGCGCGGGAGTTTCACCATATATTTCAGCTCCTCAGAACCAATTTTTTATTGCTCTGGTAAACGTACTCTTGGGTAATCATGAGAGGCAGTTGCCCTTTTTCATGCACACACTGCAATGCTGTTGGAAACCGTAGAAAAAAGCCCACATGCCACTTTTCACACCGACCTCTCCAGCTTTCTTCTACCCAAAGGCGTGTGTGTGTGGGTGTTATGGTCAGTTCCCTCCATTCGCTGCAGATGGGTTAAATATTACATCAAAGCATCTTTAATGTTTCACCTCTCACGTTTCTTCTCCGTATCGGTTTCAAAACTGGAGCGGGCAGCATTTTACAGTAGATTTAATGGATCAATGTCCATAATCACATTAGCACCGCCTTTACATATAACAAATTTCACCGTGGCGACATCAAAGACCTGCCCTGTCACTGTAATCAGGCATAGCATCTTTGCATCCACTCAAGATCAGCAGACATTCTGATGCTTTGTGAAAACGAAGACTGTCAAGGGGGTGATAAGCTTTAGAGCACGCAGCTCAGAGGGAAGCAGCGTTATTCCACTGCAGCTATAACTCTAAATGAAAACGTTGACTCTAAAACATCAATAGCAAATTTTCATGGATGCCTGAAACCGTGAGGCTTTCTAACTTCTAGACATAGAAAAAAAACCAACAAAAAAAAAAAACCATCCACAATATACGTATGTGTAAAAAAAATAACACTACAGTCATCACTCAGCACTGGTTTCAAGACCACCAGGGACTCACTGATAAATGCAGATTAACAAAAGATTCAAACCGCGGAAGAATTAAAATTGATGGCTTCCACTGAGCCACACAGGAAACTGGTGATGACGTAAAATGGAAAACATGCCAGGTTCCCCAGGCCAGGTTAATCAAGACAAGGTTCCCCCTGCAAAACGACCCACACTGGGGTGTGTGCGTGGGTGTGTATGTGTGTGTGTGGACCTATTGCTCATGTATTATATGCAACCTCATTTTACGGCTGATTGTACCTGCCGTATATAGGCTGCATGCATGAAGTCTTTGACCGCGACCCTCCATCCTGTTCATTATAAATAAACAGGAATACCTGATGAACCATCAGACTGTGGGAGTACGCCCAACACAAACATGGCTTCTGTTTTCTGTATTTGTGCATGAAAGGCTGCCTGTGTAAGGGCTAAGATGGTTAGCAGCAGTATGTTAATGCTCACTGATTGTCTCTGACTGTGATACAAACACATCAACACAAACCTTCTCTTTGATCTGCAATGAGATGTTTCGGATATACAGTATGTTCATTCGCACTGTGATGTCATTCCAACACAAGACTAAACAAAGTATTTTGAGTTATTCCTGCTAACTTACAAAAAAATGTGAGGTCCTGAATCTGAAACAAATAAATACAGAGTTTTTCAATGTGACAATTGTTGAAGAAGGAAAAATCAAATGGGTTAGAATCAAAGACAAACGGTTGCAGCTGATGCTACGTAATGACCTCAAGTGAGCACTTAATGTAAAAAAAAATCCACCAACTGTCAGAGCTGAAGCTGGTCTGCAGAGAAGGGATGGGCTACAGTTTTAACATATCCCTTTGGTTTTAATGTGCCAAATTACAGAAAATTTCAAGGGGGATAAGCCTTGACCAATCATCTCCAAATACCCACCATTGTACCATTGTTTTCAACAAATGATATTTTTTTTGTTTTTCTATCATCAAGACCTGTGGCAGTCGCTCAGGAAGTGGACATTCTTGGACTTCACCATTCCCCACAATTTGTACACATGCAACAAAACCTCTGAGGCAAGCTGGTTTTCATTATGGCTTCAACGTCCGTATAAACCATGATTAATGAAGCCAGGAGATGCTGTATGTCTTTAATTATTATAACTCGACTGCTGTACCAGCCCAGCACCACAGATGTATTGGAAATGTCGGCGATCTGCACCATCTCCCTGGTGGATTCTGGCAGCTTTGTCTCCTTCAGCATGGAGAAAGGTGGGAGGGAAGTGACACAATCCCCCATTACCCACCCCACTTTTTTTTTTTCTCTTTTCTCACAGTGGCACCGGAATTTTCTTTAATCAATGTACATGCATGCTTATGAATGAGTTTAGGCAGTGACAGATTGGAGAGCGGGCTCAGGATAATTACAAGCAGTGGGCTGGTGTGTGATCAGAGCATGGCATTGCATTACCTAGAGGGTTCTGTAAATAAAGCCTTCATGCAATGAATGAGGATATTGTACAGCACATTATGCTGGCTACAATGGCCCTGCCATTGTTACAATTTGGGTTTTGGCTACAGATAGCTGTTGGTGTTGTGTGACAAGAACTGCAACAGTGAAGTAAATCTAGGCTTATATGATAGATGAGGTCATTCAAAAAGAATTGACACAGGGCTCCAATTTATCCCTGGTAACTGGTTAGATGCTCCAAACAAGCTTTATATTCACTGGGGAACTCTTTCTTCTTTATTTAGATATATATTTATATATATATCTCGGCTTTTTACCGAGACCACACAAATTGGACAAAGAATTATCAAAAAACCAAATCTTACTTAAAAAGTATCTATGACTTCCTTATGAAAACATTTACAGCTCTTGATCTTTTTTTTTTTTTTTTTTTTTTTTACATATTTACAACAAACATCAACTGAGAATTTTGGGGGTGGGTATGTCATAGACTGACTCAAAGCACCATTAGTTTATAGAGTGTGTGACCAACACCAATCCTGTGGACAGATTAGAGTAGCGCATCTCCAAAACTCCTTCACAGTCTGTTGGCTATGTCTTGGTAGATTTACAGTTATTGGAATAATTTTCTGAAGTATATGTTTTTATTTAAACACAAACTGTCTACCACGACTGTGAAGACCATAAAATGAAATGTGTTTGTCTTTTAATAAAATTGTTCCCTCAATATTTTGAGCGTTCCTGGAGTCTTCATCTTACCAGATGTGTCCCTCTGCATCCAGCTTGGATGCAGAGGGACTACTTCCAGCTTGGAAGTAGAGGAAGTTGTGCCAGAAACCTTTGAATCTCTGAGGTTTACGGCTTTGTCATTCTCTGCATTTTGGGGTGATGACTCTATACTTGACCTGTCTCCAGTTTTAACTGGTGTTCGTGTTTCTGTTTTGATCACCAGTGTTCACTAACATACCGCTCTGTTTACTTTTTATGGAATACTAGGATATTATTTAGGACCATCTGGGTAAAGACGGCCGGATACATATCCACACCACTCTGTTTAAAACCAGGTTGTTCCTCCACTTTACATTTATGTACAAATCATGATGGTCTTCCACATAAATCCCGTTGAGATTTAGGGTTATGAAGTGACAAAATGTGAAAAGGTTTAGGGGGTGTGAATACTTTTACAAGGCATTTTTTCCTGTCATGTGTGTTTAGTAATACTGCGATATCGGTTTTTAAATTTAAAAAAATATGTAGAGCAGATTCTTTTTTATCTTTCACAGATCATCATCTGGGATTTACTCCCAGTTCCTGTGATTCTCACAGAGACCTCCAGTATTTTCAAAGGTGCTTTTTTCAGTGAGATCGGAGTAAGAGATTACTGGGTGCAACGCTCTCAGTGCCAGAAGTGAATTACAGCGACGGTCCGAATGCCAGAGTTCTTTCTGCTTGTTTTCTTCCAGAAAGAAAGAGGTAATGCTTTACTCAACACATTTCATCCCGATGGCTTGTGACTGCTCCCTGGCAACGCTATCCGTGGTGAGTCACAGCCAAAAGTATGTGCGGTTGGACTAAAGCAAAAGGATGACAGAAAGGAGAAGACTGCTCAGGACCTCAGCTCAGGAACACATTCATCTTCTCCCAGTAAAAGTCCTTTTGGCAGGTTTATACTGCATTAGTCCACTCAAGCCCAGCGAAGAGGGCTGCATCCATCATCTTAAATGCAAAGGAGGATGTGATTTTGATTTCTTGTGAATAAAGAACCTTCCCTGTTAGTATAAATAACCCCTTTAATCCAAAAGGTAAGCTGCTATGAATCAACGTTTTAACTGCTTTATACATTTGTGAATACAGTGGTTATAAAATAATATACACACCCAGGTTGAAATGCCAGGATTTTGTTATATGTCATTATTTCCTCCTTTAATATGAGCTATACCCCATGTAGCTCCAGTGAAAAATCTTTTGATAGAAAAACAGTCAATTAAAAACTTCAATAACATGGTTGTATATGTCTGCACATCCTACTATTGGCTATGTTTGTAACAAAGCACCACATTCAAGCTCATCTTAAATAGGACCAGTGACCATTTAAAGAACATCTGAATCTTGTAGGCTTTTCATGACATTTTCTTTGTTTCATCCCACAGGAAAAGCCTTCAGTCTGGAGAAGGGCATCAAAGAGTTTCAATGGCATACACTCTGGGACACACTGAGAATAGTTAACATCAAGTGGAGTGTGAGTACCGAGAACTAGATTTCCTTTCACATTTTGTAAAATGACTGAAGACGTCTTGGTCAGATGGGAAGAGATACAGCAACATTAAAGCCACTGTAGGAATGTGGATATCTAGAACATGCCACAACAATCTTTTGTACTCTCAATGATCAGAAGTAGAGTGTCAATATGGAGGACAAACGTTCTGAAAACGTTTAAATGTTCTAAATGTTCTCAAAACACATTTAGTGTCCCAAAAACATGTGGGGAATGCCCTGCCAAATGAATACCACTACCATTATGAAGCATGGTGGTGACAGGGCCATGCTTTAAGCTTGTTTTTCTACAGCTGAAATATTTTCACATACCAGTTGATGCTTGAGCAAAACCTTCAAATTTATGCCGGAAAGTGGATGAAGAGGAATTTCATCTGTTAGCGAAACAAGGATCCAAAGCATACATCCAAACCATAAAAAGAATAGCTTCTTGGAAAGAATTTTAGAAAAATAAGTCACAGGGCGGCTTCTGATGAGAACCAAATTAAGAGTTTTTGCAAAGAACTAAGAGTGCACTTTTGCAACCACAATATTTAAGTTTTCCATTTTGATTTTTTTCTTCCAGAACATATTAGTTTGTCTTTCCATTGAGTTGTACAGGTTATAGGTCACTATTGGGTTGGAAAATGCTTTTGAACCATTACCCTGGCTTTCTGCATGTAATAAACCAAAAGAGCTCAAGCAGGGGTCAGTACATCCACTATTGCTTCACCATAAAATAAGAGCCTGGCAGAGATTCATTTCCTCTTAAAAACAAAACTTCCTCAGTTAAATTTGTTGGGAGTTTGAATTTTATGGAGTGTTTCAGACAAAACGCAACCAACAAAGGAAAGGTTCAAGGGGTCCCTTGGCATAAACAGCTCAGAAAGCTCTGAGCTTGGCTGGATTAAAAGAAGGGAGGATGGCTGTGCTCATTTGAGAGCCCACAACCATGAGCTTTAGAGGACACAGCAGGTCCCCACTCCACACTAACTCCCCAGCATATTATTTTATCCTACGTTGGATGACAAAAAATAAATAAATCGCATCTTTCATTTTCTAGCAAGACAATATTTTGCTAGTAGTCAAAACAAAATGAGTGCTGGTTTATTATTTCTTCATTGTTCATCCGTGTCCACACCGTCTCCAAAATTCTCAGAAAGATGGAGAGAAATTTCCATCCTTTCATTTTGCAAAGATAAAAATTGCAGAAGTTTAGTGGATATTTAAAGATTAATTGAAGGTCAATGAGATGAGTGTGGTCAAAATCTAAATATGCCTAACATTTTGTTTCAGAACGAATGACTATCAATCAACTTTATTCTAATATGTGGTACAAAAACCATAGTACAAAACAGGAAATAACAGAGTGCAACATTGCTCACTGCTTTTGATTTATGCTAATAGGCATAATAGGTACAGCTGGTAACTCAAAGTCAGAAAGAAATTGGAATAACTGGATTCAATGTCGTTGCATATTCGAAAAATCCACTGTGATAATGGCGCCATCTTGTGTTGATAATATAGCACTTCAGAAAAGAACATAAACACCCCCAAGTAGTATCTGCGCTGCTGTTGCTATTTGAGAGAACAAGCCTTTGATAACACAGTCCTGTAAATAAGAACTCACGATGTAGAATAGAAAAAAAACACAAAACTTTTAAAATACAAAAAAATTCAAACTCAAACTTTTTTTAAAACATTTTGTAACATTGCAACCACATGTGTCAATTTTTTCTATTGGGATCTTATGAGAAAGGGCAACACAGTAAGAGCGCCTAACTCGGATCGTTTTCAAAATATTTTTAGTTAGAAATCTGAGCTATTTGGTGTGCATATTTAGCTCAAAATAGCTCAATTTCAATCAAGTTGGATATAGAGTATCAGTGAAGATTAATTTTTAAATATTGCCATTTTTGTAGGTCTGAAATGTGATAAAGCAATTTAAGAATGAAAGTTTTTTTTTAATTTAAACTGTTTTAATCCAGTTCTGGGTCTATGTTTAAGGCCATTGTCCCTGTTGAAGGTGATATGTCTCCTAGCTGGTCTAAGTAAAAGCTTAACTTACATAACTCTAAGAAAGCAGAATATATAAACCAACAAAACAACCTACCCAATAAGCACATAAACGAGAATACTGGGATTAAACAAAAACGCATCTCTCCCCTATCAAAACAGTCTGACCATGAGTTTACATTTTTTTAAGAGTTCAAAAGCCATTCAAGACTTCACAACAGGTGTAGGTGTAACATAACTCCTTCACTTGTTTGTGGAAAACCTCCCTATTTGCCGATATTTTCATTGAGCAAATCTAAATTTTTTTAAACGAAAATGACGATTGAAAGCTGAAATACCTAGGTGCAATGCTAGTTGGCACACTATTGGCTGGTGTTTACAAAGCAACCAAAACAGGAGCACAGTTTATGTTCTTTGGTGCTGATTGGCTGTATGCCCAGGACCGAAAACAGAAAAGACCATGGATGCTTGCTCCTGTAGTAGTACTGAGACAGTTTCTACTATGCATATTGATGCATATTAAGGTACATTAAAAAATTCAATTATAAGCCTGTTCTGAGAGGGTCTCAAGTATTCATGGATTTTAGTTATTCATGGACTGCTGGTTCCTAAAGCTGGGTTTATAGTCGAGTTGGTCTTAACTGCTGTCAAAAGTATTTTGTACCTCAGCACCGATTGCAAGTGGCACCTTTCACTCAAACTGTACAATTTGGAGGGTGAGTAGGTTCATCTGCATTGGCATCTATATAAACGCTCTATGAGGGATCATTTTCAGAGAATACTGCAGCAAAGTACACATCAAATATAAAAGCCACATCACTTGTTCAGCTTGCACTCTTAATGTGAACCTCTGAAAGCATCACTGTAACTTTGCAAATACCAGGGTCCTGCTGTATATCGGTATCTTAACACACCTTCAGTACACCCCCAAGTTAGCACTAACTTGAAATAACTTTGAAGGACCAAAGAACATGTTATGGGGAAACTGTCTGTAGATTGAGTTCGAGTGGCAATGATGGGTGGTATTCACAAGTGGTCATTTTCCACCGTGGTGAATTTCAGGAAGAGAGCTTTTAAATCCCTGCATAGAATGTTGGTTACATCTCTAAACAACTGAAAACTGACAACATTTCTGCAGACTTCTTTTGATGGAAATCATGTTGTGTGCTTATGTGTAAACTCCCCAATTCAAACCTAAAATCCTCAAACCTCAACAACTTTCAGCTGTACTCTACACCGCCTTGTGCTTGCTTTTTTTCTTTCACAACTTTTCACATATTTCTTGATTTAAGACATGGAAACTAATCTAACATTCATGCGCCACAAGTCTGAACACAACTAAAACATGAAATGTTGTAACAATAATACATGGTGGTGGCTGCACTATGATGTGGAGTGCCCTTCTTTATGATATGGTGGGAAAAACCTCAGTCAAGGTTTTATGAATGCCCTTGTCCTCTTTGTTAAAGGTGTCTTCTCCTTTTCCTGTCCATCCACCTGATCTAACTCACACTGTTTAGGGTGCAGGAAGCGATAATACGACACCAGCAAAATCAGCCCCAGCAATGAACCGCCATAGATTACGCCACTAACCACCCAGAAAAATGTAATTGTCTTCAACTCTGGCTTTAAAAAAAACATCAATAAAGGAGTTGAGAAATTTATAGCAGTCCAAAAAAAGTAATAGACGGTCATTTCCCGTTTGGTGTTTTGTCCTTTAGCGTTAAAAAAGGTAAAAACCAGAATGGCGCCAATGACGCCACGGTACAGCAGTTCAAGGACACCTGAATTGCAGAAGTCGGTTTGAAGCAGGTGGGCCCATATTGTTCCCAGCAGCCAAAGGGAAGTAAAGCCTACTGTGCTGTAGATGCTGAGGAAGAGGAGGAGGCTGTAGCTGAGAATGAGACTAGTGATGGTGAAGAGTTTGTAGAGCAGGTAGACCACTGTGGGGAGGCCTGAGGGCAATTCTCGGCTCTGGGGAAGGGATTTGCGCAGCCAGATCCGATAGTCCACCAAAGACCATGCCAGATTAAAGAAAGAGAAGACCATAGACATATCTGCAAGAAAAATGCAACTAAAAGTTATAAATCTGAAAACATTTGAAGTTAAGAAAGGACTTTGTTATCTACTCACACTGTAAGACCGACCACTCATCATGGCTTTGACGTATGTAAAGCTGTAAAAGAAGCTGAGGCGCGCTCTCCAGGAAAGTCTCGAAAAGCTTCAACATGCTCAGATCGGCAGCATCGCTAAGCAGTTTATTGTGGTGCGAGGTGCTGGTCCCCTCCTCATCATCTTCCTTCAGGCGTCCATTCGGAGACTTTTGATTGTGTGACACTTCTTGTCCCCAAATCTCTTTGTATCCTTGTTCAAGCAGGTGGTAAGACCTGGCAACAGTATCAGAATAATAAAAAACTGTCATCATATTATCTATTCAGTTTTTTCTGCAGCTGTGATGACGGTAACACGGTTGAAGAACCCACTTTCTGCAGCACTAATGAAATTTAAGTTTGCAGCCTGCAAATCTTGTATGCATGACATTAAGGCGCGTACGTACCTGAGAAGGATTCCCATCCCAAATATGTGCAGGACTAAAAACCGTCGCTTTGGTTTGCTGTCCATGACATTTTTATGCATATCTTCTAAAAACCAGGTGTAGCTGAAGATCTGGTTTACTGTCAGCCCAGTAATTATAAACAGTGCAGTCAATCCACTCCAAACATAGCGCTTTTCGTGAAAATATCTAAAAACCAGTGCAGTATCTGTGCAAATGTCCCCTAGGTACATGAATAGTCCCACAAGAGCTAAAAGCCACCGCCGCTTGGAGTACTGCTCATTTGACTGCCCCATAGTTATCACTTTAAAAAGCTGGCATTCCTGTTCCTGTTTGGTTCCAAGAACAAAGCAATCTCAGTTCCTGTTTCTGTAAGCTTTGTAGTATGCGAGTGTCACAGGTGGCTTTAAAATCTCTCTGCAAAAGACATACAAGTAAAATCGATTAAAAACACTTGCAATTTACAATGATGCAAAAACAATGATTTCCTTTATTTTAGCAAAAAAAAACAAAAAAAAAAACTGCAGATGCCTTGCAATCCTGACCAGTTTATGTTATATGTTCTTCAGCTTATGTTATATCTTCCTGTTTTTTAATCAGTCATAAAAATATTTATTATATAAGACTGACTGGCATATGGCACTTTCAATACGGATGAAAGCACAACTAATCACATAACAAACAAATTATAGCACAATGTTCAGGACTCTGTATAGTTGAATCTAAATGTTTTAGATGTTTTCCTCCTTCTGCATGCCTGATTTCAGTAGATAGCTGATTAACAGGCTTTTTCCGAACTACATTCATGTGAATCAGGCGTGTTAAAGTAGGGAAACATCCCTAAAACACGCAGCACAACTTACCTTGAGGAGTAAGTTGGATAAACAAAATACTACCTTGATCGATTGGCAGCTTTATTGAAAATCGAGGCAAAATCAGAGCTACCTAAGGATAAGATAATGAAATGTTTCCATCTATTAATTTCATATATTGTACTTTCATGATGTTACTTTTTAGAAACAAACTCATATATCTTAACTATTAATCACGAGCTACGCTGCAGTTAACACACACACAGAAAAGCAATGCTACACCCAAAATTGTTACTTCCACAATGACTAGCCGCATATAAGACATAAGAAAAACAGGAGTAAACTTACAGAGATATAATATCTATGGCAGAGAGCTCCACACAATCACAGCTGGAGATTCCACTCCCTGCATTTTTCTTTCTCCTTCCCTTGATACCTGTGGCAAGCCCCACCTCAGCAACCAGTAAACAAATCAACACTCAGAGCAGACATTTGTAATCACGTAATACATGTCATTCCTATGAAGGTGTGGTGGTTGTGTGAGTGTAGTCTTTACACTTCCCCTTCACATGTCTGTGTCCATTTAAACTTGACCAACAAGATTAGCTTAATCATTGCTCGGAGAGCAAAAGTAACTCATGAACAGTGACTGAAAGTGTGACGTAAAGTGACTCGTATTCCAAGTTATTAAAGGAAGTGAACATATTTCAGAGCAAGTCTAGTTTCCCAAAGGTGAACTCTAATAGGCTCTAAAATAAAATGCAATTCTTGAAGAACAACTGCATACAGAAACTTAAAAGCATCATGCTGCTATGCAGCTTAGATAAATTGTGGCTTTGTAACTTCCTAAAACTCAGTTTTCTTTATTTTCTTTCTAAATGCCATGACCCGGGTTGTAGTGCCTTCCAGAATGATTCAAGACTGTTTTGGTCAGATGACACCAGAATAGACTTATTGCCATACATTAAAAGCTCTGTGTAGTGGAAAACTGCAAAATACTACAGAGGACCCCGAGTACACGTCCCCCGTTATTAAAATTTGGTGGTGGCATTATCACACTGTGGGGATGCTTTTCTGTATCAGAGACAGGGAAGCTGGTCTGGGTTGATGGGAAGATGAACAGGGCAATCGTACAAGGAAACTGTCCTCAACAGAGTTGGATAGATCACCGAACCCAAACATACAGCCAGACCTCCAACAGAACAGGTGTTGTTGTCTTAGAATAGCCTAGACAAAGTCCGAAATAAAATTGAAAATCAAATCAATTCATATTTGTCCTGTAAGGACTGAGTCAGCTGTATGTGTGATAAACACATGTACTTCCACATTTGGGGCAATAAGCAGCTAGTCAGTTCACTTGTGCTTGGTCCTGGTTTTGCATTGCATTGCATTACTTCCTGTCCGCTACTCTCTGTAAGGGTTTAGAACACAGCTAGTTGTTACAGATTCAGCCAGTGGATTCCTATGTTTTATTATCCCTAGATTTCCATCAGCATTATGTCAGGATTGTACTAGAAATTCAAAAGTATATCTCTATAACATTGTCATTTTTTTTCTTTAATCTTTAAAATCTATTTCTCCTGAGGCTTATGCTAGTTTCTAAAGTTTTTGTTTGATAAATAGCTTGAAATGTGTGAGATCCTTATCATCCATTTTACTCTGTCATATCAGCATCGAAACGCCAGAGGCTATGAGGGTTTGTAAACATGACATGCTGGACTGGACTCCACTGGCTAAATAACTTCCTGGGAAGGTGTCCTTGGTATGAGAATCTCAGAAGAAGTCTATAAAAAAAATAAATGTTTTTGTTAGCTTTTGCAACAAAACTAAAAGGAAAAAAAAAAAAGAACAAAAAAAATGTGGTCGCTCAATTTTGGACGTTTGCGCTGAATAAATAAAATATATGTGTAACGTACGTGTTATATATGCGATATATAACACGTCATTTAAATAGGTGTTTATCTATGCTTGCTTGTTTTAAGTGTGGGACCTGTTGGACCAGTTTACCTTATGATGGCGTACTAAATATAGAAACCATTCATCTCTACAGCTCTCCTTCTACTCCAAACCTCTAGGAAGCGGCAGAGAGCCCCAGCTGTTTCCTCTCCTGTGCGTAAAGAGTCTCTTTGGTCAGGCGCAGCGGCTCCCTCTCTCCGTGGACCCTCCTACCAGCAGAAGAGTGACACGCCATTCAACAGCAGCCTGGCCCTGTGCATGCAGGACGCGGTGGGAGCTCAGATAGATCACGCCATCTGGTAGAGAAGAAAAGCACAGAAAATCGCATCTGCGTGACGGACAAAGGGGAAACTTTTACGAATCGCGTCGACATGGGGATCCGAAAAAAGACCAGCAAGAACCCGCCGGTGCTGAGCCACGAGTTTGTGATCCAGAACCATGCAGATATTGTTTCCTGTGTTGCTATGGTGTTCCTGCTCGGGCTGATGTTTGAGGTGAGTCCACATGTTGAGCGGGGTTGTTTTTAATTGTAGATGGCGCAGAGTTGGCGGACGAGAGAGCTGATCTCTTCCTCCCATCTGTTCTCGTAGCAACTGACATGGCTGTCTGATCAATTCCTCTCTACTTCCTCCACAAGATCGAAAGTTTTCAGTGCACAGTGGACCCGCTTCGCTCTTATTCTCGCATTTAGTGGGCTTGTCCGTACATCTAAATGGTGTTTTATAGATATTGGGGCTTTCCTGGGAGTAGACCTCACTTTAACATTTGTCTGCTTCCCGTCTTGAAATCAATATTTCAAAACACTTGTCTTCAGGCCCGCTTTTTTCATCGTGTGTTTGTCGGAGTAAAACCTAAATAAAACATAAATAAAATATATGCGAGCTGCTTACTTGAAAATAAGACGTTGCACATTTGAAACGCAGCGTCCAGCTCCGCGGTTTGAAGATTTTGCAACAGCCCCGTTGTGCTTAGTTTGTGCGTAGAAGTGTTACGTGGCATTCGCACAGCGGTCGAGAGGGTTGTCATCCCCCGCTCGTACCAAAACAGAAAGTTGTCCTTTCGAGCAGAAATGTGCCTCAAAAGAGACGGGGATCAAACCACCGTCCACTATGGCCTATGTGTTGTCTTCAGGTCCACTTTATAACACATGTTTATTTAAATCTATCGCGGTTTCATCCTCAGAAGGGAGCGATGCCGCTTCTGTACGTGTTTAAAGCAACTTCCGGTATTTAGTTCTTCAAAATAAAGTTTGTGACCTTCAGCAGTCGTTGAAAGGTGTTTTACTGTCGCTCACCCATTGTGGAAGTTGTTTGAATTGTATCCCCCGTTTACTTTTAGTTAACAGTGATGCTAATATGAATCAATATTAACGGTAAATAATTTTTCGCTCAAGCTGCTCTTTTATTTTGAAGATTACCTTTTAAAATGGTACATTTTCACTTTTATGCCTTACTCTCAAAAATGAAGTATAGAATTTAACAATAAAAACCAATTCATGTAAACAATACAACTCATAAATAAAGCAGCTACAGATGCGTTTCAGCATATTAGCATATCTTAGAAAAGTGCATTAATTTTGGTCATTTTAATCAAGAACTGAAACAAAAATATTATGTAAATTTATAACAAATGGAGCTATATGTTAAATACTTATGCTTTTTACTTTTGGTTATGAAAACCGAAAAATCTGTTTCTCAGAACCTTTTACTATCAAATAATACAAACAAAAACTTTTGGTAATGCTTGGCTTGCACAAACATGGGGAAAACTTGTCACGTTCAGCAGACAGATAGTCAACCTTCTACACAAGGAGAATAAGCCACTAAAAGTCATATGATGATGGAAAGTTTAGTGGAAGGAAAAGAAGAGTAAAGAGACACAAAATTCAAGTTGACGTTTCCAGAGTCTTATCATCATTTGGTGTTGGTCCTCTCGTCTGCCCAGGACAACGTCAGTCATCTGTCCACCAGAAAAGTTTAGGGCAGAAGTTTCAATTCTTGAAATGAATTAATTTTAAAAAATGAACCTTTCAACAGTGTTATAATTTTCTTCACATACATCTTCACAACTGCATATGAACATATATATCAAGTTCCTCAGTGAAGCATGAAAAGAAGTACCATTACGTGAGTCCAACATTTGACTTGCATTTTTCCCAGCATGCAAATTCAAAACGCATCCTGGACATGAACTGAAATTTTTTCAGTGTCGGCTTTGCTGCAATTACACGAGTGATCATAATGCAAAAACGGCTTTTGAAAGGGGGCTACTATAAAATGTAGGTCCAGGTTACTTATTGGTCTGCATTTACAACAACGCTGCTTCTGAACATCATCGCATGAATCATTTCTAATTATATGCCCCAAATATTTTTACTTTACCGTCACATCTAGCACTTCGTAGGTCTGCTAAATAAAGTTCATTCTCAGTTGCTGTTCTCATAACCACACTCTTTAGGGTTTGACAGCTTGTTCTGGTCACTGTAATTTACAGCTTGGCTCTTCTCCACATCAGTTTTTAGACAATACTTTTTTTTCACATGTTTTATATTTTTTTATTGTTAAAAAAGTGTTTTTTTAACAATAAAAAAAAATCATTTGCTCCTCGAGCCTTATGTTGTTAATACATATTATTCATCTCTTTCTAAATCCACAGGTCACCTCAAAGTTTGCAGTATTATTCATTACTGTCCAGTACAATGTGACCATATCAACAAATGGTAAGTGATATGTATACATAAACCGATACTGGTTGGTAACATGTTGCATTTTTTGTTTTAAGTCTATAAAAGCAAAATTGTCTTTGTGTTTTCTTTCTGGAAGATTTGGATTCCAGAGCAGTGCCTGCTCCGGTGGCCTTAAACGAACTCATTTTAAAGCTTTCTCTTTTTTTACATTTTTTAATTCTCTCTTCCATTTAGAGCTAAATTTAGTCTGCCTGATTTATAAGTTCTCTAGTGGCAAGGTTGTGCCGGACGAATTCGGGGCTGAGGAGCAAAATAGGCCTCGCACACAATTCCGTCTCCTGATGCTTTCAAGGTTAACATTTTCTTTGCCAGCTTTGTAGACTGTTGAGAGAAACCAGTTTCAGGAAGACAAGAGTTTTATCTAGGATCTCTCTACTGACCTCCCTCTGTTACTTATTTACCACTCATATCTCATTAGATTAATCTTTACTCGGATATCTCAAAAGGCCATTGTTTTTTTGTTGGGTTTTTTTTTGTTTTTTGGGGGAGGAGGGTTTTGTCACTTCTACCTCGCAAACATGTTAAGTGGTTTCATGAAAGAGAGACTCTGACTTTTCCCCCATCAGCTGAGAGGTATTTGCATCTGCACCAGTGGTAGGTAATTTTCTATATGGTGAAATTTTGCACAGTCAAGACTCTGTAATCTTAATGGCGCCCTTCGGGATTCAGGGTAATTAAAATTGTGACTCTCCACCCAAGGTGAATTAAGTATGGGGCCAATCCTTTGACCACACGTCTCAGTACTTAGGATTGGGACTTAAATGTATGTTGCAAAAAAAAAAACCTTTGAACGTTTTTGTGTGTGGTCATATGACAACCACAAACCTCAATGTGCTTTGCTGGAATTCCATGTAATGTCTCAACACAAAGTAGTGCAAGGTTATGAAAGTGGAACAAAAAAGTTCCTTAAATTTCAAGATGAAAAATAAACAAAACAACAAAAAAAACATCTAGTTTGGCCTAAATTAATGATGAGCCGGTGCGAATCAATACTTACAGCTGCTATTTTTGTAGAGTAAGTGCCTATTAGATGTAGCTCAAGGTCAGTCTGATTTGATAAAGATACTCAGTTTGCAAATTCTCAATTGTTTTTAGATCTAGACTTTGACTAGGCCGTTTTTGCACACAAAAATACTCTATTCAGTGATAGCTCTGGGTTTGTGTTTAGAGTTGTTGTGCTGCCAGATGGTGAACCTCTGTCTCAGTCTGGAATGTTTTGCAGCCTTCTACAGGGTGACTTTCAGGATTGGCCTGTATTTAGCTTCATCCATTTTCCCATCATCTCTGACCAGATTCACACGCACAAAAGTTTTTTTGAGTGTGTATTTGTCTCGCATAAGATCCTAATAAAAAAAGCATTGCGGATTCTGGTTGTGACGTAATAAAATGAAAGAATACTCATGCAGGAGTCTATATATATATAATGTGAATGAGTGACTTTGGCTGACTAAAGCATGAGTTTGAAATTGTGGTCGTGGCGTTGACTCTGAATGACTGGTTTGTCTCTCAGAGGGCCCAGAGGAGACGGCAGTGAACCACTTCCACCATGGCATCAAGGACCTGGCAACCGTTTTCTTCTACATGCTGGTGGCCATCATCATGCATGCAATCATCCAGGAGTACGTGCTGGACGTAAGTGAGAAATTATGGGAGTGTCTTTTTTTTTCTTCTTCTTTTTTTAAACCTCTGAACTGTTTCACTTTAGGCCATTTCTCATCTTGTTTTTTTTATTGTGTCTCTGCAGAAATTCAACCGGAAAAAGCACTTCTCCAAAACCAAGCACAGCAAGTTCAATGAGTCAGGCCAGCTCAGCGCCTTCTACTTGTTCTCCTTCGCTTGGGGCACGAACATCCTTCTATCTGTGAGCCCACCCTTTGACTGGTTTTGTTTTTTGTTTGCTTGTGGTTCAGACTGAACATTGTATGTAAAAGCTTTGTGCTCTTAGGAAAACTTCCTGTCCAATCCCGTCACCCTGTGGGAGGGTTATCCTCATACGCTGATGCCGTAAGTTGCCATATTTAGCGACGAGACTCGAACGAAAAGCAAGAAGAGCGTGTGTTGTTTTAAAGCATCTCGCTCTCTTTCAGATTCCAGATGAAATTCTTCTACATTTGCCAGATGGGCTACTGGCTACACGCTCTCCCAGAGCTGTATTTCCAAAAGGCAAAGAAAGTAAGTGTTGCTGTTTGGACCCTGCAGCTTTTTCCTGTTTGGCTTCCTGGGCCTTGTGGTATTGTTTTGAAGAATTATCCTCTTCATGCTGAAATGAATGAGCCAATCCCACACTGGTGTAAATATTTTGACCTCACTCCGCCTCCTCCTCTCTGTGTTTACTGTTCAGGAGGATATCCCACGGCAGCTCGTGTACATCTTCCTGTACCTGGTCCACATTGCTGGCGCCTACATTCTGAAGTAAGCGCTGCCGCTGAAGGGAAAAGTCAGAGCTTAGGCTGAAATTGGTCATATTTCTCTGCTTCTAAAACCTTCTCGTTGTGTCTTTCAGTTTGAACCGGCTGGGTTTGGTCCTGCTGGTGTTGCATTATTTTGTCGAGCTTCTGTTCCATGTCTCCCGTCTCGTCTACTTCAGCAACGAGAACAGACAAATGGGGTGAGTTCTGGATTTTCTAATCAATGGATTCGGATGGAAAAAATGTTTGTGAGCTTAAAAAAAATATTCAACTTTTTTCTTTGTCATAGATTCACCATCTGGGCTGTCTTGTTTGTGATTGGACGGCTGCTTACTTTGTCCCTGTCGGTCCTCACCGTGGGCTTCGGCCTCTCCACCGCCGAAAACCAAGGCTTTGATTTGGCTGCAGGAAACTTCAACATTTTCTTTGTGCGGTAAGTACGTCCGATGATACAAAAGAAAAAATATGTTTTTAAATACGCTGTTGATAAACAAGCATTGTATTCTTGCGCCCTCATATTTAGTCAGATTTTTTTTCCCTAATTTAGGTCAGGTAGCATTACCGAAATTACTTCTGTTAGCTAAATGACAGACAAAAAAAAAAAAAAAGAGATGATGAATAATAAATGTTCTTTCCACTTTGAGAACTGATTGTTACTCTAATCTACTAGGATGACCGTCCTGTCAGCCATCTGCTTTACGCAGGCCTTCATGATGTGGAAGTTTATCAACTTCCAGCTGCGGCGATGGAGAGAGCATGCCGAGGCTCAGACATTGAAAAAGAAACAGGCTCCTGCTAAGAGCAAGTCGAAAAAAGACAAAGGTGGGAGGGCAAGAAACACCCAACTACAAATAAACTGTGAGAATAAAAGTGCAAAAACGTTTTTAGCTAACTCCCTTATTTTTCTTTTTCTTATTTTTTTTTTTTTTTTTTTACAGCTAACGGAGTAAACGGCGTGAGCTCTCATGGAGCCGATTCACCGAGATCAAGAAAAGAGAAGTCCTCATAAGACATAAAGAGGAGAAGAAAAGTAAACATTCCTGCCAGCCTTCCTCATCCCGCGTATCTCAAAGAGCCGTCTCTCCCAGGGTCTTCTCGGCTATGTCCAGCTGGCTGATTCAACGGCTCCTTGACCCCCCAGACCCCATGTGTGGATTCACCTTCCTGCACAGGACCGACCTCCCAGCTGGAATTCCCAGGGCCACTCAGATTTGCTTTTGCTGCCGATCGTCCAGCTCACTTTCAGCTCCAAATCTTCCTTCTGTGGTATTAATGAAAAACCAACAAATAAACTGAGGGAAAAGACCTTATTTAAGAAGTGCCTATTGATGTGGATTGTTTTCTTTTTTGTTGTTGTTTTTTTTTGGGGGGGGGGGGGGGGGTGATTTTTTGTACTGATTGTAATTGTACCAAATCAGGAATGATCACTTTATTTCTTTTTTTCACTTCAGGTCATTTAGTGCTTTATTGAAATGACGTGTATTCCTTTTCTTTCACCTCCATATCTTGTATTTATATTCCAACCAGCTCATCCTGATGCTGTCCTTCTCTTGGATGAATTCCATTTTAAATTTCTCCTGCATTCCCAAGATTGGAGGTTGTATAAAGTCCTGTTATCTCCAGCCTTCGCCCAGATCACACTTTAGTCTTTTTTTCTTTTTTCCAACCACATCAGACATAAACACACACCTGTAGATAGAAAGGAAACCATTCAATAAGCTTGGAATGAGAGGATATAAAAGCAAGCAAATGAAACGAGTACATTTATGGTTCAGTATTGTGTGGAACTGCCAGCCAAAAAAAAAACAAAAAAAATGGTAAACGAATGTAGCATTTGATTATTGGAGTAGGTAAAAAGCTTTGTAATTACAACATGTTTATCACAAGCTTCTATAAAAGTTGCCACATTTGTAATCATACTGTTTTAGACACATTGTGCTTTTAGGTTTTAATTCTGTAGCATCAACGAAGATACAAATCAGGAAAAAAAAAAAAAGAAAAACGTTCTTGTGATTTGTCAAACCTCTCTTAATGTTAAGGTGGAATGTTCTTAATGTGTTTCTTCCATTATGGATTAACTTACCTGTAGAAATATATATATATGTACATATATATATATTTTTTGAGGTAAACCTTTGCTCCTTCCCTGCCATCCCTACTGAGAATTGACTGTGCCAAAAGAGCCTGGCTGACTAACTGCTGACCATATGCCTTTTACTTACACACCACAAAGCATTATAGGCCAGTCAGCTGTACTTTCAAGACTTTGTTACCTAAGTAACACAAATGTATTCTAAAGAATGAATTCTTAATTTTAGGCATACCGTTTAGTGAAATACAATAAACTTCAGCAGTGTTTGATTCTCTCTACTTGCCCTGGGGGTTTATCCTGTAAAAAAATAAAATGATCTTGTTAAAACGGAAGCATTCTGGATTATTTTTGCTTCGTGTATCAAAGTCCAATCAAGATCTAGTGATGATCTAGAGTAGCTCAGAATATATATCAGTTGTATCCAACATCAGTATCCAGATCACTGATTTTGCTATGGTAGAAATAATTCTGCGCAGCATATAATTTAATAGCAGGTGTAGTAGAGTAACAGAAAACCAGCAGATCCAATAGTCACATGCTGATTCTATATAATTGAATCGTGAGTTGAAAGGGCTTCTATAAAAGTGTTAGTACTGTGGAGTGGAGTTCAAATCAGTGAGGTTTTTCACTCGGTGTAAAGTGGATAGCTCTTACTTCAAGACGGAGGCAGCAAACGTATATGTCACTGGCCTTACTAAAAGGCATATAGCAGCCTGCCTGCAATGAAGAATGGTGGTGGTAGCATCATGCTATGGGGATATTTTTCAGCAGCAGGACAGCAAGGAAAGATGAATGCAGCAACATACAGAGACATCCTGGATGAAAACCTGCTCCAGGGCACTCTTGACCTAAGACTGGAGCAACAGTTCATTTTCCAGCCAGACAACACGACGACCAAGATTGTAGTGGCTTTAGAACCTCTCTGTGAATGTACCGGAGAGGTCAAACCAGAGTCCAGACTTGAATCTTAACTGAACATTTCTGGAAAGTTCTGAAGATGGCTGCACAGACATCTCCCATCCAACCTGTTTGAACTTGAGAAGTGCTGCAAATAAGGATGGATGAAAATCCATAAAGATGGGTGTGCTAAGGTTGTGGCAAAAGGACTAAAGGTGCAAATTGCTGCTAAAGGTGGATCAACAAAGTGAAAAGCAAAGGCTGTGAATATTAATGCAAATGTGATTTCTTGTTGTTTTTTGTTTGTTTTTAATAAATTTGCAAAAATCTCAAAACGTTTTTGAACATAGTTATAATGGGGTGTTTGTGTATAGAATTTAGAGAAAAGAGTTTAATGTAATACAATTTGAAAAAGTGACCTAGTGAGCCGTCTAAGTTGTACCACGTCCGTCACTCACCCAATGACTGCTGGAGATAGACGTCACAGACCCAGCAATAATCCATAAGCATGCCCAATGATGGATAAAACACAATGACTAAAATAATGGGAAATGGCATTATTTTAAAATAATGGGAAATGCCACAGGATCTTGTGTACTGGGGAAAGTAATATTCTTGTTTCAGCCAGACAAAGTGAAAAACCAACTCAGTATACCGTGAAGCATTGTGGTTGAGAAATGCCATGTTTCTCAGTCAGATGGGATACATGAAAATGCTTGAAGAGCATTCATGTTGATTTGTGCGGAGGAGAAAGTGGCTTGGAAATCCATGTTTCAATAATCTCAAATGCGTCAGTGTACGAGAAACCTCTTGGTTCCAGACCAACAAAATTAAAGTTTATGGGGTGGCCAGTCCATTCCACAGCCCTCAGTGCAATTGAAAACTTGTGGTGTAACATTAAAAATGCTCTTTCTGAGGAAAAACCAAAAATAAATAAATAAAAGAAAATCAGGGGTATTGTAAAATGTAAGATAGAGATTATGCAGTGAATTATAAAGTACTAGGAATTTTCCACTGGTTTTTATATAATAAAGAGGAAATAATGTGATGACTATTATTATTGCTATCATCGTCATCTTAGAATGAAGTCTTCAAGGGACATCATTCTAGGCCACAGATCCATATTTGAGTAAATTAACTTATTTATCAGTTTCCTGTCTAATCCTAATTCCCAGTGTTGTATAGTAATGAAGTAAAACCACTTCACTACTTTACTTAAGTATATTTTGGAGTACTTCATACTTTCCTCGTGTATGAACATTTTGGATGACTTTCACTTTTACTTCACTACATTTCCGAACTTAATTGCATACTTTTACTCCGATACATTTTCAATGTGTGGTTTAGTTACTCGTTACAAAAAAGAGAGCGAGAGAGAGAAACGCAAGTGTTTTGACCCCACCTACTGATTGACTGCAACAAAGTCGGTAGCCTTACTTGCCTGGGCTTGTTCATCACCACCAATAGGATACACCTGTTTCGCTTCTCCCATTAAACACAAAGCAAGTCTCGCAATCAGCAGCAGCCACATGGAGGAGGAGACGGAGACCACAACGACTGCTGGTGGCTCCAGGGGGACCACCAGCTGGTGATGAGAGCCCATGGCCTTATTTAAACACAATATACTCTTTCGTGGGTGTTAAAGATTTGTCGTAGCGCATGCAGTGTATGTTATTCCTGCCCGAAGATGTGGAAATTCTATCTTACAAAAACTCCCCGTCCAACTTGAAGAAACACATCGAGGTAACTTCTTATGAAATGGTTATAATCCTCCTGTGTCAGTAACTATAGCTTGGTCACTAGGCACTATTGTGAAATCTTGAGCATAACGTTACCTGTATAAATGAACTTTGTTTGGCATTGTTTCAGTTCCACACGTGGTGTATTTAGCTTAGGCCTAATGTTGACTGTAGCAGGCTACCTAGACTCCTCTGTTCAAGGGGGGGCGGAAGCCATAGCGATAGCAATTTAGACTAAATTGGAAAGGCATGCAAGTTCAAAACCATTAACATGTGCTACTTTTTAAAACTGGAACAATCTATTAGCGGGTTTAATTTTGCCTGCACTTGATTGTGTACATTATTTTAAGTGTTTTTGACAAGTTTACCAAAATATAAAAAATGTCATTCAAACTGCATTTGCCTTGTTTTACTTATACTTTTCAATACATTACTTGAGTACATCCATTTTTACAGCAATTTCCATACTTAAGTACAAGACGTTTCAGATACTTTAAGACTTTAACTCAAGTAACATTTCAGTCAGTGACTTGGACTTTTACCAAAGTCATATTTTGGAGAGGTACCTATACTTTTACTTGACTCTGAGATTTCAGTACTTTATACAACACTGCCTAATTCCCACTCAAATATTTTTCAACCGCACACAATGAGGACATGACCTTAGCACTGATTGATTTAAACTGGAAACAGACCACTAGGCGGTGCTGTTGCACAAAATTTGGCTCAGAAAACCCCTGCTCGTTTGTTTGGTCAATAGATATTTGGTCAAGACAGTAAATCAAAATAGCCATATATATATATATAAGTACACGGTTATTAAGAATCGGTAGGCTTTGTAAAGAACATGTTCAATAGAGAACTTTTTGTCGGTTTATAGAACTGTCAACCAAAATTTCACTACAACTTAGTTCGGCAACTGTTAATTATTAACAGGAGAAATGCAACATTTTAGTGATTTAATTAAAATGAGCTAAAACATCAATGTTGAGCGTTGCAGTTTGATGCAGCTCTTGCAACGCCAATTTTACGACATCGCATAAATGTTAATGATCTTAAAATTTACAACTACTTTGGTGAGCCTGAGCGAAATAGTTGCAATCTTCTTCAAACAATGAGGTTTTTTATTCTAGAAGAACCACAGTCAAGGGTGGGGGTGTTATGCTTAGTATATCCTTGCAACCACAACATCCATTAAAAAAAACACACACATTGTTGATATTGTACAGTGGTGACTACAAGAAACTGTCGGCAGATTAAATGTCGTCAGAGTGATGCTGATTAATCAAACAGCAAGTACCGTAATCCTAACAGGTAAAGAGCCTCGGGACTGCACAGGAGCCCCCACCCCCGGCGGTAACTGAGTCGATTTGTGTTCGGAGCCCCGTGATGTGGTTTCGTGTGTGTGTGGGGGAGGATAGCAGCAGCAGCAGCAGCTACCAGCCAGATAAACACTCAGCATTGGTTTGCAGAGCAGGAGTAACATGGCGGCACAGTTAGCCAGCAGAAATGTTGTTTCGCTACCGCGAAGGTCAGAGCTGGCTGGGATAAACAGGATTTAACAGTGAGGACTCGGCGGAAAGTTTCAAATCGTAAGTAGCCACACGCCTCTATGCTTCTGGCAGAGAACAGACGGCTTGTTTCCGTTGTGAAATCCACGATTCGGAGCGAGAGGTCTCCAATCTCGGTCGTGTGTCTGTCTGACAGAGGCTCTCTCGCTTTGGCGTTAGCCTGTTAGCAAGTGCTAGCTTCTTGGCTAGGCTCCCTGCTTGTGGCAGTTGTGTTTTCTGCAGCAAACTAAACTAAGCCGTGAGCTCGCAAAAAGATATTTGCATTTTTCATATGCTGTTTTTATTTCATGTGGGTCCGGCCAACGGTGTATTGTCACCCAACCCGGAATTTTAACGTGCACAACACTTTCATGTGTCATTGTTATTTTGTGCTGAGTTAGCGAGGGACCGTTCCTTCAACACCGGGACGAAGTTCGCCAGTTTAGCAGGGACATAGTTAGCATGCTAGCGGTTGTAGCTGCGGGCTAGTCTCGCTGTTTGGCAGAATATGAGCGAGTGAAGACAGTTCCCATCACCATGTGTTGAAGCGTACATCTATTCTTGCGTTTGTTGTGGTTGAAACGAGGCTTTATTTGCTACTTGCCACGTCAGATAAAGTTGATGAAATTGTTAACGGTGCTTGGAGGACTATTTTCAAATGGCTAAACTGGTGTGTATTTTCCTTTTGGCGTGCGTCACAATGCCTCGTTAGTGCTCACTACCATTAAAATAAGCTTTCAACGTGTGCGTGGGCAACTTTAACATTTTGTGCCTACGGATATTGTTTAAGAACTTAACCCCTCTCAAAACCGATCTAAAACTTTATCTTTGCTTTGTACGATGTAATTCTTAGTATTCATGTTGTTCGTTAATGTTCTTCATCAAACCTTTGAGGACTTAGCAGAACATACTTGTATTGAGATTACATGACATAGACGTCTATTTATTAACATGGTGACTCTTAAAGGCAGTTGGTTCCTTGGATGTTATTTAAGTATGTTAGAGTAAATTGAGGTTGAATACAAACACAAGCCACACTTTTAAGATTTCTGTCTAAAAGGGGAAATCACTTGCAGCTGTGTGGCTGCTGCATTCATTTAAGATTACATTACACACTGCTGGACTCTCTTTTCTTTTTTTTTTTTTAATCTTTGGTTGCAATGGATTTTATTTAGGGGTATTAAAAGTAATAGTCCTAAAGACAAATACAAGGAGTAGGACGGCAAGGGCTGTTAGCAAAAATGAAGGGAGAAAGGTCTGAACTCTACATTTTTACAGTGGGAATAATTTATGTACTGACAGTGCTCCCAGGCAACCTGGATCATCATCAGGTCAATAATTGAACAGCAAAGGAACGTGCACACATTTCAATCTCCTTAGGAATGATGTGCCAATCACCAATGAAAAAAAGAATAAAATGACACGTCTTATCTGGATTGTAAAAAAAAACCCATCACCTTTGCATCATAAATCAGTGATATAGAGAGAAAACATGACACAGTAGCAGAGCAGTCAGCTGAAGGAAAGGTATTGTATGTATCAATGTATCCGGTGTAAAACTGAATGCACAAAAATGTTGTGAGCTGGGTTTCACTTTTACTTCACTTTACAACTTTGAACACTGTAGATTTGTGTGACAGCATAAAATCTCAAAGTATTTCAGTTTGTGGTTGTAATGTGACAAAATGTTATAAAGTTCAAGGAGTGCGAGTGCTTTTACAAGGCATTGTAAATGAAGTTATCCAGTATATAGCCTGCTGTAAAAGTACTGCTAGTTTTTTCTAAACTTTTTTTTTTTCTTTTTAATGACTGAAATAAAAGATAAAACAAACACAGGACATGATAAAAGTTTGGTCAATATTTTTACATTGAATAAATATAACGCAGTACCATACCCTGATCAGTGCAATACTGATGTTTGGTTAAACTAATACAAATATTTCTTGCTACCATCTGTTTTTGCAGTGTTGCTTCCCCCCTCCGTCCCTTCTCTTCCCAATAAACGAAACTTGCCCATGTTTTGCTTTTGTTTATAGCTTTAAGATGACTCACTCGGATCAATTTGCCTTGCCTTGCATACTGTGTTTCTAATTAACACGCACGCTGCATTGTCGATGCTGATATGTTATACTGAGCAGCTCCACTTGGACCTACGAGTGAATGGAAGGGATGCTTTCTCAAAATGTAAGTCTTTAATGCAGCATGGGGGGATGCTGCTTGGAGGTTTCACTTGTGTGTTGCGTTTGTTGTGCCTGTGTTTCAAGTGCAGCGCTCTCCTTCTAAAGGGCCCCTTCTGCTTGACTGACTCAGAACTATACAGGCAGACAGCTTGTGTCATTTCAATGAGTGTCGGCACTTCTCTGGAGGAACGCCTCCCGTGGAACCAGTTGAGCAGCCTGTGTTTCATCACTCTGCCCACCTGACGGTGTGTCGTAGTTGTCACATCGCCTATACAAGATCTTGCGTGACACGTTGTCCTGCTGCAGTTTGACTTCAGCTAGTTTGCCTCTGTGAGAATCGGATGCGATTGATTTCAGGCACATCTGCCAGAAGTCGTAGCAAAGGACAAGTTTCATGAAGTTTAGGAGAAACACCTTTCGCACAAAGGTTTGTGTTTCTCATTCGGAGCACCTTGGCCTCAGTCAAAGCACATACAGTGTTTTACTGCCTGGCAAGAAGGTAAACCAGAGACTCTGTTTTGACATAGTTATTAAAGTTGACATCTGAAATAATATTAAATCGATTCAGTTGGGGGGGGACTAGTATGTTATGCTTTTCACATGCTGTGATCTGCCACTATCTCAGCATTTTGGTTTGAGAAGAATATCCACTAGTTGTCGGTGCCAAATGAGCGAAGGTTGAAAAATAAAAACTGGTGATCCAGACCCCCCAACTGATTTGATATTACAAACTTGTGCTCTTTTTTTTTTTTTGCAAGACATCCTTTACATTTAGCGGTTACTTTTTTTTTTTTTCACCCAAATGTGTTAACTTCCATTTTTCTATAGGACAGCCATTAAGCTGTGAGTGTTCTCAAGCAAGTTCATATCAAAATAAACGGCGTTTCCTGCTGTATGAGATGCTGTTCGTGAAGACATGTGTGACTATGAAGCAACAGAAGTTTGGCACATGTAGAAGAAGGGATATTTGAGCTTTTTGCTTTCATAATTCTTCTGAAAGACCCAGTGATGGTCCATTTTCAGTTTTCTGGGAGATACCACCAGGTTTTTATTTAAAATGTCTTGGTGTTTCATCGCGGGCCCCTTTCTCTTCCTTTAGAAGGAATATTGGCCCACAGCATCATAGATGTGATACCGTAGCATACCATACTTGGGTTGGTTTTACACCACACTCACTCTGTTTGTTGGCAAAAACTCAATCTTCATCTTGTCGGATCGAAGCACAAGGTTACAGTTAAAGCTGACACACTGTACATGTTTGTTTCTTATGGTAGGACAGACAATGTTTTTCTTTCCCGACATTCCACACAATCAGCTAACATGTAATATCTTTTGTGAATAGTTGGCAAACCGAAGATGCCACTCTTGTTCTCTAAAAAAATATTTTTGGAGATTTTTTTTTTACTATTCCTATCATCCTCTAGCCTTGTTATTTTCAGCTTTCTAAAAAAGACTTAGATATAGGTACATTTATTTGAATAGCATGTTTTTTGTAGCTATTTCCTGATTTGTTTGCAAAGATCAACATGTCTAACTTTAATGACAAGTTCTCTTGTGGTTCCCTTTTTCATAAGTTGCTAAGAGAAACACAGTGTCATATATATATATCTATCCCTCAGGAAACCAGGAAGTGCTAGGTTTCTAGACCGTCTAATAATTTTTTTGGCATGCCAACAAATGGGACACTGGGATTTTTATTAAATGTATATATATATTTTCTCAACTTGATATTTTTTCTCCACTCACTTAATAAATGTACTTTGTACTAAAATTTAAGCTGAATTTTGAAATATTTTTTTACACATTTTTGCCAGGTGTGATAAATGTGCAGGGTATTAAGGTGAGCAAGAAGAATTAAGCTTTTTTGTGGGTATTTATCTCAAATGACTTGAAGTTTACGGTAGCAAAAGTCAATCTCGATAAAGCTTTTTGCTTGCAAAATATTCCCCTAATCTTACTTGATGCCCATTTGGGTGTATGTGAAATACGGGTATTAGAGAAAAGCTTATGACATTTGCGACACCTCCCAACTACTCAGAAAGAATGCGGTCCTGTTCGCATTCAAGTCCACATTCCTCCAGTGTCAAGCACAGCTGAATGTCCGAGCTTATTTCAGATTCAAAGTGCAGGGAGAGTCGCGTAAATAATGATGTTAATGTGAAGGGGGAAAACAAAACAGAATATCCTTTTTCAGTGAAGAATGTTAGTGGGGTGATGACGAAATCCACGCAAGCACTTGTGCAAATATTTGGATGTTTACACAAGGAAAACTGGCTGGAAGTTTTCTCACACTAACTTGGCACATGAGTATTTCCTCAGTCATTCTCTGACTGGGCAAATTGCTGCAGTTATAGCAGCAGGTTTGTAATTTTTTTATCCCCTCAAGTCACATGATTTAAATGTTGCTTTCTTAATTCTTAACATGTTTTTCCACCCTGGGTTTTAAATTGATTCACAGCAGCATCCAAATGCTTCGTACTATGTTTTGTTAATAATTTTAATAAATGAAGCAGCATTTTCTTCTACTTCTTGAGTTTGGCCAACAAACATGTGGCCATGTGTGCAATGACTTGCTCTGTGATAGGTTGCGTTGTTGCACCACCTGAGTGATTCAGCCGACTAATCGTTTGACCCTTGCTCCGTTCAGACTCGGCTGTTTCGTTTGTCTCATACTGTTGCACTACTCTTAATAGTGCAGTACACACACCAATGGGTAGCTAGGAGGGCATGTTGGAGAGCAAAACTCTGGTTGTACTGTCACCTTCTCTGGCATCCATCTGCATGGTGACAACTTGTGATTCTGCAACACCAAGGTGTATACCTTGATACTAGCAACCAGTCCTTAGCTACTTTACTACAACTGTTTAAAATAATATTCGTCAAGTTTTCATTAACGTGGTGCTTTAGTATTATGGTTTATTTCATCATTCATATGAGTTTTACTTTTCGATTGCTTGGTTTTGTAAGCTATGACAGATTCATTAATTTTCTTGGCCAAACCTGAGAAGTATGGAAAAAGACACCCAGAAGTTACAGAAAAGTGATGGCGTTACTTTTATTACGCTGGACTTCAGCGTCGGGGTATAACAGAAAAGTAATGATTGTCAAAGTCTTCAGCTCAAATTTGAGTCCATAAAGTGAAGATTAAGACGGTATTCGATCTAGCCAGGAGAAAAGCACGAACATACCCCAGAGATCTAAAAATCGGCCAAATTACCGATAGATTTAGCAACACTATTTTTAATTCACCACAGTGACAAATAACTGTTTGTACCTAGCAAAGTTCAGAAATTACATCAGCATTCAGTTTAGATGCTTAAAAGTTTGATTCAGTTCTGACCAGCATTGAAACGCTGATGGCTACTGGTGTTTTTCAGCATGATCTTCCTAACAACGTGCCAACATGGCCCTCTTTATGTTGGGTGCTGTAGTTGTGCAAGCCTCACTGTTCTTCACATAATCAATTAGTGTTTAAGTTTCAACATAAATACTGTGTAATTATTAGAAATGATGTACTCTGGTCCAAAGGAATGTGCAGCTGAGCAGGTTAATCGAAGAAAAATGTTCAAAATGTGAAGGGATGGTTATAAAGTCAAGCAGCTGCTTGGAGGAAGGATCTACTATAACTCTCCTTTGTACACCTAAGATGCAGCAGTCTTTATCTGAAGGAGTAACAGTTCAATAACTGCTTAATCATGAGTTGGGAGAGATTGTCAATCAGTGATGTTATTTTAGCCAGAGTTCTTCTATCTCCTCCCACCTGCACTAGGTCTATTAGGCAACCCAGAACAGAGCTGGCCTTCTTGATGAGCTCATCTGCTTCCTTTCAGCTGTAGATAAACTGCTGCTCCAACAGACAACCCCATGAAAGATGGCTGATACCACCACAGAGTCAACGAAGGCCTTTAGGAACGCCCCCTGCACACCAAAAGACTAAATATTTATTTGGTTTGCAATTGCAGCTCAAGTTTAGCTTTTGGTTTGTTTTTATGACGTCATTGATTTTAGAACTCAATATGTCTCTAATTTCTGACTTGGTTTGAAAGTCAGCAATGCGTATGTGAAACTAAGAAATCCTCCAGTCATCTGGGTAAATCTAAGTATTGTTAAATGTTGGACTTGTGGGCATAAATGGAATGTTCAGATTGTTAAAGATAAGTAAATGGCATGCCCACTAAAATGACATAATTAGTGACTCAGAAATGTCATGGTTGACCAGTGAACTAAGTTACACCCACACTCTTGCCAACACATTTTGATTCATGAGTAGAACACTGGAGAACTGCAACCGTCTCTGGTGCTAATGTCTGTACGATCAGTTTTGAACCAGACAGCCCCTCTAAAGTTTTCTCCTGTACTCTTTTTAAAAGAAAAAAAACAAAACCTGACAAATCTGGACATTCATGAACTAAATGCAAAGGATTGCGTTTTTACTTCATACTCTGGCCAGACTACTTTCACATTTAAAGTTGACACATTGGCTGTACTCTGTTAAAAGAACAAATCTTCAAGAAAACATATGCTTTCTATTCCAGCTTGGACAACAGGCCTGCCTGTGTTGTGTTATCTGCCCATCACAGGCTCTATAGGGTCCTCTCTGTGTTCTTGACATGATGCATCTTCTCCCCATGTTATCTGCTGTCTTTGTCTCGCCGGGCATCTCACCCCTCTTCCTCTGCGTTTGTGTCGTCATGGAAACAGGCGTGTGACAGGTCTTGGGTGGGCGTGAGGGATGAGCTGTGGGGTAATGGCCAGGTTTTTCACAGCGCAGCGGAGGAGAGGGGATGGCGAAACGGCACAGTGAAGGGACCTCTTAAAGTAAGGCAGCGGTTGCTGATGGAAAGCCGAGAGCTGCTTCGACGTGGAAGGAAAGAAGTGGGGATTATTAACTCTGTCTCTGCTTCAACAGCTGTTCTCGTTGTGTTATTAGCCAGACTTCAAATTAGGTCCCTTATCTGTCTGTGTCAGAATATGACAGGACTGTCTGAACATCAACCTGGGGAAGATTTTTTATCTACCTTAGCTAGTTTCTCTTGTTTTTTTTTTCCAAGTCAGTTGCATTAGCATCAAAAAGTGAAGCAATTTTTAGTATATTAAAACATTTACAAGTTAATATTCATATTAATAGTCAAGCAAGAGGAAGGAATGTTAATTGGCTCCTTGGTAAATTGTTCTGCTTTGTCTAGAAATGAAAAGGAAATGTAATCACCCCTTTCTGCCAATCAAATGCTGTTTCTCACCAATCACCTCTGAATATCTCTATAAACTAAATGCATTGAATCATTAGCAGTTGCTTATCCTTTAACTAGGGCTTCAATTGAAAGCATTAATTAATAAAAAAAAATAAAAATAAGGTGTTTAATCCGCACTGCCGTGTGTAAATACACATCTGAACAAATCTTAGACATCCCACTGCAAGTGAACGCAGCACTAAATGATCAAGTTAAATGGCACACGCCCCTTCCCCAGTGTTTGGTAGGTGGCTGGGAGCACTGAAGTGATGAGAGCAGCACCGTTTAATGATGATGATGTATGTTAAACAGCACTAGATAACACAAGTGTTAATAAAGTAGAAGTGACAAGGAGCGTTATCCTAGAATAAACTTCAACGTGGCTATTACTAAACATTTCTAACACTTAAAAAAAAAAACAGC
This sequence comes from Xiphophorus hellerii, assembly GCF_003331165.1. Lineage (NCBI taxonomy): Eukaryota > Metazoa > Chordata > Actinopteri > Cyprinodontiformes > Poeciliidae > Xiphophorus > Xiphophorus hellerii. Next base: position 13,006,183 of record NC_045692.1, read on the forward strand.
AAATATATGTGGTGAGAAAATGAGACATCCCAGCAAGGTGAGAGGACAAACAGCTGAAGAAGTAATCACAGCCTGTCGGTGTCACCATACCAATATGTTTCTAATCCAGACTGTACTTTTTTTTTTCTTCTTACTGTATTTTTGCCTTTTTGTGATTTCTATAGCCTTCAGACTGTGCATTTATGTATTCTTGTGTAGTGTGAGTAAAGTGTGTATCTTCTTGAAACCAACCAGTTGACAAAGAGGACAGAAGAAAAGTACAAAACTAACAAGCTCTACAAATATTAAAAATTCCCAATAATATGAAGATTAAAATGCAACCAGTACCAAGTGATGATCTCTGATTATTTATACTAGCACATCAATCTGCTCTGCCAACTCAATTGCTATAGAAGCTATAAACAGAAATAATGATGGAAAGATCAGGATTTTATGCAGTGATAAGAGGACAGAATGCAGGGACATGTGGACTGTAGAGCTGAAATATAATTAATCATTCACATTAGGTTTAAAGCTTCTCTGCAATTCAGTAAAATCTATAAACTTTTATGTCAAACTGCACAATCACGAAGAACACCTCATCATAAAAAGATATTTAAATGTTCTCATCATTTTTTTTTTAAGAAATGAATTTTTCAGTCATTCCCCAACCACAATGGAGAGGAAGATTTTTGTTGTCTGTGAAATGCCATGAACTGTGTTTTTTATTAGCAAAACATTGAAAGAAATGAGAAAATTAGCTGAATTTCTAGCTAGTTTCAGTCAAAAATTCAAAAACAACAGGTGACTGTGTTGCAAAATTAGTTGGCAACGTCCTTCATCTATAAAAAAATGAGGAATAACCACAGCAGGTACAGTGATGGTGCATAAATGATTAGGGCTTAATTTGCAATCAGGTAGAGCGATGGTGCCCTTACAGCTATTGCTCCTACTCTCTCATGACCTTTAAAACCATGACTGACATACTTTGGTTCACATTGACATCATGTGTGAATGTACAGTTTCATAATAGGACAAGATGATCTGCTGCTGATACGCCTCTCATAGCAGCTGAGGCGCTTTTGCAGCCAAATTAGCTTAGGGCTATGTAGGAATATGATAATGACCTGGGTGTACCTTGATATTCCTTTGGGCAAAAATCGTGGCTAAAGTGTAGTAAATGAAGGATAGAAAGGCGGAGTAAGGAGAAAGTCGTTTTGTTTCTGTGAATTGCTCAAAATTCACATTTTAAGCCAATGGTTACGCTTTGCCAGGACTTTGGAAAGAGCTCTGCATAAAAGCAAGCATGTGAATTTGAGTTCCTGCTCTGTGATGCAAGAGACTGATTAGGTTGTACATAAGATGAATGTTTCAAGTCACTACTGCTAAAGGTTGCTCTGCAAGCTACTGAGTATTCTGTTGCACAAACTGCCTTTGCCCTTTGGTTTTGTTTTTTGCTCAGAAGTTGGCATAATGTGTAGACTTGTGAATATTTGCTGGGCTCTGGATTTAGCAGGATCCCAAACCACATGTCAACAGTTTGTTGCAAATAGTTGAAATGTGCTGCTTTATGCGCAGAATTTCAGTCACACCAAGTCCCCTTTGCAATTGCATCACTTTCTACTTGCACATTTGCTGATTCGGCTTCAAGTAGGTGCTTGCGTTTCTGAGTGTTATCAAAAAATCTTAATTCCATCATTGGCTTCCGAAGAACTTGGACTCCTTTGAACTTTTTTTTATTTACTTTTTGCTTAGATTTTATTTGATATTTAACACAGTGCATCATAAATCTTGCTATGAAACATGGTGATGGTAACATCATTGTGATTTTATTTTCCCAGGATGAAAAGGTGAGCTAGACTGAGTTTAATACAGCACTGTATGAACATCTTCTTGATTTTCTGTCGTTGCACACCGAGTTCAGTTTGGAATCCCCTTTTACACACCAAAACATCAGGAAGACATGAAATTGCATAAATATTTCTTAATAGTAATGCAATATTAGTCATATAGTCAGCCATACCAACATGAGTATTGGTATATTATTCATGAATAAATCATACAAGAGTGTCGCAAACACATGGTGACGTTTGCAACACTTTTGGAGTATGGTATTAAATGTATTTCCATCAAGCCAGGTATATTCTAGGCGTGCAAATTATTCATCCATGTAGATCCATTGTTGTGATCTGATATATTGAGTAGTTTTGATATAACTTATGGTACATGACAAACTATAATTAGTATGTCAGACCTACACAGAGACTCAACCGGGGCACCAGGAATCTTGAGACAAGTGACCGTGCTCCTCCACTTATCTAGGTCAGCCGTGGCAAAGTGCATATTGATCTCCACAGCCAAATGACAGTCTTGTCTACTTCTCATCCCTATGAAGGAGCCCCTCAGTCAGTTTGGCTTGAGCAGAGGAGACAGCAGAGATCACATGACCGTGTAGCAGTGCTTCCGCAGCTGTTTTCCCTTATTTTGCGCTGCTGAGCGGTACAGTAAAGCAAATAAATAAATAAATTATATATATTTATATTTTAAATGTGGTAGATTTTTATTCTATTACAGCTGGGGTTTATTATTCACTGCTGTGGTAAGACAGAAAATGTTTAAATTCTGCATATGCTGTTAATATCAATGTGATCTGCAAATGAGAAGATGCTTTTAATTAACGTTTGTCAGCATGGGGTTGTCAGTGGAGATTCTGTCATCTTAATTTGTTTGGGTGAGCCCTCCCACCCCGTCCCCTTCATCTTTTCAAACGCAATGAATCCATGGCACTGGGTGTTAGCATGTGCTTGGCACCATTCCCACTGCCCAGGGTGGAATCCTTGGCTCTCGAGGAGGGAGCGAAAACTTGGATTGAGGAAGCTGCCTTGCTGGAGTTTGACTGGGTGGTCCGAAAGTATGCAGCAACACGCCACCCTTTAAAATAAAAACAACCTGTACAGAGTCTTCTAAAGCGATGGGGCAAGCTGCGATTTGAACTAGCAGTGCAAGTTGGACCGCTGTAGCATGGAGTGACATGTGTAAAGCAGCAGCTTTTCTCAATTGCTCTTCATAAAGTCAGAGGAATGAGGGGATTCAGATCCAACTTTTTTGTTTCTGTACACGTTGTGAGGGTCGAATGCTGACCAGTGTGAATCCTATGAATCCCCTCGACCCCCACCATCAGAGCAGAGAACCCTGCTCTCTATCTTCTGCTCCTCCTTTCATTCTGATGACTCACAGTTTTCATCTGTCAACTGTATAGCATCTATTTTTGCTGTTTTAAAGGGGAAGTGATTATTCTTATGCAACCTGTTTACTCCTCCATACAGTATGGTTAACCCACATTTTATTAGGCTTACATTTAATGTAAATTATTCACGAAGCAATGTGCTTCTGTTTGTCTTTCCCTTCTTTATTTACCACAAACATCAACCTTAATGAGCCTCATATTGATGCCTCATTAACTCCTGCATGCAATGTTAACATGCCTGATGAGCATAATAGCGCGTGCATTGTAATCATGACTGAATTCACTTGTATTTAATTTTTTTTAATTTAAATTTTATTTTTGATATTTTCTGTGGCTTCTGATTTGCTGATTTCTGGTTTTGACATGGTCCAGGGGTTTTTTCTAAGCAGTTTAACGCAAGAGAAAAAATAAACAACATTTGCTTCTGGCTCAGGACACTGAATGTTTGAGGCATTTAATTAATTAGAAAAAAACAGATTTTTTTTTTTTAGTATGTAACCAGTATTTATCCAATCACTCATTAGAATCAACCAAAGAAAAATTTCCAATCTCTGACCAATAAATGGATACATCTCTAACTTTATATTTCAACTGACCACTACAACAGTACATCTCCTGTCAGTTCGATAATATGGAAAAGAATGGAATGGCCATCTTTTAGCCAGCTGACTGGCTGTGCACAGCAATAGGTGGGGACAGGACAGAATCACATTACTCTTTGTTCAACATAGCCGAAGCTTTCCTCTGTCACTCCAACACTTTGTCTTGACATTATTAGAAGGATTTAAAACTACAGGAATGGTATAAAAGCAAGTTTATAACGTTATACCTTGATGGTGGTGACAATGCCTAATGTTGTTACACCGAAGGATCTGCTCACCACCTTTTTAATTTTTTATGTTCAATATTTAAGGGGACGCTTTGAGTCCAGCATTTCGATATTTGAAATTAAAAGGAAATCTCGTGAAATTTTGTTAAATCTTATACGACAGAATTCCTTGACCCGGCTGTTGCTAAAGAGGGTGCTTCACCCGACATCTTCCTCTTTCTCGTCCAGTTACGTGTTCCGCCGTCAGAGCAGCAGCATTCTTAATCAGGTAATGCCGGGTTTTACAGTCATCCCCCTTAAACGTGCTCCAGGGATCATCACATTGCTCAGACTGCGGCTCGGTAGAGGAGAAAACGATTGTATGCTTTCTGTCGTCACGTTTCTGAAAATTCAAATTGATCTACTACTACTAAGTGAGTAATTTATGCCTGTCGACGTCCTCGGCTGATAAAATGACACAGTTATGTCATCCGATTCCCCTGAACCCACCCAAATACACACACACTAACATGAGATCTGTCTTTTTTTTGTTTCACTTTCACTGCATGCAATGTGGGAACTCGTTCCTTGCAAACTGATTAGTCGGTGGACACGTCCCCCTTTTCCAAGCACAATAGATACCCGCCATGCAAGGCCAGCCATTCTTAAAATACGTCTCCATTAATTTTGCTCACTTTCGATCCTATTGTCACAGCTGTCTCAGCCTCCTCCACATTTACCTTTCGCTGTGACTCATCCTTTTACAGCACGTCTTTTACAACTCATCGTATCAGTCCCATTATTACGCTTAAACATTTGTTTTTACTGTCGCCGGGATCAGATAAGAGAGCTAGCTGTTGCTACTTAAGCCACACTTGTAGAAGCTTCTGCATCAGCTGTCTGCATGTTATTTAATAGGTTCTTTGTTTTTTGTTCTCCTGCTCACCAGCTTCACCTTCGTGAAAATAAGCAAACACTTCCAGATTTTTTTAAGACTCCACCGTTGTGAAATAAAAGATATAAATAATGTAGATATAATAAAAGACAAGATAAGTGTTTTATTGTGCCACATTTCAAGTTGGTAACGCAGAAGAAGTTAACCTAGATTACGTGCCTGAGAGCGATAAAGTGACAGATAAACTTGAAAGGTAAAGCACCTCGTGCCAATGTTAACACAAAAGTGTGCCTTTTTAGCAGCTTTGATCCTTCTATACACAAATACACTCGGAACAACCAGTAACACTCATCAGCATGCTGCACGTTTCATCTGATGCACAGCTCTGGTGAAGCTCTGACTCTCTAATTCTGATTTCTCTCCTTTAATGTTAGGCACCAGCATGCTGAAAATATCTTTTTCAATTTAGGATTGATTTGAGTTTTAAGCTTTGTTCATAATAAAACACTGGAATTCCAAAGTTTTTAAAATGCCAAATTCTAAAACACATTTCGCTTAGGAAATATGAATAGTATGTTGATTGTTTGACAGATTGGATTAGATTCAATTACATTCAAGCATACCTTTTTATTACGTATTAATTCCCAAAGGGAAATTAAGTTATAACTCATATGATCCAATTTTCTTCAGAGTTGTTGTACATGCTGATGGCAGGAAAAATCCCCAATAGCAGTCTGTGTTATAGCAGTTGTAACAAAACCCCTGACTGAAGACATTAGTTGTATAGTAATCTCATGAAGAGACTGCTCAGGGCCGTTCGTAACGTTGTTTTTATGAGCACGCCTTCTTTTGGCAACACTCACCAGATCTTCAACAGCAGTCTCAAAATAGAACCAGTTTTCTCTATCAGCTTTTTTAGTCCCTGACTCAGACTCTTCTACCCCAACAGATGATGGCAGAAGAGATGACGCTCTCTCCAACAGCATCTTGCTGCAAACATTGAAGGGTTTTAGCTTCGTCAAAAAGTAGTCTGTTTTGTCCCTTCTCGTAGATGGCTTTATTGCTGCCTTTTGAGTCCAATCTGTGTTTCAGGAGAACATGCAGGGTATTATTCTCCTTTCTCACCTCTGCTTCTCCTCCCATGACAGAAATATGGTTTCTGTTTCTCTTGAAATCTACATTGATCTCGCTTGTTTTGTTCACATTCAAGATAAGATGATTGTTCCTCCACTATGACACAAACGAACCACCAGCTCTCTGTAATTCAGCTTCTTGTCAATCTCAGTCATCTGAGTATTTCTGCAGATGACAGCACTCTGACTTGTACTGGAAGTCTAAGGTGTACAGAGTGAAAAGGAATGGTAGGAGTACAGTCCCTTGTGGTGCTCCTCTGCTGCTGACCACCTGGAGTAAATCTACGAATCAGATGCTAAGTTTAGCCGCATTAGCAGGTCACACTGTACAGCCCTACGGAGGGTTTCCACAGTGTCCATAAAAATAGTTTCTTTCAATTACAGGCCTCAAAAGACCTTAGTGTGTCCAAACTCTCCTGTATATTTATTACATTTCACCAGTTTGCATCTTAAAATTATACATATGATCCTTCTTTCAATGAGTAGTTTCTGTTTTATGACAAATGCCCCACTATATTTGCTTCATGTGTTGTTCTAATGAATTCTGCTGTTATTGCTCCTCCCTAAAGAGCCCATGAAAGTTAGCTTATTGTAGTTTAAAATCAAAAAGTTTCTGTCCTTTTTCTTTCTTTAATTCCACCGGCCACTTAACTGTGGGAAAGAATATTTGCTGAGGTTTAGCTCCATAAGCAGGGCTTTCGTTTATTTGTTAATTTTGTTACACAATTGGTAACGCTTTAATGATAATCATGATAATGCCTTACTCTCCGTAAAACTAGTTAAATTAAGATGACTTGAGTACGCCTGTCTCCCCCTCTTTAATAACCTTTCAACATACTGTGTGTCTTTTAAAATCAATTTGGAGAAATCCTGCGAGAAATGTAGTTTGCTTTTATATTGCACAGTCTTGTGCTGCAAGATCTTGTTGCACACCTGCTCATCAGCCAATAAAAGTGGTGCTCTTTCATGATTGGACCAACACCAAAGATAAAAGGATAACACATCCTGTCTCACTCATTTTCTTTGGTCTTTCTTTCTGGTTCAAACTGAAACTGGGCAACGAAACAGCTGGGTAGAGGTGCAGCATTCATCTTGTGCTTCTGATCTTTATGGCTAACCTCTCCTTAGAGAGATCCAGTTCGGTTACATTCCTCTGAAGTATGCGTGTGTATAGAGCAAACGTCAGATGTTTTCTGGCTGTTTTTAAAGGCAGGTTGAGCTGAATGCCCTGCAGCAGAAAACCGAGATGTGTATAAAGTTTCAGAAAAGTTTAAGTTTCTGTCGTATTTATCTGCAGATTGCTTGTCCTCTGCTTGAGCTCTCGCTGTGTCTTCCCATTCTGCCGTCTTCCGGACATTTTGGGCTGTAACTTTTGGACAGTGGGTGTGTTGTCACCAGCCTATGACAGCTCGTGGGTGTGAGGACTATAAAAATGTAGTGATCACTGCAAATCCCCGTCCCCTCCCTGCTCTCTGCTGTCTGTTTACACGTCTCTGCTGCGCACACACACACACAGGCCTTCCCTCAGCAGAACGGGGGAATTTAAAAAAAAAAAAAATCTGCTGATTCTGCATGGGCTCGGGTGCAGAGGTGTGGACGTGGTTATCGGCACTTCACAATTTAACCCAGATGAAATTGTCTGGAAGTCTTTATCTGATTTCCTTTTTTGTGCTGTAGTTGGCTGCAGTGTACTGCGAGTCAACAAATGCTGCTTGCTTTTCTTCAGCTTTAGGCTAATGCCAGCTCTATTTTCGGTAAAGCATACGCGTTTGACTGCAGTTTATCTCACCTTCCCTGATGGAGCAAACTTTATTGATTAAAGTCAAGGAAACTGATGTCAATGAAACCTTCTTTTTAGGATTGGAACTTAATGCCAATTACTTTCATTAGAGTAGACATCAGTCTTGATTCTTATGCCATTGACAGCCATTAGTGGGCCATTTAAAAGGCACTGGAAGAGAGCTCTATTGTGGTTAGCCCCTCGGTGACCTGGCCAATATGGTCATTTTCTGTCCTGTTTTATGGGAGCCTGACTTACTGATTCAGCAGCTGTTAGCTTAGTTTAGCCTAGGTTGGGTTGGGTTGGTTTAAGAGCATTTTATACAAAAAGAGTCCATAACTGGAAGAATGAGAAGTTAAGACAGCCGTTTGATCGCACTAATTGATAACTCCTTGAAAGCTATACGAACCTGTATTTTTTGTTATCTTTGAATTTGAAGAGAGAGACTAAAGATAAAGTTAAAGTTTAGCTTTGCATAAAGAAGCAGCTCTGATTTTTTTTTAAAGAGAACTTGACCCTTAAATTTGACTGTTTTTTGACCTCCTAATATCTGGCGTGGAAAATTTTGGGGAAAAGTAAATTGTCTTTTGTTCCACTGGCAAATCTTTTCATCCATCACCTAGACATGTTTTGTATTTATATTGCATTTGTTTGAAATAATTTTTAACACATTTAGAATTTTTAATTCATTTATCCCCATGGACTACAACACTATTAGAGAAAAATGTGCTGCAGGTTCTTTGCTGAAGGTAGTGGTTTGATTTCAGAAGATCCCAAATGGTGGAATCGCCACAATGTTTACTCAAATATGTGTTAAATGTATGCTGTTGCTTGATGCTCTTATAGACCAAAATAGTGGGAGTTCTTAGTTTTCTTTTCTTTCAGTGCACAGTTACAATAAAACAAGGTTCACCCATAATTCTTAAAAAAATCAAAAGATCACTTTTGAAATAACTGTTTGGTATTATCAGATCCACAGTGCCCTTTCATTTATTCTTTCTTTTTTCTTTTTTTTTTTTTTTTTACAGTAATGCTGGATCAATAGAGTGCTTTCAGCCTCCGATGTAGTCTGTCGTATAGTCCAAAGATCAAGTCTGGACTGTGACTGAGCATGTGACAGAGTTAAGTCTTAGAGGAAATTTCTCCATAGGAGTCAGAACAGACTTACTAAGAGAAAAAGAGCAAGAAAAAGGTTGAAATAGTCACATTTACATAAGCATTAGTTTAGATTGTTATTATTGTTGTGTTACTGTGAAAGGTCATTATAAAACTGCATTGAGACATTCTGTAACTTGTCAATTTTAGCTATTTTTGTAAGGCACTTGCAAATATATGTAATTTTCCCCTCTTGTGGCTTTCTGTTCCTTACTTAGTTTGTTTCACAAGGAGAATCTGTTTACTCTCATGTCATGTCAGCACATCACATCATGTCAGTGGTTTCCCCAGCTGGCTCATTTGGTATGTGCAGCATAAAGCAGAAGTATTCCTGCTTAGCATTTAATTTTGTAAACAGGGGTTCTACGTAAGCCCTACATGTTTATAACACAAGCATAAAATAGAATGCAAAATTATTGTTTTGCAAAAGATTTTTTTTATTTTTATGTATCTTTCTTGCAGCAGGTACAGGTTAATGTGTTTATGTTTGTCTTTATTGGCTCAATACTTCTGGCCAAAAGGATTCAAATCTGTTTTGGGCTGTTTAAGGTAGATCAGTGAGTTGTTTGTGTACAGCAACCTTTAAAGACGGACACATTTGTTATTGGATTCTCATTTGACCTTTGACTAAGTCAATTTGTCGACATTTAAAAGTCTCTTAAAAAGAATTTTAACACAGCAGTGGCGTGTGGTGCCATTGTCGTTATTTGCACCAAAGTGAAACAAGTTTCCCTAAAAGATGTACACTGTTTTAAATTTCTTCAAAAAATATCAAGATTTTAAGAACAGACTGAAAATGTCCTCACAGTATAATGATGCCACCAATTTGCTTCATTCATGAGTTCTAAGTATATTTTATGAAGGAGTTTTCTCAAGGTTGGTACACTTATATTTGCATGTTTCTTTCTCGGTAAATCAAGATATATATGTGTGGAGCTTACAGTTCAAGTCTGGCAGCTAAACGGAATGAGTGGCCATTTTGGAGGCATTTGTACAAACTTACATTACAGAATTTCACCTTTTTCTCAGTGCAGGTTTAGTTTGCAGAACTGCTCTTTTCCCAGTCACGAACTTTTGAATTGTTTTGATGGTCTTTATTTTAGAATTCTGGGAATGCTTTAAAAGTCACTGATGACTGTTCCTCTAATAGAACAGTCCAAAAGTCTTCCTTGAAGCTGTTAGTTGTTGAAGGTTTAAAGCAGATAATTGAGTAACTGTGGCTGTAAAAAAAATAATGCAAAAAAAATTTGTCACTAATCCATTGTTGTTTACATGAAATCCATCAAGGTTCATGGAAAATCATTGACAAAACTGCATGGCCGTTACAGCAGAAGATGTAGAGCACATTTCCCCTGCTGGACTCGTGAGTTGTACTGTCAGGCAGCTGCAAGCTGCTGAGTGAGCTGCAGATGTGCCGAGTTGCTATGTACGGCCCTCCAAAAAAGCCTGGTAATGTGTGTGAGCAAAAAATAAATAAAAAAATGTTTTGAAAACATTGTCGCATTAGGTTTTCAAACATTGTTTTTACTCAAAATTCAACCAAAAAACAATGCTGTTAGGGGCGTGCTGTGGTGACGCAGGGGGTTAGCACCCTGCCCCACGTTTGGAGGCCTCAGTCCTCGACGCGGACGTCGTGGGTTCGACTCCCGGTCCCGACGACCTTTGCCGCATGTCTTCCCCCTCTCCTCACCCTCCTTCCTGTCTGCCTACTGTCGAAAAAATACGAGCCACTAGCGCCGCAAAAACTCTTCGGAAAAAAAAATTGAAAAAAACCCCAAAAAAAACAATGCTGTTCACACAAATGTCCTCTCCCGGGGCCTTCAAATAACACTTTAGCTGTTCCCTGGATTTCATTACAATAGCTAATGAAACAGAAGAAGTCTCGCTTACAGAATAAATGTTGCACTTAGTACTCACTTGTTGCCGTACTGTTTAAGGATGTGCTCCTAGGATGCTTTTGCATGACACCAGTTCATTCCCACTGCAGAGAGCTCATTCCAAGTGTTGCTGTTGTTTCTCCCAACAGGGAGAAGAGAGTGATGCGTAAAGGTTTCCAGGCTTCATCATCTTGCAGCAATGGCCTGAGGGACTCTCTGGACTAAGACCACGGTAAGAAGAGAACCGCAGCCAACTCTCTGCTGATGCAACTCTGCTGCGCAATATGATGAATGCAGTTCTGTCAAGTACAAATGTTGACATGATTCAAACACTGAAACGACAAATTCCTGCTGTTTTATGATCTTGCATCGTTGGAAAAATAGATACACCCGGGTGAGCCTGTGGAGATGATCTTGTGGGGGGGTTGTGCAACATTTGCTGCAACATTTGTTTTACAGACCAATGCAATGAAGGTTTTGCAAATTGATCTTCCCTACAGGTCCTGCCATTGCTGAAAGATTTAGTTTGATCTGATGCTTCCACAAGTGTGATGAATGTGCTCCTCTGTACTTAGTTTTCTGATTTGACAGTTTTGTAAATCAGTTTTGCAAAAAAATAAATAAATAAATAGTTTATTTTGCCTTCTCTTGTTTTTGCTCTTTATCTGGAAATTGCTGGATGTTTGAACACTGTTTAGTTTAGTTTCTTGCAGCCAGCTTACTGGCAGTTTAGTGCAACGTTTTCTATACAGCCAGAGTGACTCTGGCATCAATAAAACAACTTTAAATCACAAAACTGGTGTAATGGGACATCCTAGTAATTTCTGAAGCAGTATTAAAAAAACCAGAAAAAAAACCGTTGCTACACATTGATACTGGTTCCAACCCATACCTTTCTATATTCAAAATGATTTCTTCTTCAGATAAATTAGAGGTGAAATATGTTTTACATGACTTTCACGTTTTAGTTTGAGTTAGGGCTGGACAGTATGCCTGAAAAACGTATCACAATACAAGGATTTCATACGAGTCTATATGGATAATTGATTAGTTTTTTGTTTCAAATATCTGAAATGGAGCCAAAATGGTGACATTACTTTTTCTGTTTTATTCACAATTTCCTCTTGAGCTGTTGTGCTCATTTCTTTTTTTTTTCCATGCTATTGTTTTTTTAAAATTTTTAATCAGTTACGAAGGATGGAGACAAAACCTTTAACTGATTCTATGCAGGTGGTTGCTAGGTAACCAGAGAGAGTGAGTTAGTTGATACCCCCCACCTTGCTTAGCTGGCTGTGAGACGTTAAGTGGCTAAAGCCGCAGATCACTGTGCAGTTCTGGGTCAGAGTTCACTGAAATGATTGAATAGTCTATTGAACGTAGTATCTATTGATATTGATCATGTGTTTATTGTGACATATAGATTTAGGTTTTTTCCCACTGCTATTTTCCCTCCACCAATTGTTTCTCTTTATATCTATTTTTTCCTTCCATGTTGAAAAGCAACTGACCCATTTGACTTATGGAGATCAGCTTATTACAATCTGCTCATCAGGCAAAAACCTTGTGTTATTGTAAAACAAGCTTTTTAATGTACACACTCCAATAAGCAGCGGGGTCAGTAGTGGATTAATAATGACTCGGATCAATTAGGTAATTGACCCTTGGAGATCAACTTGGGATAACCCAACACATCAGCCTCTACATTAACCTGATTTCCCTACTGTTATCAGTAAATCTTCCCATAGCGATTAACCACTGATGGACATTGTTGTTTGAAGACACATACTCATAACAGTAGTCATTTTTTGTCATTGCGTAAATGCTAAGTTGGCAAATTGCCATTGTGATTTACATATCCAACCATTGTACTCCCAGTGTTTCTCTGACAACCAGATGCTGAACCGTCTGCTTCTCATCCTGCGACATCCTGGAGTTACTGCCGCCATTAAAGATTGATGAGTGTGATCAGCTTTCAGTAAATGTGGGGCCTGGCTTGTTGTTGGTCTCTGCCACTTTAGTGCCATTACCTTGCAGTGATTCCAGAGGAAAGAATATCTTGAGTGGGACTAGGTCGCATACAATTAGAATAGTTTTTCTTTTTTTTTTGCTTGTTGATTTTCCCCATCAGGAGAAGTTTGAACATTTTCCATTGATTTTGTTTTTTAAAGGACGGTTGTTGGAGTAATTAATGGTGCAAAGTTAATTTTAAATGGGCTTTAAGTGGATGTTAAATTTTAGGTTAATTTTTTGTATGCTCTTTGGTCGGTAGCTACAGGGACTGATACCTACCAGACTCTACCAGACTGAAGGATTTCTTCTTCAGATAAATTAGAGGTGAAATATGTTTTACATGACTTTCACATTTTAGTTTGAGTTGGGTACAGTGTCTGGTAGAGTAATCTTTTGCATTATTCAGGCCAAAATCAAAGACTTCTGTCTTTTCTGCTTAAGCTAACAAACATGCTGATGGAAGAAGAAAACATGAAATTGCATGTTTATTGGGAAAGCGTTACCGATTGTAATCAACCAACATTTGTCTTTTTGTGTCTGTCATCATAGTAAATCCTGCCACTGTTCGTTTCAACATCTGGGTCACTGAGATCTATTAGGTATGGACAAAATGGCAGTGAAAGTGAAAGTCCATGCAACTATTTGTAAGCAGTGTTTGAATACATGACAGTTGAAATATTACAACAGTCCAAATATTGTACTCGAGTTATTGTTGGTCTATGCAGTCTTGTGCACGTTGATATTGCATTGATCATTGTTTTTTCTGTTTGTTTGTTTGTTATTGTACAGTTCAAATTCAAAACTATAAAGTCATTCATATTATGGACACAATTAGTGACCTTGATGACACAAGAATATAAATTTGTGTGTGCATATGAAGACCTCGGAGAGCATAAAGATCTTCAATAAAAGGGGAACCAAGTGTCTTGAGGAACCCCTCATGTTTTTTTTTCTCAGATTAATAACTGCCAAATAACACAAAGGTCCCAGTAGACCAAGTAAAGTCTGATATAATTCAGCACAGTAACAGAAAGTCCCTCCTGCTTTTGCAGACTATTTAATGGTACGTCATAATAGACTGTCTCAAATTAAAATTAAGTTAAGGTTCTTAACTCATAGAGAAATTTCATTTAATGAATTTACTTGTTCTGTTCTGTGGTCCTAAATCTCATGACAGTTTGTTTGTGCTGCTGAGGCAGTTGGTAAATATCTGCACACCAGAACAGAAATGTAAACTTTAGGCTCATTTTAAGAAGTCACCTGATTTATCAGTGTTTTCTGGAGGCTTTGTTGAAAATTGGGGCAATCAGCTCGAGCCCCTGGCATCACCTTGACCACCTAAAGGTGTACACAGTACAGGTTTTTTTAGGTTTTTGACTTTCATTTTTCTGCCGTCTTGCCATTTTGCTCTGCCTTTCTCTTGACCCAAATCTGATAGCCCAACATCTGGTTCAAGGTAACGGCAGCTGTCAGCTAGGCCAGAGTTCGCCACAACCTCCACCTGTATTGAATTCTGTTGAAAATGATATTGTTCAAATCCATATTTGCCTTGAATAATATCTTGCATGAATCCAACAAGTTTGTGTGTATGTTGGCTCTCCCGACGCCTCTTTTCACCCTGGCAAAAATACTGGGGTGTAAAATGAGAAGACAAGTGTCCTCTGGGTCCTTCTTCTGTCATGATTTCCTCGTCAGTTTGTGGGAAATAAATTGCCTGTACTGCAGGCCTCTAGAAGCACTCTTTATCCCTGCACTTTTGCTCCCCATGTCCCTCCTGGGGCCGGTTGTGTTGAGACGCCATGTGAGGACAAATTACACACCAACAAGACATTGTTCAGCCCCACCGAGGTTCTGCGCTTTCTGGAAGGGTCCTCGTTATAGCAGTGAATGAGACTACAAACACTGCCCCAATAGCTTCTTATTCAGTGTGATGAATAGTCTTGCCCAGCGCCCAGAAACACTAGGTGTGTCTCTAAACAAAGCCATGTTAAGCCACAAAATTACAGGAATGGCACACTGGCAGATGCAGCCTCTGCTTGGCAATTTGAGACATTTTTTTTCTTCCATAATGTTATGAGTTCAAATGGGCAAATCAGTAGTTTTATAGTTTTTATGGCATTCTGGTTTTGACTATGCAGTATAAGCATCATGAGTAGTTGTGGGAACTATGCAAAGATGAGAGAATTCTCAAGAAAAGCTTAGAACTGCTAAGTGTGTCCTCTATCAAGGCATGGTGTGGTGTTTTCTTGACTGTACAGGCAGGTGAATGTCTGAGTTGGATTTTTAAGGCGGAGAGCCATCTGATGGGGCAGGTCACAAGCAGGTTCTAGTTGAGTTTGATGGGAGGGAGCACGATTGCTTCCGGCGCTTTGTGCAGCGTCAAACCATTTGTTGTCCCCACACTTCTCCCTCACCAGACTGGTTGGCTCCAGCTCAATCCTGGGGGTGGGGGATCTGCTCATGTGACACTCAAGTTATAAGCAATGACACACACACACACACACCTATGGCTATCGTTCTAAAGAGCCCTCTGAAAGTCAATTGATTTCTCTGGAGATTTTGTTGGGTTGTGAAGTAATATTTGCTACATTTTGCTTTTAGTCTTCTGTCAGAAATGTCGTTCTGTCTGAAACACAGCTTTAGCTTCTGGAAAATTACCAGTGTCATTTTCTTGAGGTGGTGTTGTGGCTCCTTAAAGTGTTTTTAATAATCGTGCAGCCGTGGGAGTCGGTCACAGATATGATAAAGATGGAAAAAAATGTAACAACGTGAGAATTGTTCACACTGTCAGCCCGTCAGCTCGCAAAAATTCGCCGTCTGTTTATGCGAGAGAAATGGGAAGGAGTGTAAAGTATAGACGGTTATGAGGCTCGTGCCAGATCCAAGCTCAGTTTCAAAGTGGGGACTACACAGAAGGGCATTGCTCAAATAAACCTCATGACCCCGGCATCATTTCCACTCAGTCCTTCAGCCTGTGCTTTCCCAGTCAAAGCTGCTGCTTTGCCAAGAACACATAGAAGATAACCAAACGATGTGTCCACAGCATTTTATACCTAAAGGATAAAAATACACTTCAACTTAACGCTTATAAATCATATAATGCAAGATGAGCTCTCAGCTGCATAGCATTATCTCTGAAATTTTTATTTTAATAGCCTGTGAAGATAATTGACGCATCGTCTTGTACTGTAACAGTCTTCCTGGTGTGCATTTAGTCTAAATAAAAGCTGATATCACTTGTTTTCTTTACAGTGTCCTTTGCCATTTCTTGTGACACTAAATGAAAACATGTCATGGCCAGTGGCTCTTTATTTGGCTGTTTGGTTTTGCGGAACACTTATTTAGTTGTGCAAAGATTTTTTTTTTTCTTATACTGCAAATGGCTTGCACTGATGACTGATGGAGCATATGTCCCAACTTGGTGTAATAATGAATTAGAGGAGTTGATGGCTTGATGAGCTTCAAATTTAATAGATGCTTCCTAGAATATGCCAATCATTCAAGAACATAATAAGGTTACTTACCCTACCCATCTATAACCTACTTATCACTGTCAGTGACGCCCGAGACAGAAGTAACAATGAATTGCTTTTTTCCTGTGCTATCCTTTAATCAGTCGTAATCCTTTTATTTTGTATTATATAAAGGAGGGCTTAGGCTAAGAATCTGTCATCTGTAGAGTTGAAACCAGACAATTATGATTACAGAATAAAGACATCTAAACTATTTTTTTTTTCCATCTCTGAACACCTCAAGCACTACTTCCTCCCAAGTACTTCTTCCTCGTGTGATATCATCACAGGAAAGCAGCTGAGAAAACTTTGGAGCGCCAGAAGTCTTGCTTATCCATGCAATCCCAGAAAGATCCTCTTCGCCTGCTATTCAGGTTTAAACGGTACGGGAATGTCTACTCATCATATCAATCAGGAAGGAGACAAGATCCGTCTCAGAGATAACTCAACCCAACAACAAAAGCAAACGATGCCTGCTGAAGCTGATGTGTCATTATCTACATTGAAATGAGTTCTGTACCGACGTGGGCTGAAAGACCACTCAGAGAGGAAGAAACCAGATTAGTTTTTAAATGTACGTACACAGTGAAAAAAACCTTACGTTTTTAGAGATAGTTCTTATAGTCTGATGATGCAGAAATTTAAGGGGTTAACCATAAAGATCATTGTTGCGTTAGAAGTAGAAATGGAAAGCTTGCCAGCTTGAGAACACCCGACTGTGAAGTAGGGTGGTTGAAGCAATATGTTGTCTCTGTGTTTTGTTGCACAAGTGACTGGTGAAGGTCATTTTTTATGCGTTTGTTCATAACGATGAGGGATGACAATGTTTTAAGATATCCTGGCAGCTTAGAGAAAATGGTATCATTTACTGACTGTGGTAAATGATACCACAGTCATTTACCACATTTAAAAATGTCTGTGAATTTTTAAATTGTCCCCCAGAGACATAGAAGCTTTCAGCAATTTTCCCACATGAGACTCTTGTTCATATTGGGTCTTGAGGCTTTGCAGAATAAGGGCCTGTTTAAAGCCAGGTGGCAACTTTAGGCTGAAAGCAGACATGGTTGTAGTTCTTTTGCCCTCTGAGAGGTTGTTTCATACTCTGTCCTGTAAATGTAAGCACATTTTTACAGCATATTTGTTTGCTAGTGATTTCCCAGCGGTTATTAGCTTGCCAGCAGTCCAGACTCTTCCTTTTTTTTTTTCTAGATGGGAACCCCCCGCTAGTCTGCCTGTGTTGAGACCTGAATCCCCTTTCCCAGCTACAGAAGCAGCCGGCAGCCTGCTTGCCAGGCCGTCTGGTTGTCTGTGTTGGTGTCATTGAGACGTGCTCGGTACTTCAAGTCTCACTTATTTGTCTCAATGTAGAGTGACCCATCATTGCTGCTATGTCAAGGAGATGGAGGCAACCAATCATATCTGGCTCAGCGAGGCATGCACAGCCAATCAGAACCGGAATCCCCATGGTAACGTGTGCTTGAAAGCCCTGCCCTGGCCAATAAAAATGGAGAATGGCACTTGGCTATTAGAGTTTAATGGCCTGCTGCCATTAATAAAATGATATAACCTCTAATATTGAGTTTTATGTTTTCAGCCAGCACACTTGCTCTGCACAAAGATGGTGTTGTTCAAAATAGCAAAACAGTAGGACACATGGACTCAGACATTTGTGTCTGTTCACTTGCAGTACTAGTCAACAAGGGAACTCAAGACACTTGTCGAAAGGACATGTTTAAACCGTAGCCAAAGGTTTGACTTCATTCATGTCAAGCCAGTTGCTACAGCTAGCTTACAGTGGGTCACTCCAGGGCAGGAGGCAGTCAGACTAAGGTTTGCATGGCCACTACCTCATTCATTATTTTAACCAGCTTCTGCCAGGCTATGCTACCCTGCTCTCCTCTAAATACTGGTATTCTCCACTCTGTTCCCTCCTTATGTAATGGCAGAGCAGCAAGTGGTGTGTGTCATAGCTGTTTCCATGGTAAGGGTAGCTGAGACTCTATCACAACACAGCATGCGCCAGCTGTGGTACCTACTCTGGAAAAGACCTGCATGTTCTCTTTTAAGGGTTTCATTTAAGATTTGTTCTTTTACAGGCTGAAAAAAGAAGCTTGTAAAAGATTCAGTGCCTTGCAGAAGTATTCATGTCCTCTGACCCTGCTGTTTAAACATTTTGTCTTGTTATTGCTAACTGCATCCTTCAGTGGGGTTTGTTTGGATTTTATGTGACAAAAACATCTAAAGTGTGGTAGACATTTCCATTCTGTCTCCTTTTATTCTGACACAGATAAATAATAATCCAGTGCAACTAAATGCTTTAAAGTTCCTTTAAAGGCTAATTGTCCTGTTGTAAACTTTTTTTTTATTTTCAGTGTAAATACAGATGTTTTGTTAAGATGTTCTGGTTTATTGCAGCACATTTGTGAATAAATGGCATCATGGGGAAAAAAGCAAATAGCTTAGGAATAAAGTTTTGGAGAAGATCAATGAAGGGTTTGGTTATAAATATTATCCTAATCTTTGAGTGTCTCTTAGAGTACTGTTTAAGCCATCATCTGAAAATGGAATAAAAAAAACATGCAAGTAGCCAAGAGGTCCATTGTATCTCTGGAGCAGCTAAAGAGATCCACAGGACAGGAGGAAGTATCTTCTGAGATATTAACTTTTATTTGTGCGCTCCAAAAGCCATTGTTGAAAGCATTAAAAAGTAGGCCTGTCAGGATAACAAGTTTTGCTGGACGATAAATTGTCCCAGAAATTATTGCGATAAGCAAAACAATTGTTGTTTTGAAACCATTTTCAAGTGATATAATGGTAACGACATAACAATGCAAGAACGCGTTCTCGAAGATCAATAAACTTTCAATTCTAACGAGTATCCAACATTCAACACTGAAACTGGAATCATTTAAATATCCAAAATAAACAAGCAAAAACGACAACAAGAAATAAAAACAAATAAATGAATTATGAGGTCTCTGTAAACAAAACTGTCCTTCAAATAAAGGGCTAGTCGAGCCCAAAGCACCAGACTGAAGAATGACTTTTGCTTTCCAGTTTTTGGTAGAAAGAGAAAAACGATACAATAGAAGATATTGAGCTTGCTTTAATTTATCATGTGATTAATTGATTTATTGTTTATTGTGACAGACCAAGTAAGAAGCAACAATCCCCGCTGAACATTTATCAAACATGTGGAAGAGGGTGCTCTGGTTAGACGAGACCAAAGTTGAACTTTTTGGCCTGCATTCAAAATGCTGTGTGGGAGAAATCTAATGATGTACTTTACCCTGGAGACACCCTCCCTTCTGTTCATAACTATGCCTTACTTTGGTTTATTCTATCACAAAAAATCTCAATAAAGTACATTGAGGTTTAACAACATCAATTGCCTTAAGGAACTTTATTTACATTCTTTTTAATATAATGCCATTTTTTTTAAGGCAATGAGTTTTTACTTTCTAATATACTGAAGGTATCCTTCTATATATTTAAACCTGAGTCCATTAGCTGCTGACAGATTTTCAGAGGATGGTGGTAATTAATAAGATATTACTGCACTTTGATTAATAATTGATGGTTTTTCATTTAGTGCCCTCAAATTCTGCTTGTGGTAACTTAAGAGTAAGATGGAGAAGGAGCAGTTTTAGCTTTTGAGAACTGTTTATGTTGGTTTCAAGAGCCTAATCTATCCAACTTTAAAGCTTTTGTTTGCTGAATCTGTTCTGTCATTTGGAAAATTTTATTTTTCTCTGTGCAGGAAATCATATTCATCGTTATTCAAGGGACAAAAGTCGAGTTCAGGTCATTAAATGTTTTTTTCCAGCCACTCTGCTCTGTCGGGTCAATAATAATAAAAATAAAATATTTATTGACTATTATTCAATATGCAACTGTGGCCAGGAATCTGCCACACTATATTCTGTTGAGCATCAGCTGAGCACATCAGAAGGGCAGCAGCACCCACTGGGCGCTGACTTTATCTGTAATCGTCAAGGGGAGAAATCTGTTAGCTTGTCATGAAAAGCATGTAATCTTTAGATTAAACTCAAAAATTGTGACATTCCGGGTTCATTTTGATTGTAGAATCTTCACAGAAACCATTGTTCTCTAGGTATAACTGGTTTGCAAAGTGTGTCTGTTTATGCCAGAAATCATTGAATAATTTAATAAAATTACTTTGTTTAAATAGCACCAATCACAGATCCTCTTAAGGCCCAAATGTGTCTAATTCATCCATTGACTGTCATGTGAAAAAAATTAGGATACTCCATGTAATTTAATAACATTTTTTTTAATAAATATTCACACAGTCATTTTAAAATGTATAATTTCTGGGAAGAAATGTGATTTATTTGGGCTTAAATAACAATATTTGAAAGGTTGCCCCATTCCTAACTTTCTGGAGTGAGATGTTTGAGAAGTTTCCTGAAAATACAGCTGGTATGAAGTTGCACCATTTCAAAGTGGTCGGTGACAAGGGTTTGGCTTCGCCTAGAACTTTCCATTTCTAAATTTTTAGCCAGTCCTTGGTGGATTTACTGGTATGTCATTGTCATGCTGCAGGGTTCAGTTCTGCTTTAGCTTTATTTATGACTTTTTTTCTTTTTACTTTAAACTGACAGTAGAATTTATTGTAGATTCTATGATGCTGAGATGGCTGAAGTACATTGTCAGTGTCCTGCTCATGATCTGACTCAGGCGTGTTACAGCAGAGACGTGTCTGAAATTTGCATGATGCCACTCCTCAGTGCCTGGATTTGAAGACCCTGATACATAGGAATGGTCTCTATATAGGAGACCATTCAAACCAATGGTCTTGTATGTGGTGAAACTTGGATCCAATTATAATTTAGTAAAATAAAAATGTACGACAACTGGTAAAGCATTATCCGAGGAAGAAAGGACAGCTGATTGTGATTAACTTTGGAGCAATCCCTCTTTTTGAGCAAGCCGTATCCAAAGTAAACTCATTGTACTCCTTTTTATCCCAAATTAACAAGTAAATAGCCTTTTACCTCAAACACTGTTCCACTTTCAGCTACCTCTCTGCCACATTAACTCTTTGTGCTTCAACTGTTTGCTTCCCTCAAGAGACTCACAAATGTATTTAGCAAAAAAACCAAACATTTTTATTGTACAATATGGGAAGTGACCCTATAAGACATTTCTAAGTAGGCAAGTGTTATTTCCACATAACCTCAAACAGTAGAAGTTCTTTTTGTTGTGTTTTTGATTGACCTCAAGTCTTTCCAGGTGAATGGCAGCCGTACAGTGACGCAGGCACACGTTACTGTAAACTCTCTGTCCTCAATGTGAGCTGGCTTCACTTGGTTTTGTGTAGCGAATGGGTTTTTCTCAACACACGGTTGAGCGCACAGTCTGTTGCTACAGGCGAAGCGCGGTGCTCTCATTTCAGCCTCTCTGGGGAGAACTGTGCCATCGGAGAGAAATGATTGAATCTCTACCTCTGCTCCATTTTCACTCATTTCTCCTGGACTGGATCAACTTGTGCTTCCAGCACAGATTTTGTGTATGTGTGTGTGTGCGTGTGTTTGTATGTGTGTTGTATGCAGATGGCCATATGGGCCCTCACTCAGTCCCGCATTGTCATCCTTTCATATACCTTTGCTGTTTTACCTTTTGCTCAGTTAGATAGTGAAATTGTTGCTTCATATTTAAAACTGTGATTTCCTGTGTGTTTCATTTGCAGACGCTGATATGCATTGATGATGAGTGGAGTCGGTGAAAACTCATCTGACCCTGCGAGGGCAGAAGCACGAAAACGCAAAGAATGCTCTGCCGAACTCATAGGACCCAGGTAAGCTTCAAGAATGATCAAATCCTACTTGCCAACTTATTTCATCTCACACCGCTACCTAGAGATTTTAGTTTTTCTTTGTGTTAGTAATTTGAATTACCAGGCCACTGCAGATTGATCTACTTTCCCTCTGCTGACAATTTCAAAACTAAAAAGGAAACTCAGGAAGCAGTGCAGGTCAGTTTACCCAGCTACGATTTCAGACTCTTGCAGTTTTGTTCAGGAAATTTCATACTCAATTTTACAGAAAATGATGTAACATAATCTTTTTTTTTATTTTAAAATCTCCACACAGTCTCCGGTAAGAAAACAGCCTTATAGGACTCTGAATATTCGGTTTTGATATTGGTTATAATCTTGTATTTCATAAATGTCAACTAGTACAAATGTGCACGGACAAAAATCAAACGAGGTGTATTATAAAATCTTGAAAAATCAAATTCAGTGTTTCTATAATTAGCTCTGTTGAATTAAGTTAAAGTATAAAGCAGTTTGTTTGCAGGTATAAAGGAAAGTAGGTTGGGATGACAGAGCAATGTTTGGATCTAAAATAAGGGCACAAATTGACCCAGAACCATCAAGAAGCCTGTATATAATGAGTTATCTTTTCCAGGAGATACCAGGAGTTTTTACAGGAGCTCCAATGTCCTGTGTAAACGTATCTACTTTCCTTCACACAATGGCCTACAGCTTTTTTTCTTTTGTTGAGCTTATTTAGGAAGGTCGTCCATGGTGCCACATGTAAGAACTTGTTGATAATTAATGTTAAACTGTTGGAAAGCTCTTTTATTTCCCCCTTAAATGGTGCCAGAGTAACAGAGTGTAAGAAAAAATACATTTATGGGTTGAGCAACAGGGTTGAGGATGTGGGTTGTACCCATGAAAAACTTGGCAATTTCTCCCTGCTAATGCGAAACATCTTTAGGTGGAGGCAGTGTGATGGCGAGGGGCGGTACGTTCCTCGCTGGAAAAACGAGGCTTGTTGTCCTAGGTGGAAATCTCAATGTAGAGGGATACAGAGATGAGGTTCTGCAGTCAGTGGCCTTCACATAAATCCACTCTCATGGACTGAGCTCTATCCTTCAAGATGTCAACCTTTGCTCACACAGCGATTTAGAGTGGAGAGGATGGAATGGCCTGGTTGCAGTCCTGACTCGTAACCACAGTGACCCATCTTGGGCATCAATTTGGGTGTGCTTATAATACCAACACGACCAACACAACCACATTGACAGACTTGAGATTGAAGCTAGGTGAACCATAGGAGCAAACCGTACAGTGTAGGGCTGAAACGATTCATCAAAGCTATTGTTTAATTTGAATACCTTGATTATTAGAATTCCTCGACGCATCGTTCAATTACATTTACTTTTTAGCGCACTGTAATTATTTGATTTCTTTTTTTATTTTGTTCTTAAACTTCATGTGTGTTGTGTGCAGCACTTTAATGAGCTGATTAAGAATGCTAAGTGCTATTAGCAGCTATGGAGGGAGATGGAGAGGCACAGAAAGCTTTCCAATAGCGCAGCCTCAATGCGGCAACACTTCAGCAGGAAACATTAAAGTGTAGGTTGGGCCTAAAACAATCAAATCCAATTTGATCAAGCCTGTAAGCGTCGTGTCCGAGCCTGATTCAACCTGACTAATTAACTTTAGAGGCCTGAAACCAAAGTAAACTTGACATATTACTATAAATTGCTATCAGTTTATATACTTACAGATCTTTAACTTTGTGCTCTGCTGGCTTATTACTGTAACTCTCCCCATTTTTAGCTTGCATTAATATCTTCAAGCTCCATTTTCTCACTTGTACTTACTGATCAAGAAGAGTAATGATGTGAAAAAAACAATAAAAAATAGATTAGAAATATGTAAAAAAAACTTTTTTATACTTCAAACTTGAGACTGAAAGTGAAGTGTTACAAAAAGGCAATGTTTAATGTCTCAATTTAAGTTTGATTTTTAATTTTTAAAGTTAATGTGAAATAGTTTTGCTCTTTACATTTTTTTTTTCATACTTCAAACGTGAGACTAAGAGTTTGATTGAATCATTTTGTATTTTAAGTGTGTCTTAAATGTGTTTTCTTAAATAGGAACTGAATTGTTTACTAGCATTTTCTCTGTCATATGTTTCTTTAAGTAGCTACTAGATGCTCAGAACAATCAGTATATTACTTGATTACTAAAATAATTATTTACAACAGCCATGGTAGTGTGTGACCCAGCTAGTGATCAGCCTTACATTTATTCCTACCTAAAATGGCTGGAAGTACATAGCAACATATCATATTAGGTATGCATGATTATAAAAACATTAGTAAGCATTTTGAAGGTTTGCTGTTAAAACCTCAGATATTTAGCTTGGTGCTTCTAACTGTATAAATGAGTGCAAACAGTTTGGAAAGATTAAAGGAGCTGTCTGAGCTCCAATATGCATGGTGGGGGATTTGAAGAGTTTAAAATCAGAATCATCGCTGTATTAAAAAAAAATGGCTACAAGTGGAGCACAATTGCAACAAATGCAGACATGCCCACATCTGGTCATGTCAGCCCACTCTCCCTTAACACAAACTTCCATATGCTAAAAGATGTCTTAAGAAACCCTAAAGTGTCATCGCTAGACTTGCAGCAACTCTTGCCATTGTTAATATAAAAGTACATTCCTGTACAATCAGAAAGACAGTGCAGTAGAGGCAATGTTTGCTCATCAAGAAAAACAGACTTAAGGCTGAGTTATAGTCACGCTTTTAGAGGTTCCCATTGAGCGCACTCAAGCCGAGCAAGCGGTGTCGCCTATATACTTGATGCATACTTTGGTGCAGTATTCTCCAATCATGAGCTGTGTTAGAGAGTACCTATACATGTCAGTGCAGGTGTTCCTGCTCTGCAAGAGAACATTCCAGATTGTCCAGTTTGAGTGAAAGGACCAGGAATCGCGCCAACATGATTGGGCGGGGATGGCACGTTTATCACATATTGCCTCTGTCCTAGTTCAATACAATGAATGTAAACCTAGCTTAAATATTGCCAGAGCTAAACAAGTGAAAGAACGAGGGCTTTTGGAACAATGGTCTTTGGACAGACGAATCCAACACTGAATTATTTAGACACCAGCATCTTAAGAATAATCCAAATACATTAGCGGAGAAGAGCTTCATATAAACTGTAAAGTATGGAGGTGGCAAGAATTGTCTTGTGGAGATGCTTTGCTATAGCCGATCCGGGCCAGTTCAGAATTAACAGATGGAAGGTCCTGGAATGGAGTACAGTCCATTTATTCTTTTGAGATGCCGTGGCTTGAAACCCTTTAAACATGTTACAGCTTCAAGTGAAGAGTGGGAGAAAGTGGCAGATGTCTTCAAGGAGCAACTCACTAAAAGTTATTCCAACCGAGGAGGGTAACACCGGGATTTAGGAAGGAGGGAATCATTTCTTTGCTTTTGAAAATGCTTGTATCTTTTTGTTTAATGTTGTGATTTTATAAAAGATAAATTAGCCATCTAAGTGATCTTTTCTTAATGAAAAATACAAAAAAGCTGATAAGTTTTCTTAATTTTCCCAACATTGGTCCCCCATTGCTTTTTTATGACCGTTTTCCCCTCTTGTTGTTTTTATGTCTCTGCAGTCCCAAGCGGAGCAACGAGAAGCGCAACCGCGAGCACGAGAACAAGTATATTGAAGAGCTCGCCGAGCTGATCTTCGCCAACTTCAACGACATCGACAACTTTAACGTCAAACCTGACAAATGTGCAATCCTGAAGGAAACTGTGAAGCAGATCAGGCAAATAAAGGAGCAAGGTACGAGTGACAGTCTGGTTGTGCCGTCGGCATTCTGAATAAACTGCAAAAAAAAAAGATGGGTCCCAAATAATAAAAGTGAAAGCTTGTTCAGGGTCATATTGAATATTTTGAATTTACAGCTCATAGTGAAAAAAAAACCCATCTTGCTAGACGATTAAGTGACCATTTTAAGGTTTTTTCAAAATGTTCTTTTTAATCAAGCAAAGATCAGTGGGGATATTCTGTTTTTACTTCAAGGTTGCTGAAAGGCTAAAATGTTCTCCTGTTGTAAATTTAGAGACAGATATTAGCTTGGTCCTTGCTTTTGAGAAAGGGCGCCAGAATATCTTATTTAAAAAAAACTTGGCCTTTTTAAGATGCACAAATAAAACCAGTTAATAATGTCATTCTATTTTATTTGACTCATACGTCTGCTATGTAAAAGTGACTAAAGTGACACAAAAATCCCATTCCATATTGAGCCTTCTGCATTCACTCGGAGCAAAGCAAACGAGGGGCTGGTTCATCCTCTTCCTCTCTGTCCTCTATAGGCTGGTGGTCAGGCAGGGGAATCTTTTTATAGCTGCTTACAGATGCTGAACGTTGTGCTTTGAAGGAATGCCTTAGGTTCTTTTAACTGCACTTCATTTCTCACTTTATGGAAGGGTTGTGTCAGATGTCAGTGCTACATCTTTTTCTGTGAAAGGTGCAGTTCAAATCAAGTCTTTTTTTTCCTTTGTAAAGGTCTGCAAAAAGTTTTTAAAAAAATTGTCCAATAATGTAATCATTGTGTGTGAAAATTTGAGAGAGAAAAAAATCAACCATTTAATTCAGCTGCTTATGTTTAGTAGGGAGATTATTATCCATATGTTCTTGGGACCCTCTTATTAAATAAAAGAACCTGAATCATTTGTTTTGTATACTTACCTTTATAATTTTATAAGGATGTCTTTCTGTTTCCTGTGGATATTAATGCGGTACAGCACATGCCCATTTCTTTGAGTCACACTACAACATGGGAAAGGCAAGAAAACATGTCTTTTATGGAAGGCAGATGTGTTATATATTTATAGGTGAGAAAATGGGTGCATTAAAGAGCTGCTTCAATATACATATATCTATAGTCAGACTTGGGGAGCTTAAACGACATATTGTGAAAAAATAGGATAGTTTTGGCGTGATCCTAAAACGTCCGAGTTGTAAAAACCTTAATTTTAAGATTAAAAGTCTTAAATACACATACATTTTTTATGTCATGGTCATTTTAACTCTTGACATTTGTTCATTGCTTTTTTGTACTGGACAGATTTTGAGAAATCTGTAGTGTGATTCATTTGTTTATTCACTTGTTCAATTGAGCAACCAGGGTGTTATTACACCAGCTTTTTTTTATGATATTCTATTTTAAGATGCACCTGTAAGTAAAGTAAAATATCTACCATACAGGAATAAAAGGTCTGAAATTTAAAGATACTTGCAGAAACTCTAAAATAAGCCCCAAGTGTATCTTACCACCCAACACATCATAAGGAGGACGGAAAATGAAGTAAAAGAAATTTCCAAGCTTATAATTAGGACTCCAAGATTGGGCTGGTCAGGGGTCACTTAGTCTAAACAGCGCCTCATCCGAAGGCGCTGTAGGGAAAACATCTCCTGTTCCACCATCACAGGTCTGAATGTGCCGTTTTCCACCTTACCTTAGCTAGGACTGTGTGTTTTGAGGTGTGGCGACACATGTAGTGTTGCGACAAACACTACATGTGGGTCTAATGGGAAATGAAGGGTGAATATGTGGAAAAGCACATCATGCACACTGTTTAGTACAGTGGGGGATCTGTGATGCTGTGGGCCTCTTTCTCTTCCTGAGACATTGAAATAGAGATTTGTTGTAAAGGCAGCTTAAAGGGGTAAAAAAAAATTCTGTGTTTTTAAAGATATGGCCTCATGATCTTTCAAAGTTTAAAAAAAAAGTATTGACACTTGTATTGACGGAATTTTATAAAGTTTATATATTTTACAACTGTCTTATAAACTATTTCTTATTGCTTTGTATTATTGGCTTTTTAAACACCTTTAACACCTATTTGAGTTGAGCTGAAGAAAAGATGGTATTAAAAGACCTAGTATGAAATTGTAATGCTCCAAGATCGCGCTCTCGTCTTTTTCTCAAAAACTAGGAAAAGGTAGAAGAAGACTGTGTGCTAAATGCTTTTCTGTTGGCAGGGGTGCAAGTAAATGTGACACTAATTATGTTGTAAAAAGTGAACATAGTGAGCCTGTTTTTAACTACTAAATAACTACTCAAATTCAAGGTCTGAAGTTTCAAAGGTATCCAGTGTGATATTATGCTAATGAAATAAATGATCCGTAAATTCAGTTTGTGTGTGTGATTGTGGGGGTGTCTGCGTGTGTGGGGCAGGAGGTGGGCGTGTGTGTGTGTAGGTAGATAGGAAGATATGCATATTGGTATATATTTATGGGAGCTTTTTGCATGTTTATGTGCTTTAACGCTGTAGATTCAGCTACAGGTTTCTGAGGTTTGAGGATACAAGCCGTGAAAGGTCAACCAAAGAGGAAGTTGGGGTTGCATTCAGCCACAATGTTATGAACTCAAAGTAATAGTAGTAATTAGTAGATGAACGGTTCCCTCTTCGGTGTAATGATTAACACTGAAAGGATTCTTCTCACCCCATTTCATGTAAGAAAAAATATTCTTAGGTAAAATTTTAAAGCACCTTCTCAGACTCAAACAGGTCTATCTTCTGAGTGGAAAGCTACCAAAAATATTCTAAATGAAAGAAATGTCATTGTAATTGAATGAGTGGGATTTTAAAGTTGTGGCATTTATGACCTCAAATAATTCTCCTCCATGTTTTAATTTACAGCCGAAATAAGTCAAGATATATTATGTTTTCTTACTTTTTCTCTGCCTTGTTAATCCATAACCGGATAAATACAGCAGTGTGGAAAAGGATATTCTCCTTTGTATATATTGTTTGCTTTTGTTTGTGACGCTTTACCTTTCTAATTCTTAACATTTTTTATGAAAGACGATCAAATTCAATACAAACTTCAAATGACAGTGTCATAAAAGAAAAAAAGGTGTTCAACATAACCTATCCGTAGTTGAAAAACTAATAATAAGCATTATCTGCTAATAGGCAACTTTGCACAATAAAGAAAGCAAAAAAAAATGCACCGCTGTTCTGTAAATTAATGAGCTAGTCAAACGTATATGGTGCCTTGTCTCGCCAGTTTATGATGTAGTTGTTAATACGTTACACAATCCTTTTAATTGATCAATCGCTCCTGCTATCTGTGGCACAGTGCCACACTTCTGCAGAGAGACAGAAAGCCAGGGAAGGCGGCCATGACAGTGAGTGATGGGTCTACACTCAGAGCAGCTGTGTTGGTCTGCAGGACCCCACTGGGCCTGGAGAGGTCCTGCTGATGCACGGATCATTAATGCTGGAAAAGATTAATACTTGTCTGTGGGCTGTTGCACAAACCCACAGCGCAGAGGGAAACCTGCATTCGTGTCAACTTTCACACATCCATACCCATAAAAAGGAAGAGCGTGATTCTGTTTGCTTCTCACCACAATCTTTTGTCACCATATGGTCAGCTCTCTCCTTGGCATGGTGCGCCCGTTAAATGTGTCCCCCCCACCCCCCAAACAGCCCACTCACATTCCGCCTCTCATCGTCTGCTTGGAAAGTAGGGCAGCCTACGCTATGAACATAAGGCCTCTCTGCATGTTTATTAACCTAGTCACATGGACAAAGTCATAACTCCTTATTTTAGTTACTGAAGCTGAGAGGAATTTCTAATTGTTCAAATCTGAATGAAATGTTTGGTGGTTTTTAAGGGATTGGTCTTGGAATTTTGTACGTTTCTTTATCTGTGCCATTTTAAAATGTTAACAAATCCACCAATCAGAAGTGTGATTTTATTTTACTTTTTCCTTTAACCTGGATTTTTGACCTTTTAGTTCACATTTTTAACCTGCTTTAACGTCTACTACTAGTGATTAGCGTGGCTAGCATTGCTGAAACAGTAGTGTTTGTATTCCTTACAGCAAAGGTTCCCGAAATATTCAGCTTGTGACTCGCAAGGTATGACTGAAAAAAGAAATTATACAAGCATTACTAGTGTATCAATTAACCTGGTGCATTGGCGACAATATATTGTGTGTTTCTTTTAATATATTTTTTTTTTTTTTTATCTCTTGTTGCATTAATTAGCATAGGTATGTTTTTACCAGGGATACACTATGTATCAGCACCAACATTGATATTGGCCAATATTAGTCTTTTTGTCCTTACCACAACTTTGGGAGGAAGCGTTAAATTAGAGATTATGCTTCCTTACCTCAACTCAGTTCCACCTAATATTCCCAGATCTGGCAGGCAGAGGTTGGAAACCAACTCTGTTCAGCCTTTCTGTTATTTATTTACTAATGGTATTGCTCTCGTTCACCGTATCACAGCCTTGATAAAGAATATGTCTACAGATATCATAGAAAACTTTCTATTTAAAATTGATTTATGCATCCTTGTGCTTCATCTGACTTCATTTTAGATGGCCAGTGATGTTGAAAGCGTTGATCGGTCGACCACGCTAAAAGTCAACCAGTTTTGGTCACCGGCCCTTTTCCTTATGCATCTCTAAATTCTATTGAATTAGTTTTATCCTAGTTACTGGTAAATTACAGTTTAGCAACATATTTCACACATTGTGAAAATACAGTATAATCTTGGAATCTGTTTTGTTGCAAGAAAATCTATTTTTTTCTTATTTGATGAATTTCCTAAATTTGGGAGATGTATTTTGAAAAGCTAACTTTTGAGCTTTAGATAGCTTAATCTAATCTCATATTATTATTGATAACATGATTAAGTTTGTTTGTGGTATTGGATAAGTAAAATGTTCTGCCCTTCCTGGGAACAATTTGTTCTCCTATTTTGTACATGATTTGTTTACACATTCTCCCTGTTCCATAATAGACTTTTTTTTTTTTTTTTGCACATGACGATGTAATCTATCCAGTGTCTGTCACCAGCGTGGCAGTCGTGCGCTCTGACACGCTCATTTACAGCAACCTTTCACTCTGTTTGCCTTACTGTGCTTGGGCTGGAGCCACGGCCGCATTGTTTTCACTAAGGGACCG
The DNA here is from genome assembly GCF_003331165.1 of Xiphophorus hellerii. Classification (NCBI taxonomy): domain Eukaryota; kingdom Metazoa; phylum Chordata; class Actinopteri; order Cyprinodontiformes; family Poeciliidae; genus Xiphophorus; species Xiphophorus hellerii. The sequence goes on from NC_045692.1 coordinate 13,037,350, forward strand.
AATGTGTTTGCTTTGTTACCAGATGGATACTTGTTAAAATCCCTGTCAGCCAGTGACCTCTTTTAAGTATGTGGGTCGACTGCAAGGGGAAATGCAGAATCGTTTGCTTGTGCTTCTCCTCGGTGACCTCTAAGTTTTGTCTTTGTGTTGTTGTTGTTTTTCTCCCTCTGCATTATGAACTTGTTGCATTGGATCCCTGTATGTGGCTTTTAAGTTTGTCTTATTGATTTATCTGATCACAGAAAAGGCTGCAGCAGCAAACGAGGAGGAGGTGCAGAAGGCTGATGTCTCATCAACAGGCCAAAGTGTGATTGACAAAGATGCCTTGGGACCAATGATGCTGGAGGTGGGTGGATTGCGTTTGTATTTTTCATTCATGATGTCATTTACAGTGCTTTGCCATTTCCTTTTAACATTTTGCCACATTACTGTTGAAACCTCCTAGTGCTTTTATTGAGATTATTTTTTTATATCCATTATATATAAACTTTTGGTGCATGTCTCTCACACATTAAGAGATTAAAATGTGGACTTTATTCTTTGCACAATAACTTAGGTTGTACTTTTCTAGTCTTACAATAGATTATTAACTAGGCCATTTAAACACAGTAATAATCTCTAAAATAAGCCAGTGTTTTTCAAGCCTAGTCCTCAGAATCCACTGTTCTTTATGTTTTAGGTATGTCTCAAATGACTGTATTGCCTCCACAGTAAGCTATCATATGCTCCAGAAGCCTGCTAATCACACATTTGTTTAAGTCAGGCTTGAGGCAGCAGGAAAACCCCTACAACATGCAAGATGGGGGGTTCTGAGGATCAGTAATCTTTGTCATTCCATTGTAATTCATGTTGCATGTTTAGTGTTACTGTCTCACAAGAAGGAGTAATTCCAACCCAGTCTTAAGTCTTTTGCAGCCCCTAAAAGCTTTTCCTACAGGTTTGTCCTGAGTTTAGCTGCATCCGCAGGTTAAAAAGTCTTGATTTCCTGCTACTAGACCGTCTTATTCCACACGTCTGTTGTGCCTCAAACGACAAAAAGGGATGTTCTTCTCGCCATCCTTTCGTTATTGTCAGATTTATGGAGAGATTGACAAATAGTTGTCCTGTGAACAGATTCTCCCACCTGCAACTCCTCCAGAGTTACCACAGTCTTCTTGGCTGCTTCAAAAAATAAAGCTCTCCTTGCCCAACCTGTCAGTTTGTGAACGGCATTGTCTTGTTTTACTCTTTCAATGTAAAGATGATGTGTCCAACCTAATACTGCTTAATACTTCTCCAGAACTTTAACCCTGATGCGTCTGATCATGTCTCCACAGAACATCTGTATTCATACTGAGATCAAATTGCACTCGGGTCCAAGATTTCATCATATACTCCACTTAATAGTGTAATACTAAGTGAAATACTCTACCACAGGTCAACTCACCTCTTGAAATTATGATTGATGTCTAACGAAGAGTACCATTCACAGAGAACAATCACAGCTGTGCCAGTAGTGATTATGTCAGAGTGTAGCTGTGTGAGGCTAAAGCTCCCAGCATCTTGTATCCGCCCCTGATTGGCTGTAAATTACCAAGCTGAGCAATGGCCTGGTTGTACAACGGAGAGCCTCTGAAGTGCTTATGTATAATGGGAAAGAAAGCAACAGCTCATCGAATGAATCAGTCCATTGAGTCCGTCCTCTCACCCATTTCCGCCCTCCCCGGCTTGCTCAGGTCTCCCTCACTCCCCCACCCCTCATCTTCCCTTCTTTCGCCTCTAGATCCGTCCTGTCATGGAATATTTATAGCACTCCTGGTCCAGCGTCACTGAATCGACACACTAACTCGCGGCTAAATATAGCCCAGCGCAGCCTGCGAGCTTTCCCATCTGTCAGCAGTCCCCAAAACACGGCGATAGGCCATTCACACCAGCTCCGCTCCGAGCCGCGATCCCTTCCGCGATCCTGGGCTCATTACAGGCCGTTCAGAGGAGAAAGGCCAGCAGCAGAAACACACATCCCCATCTCCCCCGTCTCCCCCTCCCCCCCCCCCCCCCACCCCCCACCCCTCTGAGACTCTTTGCTCTCCCAACACAGAGAGATGGAGAGGAGTGTGGGGAAACATTGTGTTGCTCTTTTAACCTTCTGTGGACAGATTCATTACGTCACATCACTGTTACGTATGCAGTGCCTTAAAAAGTATTCATATCTTCTTTTCCTGATTTTATGTTACAACCATAAACTTAAATGTATTTTGCTGGGATTGTATGGCGTTTTGAAGTGGATTTTAAAATCTTTAGTCTGTTCTATACGTGGAAAAAGACACTCTGGACAGATGAGAGCAGTATTTTTGCTTTTCTTCAAATTTGATGCTCATCTTTCTGGATAAACCAACCCAATGCAGGGAAGCCTGGTGGGGGAGACATAGTGTTGTAGGAATCTTTGCTTTCTTAGAATGTAATTATTTATTTTTATTTTTATTTTTTCATGGTTTTGCAAATCAGTGGAAGGAAATATATACCAAAAGACTTTCCGCTGCATTTGTAGGGAAAGGTGGTTCTGCAAAGTATTAACTCAAGGGGTCCTGAATACAAATGCACGCCAAATTATTATTTTTTTCATATTACTTTTAAAAATATTCACTTTCATTTTACAATTGCAGAGTTTCCACGCACTTTTAATGTCTTAAGTTCATGCATCTAAAATTAAATTCTTAACTCTTAAATTCATTTAAAAAAATGGAAGTTGGCCTTAAATACTTTAATCACAGGTCTTAAATTTTGTCGTGGCTGAACTATTTAATCTTGTATATCCTATACTGTTTTTTTTTTGTTTTTTTTTTTTAGTATTATTGATAATGGCCTTAAATAGGTCTTAAAATCTTACATTTGAGTTTTTTGAAAACTGCAGAAACCCTGAATTACTCGCTCCTTTCGTGTTGATCTTTCACATAAAATCCCAATAAAACATAAAATATTTGGTTCGGACATGACAAAATCTCCAAAATCTCAACTTGCATGAATACTTTTACATGGTTTTTGCACCATCTTCAGCATACTCTTTATTCTCGATGATGTTTAATACCTTTTTTTTTTATCTTTAGTCATTACCAAAAACTATTAATGTCATGTTGCAGCAATAGGCTGTAGTTATTGTTCACAAGTAAATAGAGCTGGGAGCAGAGATTGTACAATTATTCCCAACGTTGCCGTTTGGAACACATTGACTTGTATTGGCTCAGCCGTCTCTCCAGTGTATATTTAAGGAGGGCACTGTAAATTAAAAGTATTGGCTAACGGCATTGAGCAACAGTGTCTGGAGGAGCATTAGAGTTGGCACTACGCAATGTTTATCTCGTCCAGTCCATGTTCTTTCCTCACACAGGATGGACTTGCACAACCACGTTGCAGTTTGGAACAGGCCCAGTTAATGCACTGATGGATGAGGTAGCTTTGAGTTTGTTTTTAGATTTGGAAGTGTCAGAGCAGGCGAGGGAGAACCTCCATCATGCTGTAATCTTGGATCAAATGGAAGGGTTCGGCGAACCTTAACATTTTGTCTGTGGGGGTGTTGGACTGTGTGGTTTTGTAGCTGTTTCAGGAATGACTGAAAATAAATGTATTGTATGTCGCGCTAAAAGTTTCACAATTGTTTAGTTTAACTGTAGCGATTGATTAAGCAGAGGTGAAGAGCAGATGTCTTTGGTTCTATCGTGACACCGGCTTTACAAGTGGCAACGTTCTGTTCCTGAAGGCTGTAGGTGATTTGATGGCCTAATTGACACCAGCTTGTGTGTAATGGCTGACCTGGGGCTGTGTTCTTTCAATTAAGTGCTGCTCCTCCTTCTTATGCTTTAATCAGCCACATGGGTTTATTCTGCTTTTATCAGCTTCACTGATGTTCAGCTTTTTTGGCTGGTACTAATTGTACCAGTGGCTTTTCTGTAAGCATAGTGTAATAACATGCAAATAACAGAGTAGGCGTGTAACATAAATGAGAGTTCAGTGTGTACTCCACTTTTGGGTCGTGGGTCGTTATGGGTATGGTAGAACGGAAAATGGCAGATAATACAAATGTTTTCTGGTTTCTCTTAATAGAATAAAGAAATCCCACATATTAGGAACGAGCCTCTTTAGTTATTTTTGCAAAACGGTTTAAAAAGCTTTCAACCACATTTTGCTCCTCTAAGGGCTAAATGTCAAACAATAACTAGTCGTGTATTTAGAATAAATTAGATAAAAGTTTCAATTGGTCCTTCATGCAAATTAAAAGGCATTATAAAACAATGCAAAATTCTGAGCTAAAATTAAATTAGCTTAAATTAAAATAGTAAGTCACTCATCTTGTTTGAACATTTTGGTGGCAGGTGGAATGATGCTTGCTACAGTTGCTTAATTATATGAGGTTTTGTCGTGCCATACACCACTCTGCTGCCATTTCACCACAAACTCAAAAGTCTTGGCCGCCAGTGCGAGATTTAAGAGTAGTACCACCAAAAATCCCCCAAAAGAAAAGTAAAGTCCAGATCTCACCGGGAGAGTCTTTCTTTCCCCTCGGTGGTGTCTTCTCGCACTGGCGGCGTCCTCTTGCACCGGGCGGCCTTTCCTGGGTGCAAACTCCGATCCAGTTCCTATTGCACGATCTACGGCACTGGGGCGAACTTTGATCGCTGTTTTATGTCTTTTCTTTGATTTTTACTAGTTTTAAACGATCGATAAAGACAAAATCCCGCTGCACAGATCTAACGGTGAGCGTCTTCCTCTCCGGTTGCGCCGCTGCGCGCCGACGCCCCCGCCCCTTTTTTAATCACCAATTTCACACACACCTGAAAACCGCATGATGTTTCACCCAACTCAGTTATAAACAGTGGAAATTCGGAATGATTTTTAACAATGAGATCACTGCAACTGTTCTACAAGACAGTTTGATACATTTACTTTTTAATATAATTCTTCAGACAAAAATTAACATAGTGGTTATGTTACACCGGTTGCTCAGACATCAGACAATATTTGCATAATATCTGCTGTTTTTGAATGCTTTCATGCTAAATAATAGAGATTAAAACCCAGTAAATCTGAAGAAAAACACAATTACTTGCATCAATAAATTAAAGTTGCAGCTTTCCCTTGTCTGAGTAAGGGAGAGCATATTAATTGGTAATATTCCCCCTTTAGGCCACTTGCAGCAGGGTTATTAACATAGACTGATTAATGAGGGTGATTGCTGCGCAAATAAAATCCTAATTATTCATGAATTGTGTTTTTGTGAGGAGGAACTTTGTAAACAAACTCTAAACCGCCTCTTTGCCCCTCCAGGCCCTCGACGGCTTCTTCTTCGTGGTGAACATGGAGGGCAACATCGTGTTCGTGTCTGAGAACGTGACCCAGTACCTGCGCTACAACCAGGAGGAGCTGATGAACACCAGCGTGTACAGCGTGCTGCATGTCGGAGATCACGCCGAGTTCATCAAGAACCTGCTGCCTAAATCCCTCGGTTAGCCCTCGGCTTATTCTCCCTGCCAACGAATTCTGCCTCTGCTCCATCTACCTTGCATCACCTGGTGCTTTTTATTAGCCATGTCGTTGTGATTTAAATGTTTATGGTGGTTTTTTAGTGCCGGAAAGCTGGCTTGTAAAAAAAAAAAAAAAAAAAATTTAAAAAATTTGCAGTGTGCAAAGATCCTAAAGGTTCTTCTTTTTCTGTTTTGCTGATGCTCAGCCCAGACTTTTTCCTCTCACTCTTCTCCTCATCCTCCCTCGCTTTTCAGCTAATTAACTTCCTTTTGTGGCTTCTCTCTCCTGTCAGCAGCATAATGCTCTTCCTACATTCTCATTTCGTGCCCTTACTTCCCCTTCTCTTCACTTTTTTAATGTTTTTCTCTCATTCTCTGCCGCACACTCCTATCGAGATCCTATTTTCTTGTTCTCAATTTCTCACACTTTCTAGCCCACCCATTAAAGTTATTCTTTGTGTTTATTTAATGTAAACATTACCACTGTTTGTGCAATCCTCAGCTTAGCTCAGGAATCCCCCCTCATCCGTCCCCCATCATCTTGTTCCCTCAAATTAACCCGTACGGCTTCACTTCCCATAAGGTGAGCTTTGTGTTACTGCATCCCGTCAGGAGCGCTGAGTTCTCCTCTGCTGGTGCTCCGGATTGAGGTCTGAGTACCCGGCCATCTGGGTGGGAGAGCTGCGCAGAGCAGAGTACCCTGGAAATGATCACTGGGCTGTGTCCCAGTTACTGGGAGATTATCAATGCACTGAATGAGATCACAAACCAGATGGAGTGTGATGGGAGTTTGCTATAAAGAAATGAGTTGGCCATACATGTCTTTTTTATCTTGCTTGTCGTGTGTGCGTGTGTCTGAGTGAGTTATTTTGTGTCTGTGTAAGTGTTGGACAGGAGAAGAAAGATGGGCAGTGATGTTTTGGGAGGACGTGCATGTGGAGGCCTGGCTGTGATGCACTGCTGTGGATGGATGGCTCAGGGTTCCAACTGCTCATTAAAACTGATCTCTACCCAGCAACAGCTCTCCTCTTTTTCGCACTTCCTTTGCTTTCATTCTCTCTATGTTGCTCTCATTATGTCTTCCACTTGCAGCGCGCTCGCCTCCTCTTGGCTCGCTCTTTGCATACTTCATGTTTCACTGTTCACTTTCAGTCGCAGGTAAAAGTGTCCCCCCCACCCTCTTCCAGACTATAAATGTCTCCTTTGCCTCACCTCTTTCTCTCTCTCTCTCTCTCTCTCTTTCTCCTTCTCTCTCCGGCAGTCAACGGCGTCCCGTGGTCCAGCGAGGGTCCAAGGAGGAACAGCCACACGTTCAACTGCCGAATGCTGGTGAACCCGCACAGCGAAAACCAGGACGAGTCGCACGAGCCCCAGCAGCAGAAATATGAGACCATGCAGTGTTTTGCAGTGTCAGAACCCAAGTCCATCAAGGAGGAAGGAGACGGTATGAAAGTGGGGAGGGAAGTGGGGAAGAGATGGATTAGAGGATCAGTTGACACTAAAGTAGTGACCTTATAAAACAACCTCGGACAAGATGGGTTTTTTTTGTTTTTATTTTTTAATTTAGTGTAACATTTTGACATATCTGCATATTTCTTGTTTGGAAGTTGCCATAAATAGAAAATAGCTATAGCTACTTTTTTTTTCTACATTTGTAACAGGCAATGTGGATCTTGCATACTTAGCAAATTCGTAACAACTTATTAAGCCTGATACAGATGCGCTCAAAGCAAATAATGATGCAGCAGCACAACTGAACAGTGAACACATTCAAACTCCAGTGTTTTATTTGAGTACATTTCATGTTTTATGGGGAAAAATGAAATGAAATGTGTCAAAGTGAAAATTTGATCCAGACATGATACCTTTTTTGAAAGTTATCGGTTTCAAACGGTCGCATGGGCAAGATTAACATGACTCTTTTTTTCTGCTTAGGAAGCACTAGATAAAAAAAAGTGATATTCAGAATTTCATAGAAACTAATCATCTTAGTTTTATATATATATATACAAAAGAAAGAAATGCTTTTTGTTGCATTTGTTTGAAAATTGGTTTTAGAGATTAAAATGAAATGTGCCAATAATTATTTTTAAAAGCAATTGTTTCTTAAAATGAAATTGTTTAAGTACATCCCATCAAATTGAAGGTTTGCATTTATTTCAGGCGAGATGGAGACTATTTAATGGGACTGATTTATGTCATTCATATTGTTCAAACTTAACATGTTAGTGAGGAAACTGTTGCAAAGACATGACCAATATTGACAAAATACAGCTTCTCCGTATAGACAAAGAACTCAAGGTTGGGGTCGCAAACCTACAAACGAGGAGTAATGAGATTCTTTTTCTAAATAAAACTAAATCCATCCATCCATCCATACATTTTCTTCCACTTTATCCGGGGTCAGGTCGCGGGGGTAGCATCTTAAGAAGCGAGGCCCAGACTTCTCTCTCCCCAGCCACTTGTTCCATGAAACTAAATGATATACATAATAAAAATAAAAGGATATTTTTGATGTAAAATTGAATAAACTCACAAATAGATAATCGTAATAAATGGGCTGTTAATGCTGTTTGTGTTGTCATTAAGCCCCTTTCTTTGAAATAATAGTATTGTTTGCATATTTAACTGATGCTTAATGCCTCTTTCCCAATTATTTTGTGTGTTTGTGAATCGCTGAATATTGCAAGCCCCTGGTGGCCATAACCTGCATCACACCGTGATAAGTCCTTCAGTCATTGGATTGTTGTTTCAAACTCAGTGCCTATTTTAGTTTCATGTCATTTTTCTTCTGACTGCTAAAATTCCAACCTTTGAAAACTGAAAGGACACAGATTTGTGTCTATCACTTAGAAATCAGTGTACGGCAACAGAGGACACATCTTTAAAAAAAGCCCCGTCTTCTCTGTCTATGTAGACTTTACTAGATGAGGCCCCTTTGTTTCTATTGCATTAGATGAGCGTTCTTTACATGACCTCCGACCAGAAACGCTTTCATTAGCCTAGAACTATGAACTACCTAACATAAAAGGCTAACGTTGCCAGCTGTTTTCCGGCAAACATGAGAACATCTCTGGCTGAAGGTGTGTGAAAGATAATGGGCATTCGAACATCAGAGCACGATCGGCGGTTACAGATGGAGGAATTTGCCACAGACAGAAACAGAAAGAAGGGAATTGGGGGGGGGGGGAAATTAATAACGATTAAGATCTTTGATGGCCAGACCTCCCATGAGGTTCTATACACACATGTGTGTGTGATAGCCTGTGGCACACATCTCTGCGGGGAACATGAGGGATTGTGGATATTATTGGCTCACAAAAAGTTGGACCGCAGACTTTTTGGGGTCACCCAAGCAGTTGAATTGGCGAAGTCATTTAAATTTTTTATTTTTTTTACGTGCGCTGAAGAAGAGTGTCATTACTGAGCCGTGTTGGGCAGGAGGAGGCGCGATGAGGGTGTGACAGCGCTTTAGCCGAGACCAGACGGAGGTGCGGACGCAAACACTTATCAAGTCACTCACACTCCTTCAAAAGGTCACACTACATCATTTCCCTCGCCAGCAATAGCTGCTCCTCGCTAAAGGAGCGGAGCCCTGATCCCCACGCTCATTAATAACTGTATTAATTATGCTGCCTGGGAATAACATGCATTTCATTATCACTCCCTCCCTCTGTCTCTATCCTTTACGCCCCCCTTGTCCTCCCCTCTCACTCCCTCTTCGTCTCTCCTGTTTTATGCCCGTCCTCTTTGTTCCATCCTCCACCTTCTCTTTTGTTCCTGACGTTTATTCGTTCTCTTCTTTTTTTTCTTTCTGCTCAGACTTCCAGTCGTGCCTGATCTGCGTGGCTCGGAGGGTTCCCACGAAGGAAAGGCCCATGCTTCCCACTCATGAGAGCTTCACCACTCGCCAGGACCTGCAAGGTACGGGGAATCAGACGGACAGCAGCTGCAAACTGACGCGTGGAGATCTTAATATGCATCCGATTTAATACTTGTTTAGGCTGAGTTAAAAAAAAAAAAAGACTGCCTTTGTGTTGAAAGAAATTTCAATTTCTCCACAAATTAGCAAACATTTCTGCCAAGTTTTTAAGCATCATCCATAGACCCCGTTAAGATTGGACAAGCTAGTTGCAGCCACCCATCTTGTCTGCACTGTGGGAGGTGAAAAGAAAAACTGTTGCTTACTTGCACACAGCTCTGTGCGCGTCACCTGCCCTCTGATGTACTAATGCCGTTTGTGTGGTATGCACACCCACAACCACATCACAAAAAACACACCTTCATGGTTAGTCAGCGACATATAGTAATTTCCTGTAGTTTCCCACCCAGGCTTCCGTAGGTGCGCATGAATGGAAGCCTCTACTTACCGAGCTGTCCATTAGCGCCACACAGAGCGCGATAATGACCACCATTTGCGGCATTCAGTTTGACATTTTTCCCCCCTTAGAATTAAGCAAAACACCATGTAAGCTGCCAGGCTGCCTCTGTAGTTTCTTTTTTGACGCCTTAGTGATTATTAAATGTGATGTTTTGCTGTAAATGGCTCCTGTTATTGCTGCTGTGACAGGTTGGTCCATGTAGCTGTCAGTCAAGCAGGAGGGAGTTTGTCAGCCCTTTAAGCGGTCTGTTGCTTCCACTTTAAATGGCACATACTTGAGGGACAAGTGTGCACCGCTGCGAGTGATTGCCTGTGTCGACACATGGATGTACATGTTAAACCAGGTGGCAAAACAGTGACTTATTGAACCTGAAATTCATGTTTTAAATGTTAAAACTTAGCAGCCAGTTTGGGCTGGGAGATTTTATATGGGAAGTTTATAATTCCGTATATCTGCAGCTACCGTAATGTCCTCTTTTGTGATTAGGTAAGATTACGTCGCTGGACACGAGTCTACTGCGAGCGTCCATGAAGCCAGGTTGGGAGGATCTAGTAAGGCGCTGCATCCAGAGGTTCCATCTACAGAACGATGGGGAAATGTCTTTTGCCAAGAGACACCAGCAAGAAGGTTATTATTTTACACATATTCACAGTTGGTCTCAGAAATAAATCATTAAATTGAATATAAATAGTCGGATGGACACTTTTCCAACCAGTATAACTGACCATGAGCCGTTTTCTAAAGAAGAATGGGCAGAAATGTCTCTGGAGATGTAAAGCTGAAAGACAAACGGTAAAATGGTTGAACCTGTAACTTCAACGGTACATAACTTCCATGTTTGTTTGTCGTATCAGGTCATAATAAAAGATTTTGAAGATTGTTTTAGATGTTTCGAAGAGGGGAAAGAAGTTCAAGGTTCTGGAGAAAAAAAAGCTTTAAATATTAAATATTTTAATGAATTGCAACAAAAATCAGCCAACCACGAATTTCAGTTCTTGGATTATCCATCAATCTATTCTAATACTGGAACCAGCAGGAACACATTTGTTTTATTTTATATAAAAAAAAAAAGTTTTTGTGCTTGCTGAAGTGAAGCCTGTTGTGTCTACAGTTCTCCGCCACGGTCAAGCATTCAGTCCAATCTACCGGTTCTCCCTCTCTGATGGAACCATCGTTTCTGCCCACACCAAGAGCAAACTGGTGCGCTCATCTGCCACCAACGAACCCCAGCTCTACATGTCCCTGCACCTCCTACAGAGGTATGTCTCCATATCTACACATTTGTCAGAAAGAAAACTAATCTTAAAATTTGATTAAGTGTTTTAGCCTGTTTATGCTCTACAGCAACTACTGTTTTGTTTGTATGTGAAGAAGATAACATCTTTATTGCCTGTGTGTCTAATCTCAAGCAAAAGTGATTTATAACTTGGTTGGTAGCGTCCTGGATGTTCTGAATTCAATTTAATTCAGATCATTTCCATTTGTTGGTCCCCTTTCTCCTTATGCACTGAATTTCCACCTACGGGTGATTATTCTATCCTTTAGTTTGCGCCACAAATCTAATAGTGGTTAGATTAAGTTTATGGTTCAAGTGAAGGATTACGTGTTCTATGAAAACAGTTAATGGTAGCAGTAGCTCCCTCATTGACTCCATCCAGGAAAAAACACCCAGTTCAACACAAATACTGAGCCAGAAATACTTTCCATGTAAGGAAAAGCACAGAAAGTACTTCTAAGATAACTGAGATGTGCAGAAACTAAAACCGCCTCTGTTTACTGCAGCTTTCCACTAAAGAGTCTCACTAACAAACCATTTGCACAAACATAAATGTGTGACTGAAATGTGACATTAAGAGATAATAATGACCATTTTAACGTTTTTGTGCTTTTATACAATTCTTTAAAGTGTTAGACATTTTAAGCAAGCTTCAAGGTTTTGGCAATTTTAATGTCTTTCATTTGATTTCCTGTAAAGCACTTTGGATCGCCTTTTTATGAATGGCAATATCTCCACCTATTGAGGAAAAAGACAAGAGTATGCACAAAAGTTAATTACAGCAATAAATCTTAATGCGATTTGTTCTAGGAAAGCGACGCAGCTCAACACAAAGTTAATGGCGGCAGTGATTCCAAATAAAGCACCTCCGTTTTATACATCGGTATTTTTTACATACGAAACTCACTTCTTTTATGGTCTCCATTCACAATTCCATTTTACGGTTTTGAGTTGATATTTTGTAAAATATTAAAGTGGAGATATTTCCTGAGGTGTTTTTTTGTGTATTTTGTTTCATTTCTTGTTTTGTGAGTCCAAATCCATTAAAGACACTCTGGCTAAAATCACAGCAAGGAGAATATAAAAGAGCTTTAGTCTATTTAGCTGATTATCCCTTCATGACTATATTTATCCTCACTCCTCCATGAAGTTACTTGATATTAAGATTTATACCTGTGATAAGCTGGTGCAGAAATTACCCAGTGAGTCAGTGAAGTGTTCATACTCGGATCTAATTTCTTTTTTTTTTTTTTTTTTTAGATTGCATCAGAAACACTTGCAGAGATGTAACTTCTCACTGTGTTGTATTTTTATTATTATTGTTTATGTCTGAAAGTTTAATAATTAAGACATTTTTCTATCTGTTCATAGAGAGCACCCGGTGTGTGGAATGGGTCAGGACATAGGTGGACAGGAAACGGGGATGACACCCAAACCGATGAACCCCTCCATGACTCCACCGACCCCGTGCAGTTTGCCCGGTTTGGGGCTTCAGGGCCAAGACACTACGATCAGCAGCAACAGCACGCCTTTCTCTCCTCCGGGCCCGGCCGGCCCCCGGGAGCCTGCAGCCATGGGGGGCCACATGCAGGGCTACCGCTTCGGCTGCCCCCCTCCACACCCTAACTACACCGGGGGCATGCAGCCGCCGCAGCAGGGCCCCAACTGGAGGATGAACAGCCCCTCTCGTGCCAGCCCCAGTCCGGCTGGGGGGCCCCACCCGGCTCAGCAGAACTCTATGCTGTCACCAAGGCACCGGGGCAGCCCAGGGGGCGCGGGGAGTCCCCGTGTAGCCGGGGGCCTGCAGTCGCCCTCTCCTGTCGGTATGTGCGGCAGCGGCCCTGGAAGCGCGGGCAGCACCCATTCTAACAGCTACACTAGCAGCTCTCTGTCCGCTCTGCAGGCCCTCAGTGAGTGCCACGGCGTGGGGCACGGGCCCTCGCATGCACACACACTGGGCTCCCCTGACCGGAAGATAGGCTCCCCAGCTGGGGTCACGCCGGGGTCAGGGGTAAACCCTCACATGATGTCGAAATTTGGAGGAAGCTCGAGCAATGCGGGCGGAGCAGGAGACTTCAGCAGTCACTCAGAGGTGAATCAGGGACACGCCGAGGGCAACCAAATGGAGCCTAAGGAGGAGAGGGAGGGGTCCCTGGACGGTCACGACAGTCACGACGCTCACAGCCGTGTCCACGACAACAAGGGGAACACCAAGCTACTGCAGCTGCTCACCACCAAGCCAGAACCCCTGGAGACGCCCCTGTCGCCGGGCAGCGGAGGGGAGGGTAAGGACCAGGCCGGTGCTGGGGTCCGAGGCGGCCACGCGGTTGGGAACACTCACGCCACCTCGCTCAAAGAAAAACACAAAATCCTCCACCAACTGCTCCAGAACAGTACATCCCCTGTAGACCTGGCCAAGCTCACCGCTGAGGCTACAGGCAAGGAGCTGGGCCAGGACCAATCACAAGGTGCTGGGAACCAGTCGTCGGGGGCAGAAATCACTCCCAAGCAGGAGCCGTTGAGCCCAAAGAAGAAGGACAATGCACTGCTGCGCTATCTACTGGATAAGGATGACACTGTAATGAAGGACAAGGTCTCTAAGCTGGAGCCTGGGGAGGTGAAGGTCAAGGAACACCCCCAGGTCAAGGTGGAGAAGCAGGATGCTGGATACGATCGGGCTGAGCAGGTCAGTGTTTGAAGAAAACTTTACTTCTACTGTGGGTGTGTTTGTGTTCTTGTTTATGTACACACACATCAGCAGCTCTCTGATTAACCAGACTGAGCTTGAGCTGTTTTCCAAAGAGGAAGTGGGTGATATATGTTATGGCTGAAACGATTAATGGTGATAATCAATTATAGAAATAATCGTCATTCAATTTAGTAAGTGATTAATCGTTAACTAGAATATATAGACTCAAAAAAAGGCAATTTGCTGAAAGAATAACATACTTAGAGCAGTAAGTAATCTAAAAAAGTACAAAAAATATATAAATTTTGCATTTAAGATATAAAACCATGTCTGTAATTATGTTCTATCTAGAATAAAAGGACAATTATGCAATTATTTTAAAAAATCAACATATATAACCATGCAACATCATCGAAACTATTTTGATGTAAAGTTGAGCAGAAAGTGCTGAGCTCTTAGCATGTTGAAAGTATTTTTTAATAATCTATAGAATGTGCTGTTTTAGCAGATTAATCGATTAATCGTCTGAATAGTTGATAATTAAGATAATTAGTTGCAGCCTTATATTCTAAAATAATACAAATGCACATCAAACTTTTCAGGTTTTGCCTGCCATGTCAACTTCTCAATTCTGCAGTATGTGTTGATATATTACATAGAAGGCCAGTAAAATGCACAACACTTACAAAATGTGTTCGCAGGGGGTGTGAAAACTTCCTCCCTCTCCTTGCATTTAGAGTTTTGTCTTTTCCAGTGATTTTGCCGCGCATGGGCTTTATTAAGGCTTATAAACACATCTGGTCCCCTCACCGCCTTTGTGTTGGCAGCAGCCCGCTAAGGGAATCTATCTGCCAGCTTCAAACAACTGTGACATTTGGAGGGAGAGCTCCCTGTGGTTCTCTTCAGCCATTTGATCCCAGTTGCATTTGGCCGGAGTCCTCAGGTTTGGCAGAGCTGGAGGCGGGCTCGGCGCTAAAGGAGGGAACGAAGAAAAAAAAAAAAGGAGCGAACAGTGAGAGTAAAACTCAGTCGATTCAACAGGGCAGAGGTTTGAGACTGACCTGCTGATGGCCTCACACGTTCAATAAGACTCCTATTCGTGGTTTAGCAGGAAGCTTCACTGCTAAACCACCTTACAGAGAATAACACCAATATCCTTCCTCTTATTGATCTCTTTCTCTTAAATTCTATTCCGAATTGGCATCTTTATACAGCAGTCGTGTTTTCATGTAGCGAGTGTTTTGGTACTTGTATAAAACAGGGGTGGATGCGATTTGCTGGATAATGAAAGACTGAACAAAGAAGAGGGAGATGAGAAAGGTGTAGATACCCCCAGGAGAGCCCAGCCTCGGCATGCAGAGTGAAAATGATGAGCCATATGCTCCTGCGTGTTCTCGCTGCTGCCATGGAGATGGCGGGCAGAGCGATCGCTGGGCTTGTAGGACGTACACGAAGAGAATGTAGGGTTTAATAATGAAGGTTTGATTTTCTTGGAGGTGCAAAGCAATAAAGTAAACCCGAACAATGGGACGGATTTGGCGGTTTTTAACGGCAGCCATGAAATTAGATCGTTATTAAAGCAGTCATTCCTTCAGTTGCCGACGGCTCATTCCAGGCTAACAGATTTCATTAATGAGAAGAAGGACATTTGTTAGACACGCACTAATCTGTGACTTCATTAGTCACTTCGTGTGAGGGTGTGTGTGTGTGGTTTTCTGATCTCTTCTGGTGAATCGCTGCTTGGCCATGTGTGAAAGTAGCTCGGTAGCTCTCGAACTAGCTACCCAGAGTCATCCTCTCCACTAACCTCACCCACTGCTTCCTCACTGACTCTCAACCTACCTCTGCCTTGCTCCTCCTCCTCCTCTTCTTCCTCCTCACCATCATCGTTTCAGGGCTGAATTATTGATGGCCGGGGCAGAGTTAAATGAGAAATCAAATCCCAGTTATGGCTGTGGTTCACTATGTGGCAGCTTGAATCTTGTGATTCGATCATCTATCAGTTATCAACAGAGCAGTAGGTGGACATATTAGGTGACTGTGTCGAGGGTTTTTTGTTTTTATCACTACAAAATAAGACAAGAAAATGTCTATATCCATCTGTCCATTTCCTGCTCCATGCTGGTGGTGTTTATGAACCCTAAGATACTCTTGAATCATCCACTTGCATTAATGGCGGTCCTCTGTTTAGTTGAGAACTTTCGATTTACCTGCCAGGAAGTGTAAAATCCATCTACATGGCTTTATCCTAAATCTCCACGCGCTGCCGCTCCAAAGCCACAGTGGCGATGGCATCCGGCTGCTTCACATTCCAGCTGCGTGGCAGAAGAACACCTGCCACTGACACCCTGCTGCCACTCTCCTCTCCCGCTTTAAACATAGGACTGTTAGGGGTGGACGATGTGGACTTAAAATTTTGGTGTGATACAAATACTATACTCAAATACTACTCTTGAAAAACATTTCCATTTAAAATAAGCCATTTTTCAGGATGACATATGTATTTTTTTTGTATATCACTGAGGTGCACATAGGAACAACATTTAATTTTTTATTTTTTTTTAATTTACTGATACTTATTGATGCTCTTGTAGAAGAAATGTTGGAGGAAAATAGCCAATATAAAACTTCCACTAACGCTGTCACTTTGTTTTAGTTTATTTAGCGTCATTTATTGAAATTTGAGACGAGGACAAGTCCAAATTTTTATCGTGATGAATTTTTCTTAATGAATGTTATTATAAATGGGCATTTATAATAACATTCATTAAGAAAAATTCAATGCCCATTCCTTGGCCGTTTACGTTGCTGCTTCTCAGATTGTTGTTTACGCGATTTTAACTATTAGCCATTATTGTGAGATCATTTCAGAGCATGTGTCCAAACGTAAGCAGGTGCAGTTATGAGGGAGACGGCACACTGGTTCCGTCCCTGCTGAGCAGCCACGTTCGTGACCCAGTGCTTTCAACATTTTTCATCCTCTGATTACTTGAGAAGAACTGTGTAATTTGATCACCTGTCATAAACAGTTTCTTAAGCAGCAGCCATTACCACGTTGTTGCTCCAATGAAAGAAATGTAATCCTATACTCGCTAATTACCAGACAAGATAAATAAACATGGCTTGAGGAAAGGAGCTGGGATTTGGATTGAGATTTAGCTGCATTTAACTAGTCGCAAGCAGATTTTAAATTTGCTAGTTTAAAGCCATCTTGCGTGAATGAAATATCCAAGAGTAGCATGTAGTGTCCCGTGATTTTACATAAACTGTGTGAGCGCAATTATAAGGCAAGTCTTATTTTTGAAGATTATTTTCATTGATCACCAACTGCAGCGTTAATCCAAGCTGTTAATAAACACCAAGAATGAATGTTTAAGAAAGTAAAAGTGAGATTTTGACTTTCTTATGGAAATATTCTTAAGTGCACAATTATTGGGCAGCTATTACTGTGCAGAATTATTATCCAAACAAAATTAAAATGCACATTTTCCCCATCTCATTCTTTTTATTTTCTCTAAGTGAGAATTATAATCCCTAACTCAAACCATTCCAGTAAACATTTCTGAAATGGGAAAAAATAAATAAATCTGTGACCAGAGTTTTGACCCTTCTTTTCAGCAAAAGGAATAAGCTTCCATTTATGAAGTCCCTCAGTTTGCTGACCTATTGACTGTCAACTTTTTGTCATTTATTAATACCAGTCCTCTACCTCAACCTTGTTAGCGTCTGACTTGAAGTGAAGCTTTGTGCCCATTACTATTCCACCCACTGGTTCATCCATCTGAACTGCCAAGAGTCACTCTCATTTCCTCCGTAATATCTTTGAAAAATCTGTATTCAGATATTTCTTGGCCCAGTCTACATGCTTTAGCTTATGAGTCGTTCAGTGGTGGTCGGGTTTCAGCCTTTACTACCTTGGCCGTGTCTCATAGCTCTGAACATCTTCTGGCAGTTATGAAATATGATGGAACTGGAAGATGATGGTAGCTACACACCTGGTTCTTAAATCCTTGGTGCTTAATTTGTCATTTTTCGCAACACATTTGTTCTGACCCAGTTGACTATTTGTAACAAAGCTTTTGATTTTTCTGGGATTGCACCCCAAGTCTTAGTAATTTCAAGATTACAGCACTCCTTGAGAGATTCTTTGGTAATTTTTGACTTATGAGAGTCAGTAAATCTTGTTTTTTGGCTCATTTTACTGAAATAGAGGAAGCTGCTAGATAATTTAGCTCACCTTGATATAAGTTGTAGATCTTTTAGGCCACACCCTGCCTCTTTACACAAATACGCATCACCTGGAATAGTTAAATCCATTCAGCATTCAAGTTTATTCAGCTTAGATTTAGGAAATATGCCTAAAAATGATATGGTCAAAATAATCACTTCCCTTGTAATTGAGCACACAGTGTATGCAGAATCCACACTTTTTAATGAAAATCATGATATGAGTTTCAAAGGAAAAACAATAATAGGCCATGATTTAAATTAAAATAGAGGTAAAAATAACTTTACAGTGCTCCGTATACTATGTATACATGTTATTTGATTATAAAACTTTTCGAAGATGTTAAATGGCTTGAAGAAGAGATTTATCTTATTTCTAAAATAGCCAAGCTCCATTACCCTATGACGTTCACCAAGTTGATAATTTGTTTAATGACTCATCGGTGACGGTAGTTGGTAAATATTGATATATATTATTGTAGGTGGTGTTGTCATGTATCTGTCAGCAATATTTTGTACTCGTATTTATGTCAAGCTTAAATGCCAGCATTCTCGTAGGGGTAAGGTCATTTTAGTTTGTGTACTTGACGGTCGCACTTCTCCTTTACTCGATCTGTTTCTAAGTTCCCTTTCCTGTCAAATGCCATGAACTAAGTCAAGAAAAAACAAGACATTCACCCTCCTGCCATGGAGTCCCCCACACCGGCATCGACCAGTTCTTGAGAACAATAGAAGGGCCAAGACAGGTTCATATCAGTATTTTGAGAAAACCGAACTTCTTTTTGTTTATCAATAAAGCTTTCATAAATCTGAATTTGAAAAGAATGTGTAGTCAGTGCAGCGTGATTCCCTGTATGCTTAAAAACTCAGTAGTTTTAAAATTGTGTGATTTAGCTTCTTCATTTTATCAGCTTTACATTCAATTATGCTGGACTTAACTCGCCAATAATGTTCTGTATGCTGCAGCCTCTTTTGTTAATTTCTCTTAACGGCAATAGATATTTAATCCCAATAATTTTTTTTATTGGGTTTTTTTAGGACCACTGTAATTAAGCAGCTCCAACACAGTGATAACTCAGTTAGAAAATCCTGCATCTAAAGATGCATAACTCGACAGAAATTTCTTGCAAAGCAGTTGCCACAAATGCTAAGTTAATGCTTGCATACGAGTCGTTGATGATTCAGCTCATAACATTTCAGTGCAGTTTTAGTTGACATTGTGCTTGACAGAACTTATTGAAAAAGTTGTTTGTCTGCTTCATGATCTTCGCCCTTTGCTTTGAACAAACAACATAAAATGTAATTATTGGTGTTTCAGCTTTTCTCTGTGCAGCTTTCCAGACAGGTGTCTGTGGATATGAATACAACACTCAGAGCAGGAACCAAGACACATAGACATACTGTAAACAACATTGTAAAAGGTAAAAATTTCTTAGTGTTTAAAAAAAAAAAACAGACGCACAAGATGATGTTCATGGTCTTCAATACAGTTTAGCAAGAATAAAAAAAAAAAAGCTGAATTTAAAAAAAAAAATCAGCTACATGTGGACAGTTGGTAAACAAAACGTAGATAGTAGAGCGGTCAGGAACATTAATATTAATATTTTGATTTCAGCTACAACTATGTGAATTTGATGGAAATATGTAGGCATGAGTAGGTCTTGATCTGTAGTAAAGGTTTAGACTGATTGTAGTGTTGTGGATGGATATTTTCTTAGTACCAACTGAACATTGTTTAAACCATTTCCATTATTTTCTGACCACCGTGTCCCCATCTTAAGATAGCTGCTTGAACCAGGGTAACATGCAATAGCACAAAATTCAAAACATCCCAATCCTGTCCGTTCTGTGCTATTAAGAATTAAGTCAGTTAAATTGTAATGCCAAAAGAGGATCACACCCTGCTATGAGCAAGGTGTAAGTGGCCGTTAAGTGTATGTGAAACAGAGTAAAGTGTCTACTTTTGCAGAGGTGTTGGTTTCTATCAAATATCAGATGAGTCCGGTTTGGTTTGTAGGAGTAGATGTTGGTCAAGGCTTCATCTCTGGCTCACTGTGGGGAAACGTCAGCCTGCTGTTGCTAAGCATGCAAATGTCTCTGAGTGCCTAAACTATGAAACATGCATAAAATGTAGGACACATCAGCAGCTGACAGCTAATTCCTGCAGCATGAAGATCATTTTCTGTCTATGTCAGTAATTAAATATTATTTTCTTTTAAGTAATCTAATCATCACTATTCAGGAGCTGATTCTACCTTATTTTAAGAAATAAAGTTTTATAATGCATTAAAAAAGGTGGATTTTTTCCTGCTTTTTCTTGAGTGCTTTCAGAGTGAGTCTAAGACTTAATGGGGTGATAAATGTCTAATCTGTGAGTGCTTTGAGACTGTATATTTACCAGGTGGTGAATTTTTTTATTTCCTGCCTCTGGACGTTTGCGTGTTGCCTGTGTTCGTACGCTTATAGGTTGTAGTGCTGAGAAAAGGAGAACACGGATTGAATTACATACACAGACATGCACCGAAGGCCAGCCAGTTAAAAGGATGGATAGCAGCAGAACCCATTAAGAGTAAAAGCAACTGGAAATGGAGAGAACTGAAAGTGGGAGGAGAGAGAATCGAGGAGGAGGAGAGCAAACGGGGTGTACAGAGGCATTACATCATTCCTGACCTCATTAGGGCTTTTCTCTCTCCCACCACTCCATCCTCACTCTGCTACTCTCTCCAGGTCTCCTATATATCCACTCTGCTCGTCCTTTCTCAGTATTATCAGCATTGTGGGGCTAATCATTTTTAGCCCGTTTATATGAGGACCTACCGGGTCTGCCTCTTGTCGTGTGAAAGCTGAGAACCTTCAGCTCTCCAGATAAATATTGTGTCAGACATTTTTGGCTACCCAGTTATCTTTCGCAGCAGTTGCATGCCTGACAAATAAATGTCACTGTATGGAAAAGTGAAGTCCAACACTAGACAATACTGTGGTGCTGTACTGCTGTACAGTATGTCACGATCTGTAAATATTAGCCCAGGCACAATGCACTCTGCTGGACAGTTATGGCCACTGCAACTTATTTACTAAAACTCCCAGTGGCTGCCTTGGAATCATTGCATTTAATTGATTATCTGCTGTTTTTTTTTTTGTTTTTTTTTATTGACTACATTTTGCTTCATTTTATTTGGTGGTGTTATAATTGTTAGATGTACACTCCTGATCAAAGTCTTACAGCTTAAAAACATGTCGCTGGTACTCACATTTCGTGCCACTGGACTAATGCCAGGTTGAAAGTTCAACTTTAAATTTTTTAAAGATGAAATTGGGAGTAAGACGCAAACCAGTTTTTAGTGTTTTCACACTTCTTTGATTGGGGACCAAAATTACAACATTTGTTCCATTTTCACCTGGTGTGATTTGCTTTCACACTGCACTGTGTCAAACACACCAAATGCTTTGAAAAACCTGTTTGCCTCCTCACCTGTGGTGGCACTGCACTAAGGAACACTGAAGGAAACAACAGGAAAACCTCTGAAGAAGACAAAGCGCAACTTCCTTCTTCACAAAATGAAAACAAAAATGGATTGGCATCAGATTTTAACAGTAGTAGGATTTTTCTTTTGTTTCTGATTTAAAAAAAAAAAAAAACACGAACCATTTCTCCCACTAGCGCTAAATGTGGGCGTTTGTTTTTGTTGTATTTTCCCAGAATGCCCTGCGCTATAGAGCGCTTCCTGCTTTTGGGGAGGTCTCCAGTCCACTTGACATTTATATATGCATTTGGACCACTCCAGAGTTCACTTCTACCGAACCGAGGCCTAGGTTTTTTGGTGTACCGGAGTTCAATTAACAGTCTTTGACTTAAATTTGGTTATTTGGGGTCAGACTCCCATCCTTTGGACCAGAGAATAAACTTAGGAATAAAATATTTCCCATCTTTTGGCATCTCATGTGTGGCCCACCCAAGGAACGAGTACGAAAGCAAGTGTTTGTTGTTGGAGGCCAAGATGTAGAGATGCAGCGTAACAAGAGTCCTTACTTGTGTAGTTCATCAATCCTTCCTCAGTCAGAGACAGAAAGCCGTGTGCCATAATGATGCTGTACATCTGGGGTGCCCAAAGTCGGTCCTCGAGGGCCGGCATCCTGCACGTTTTAGTTCTCTCCCTGGTAGTACCAACAACCTTTTCAGCATGTCAGTGTTCCTCTTAGGCCTTCTAACAAGCCATCATTTGATCCAGGTGCGTTAAACCAGGGAGAGAACTAAAACATGCAGGACGCCGGCCCTCGAGTACCGACTTTGGGCACACCTGCTGTACATGCTTGACAGGAAATGACATGAAACCCAGATTCTGGCACAAAGTTTAAGTTCTTAAGACTATTTCCTTAAACCTCTGATCAGTCGATGAACAGTCTGTTTGCTTCAATGTAGTTTTCATTCAAAAAATATATTCTCCATTTGTTTTGTTCTCTTGTTCCCTTTTTTACAGCTCAGCCTTCAACTTAGCAGTTATTCATAACTGAACAAGTGGTCATTTTAATGCTATTGGATTTTAAGGAAATAATCTGTCACTTGTTTTCCAGGTGAAAATATAATTGTTACATTATATATTATGATGAAATAAACTACCCCTTCAAAATGAAAGTAGTTTATGTTAAACTGGAGCAAATGAAAGGTCATCATGAACTAGTTGGTCAGGAGGCCTATAGTCTGAAAACTGGGTAGATCATGTTTCTGCAGCTCATACGACAGCATTAACAGTATCCATGTGACCTTGTTAGCACTCTAATCTTATCCAGCTTGACAGTGATTTGATATATCTTATTGTTGGTAAATGAAGATAGTTTTCATCTCGCATGTTTGCATTTTGCTTTTCTGTCTTTCTCCTGCTAGACATTTGTAACGTCTTTTATGTAAAGCAGACATCCTGTTGGCCTTTTTAATTTTACATTTCAGATGACTGAAAGTAGCAGAAGTATATGAAAATACAAAGAATATCTTAGGAATGATCAGTTCTTTTTTTTTTTTTATCAGTGCCGTGGCTCCACGAGGCCGCCACTATCTGGAAACGCTCGCCTCGTCTCGGAAAACCGAGTATCTGTTGGAGGCTGCTGCTATTTTCTAAAAATGGCAACTATTTCCCTGACCCTTAACTCCCGTCACTGAGCAAGTAAAGCTCTCTCCCCACCTTGGCCTTGTCCTTGTTGAAGATAAAAGCTTGTGGAAAGCTACAACAACTTGTCACATCAGATGATATTCCTTTTGTATTTACATGTATCCCTGAGTGGTGGTTGGCTTTTTGCTTAAACTTCTTTATTTTACTCCATTATCTGGTTGAAAAATTCTACATTATTATACATTTTGGATTCTGAAACTGGAGGGTTTCAGATTGTAAAAGGGTTTCAACAAGTCCTTTAATTTTATCATCTCGGTTTTGGTCTCTAAAATGTCTTGAGTACACCAGTGTTTTTGCATACTGCATCTTAAATATTTGCATCCTCAATTTGTTCACACATTCTTCAGCTTTTTTTCCAGGACATAGTCTTTCCTCTCCTACCAAGACTGGGTTTTGTTGTTTATTAAGGAAGTTAAAATGTTCTTGGTAGTTATCCTCTGCCAGCTCATTCACTATAGAAAAAAAGTCTATTAGCACAGTTTGGCTTGAAAACAGACATTTCAGCAATTGACTAACACCTTCTTGGAATGACCGTTGTGTGAATCTTTATGTATACTATAAGGCCTTGAATTTAGGTGACAGTACAAAAGACGCAAAATACAAACATAGTTGTACTTCAATTGTTAAGCAAGTAAATATAAGTTGTTGGGTAAGCAAGATAACTTGAGTTGTTTTAGTATACCAGGTAGGCCTTAAATGTGCATTATAAAGCCCTAAATCTCACTTTCAGGGAACAAAACTCAAAATCTGGGGTCTTTGAAGATAAAAAATTTGCTCTTGTGTCCAAAACTGCTTTTGTTCATTTGAACTTCAAAGCAGTGTGAATGTTTTCATAATGGCATGATGCTACAGCCACCATACTAGCTAGAGCCAGATTCTTTGGTTTGAATCCTCCTTGATTCTTTGTCATCTGAGCATCAAGCATCAGGTGTCTCTACAAAAGGCGTTCCAGCAGACCTCTCCAGTCGAACATCTTGTCAAACGTTCGTTAGAATGATACGTATCAGTACTTCCATGTCTGGCTTTAATCAGTTTCTAATTGGAATCCCACATGCCTCATCTGTTTGTGTTTTCATAGTCATCGGAGCTTGACGACATCCTGAACGACCTGCAGAGCGCTCAGCCGCAGCTCTTCTGTGAGCAGCGGCCGGTTTCGCTGCCCAGTCCCATGGACAAACAGAACATCTTTAATGACATCCTGCAGATGTCTGAGAACAACGCCGCCATGGCGACGCAGCAACAACCCAGAGGCCTCGGACCCGGCATGGGTCAAACTAGTAAGTAGAGCTCAAACTCAAGAGGGGGGTTGGGGGGGCATAAAAAAATTTTTTTAAGCCTGTTTATTCTTGCTTTTTAGACTTTGGCGTTGTCCGACCAGGGCAGCCAGGCAGGGCATTACCAGTGAGGAGTGTCTCTCTGGACATGAATGTCCCCTCACAGCAGCCATCATTGCAGTACCCCATACGGGCCAACAGCCCATACCCTGTAATGCAACAGCAGCAAGGCATGTTAGGAGGTCATGGCATGATGCCCAACCAGCCTGGTATGGGCAATGCAGGTAAGTCTAACCAAGAGCTCAAGTCAAATCCAATTACGTTATTATGGTCTAATATTAACAATAAATAAATAAATACTGTAGTCTTGAACTGTGACACTTGTGGCTGATTCCAAATTCCGATTAGACACTTTTCCTTCTGCCTCTGTGTCTCTCACCCGAACTCATCAACATTATGACACACTGACTCACTTCCTGTGACAGGAAATAGTCGCCCACACAGCAGCGAAGTTTCTCTCACTGCGTCTCCCGCATATCGATCCTCCCCAAGCAACTTCCAGCATTGCTCACAAAAGATTTCCCCTTTCACATTGATCCCAGACCACCGCAATATGTTTGCAGAGAACATTCTCCAAAATCTTTTCAGACCGTTTTCTCACCGCTTCTCATCTCTGCGTCGTTGTCCTTCCTCCCACTCCCACAGGATTGATGACCCAAGGTGGTCCGCGGCCAGCCATGCAGCAGCAGCAGCAGTCGGAGGGATGGACCGGTCCAGCTTCTGCACCTCCTATCGGAGCTTCTGCTCCGGGACAACAAGGAGGCATGCAGGGTAGGATGGTGCCCGGCACCGCTCCGATGAGACCCAACAGCCAGCCAGGACCCCGGCCGATGCTGCAGTCTCCACTAATGGCCAACGGTGAGAGCCAACTTAAAAACGTCTTGGTATGAAGGCGCAGAAATAAGAAGCTGCATTACAGAGACTTTGAATCTGTAGTTCATGATATCGGCCATTTAAGTAGAGTGAAGAAGACCTCAGCTCACCCCCTCATAGTTTACTAGCTTATCAGAGTTGTAAAGGATGCCATCTTGTGGTTGGTCAAGGTGTAGCAGGTGAATTATTTTATTTTTACCATTTTTACTTTTTTTTGCTCTTGTGAAAGAGAAATTGTAAAAGTATAAAAAAAATAATCTTTTTGCATCTCTCTAATAATTACACTGACCTGAATATTTCTTCCTTTCTCTTTCAGCCCAACCTGATATGGACATTAATATGGTCGGCCACCATTTCTCCCAGCAGCAGGCTCCGCCCAATCAGACAGCCCCTTGGCCGGACAGCATGATGCCAATCGATCAGACCCCTTTTGTGAACCAGAACAGGTACGTTTTTAACCTTTTTGTGTTCCCAAAAGGAGCCTGTGGCATCTCAGCCTGGGGATTTTCTTAAAAGTAAACACTTTTT
This sequence comes from Xiphophorus hellerii, assembly GCF_003331165.1. Taxonomy (NCBI): domain Eukaryota; kingdom Metazoa; phylum Chordata; class Actinopteri; order Cyprinodontiformes; family Poeciliidae; genus Xiphophorus; species Xiphophorus hellerii. The sequence goes on from NC_045692.1 coordinate 13,063,319, forward strand.
TTCCCAAACTTTTCTGTAATACAAGTGGACATTAGGCATTTTTGTTTCCTTATCCACAGACCTGCACAGCAAGATGATCTCCTCTGCAATCCAAGTCTTGATCAAGGTAGCGCAGTGGATGAGGGGGCCTTGATGTCCCAGCTGTACTCGGCACTAAAAGATTTTGATGGTTTAGAAGAGATCGATCGAGCTCTCGGCATCCCGGCCCTGGTAGAACAGGTGAGCTTTTCTAACACTGTTTCTCACAAGGGTAATAATACAACTTGAATTGTCATAAATCTTATCAAATAAGTCTAAATATTTTGCTGTGCATTTGTATTATGCCTCTTTTTAAATCAGAATACCTCTAAATAAAATCTGGTGCAACCAGCTACCTTCAAACGTCACCTTATTAGTAAAAAGAGTCTACCTGTTTGCAGTTTAATCTGTGAAGGCCTCAGAAGTTTCATAGAGAACATTAGTGAATAAAGAGCATCCTGTAGACTAAAGAACACAGCAGAGAGGTTGGTGTTAAGGTTGTAAATTCCTAATACAGTACACCACAATGACATTTGCGGTTGTGAGAAAATATTTTAGACAAAGGTTAAGGTGATAGAATCCTTTAGCAAAGTCCTGTAAGTTTGTTGGGGGTTTTTTTTGCATCAATTTCTTACAGATATTCCACTAATGTTGATTGTTTACTGTTTCAGAGCCAGTCACTGGAACCAGACCAGTTCCCCCAAGACTCCACCATCATGTTGGACCAGAAGCCCCCAATGTACACGCAACAATTCGGCCCGCCGCCCTCCCACATGGTGCCGAGGGGCTTTCCCGGCCCTCCCATGCAGGAGCCTGGCTTTCACCCAATGGCCGGCCAGATGGGGCCCCGGCCAACCTACCCCATGATGAGAATGCAGCCGCGGCCTGGACTCAGGCCGGGCGGGGTCGCCCCGAACCAGCCCAACGCACTACGGCTGCAGCTCCAGCACCGGCTTCAGTCCCAACAGGTATGCTAGTCCACCCTGACATGAAACGACATGCAGCCCATTGATCGACTCTGAACTCACAGGTTTGAGTTATGTAATCGTTCTCGAGGCTGACAAATTTGAAGCCCTGATTGCGCACTTTTAGACTTCTTAGTGGTCTTTCTGTATTTCGTACCATTGCTACCAATTTTTTGTCATTTGCAGTAAGTATGCTATGTGTGTGTTCGTCGTAAATATGTTGTGTGTGCCAATTGTTTTTCACCATTAACCTGTCAGGGGACTAGAGATGAAAATGAACCCTTATGGCTAAATCTGGCATATTTACGTGGTGGTTTTGATGTACTGATGTTGATTAGAGAGTAAAACTTAAAAATTAATGAGGAAAAGCTAAATTCAGAGAAACTAAAGAGGTGCTAAAATAAATTTAAGTCAGTAACTTTTTCTATTTGTGCTTAAATGTGTTTTTGTGGGGGTTATTTTTCCAGCAGAAAAGTCAGCCAATGATGACTCAGATGACTGGCGTGTCAAATGTGAACCTACCTCTACGAGCCAGTGCTCCAAGCCAGGTACAACCACCATCATGTAACATTCCTGCACAAACATGTTCCATCTACTAATTTAGCTTCCTGATGCTTCACAATAAACTAAAGACTTAAAGACACCACAGTATATGCCAAAAGTATTCATACGCCTTAATTTTTTTTTCACTCTTTGACACGTTGCATCCACAGACACGCATTTGTAAAACATTTACATTTGACATCTTCTCACCGTTTCTCTGGCACTTCCTTTTCCTGCTGTTTCCAGGGAAACATCAACGCTCACATGTTGGCGCAGCGTCAGCGGGAGATGCTCAGTAACCACTTGAGGCAGCGACAGCAGCAGCAGCAACAACATGTTCAGCAGGCCCAGCAGGTCCAGCAGCAGCGCAGCATAGCCATGAGGGCCCAGGGCCTCGGCCTGCCTCCAAACATGGCCGGAGCCATGAGCAACCCCAGGAACCCCCAGGCCGCCCCCCAGCAGTTCCCTTACCCGCCCAGCTACGGTACCAGTACAGGCCTGGCCTCGTCACCTCCCCCCACAAGCCCCTTCTCCTCCCCTCTCTCCCCCAGCCTCCCCTCTCTGCCCCCCAACCCTCAGCTCCACCTGCATGGCACCTCCTCTTCCTCCACCTCCTCCTCCTCACAGATGATGATGGGAAACACAAACATGATGGGCGGACAGTATGTGGGCGTACTCAACCCCCAAATGCAGCACAGTGCCTTTCAGTTTCCCAACTCAGGTACTGCTCCCCCTCCCCCTGCCAGCCAACAGCACACTTCACCCAAGAACGCTGTATGTGTGTGCGCGCACTTGTTTGTGTGTGTGTGTTGACGTGAATCAATTGGAATGCGTCACTTCCAATTGATGTTGTATGCCAGATTTATAATTTCATGCACTGATGATCACAGTCATCATAAGCTGATACAAATTAAGCTGCATATTTTACTCAGTAAACCTATAAATGATCTCCTAGTTGTGCTTTTTTACTCCACTAGATGGAGCCAGAGCTCAATAAATCAACCAAACCACCTCCCAGTTTGGCCATGAATTCTCTGAATAGTTTGTTGTACGTTTACCTGATTTATCTAATGACACTTACCATATTTACATCTTTTTGAGATTTCACCTTTTTTAAAAAATAATCTCCTCCATCTTCTCTCTTCTTCTTCTGCTAAAATGCATGTAGAAAATTCCTCCTGGCTGTAATTGACCCTGAATGCAGACACTTCTTCACCTTAAAACACAGAGGCCTCTTGTATACCTCATCTGTTTTGTCACAGCACACTCTTCTTCTTCTTCTTGCATTTGTTCTAAATATATTTAATGTACTTAGTTTCTGTGGGACGGGTGTGGTTGACATGTTTGAATTCGTCCTCCGCAGGTATGAGCCAACAGGCAGACGGGAGTTTTGCCGGAGGCAGCACGCCGCAGAGCCCGCTGCTTTCCCCCCGCATGGCGCACACACAGTCCCCCATGATGCAGCAGGGCCAGCAGAACGCCGCTTTCCAGGGTTCCCCTGACATGAACGGATGGCCACAGGGTAATATGGGAGGCAACAGGTGAGGACGACCAGCTCATCCAGCTGAATGTGATTGTAAAAACGTAAAGACTGAGTTCATGTTTGTGGACCTGGGTGCTTTCAGATTTCTGTTTGTATTCGGAAAATGTTGATCAGGAATGTTTGAGAGTTTTATGGTCTTCTGATGAGTAAATGAAGCTTAATTTAATCGTTTATCAGCTTAAGAAGGAGAAAGATTTAGATTTTTGTAAAAAAAAAAAAAAAAAAATCAATCCACATAATAGCCTCAAGAGCAAAGAACAAAGGATGTTAGTCTAAATATCCGCAAAATACTCAGGAATCCAAATAAATTTATAGATGTCATATTATATAAGAAAGGTTAAACTGAGTTTTTTTTAATGAGAATATGCATCAGTTTATTGCTAAATCTCCTCAGATTGCTTCTCGCAATCTTTTTAAAATCTTTTTCAATCTGTTTAAAAAGTGACTTTCTAACCAATTTATATACATTTCTATTCTTTCTAACTATCAAAGCATGAGAAGCAAAAATAAAAACAAGTATTTATTAATTATGTGCATTCTGGGACATGTTGGTACTGCATTTTTTTATTTTTTTATTTGTTTTATTCTGTGGAAATTCATGTGCACACATGGTAACTTGTGACAGTCCAACCTAACGGCCTCCGTTGCGTTTCCTCTGCCCAGCATGTTCTCGCAGCAGCAGGCGTCGCCGCAGTTCACCCAACAGAACAGCGGCAACATGTACAACGGCAACAGCATGGGCCTCAACAACCAGCTGAGCAGCCAGATGAGCGTCACATCCATGGCGTCGGGGTCCTCGCCCGGCTTGCCCTCCATGGGACAAGAACAGGTGAATGTTTAGAACACTCCACAGCCAGTTTGGATGGGTGATTGGAGTCTGTTTTTTGGGAAACAAAAAGTGTTTTCTGTATTTCAGCCACCTTAGTTGTTGAAGTGAAGTTGAGAACTTGAACATAGCCCGCCACACTCGTCGTTCCACTTACTACATTCTCTGCGATATTAATTGCATAAAGTGACTTTGTGCTAAATTTTCAGATACAATTGGAGCTCCAGTTATTTGTCTAAATTTAGATATTGGTTGTCACTTTCTGTGGACAGTAAAAATGTTTAAGTATCTGGTAGTAGCAGCCTAAAATCATGATTCGAGGAGCAATTACACCAAAAAATTAGACCAAAAGCTTTTTCATGAGTTTTAAATCATGTCTGAGGGATTTTTAACTATCCCTGAAAAATATTTCAGGGGTGGTATTCAGTCGTGATTGATTTGAGAGAGTCCACAATACATTTAAACTTTTGCACCCAGTTCTTGCATATTTTTTTTTAAACCATTAAAGTTGTTTCTTGTGTCGTGGATTAAAACCGTTCGGGTGAATTAGAAAGCTGACAGTCTTGCCTCAGATGAAAGCCGACTTCTTCTGCATTCATCTCCGTATTTCTGTTTGAGTTATTCTAAGCACTATGTTTGGCTCTCTTTCATTTAATTGCCCTGCTGGTGAATAATTTACTCCATAGTTTATGTAACTCCTCTAAAGTTCTGCTACTTCCCTCCCAACTTTTAGGGCAGTGATGTAACTGGGCACTTTAAAGTCAGACCATTTAGTTACACTTTTATGTAGGGTGCTGACGTTACTCACTGACTCGCATGTTTCATGTATCAACATCACTCAATTCCTGCTGCGCCCCGCTCGTTTAATGCCCAACAAGTTAATTTGTCTGCGTTTGTCTCGCTGGTATCGTTAGGCTGTGTATCTGCGATGCGCTGTTGTTGACCATAATGCTTTTAAGCCCGTAAAGATCCATGAATATTTAACTACAGTGCTCCTGTTTGATTGCCTGCTGTCCAGAATGTTGTAACATAGCAGTGTGTCTGTCACTGGACTTACGTCGCCTCCGGGTTTATAGAAGAAAAAATATTGGCACTTAGATTATTTCAATTATTTACTGTTGAGCCATTAGTGCATGCATTTGTGTTTTTCTCCTATTGGTTTTACGCATGATGATGCTCTCCAACATGCTTTGTAACTCCTATAGTTAGACAAGTTCAAGGCTGAGAGGTTTACATTTAGTAATAAAAATGTAATGCTTTAAACACTTTTAAATACATCTATGTTTTCCATAAAATGTGTTAAATGATGTGTACTTTGCTTTAATTCATTTTTTTCCAGATTTGTTAGAAGGACTTTATCCCAGCACTTTCTTTATAAAGGGCTTTGCTCCAAGAAACCGGTTCTTTGTCATTTCTAGCCAACTTGTTGAGCTTTTAGCAGCTGTGCTTGGTTACATTTTAAATGTAATACAGGTGCGTTTAAAACGGCAACAAAAAAACTAATAATCAAAAACAATTTCCGTAGTTTAATTAAAGTATTATTAAAATGTCTCTGTTATGGTCTATACCATTGTGTGGGAGAAATGTTGGGTTGTTAGTTTCCCAGCATTCATCTTCCACATGGAGGATAAGCTAGAAATGGTCATTGCTAAACAAGCCAGCTGTTCAGAGTGGGGCTATTGTAAACGATTATATTAATAATCGAGTAATTGATTATTCTGATGATTAATCGAAAAAAAACTTCCCTCCTTCAGTAGTAGCTACTTAAGCTAGTAAAGAAGAAGCTAGCAGATATCTTGCCAAGATGAATTTTAAAAACACAGGTACTCGAATCATTCCATAATTGTTTCAGCCCTAGTTAGTGCTGGATACTGACAGGACCCCCCATTCCATTCCCGTCGTCCAACCGCGACACCTGCCTCGCTCTCCCCGAGCGTCCACTTGAGACTGCAAGAGGTTTAAGGCACTCTTATGCTCATGAAAAGTTCTCCTCACTACTCCTTACATTTTGCCATGTTAGAAGCTCTTTTAAAGCCCAAGGTGGTTTGTGAGAAACTTTCCAAGTAGGTTAAGTAGGTTAAGAAAATTTTTAGAATTTGGGAATTTTTAAGAACTTTGGATCCGTTGTGTACACAGGTGCTGAAGTTTAACCTAGTGAAACTTGCTGATACTCTGTGAACGGTTGTTTTAAGTGCATAAAGTAATATTTGCATTTCCTCCACAGAAATTCTGTTGACCCCTTTGAAGCTTCTTAACACGAACCTCAGCGATCAGCTGGTGCAGGGAGCACGTCGGCCCTTTAAGAATCAAAAACACAAACTCGTAAGTAACCGACTGCCCCTTGGACCAGCCGGGCCGTGTCCTGAGCCCCTTGTCCCTTCTCCCTCTCACTCCCTTTTCACCCCAACTGACCCGTCGGGCCCCGGACTGACACAGGAGTGAGCAGAAGGCCAGCCTACCTGCCCGTCCAGCCGCATTCACCGTCGTGTGACTTACTGTAGGGTCCTCCTGGTGGGATACACTGACTTCAGGGAGCAGAGGGGGCATCAGTGGATGTGTTGAATGTATTCCTCTCAGCGGACAGCGGCCATCTACAATCTCATCTCAGAGAAGAACCGAATCGTTCTCTCTTCACTCATTTGGGACTTTTCCTCATGGGTTTCAAACGGCAGCAGAGACTCCCAGGTCATGTTCACAAGTACGAACGGAGCTCAGTCGGTTTTTTGCCTTTTTGCTGTATTTTATTTTATAATTTTTTTTATTATTATTTGTTTTTTCTTGTTATGAAAATTAATATGTAGATTGAAGACAGAGGGGGGGAAAAAACTGATCTCGATAAACACTGCAGAAGAATAATTTGAGTGGAATTCTATTATTAGAATAATTTAGTCAAGAGGTTTACATAGTGTATTAAATTAAGTTTTATTTTTCTGTATAGATTCATTTTAATTATTGTAGATGATTCTTTATCCTTGTAGTAAGAAGATTCCTAAAAGTGTGAAAGAGGCACTTTTTATCGTTAACAGTGATGGTTAAGAAGATTCTTCTAATCGCCTGAATTATGGATTACAATCTTGGTCCAGCTGTTTCAGAAGATGTCAAAATCAAATATGGTTCAAAATGAATTGTACATACCGATGAGTAAAAAACCTTTTCTTTCCTATTTATTTTATTCCTTACTGGTCACTACTGCCTCTCTTAAAGCAGAGCAGTTATATGTGCTTTTTTTTGTTATTGTTGTTCTGTGAAGTCCTGACATTCTGATGTTCTGGTACGACTCGGACTGGGGGTGCAGGTTGTTCTTAGTGGGTGTGCTGTGTATACAGTGTACAGATTACGGCTTGCTTCTCTGCCTTTTAGCATAGAACACAAAAAAAGTGTTTTAAAAAAATCCTCACAGCCATACATTAACTCAAAATTATAAAGAAAAAAAAAGAAGAAAAAAGTGTGCTTTCTTTGTCGTCTGGAGTGAAACTGCTTCGTACAAGCTGCTAGGTGCAAACTGTTCGGGTGTGATGTAAACAAGCAATAATTACTTGAGAATCCTTTTCTGTTTGTTTGTTTGTTTTTGTAATTTTTGTACAGTTTCCTGAATTTAGAAAGGAAAGAGAAAAAAAACGTTTTTGCTCTGCGTTTGGATGCAGTATTAAACACCGTTTTCTATTGCAGTTTGTACCAAGAAAAAGTCTACATCCACACACACACACACACATACACACACAGCGTTCTTGATAAATTATGCAGCCATCTGAGGGGGTCAGGGGGACCTGCAGAGGGGAGGTAGTTTATTCCCCCCCTCGTGATCGAAATGAGCCCTCTCTTCCTCCAGCCTTTTCTTCTATCGCAGAGGTCAGAGTTAAGACTGCACCTGCTCTGACAGACACTTAGCCATATTTTATGACCTCAGGCAATTAAAGTATAAAAGTGTTCGCTGACGACGTGCTGATCTATTTCCCCAAAAGGGAATTGAGATCCGAAGCAAATCATCCTCACTGACCTCAAAAAAGAAAAAAAACAAACAACTTTTATATAAACTATTTTACCCAGGAAAGACTTTGATCAAGCCAAATGATTCCTCACATTTCAATTGGATTTCTTTCGCCTCTTAGTTAGCCAGCCCACACAGGGAAAAAAAAACCAAAACATAAAACGGGAAATTCCTAAAGATGTCACTGAGCAGGATCTAAATGCAGATGTTCGTCATAAACCAGATTCACTCTGAATGTATCGTCATTGAAGACCTACTCTTCTTTCTTTCCTAACTTGTCGTTGTTGTCACACCATGGTCTTTTCTGCATTTCTTTTTTTTTTTTTGCTCTCCTTCTCATTTCCAGACGTAATTCGAAATCTTGGCCGAATTACCAAGATTTCGACCAAATCTTGGTAATTCGGTTGGTGTAGGTGTATACCTAGTGCACGCCGTAGAGGCTGCACACACACACTCTGCTCGCCCTGTGGGTGTTTGCCATACTTTTTTTTTTCTTTTTTTTTATCCATTAAATGCTGTTCTGATTGTAAAATCCACCCATGCAGAATAAAGCCTTTAAAAGCCATTTTCTCAAACAGGCTTTTAAAAGGATTCAGAGCCCTTTGCAAATTTCCAAAGATTGTCAGCGTTTTGAAAAGAAATTAAAGCCATGTGGTAGCAGTGCTTTTTTTTTTTTTTTTTTTAAGAATTTCTGAAGCCAAGTGCAGAGGAAGTGCACGTATTCGGACTTTGGACCCACTTAACTACACACTATATTTTCTTCTCTTTAACATTTGCTTTTGCAGAACTTTAAATACCCTTTTTGTATCGTCTGCTGGTTTCTTAGAGCTAAGATGCAAACCTTTGAAATGCTAAACACCCTAGCATATTGCCTTAGATTTCGTCCTGTTCTTGTAAATTACACTGCTGTCTGTATAAATTTGTATAATGACTGGTTGTACAGTATTTGAATGGGTGCACCACTATTCACCTCTCCTCCGCTGCTGAAAACTCGGTCACTCCCCTCCCCACACAACCACGATCATTGTTCTTCTATGTTGGGATAGGCTCGTCCTCTCCTCACTGTTGTATGGAAAAGATGATACACAGAGATACTGAAGCAATATGTACTATACTGGATTCTTCTGAAGAAAGATCACTGTTGTATTTTTTTTATTTTTTTTTCGTTTTGTTTTCTGCGTCGTCCGCGAGTCGCACTGTACCTGCATCCATCTGACCTTTGTTACCCCACGGTTGTGTTTGTGTGTGAGCATGTGTGTGCGTGCGTGCGGGGGTGTGCGCGTGTGAGTGTTTTATGCAAAATTAGATATATAAGAGAAGGTAAAACCACAGTTATGCAAGTTGTGAACTAATATGGCTTCGCTGATGCTATTTGCCTTGTAAATAAAGAATTCTGTTAATGCATAGTTTAACTGTTTGGATCTTTTATTTTATGCTGGTAGTAACTTAGAAAAAAACAACATTTTTACTTTGGTTTTAGATTACCTCTCCCTAAGGTTTAAAGGCTTATAGATGAATTTGTACCCAATTTTATTCACTTAAATCACTGCACAAAGGGAGACCTGTAGAAAGTTTTTTTCACAATCTTAATTAGCAACGCCACTTATGTTGGGTTTCGCAACAATCATAAATGAATAAATATGTTTGAACTCAGTCCTCTTGAATTAAAGAGTATATATATATATATATATATATATATATATCTAAGTGCACATTGAATTAGTATATCATTTATTGATTTTTTTTTTTTTTTTTTTTGCATACACTAATGAAAAATTACTCATTATAGACTTGTGTTTTGATAACTGGCTTACAACTAATAAAAATATATTTTTTTAATTACATTTAAAGCCAAAATATACATTTTTAATCCATGAATATTACTTTGATGTACATAATCATGGGGAAGACGGACAACTTGATGTCCTGCAGACAGTTACTGACTCCCTCCACAAGGAGGAAAAAACACAAAAGGTCACTGCAAATGACACTGACTTTGCTGTTTGCAAAAAATTTTAAGAAAGTTGAGTGGAAGAAAAAAAAAGTGCACAAGAACGATTGATGACTACAGCCTTGAGAGAAAGACAGTTTTAAGAGTTCAGTGGAGACTACAGCAAAGCCAGTGGATGTAAGCATCCAGTACCTGGGCTCTAATCCAAATTCCTCTTTTTAGATGAAAGTATTTTTTCTTATCAGTTTTTTTTTAACTTTCATCTAAAGTCAGAGCCCAAGCTTCGGGAGAAAACATGTGGAATCCAAGCTGCTTGAGGTCCAGTGCTTGGTTTGACTATAAAGGGAAGCCATGTCATCTGCAGTTGTTGGATCACTTGGGTTATACTGAACACCTTGCCAGTTCCTCTTGAAATATGGGTCCAGTGCAACGAATAGATACAATACACGGGTATCCTTCCTGAATTGAATTAGTGATATAAATTACACTTTTGATGATATTCTCATTTATATAGTATTTTCTAACTAGGGGCTGGCATTGACCCAGCATATTTAAAGCAGCGTCTCGTTGCAGCGAGCCCATAACCACCTCAAATATAAATGTATTGACTGAGTTATTATGATCCTTGATCAACCCGAAAAAACCGAGTGACCTCCCGCTGCCATCGCTTATTGGAGTCATACAACTACACTTCCTTCCAGCGCGGATATATTCTAGAAACTGACTTCAGATTACTTAAATTGTCGGTTACCAAGGCGAGTGAGAAATCGGAGAAAAGCAAAGTTGGAAACGAAAAGACCACTGGGTGTGGTTGCGTTGTTAAAGGGATATAAACTGCAAGGTGGGTGAATAATTTAAAGAGGTTTTTATTGCGTTGAGTGGTCCGTGAAATACTGGCGTGTTCTTCCGTCTAAGCCCACCAGAGTGCGTGAAATAAAAAGGTGTGGCACTGAAAAATGTTTTCTGAGACCTCATTTGCATTCGTTTTTGTTTAATTTGGGCAGGTGTGTGTTTGTTCATAGAAATGCTTGGAGAAAATCTCTCTTAACTCTACAATTAAAGAATGTGTGCAATCGTGTGTAGGTTAACTTAGTGGGCTGTCCTGCGCAGATTAATTAAGATGCATGAGGTTGAGCGGATTCCTCAGCCAATGGGGAAAAGGAAGACGCCGGGAAGCATCTTCAGCGGACCTGAACACTATAGGTGCCCTCAGATGACCAGAGACGCGTCCAGATTTAGGTTTGCGAAGCTCAGCTCTGATGGCATGACGGATAAAACCTCCTCCTGAAACGGCTGTGATTGGTAAGCTTTTCTTCTGTTATATTTTAAAACTGATTTCTAACTCGTTTGCTTCTCTTAATTCTTTAATCGTGTAAATCTATTTTTGTTGTTTCCCAAAAAATTACGATTTACGCACGGAGCATGACGCACGCCATCTCCAGCCCTTCTCCGGACCCTCTTCCCACTGTTCAGTAAATTATTGTTCGGGAAACGTTAAGGTCCATTAAATGCTTCATTAATGCTGACCTCTGCTACGACCGACTGTTCTCTGATTGGTGTCATGACCCTGGTTTGTCTCTCTATTTACTGGCTGGCTGGGGGACTGGTTCCTTCATGGCCTCCTCACTACTGTTTAGTTGTGTGAAGTGTGTGACCTCTCAGCTGGAAATATTGCAAAATCGGCTGCCCGTCTTTTTCTTATTTTCTTTTTGAACGGCTGTCTTCAAGCCTCCACTCGAATTTCTGCATTTTTCAGACCACATTCCCAGAGTTCTGTTCCTCCTGTTGCCCATTAAACTAGCGAAAATACACGAGCTGAATATGATTGAATGAAGGATACTTGCAAGGCTTTGAATATAATCTGCAAAAAACAAACAAAAAAACAACAATAGAATAGAATAAATTGAATGAATTTCAAACAAAGAAAATAAAAGTCTAGAAATCCAAACATATTTTATTTTCTTATGTTTTCCCCCACACTCACTGAAACCTGAAATTCAAATCAAATTCCAAACTTTTACAGGCACAAATTCTTGGACCTTTCTTAGTCCATTTAACTAAAAATATTTAATTGTGAATTTCAGACAGGCAATCCCCCGCAGAGCAGAGTTTAAAATGAAATCTCCAAAAACTAAACTGGATGGTTTGGTGAAGAGATATACAATTTTAGACAAGGGGTATAGAATAAAGCCTATTTAATATGTTCCGTCTTCTCTGCTTATCCATACCTGAAAACGAAATCAAATGGATTACCTCATTACAAACTGCAAATGAATCCTGCAGTTTGCCCAACATGCAGGAATAGGATAAGAAAAAAAAAAAAAAAAGAATTATGAATTTTACTTTTTGCGAACAAATGCAACGGAAGCATGCCCAGATATGCTCACGCTCCTGTCTTTTTTTCGATTGATTGAACGCATTAAACTTTAACGCTCACCTCTCTTTCTCTTCCCTACATCCTCTGAAGAATCCGTCCCTGTTTGAACCTTTACGCTCCTTGAGCTCATGTCAGTGTCCGTCTCCGGGGTCCTCGCAATGTTGAAGGAGAAAAGCTACCAAGCCGAGATGCTGAAGGGCAGTCCCGTCCGGGGATTCTTCCCCAGTCCCTATCCCTACATGGACTTCTTCCCACGGACACACACCCTCCTCCACCCGCTCAAGTCGCTCGGCCGACTGGTGTCGGACGCCCGGGCGTCTCTCCCCCTCGGGTTTCACGGAGGCGCGGCTCCGTTCCTCGGTCACAGCGCGTCGGGCTTGCCGTGCACCAGCCAGATGTTTCCCGGACACGTGCTGCACCCCAGGCCGGAGGAGCTGGCCGCGGTGGTGACGGAGCACGCCGCCGGCCCGCTGTCATCGGACTTCAGCAACCCGTCCAGCGTCCCGTCTCCATCCGCCAAGTCCTCCAACAACACACCGCCCAAGGAGAGTTTGTTTCGGCAGAGCACTGTCGACCTGTCTCCGGAGAAAAGGGTCACATCCTTTAACTTCAGCGAGGAGGACTTGTTCATTGTGCTTTATGGTTACTCTGGGGGCCAGGAGAGCAGCGGGGGCCACGCTATATCAGGACTGACGTTGCAGGAAAACTTCGGTGAGGCGCTTTTGAATTTTCGGTACAATTTCTACTTAATGCACAATTTTAATGGACAAAGACAGTTCAAATAAACTTGCCCCTTTGAGGGGAAACAAAAATCTTATTTCTATCTTTACATTAAAAATAATAAGCCAATCGTTAATTTGATGAATTTGTCAGTAATTTATTTAATAAACAATTAAATATTTGCTGAACTAAATGACTGTATTTAAGCCCAAAAGTAGCACAATCCAATAAAAAGCTCCATGTAGATATATAGATATGTTATCGTTCTAATGAAACTGTAATAAAAACATTAAATTGAAATAAATCATTATTTGTGTAATGATTCACAAAGAGAACGATTTATTAAATTAGTAATCAAATAATTAAATATGTACGTTACTAAAGAAAACGTTTTTTCTATGTTTTAAAATCTTATTATTTATGTAATTTCATTATTTCAGGCCGTAATTCAACAAATAAGAAATGTGCCAAGTGTATATTTATATATTTGGTCACTTATTTGTTAGCTTAAATAAAACTGGAATAAATACAATAAATACAAATATAAACATATAAAAGCAAATAAATAAACCAATAATACAAATTATTTACTCAATCCCTCATACAAAATAGAGTTATAAAATATATTCTATTTTATAAATATCCATCCGTCCATTAATTGTTTGTTCCTGCTTTTCCTTTTGTTGTTATCCTCTCAGCTTCTGATCCCTCCATCTCCCTACTGGACAAAGAATCCCTTGAGCTCCCAGAAGGTAAGACAGAACCATCTTTTATATTTTCTAGTCCTGCGTTATAAGGCGTTTTGAACACCGTTTCTGTGTTGCAGGACTGATTGTCCTCCAGGCTCCGTGGGGAAACACTTACCACTGTGGAATTTTCACAGATAAGGTCAGCATTCCCAAAGGCTCGCGTTTCGGACCTTTCCAAGGAAAACTTGTGAACACCAGTGAGATAAAAACATATGACGACAACACTCTAATGTGGGAGGTGATGCTGTTGTATTTTCAAAAATAACATATTGCAGTCAACTGCTGCGTCATGTTTGACATTGACGTCAGCCTCTGCTCTCCTCCAGGTGTTTGAGAACGGTCGGCTGAGTCACTTTGTGGACGGCAGAGGCGCTTTTGGAAACTGGATGTCTTTGGTGAAGTGCGCTCGGTTTCCTGAGGAGCAGAACCTGATTGCGGTGCAGGTCCAGGGTCAGATCTTCTATGAAGCCTGCAAGGAGATCACACCAGGCCAGGAGCTTCTGGTGTGGTACGGAGACTGTTACACACAGTTTCTTGGGATCCCGCTCACACTGAAGGACCCCAGAGAGGACACCAACAACAACAACAGTGTTTTTCCAACTGAAGGTCTCAATCTACAGCATCCCCAGATCTTTTCTGTGTTCACTTGGTCTCCATTACAAACCACTGAAATAAATTCTAATTTCTGCAGATTCAGGGGAGGGCTTCAAGTGCGACAGATGTGGGAAGGTGTTCGCATATAAATATTACAGAGACAAACACCTGAAATACACACGCTGCGTCGACCAGGGGGACAGGAAGTTTCCCTGTCACCTATGCAACAGATCCTTCGAGAAGAGGGACAGGCTGAGGATCCACATCCTGCATGTGCACGAAAAACACAGACCTCACAAGGTAGAGTGAATTCAAACACTGTGGCCTCGCATTTAGCTACGTTCTTTGAACCATCGGTGTTATGCTGATGTTGGTGCTGAAAGAACAGCTCCTAAGAGTCAGCGAGGCGGCACATGCCAGATTTTTATTTTTATTTCTTTATGGTTTATTAAAAAGTGGATTACTCTGGCAATGGATAAATAATAAATGTCATTCTCATATTATTTGGTCAACTAAGAATGAATTTAACCAAACTATGCAATCTGAATGATTGGTGGTAACAAATGAAGCAGCAAAGTGAAACTATTCCTGGCACATTATAATAGTCACTAAAATAATTCCATCCATTTTCTCTCTCTTTTTTATTCTGGTAAAGCGTATTAAATGCATTAAATGTCTCATGTGCAGTGCTCCGTGTGTGGGAAGAGTTTCTCCCAGTCCTCCAGTCTTAACAAACACATGCGGGTCCACTCTGGAGAGCGACCATACAAGTGTGTCTACTGCAACAAGGTAAGATGAGGTCAATTCAGTTTATTGCCTTAAGGTAAGAAATAAACAGGTTGATATATTTGACTAAATAAAAATAACTACTGTCATTCAAAGACACAGAAATATTCAAGAGTTTACCCTAAGCATTCTTTCACATTGCAGCCGTGGGTTTTGTGCAAAAAAAATATAGGCCAAAAAGAGAATATTCAAAAGATTGGCATAAATGAGTAAGCAAATCCACGTGCATAACTGTAACAAAAAAGTAAGTAAATTATTTAGTTTAAAGGCCTATAGGTGTGCATGGTGTGATTGTACCCATATTTGTGAATAAATTACATTACCATCCTTAATTATTTCTGTTATACTGCTGTGATTCGTTAACTCCATAACAGTTATTTTAATTACAATTAGATATTGGTCTAATCTAATTAGTTTTGCTCCTTCTTTTTCATTATTTGTGATTTTGTTTGGGATCTGTGCTTTTCAGAATTTGTAAGTCTACATGTTCCCCCCACCCCTTCTTTATTATAACAATTGCATTTTCTCAGTCACTCAAACCAGCTTCACTTTTTTCTTACACATTTTCCACACGTCTTTTTCAGATACAAATATGCAAAGTATATGCCAACTCATTTAAAAGCTTACATCAACTAGATTTTCGTTTTAGGCGGCGTAGAAGAATGAAGGGGAAAGAAAGATTTACGATGTAAACACAACGTTACACTTAAAAAAAAAAAAAAAACTGACACTGCATTTAGTTTTCACCCTGAAGTATGATGTCGTTTTTAATCTACAATAATATATTGAAAAGTATAGAAATAGTATAATACGGCATTTTGTTAGGTTTTAATACAGAAACAAGTTAAAAATAAATGACTTATTTTTTATATGCTTATACCTTGGTCCAGGCTTAAGCCGTGTCCGTTAAACAGAGACTTTATCTGCAATATATATATATATTCTATTTGAAACAATAAAAAATTGAAATACTCACAAAGTATTTTTAAGTTCTCCTCGGGTTTCTCGGACCAGCTCCATGCTTGAAACCTTTTGGTCTCCTTGTTTCACGGTGCTTTCGCCACGCGCCCTTGTTCATTGTGCCTCGCGAAAGGCACG
This sequence comes from Xiphophorus hellerii, assembly GCF_003331165.1. Classification (NCBI taxonomy): domain Eukaryota; kingdom Metazoa; phylum Chordata; class Actinopteri; order Cyprinodontiformes; family Poeciliidae; genus Xiphophorus; species Xiphophorus hellerii. The sequence goes on from NC_045692.1 coordinate 13,079,477, forward strand.
CTCCTCGGAGCCACTTCCAGGCCAATTATCGCCAGATGTTCCACGTAGACTTTTGTCCCGCGAAGTTATATAGGCTTTTTATATTTACGGTCGTGCGAAGAACCAAGTTGTTTCCTTTTGAATGCGCCCCTCATTTTTCGTTTCGTTTCCCGACTCTTTTTTTTTTTTCTGAACTCACAGCATAAAATAAATTTGTTGTAAATCCCTTCACGCGCCTGTTGGTCATAAAAACACAGTATTTTATTTAATTTAAATTTTTTCATAAATACAACTTCTCTCTTTTAGGCCTTTACTGCCTCCAGTATTCTGCGCACGCACATTCGCCAGCACTCCGGAGAGAGGCCCTTCAAATGCAAGCACTGCGGGAAGGCCTTCGCCTCCCACGCCGCCCACGATAGCCACGTCCGCCGGACCCACGCCAGGGACAAGCCGTTCCAGTGCGAGCTGTGCGGGGCTGCTTTTCAGGAGGAGCAGGAGCTGAAATACCACGAGTCAATCCACAAAAGTAAGAATATTTTTATTTGCAAATTGGTTTGCTTATTTTGTTTTCGTTCATATTTAGGCTAACAAATGTAGCTAAAAAAATAGTAAACCTCAGAAGCATGAAGAGCTGAATTAAATTGAGACAGTTTCAGTCTATGTTGTGGCAGTAACGAGATTTTTTTTAGTGTATTTGTAGTAGAAATTTCTATAACCTCCTTGCTTCTTTATTTTTCTTTCAATGTGGAAATTAGGGATGCATTTTTGCTAAACTGTAATTTATTGCCTTCTCTTCCTTTAGAGACACAAATCGACACTCTCACTGTTTCTTCTTCTTCGGAAATTGGACTGGAAGACCACTCCGGGCTCCCAGCGAAGGAAATCCAAAAGGCACAGAAGAACCCAGCAGGGCAGAGATTTCCAAATTATACCGGGTTAACAGTTTTAAACTCTGATTATAGGCCCTGGAACTAGACAACCAAGAAAAAGAGGGAAAATAGATGGTTATTGTACAGCCTTATTTAAATCCAAACACAATTATTTAAATGGTATGGCATCTATTTATGTAATGTATAAATGCTATTATCTATCGCTCTACAATAGCCTGATTTAGTCACTCTAGGTGTTATTATTATTATTATTAAAAAAAATACACTCCTGTTTTTGTTTTCTTACATTTAATGTAAATTATATTTCCCTTTTTAATATATACATGTGTTTTATTTTCAAGACGTCTGCAAAGCAAAGCAACAACACTGGTCCCCTTTTCAAGCTTTACTTTTTTCTTAATTTGTGAAAATAAATGATTGCATGAAAAAGAAATATGATTCTTGGTTCATTTAAAAATATATATACAGCATATTAGTTATTTTAACTGCACAGAAATATTATTGAGACAAGTATCTGAATTACACATGTTATATTAATTATGAAGTATTATTATTCATATTTCTGTTGTTTTACAGCTAAAACAAAACAAAAAATAAAACAAAACCCTCCCATGCATTGAACAATCTCTTGTGGTAAAGCTCTACAGGAAAAAAAAATGGCATCATGATGCAGCTAGAATTCAAATAAAAGGTAGAATTAAAAACAGAAAAGTCTTTGCTACTCCATCTCCGGTGACTTGTCTCTGTCTCGTAGCCTGGATGCTCTCAGTAAAATGAAGGAACCCTGCCTGGAGCAAATGAATGACAATAGAACGGGGCTGTAAAGTGGTCTATTGCCTCTCACACTAAAAAGTTCACTGTGACTGACATCTGCCCTCACACTGCGTCCAACTGTCCCCCACATGTTTGCCTCAGAACAGATAGATAGATAGATAGATAGATAGATAGATAGATAGATAGATAGATAGATAGATAGATAGATAGATAGATAGATAGATAGATAGATAGATAGATAGATAGATAGATAGATAGATAGATAGATAGATAGATAGAATCCTTATTGCATCTTCTTCTGTAAAGAGCTCAGGGGTCAGCACCTCCCAGAGTGTTCAACTACCCTCCTCTCCTTTCAAATAGCCAAAATATAGCTGCTTGAACAAGTGTGGATCAACCCTCATTGGACCTGCCCCTCCCATGAGTAGCTCTACAACCCCCACCAAAACCACCATGATGGGGTATTCACTGTGTAAAAACAGGGTATCCTCCCCTTTGTGGTTTCCCAGGATCAGAGGGGTGGAGGAGAAGGACAGAGAAGACAAAAAGAGAGACAGAAGGAGTGAGGGGAGAATGAGCTGCCACAGCTGAAATACTGAGATTGTTAGTGCTCTGTGCTAAAAGAGTGGTTTTATAGCGCCTCCTGTGATTGGCTGATTTAGGACTACGGCATGGGAGAATTTTTATCTGGGTTGTTAATACAAATTGATTTCACATTTAACCACACGGGCGAGCCAACAGGGCCTCTCTGGGGCCATCTCTCAGTTTCATCTCTGTATTAATGTAATATTAATAATAGCCAAGCTCCATGGTTAACGTGTTTGGAGAAGTTAATTCCCTCTGAGACTGGAGCAAGCATAACTCTTTACCAAACAAGTGTAGCACTTTGATACTTTATACCACTCAAGTACGCCACACAAATGTGGTCACAACTAAATGCACCACTGTGATTAATTAATAATGTTCACTGATATAAAGAGGAGAGAGCTGCTGCTGAAACATCCTTACAGATGAAGTCACCTTGTACACTCAGATGTTGCTTATAGTCTGGGCTGAGTAGTCAACAGCTCAGATGTATTAGCGACTATTGATTGGCTAATAGCTGTCAGTGTGTGTGTGCGTGGGTGTGTGTGTGTGTGTTCTTTAAACAGTGATCAGACTTTCAGCTGAGTGGACCTTTATAGCATGACCGCAACAGCTCTCTGTTAATACATATGCCTCAGTCTGACGCAAAACAGCATACAAACTTTCTGATGCCAAAGAAAAGGTAACGCTTCCAGACATATATTTTTTAGATTCTTTGATTTATGGACATAGTTTTATAAGAAATTCCACTGGAAATAACAACATCTATTTGTGCTGAGTAATTTTCCTTATCCCACTTTGCACTGTACATTGCAAAAGTATTCAATCTCCTAACCTTTTCACATGTTGTCATATTACAACCAGCAATTGCCACAGCAATTTACAAATATTTCCGCACATTCTCTGTTGTATTAAGGTTTGTGGACTTAATTTGATCCAAACCATGGTAGCTCTTGCTTGAGGTTTAGTGTTGTCCTATTGGAAAATAAATCTTTAACCCAGTCTCAATTTCTGCAGACAAACTCAAACTCTGACCAGCTTCTTCTGTCTCTGCCAACAAGAAGTATCCCCTTAACCTTATGCTGCCACCACCATGTTTCATTATGAAAAAGTTTGTTCAAGGGAATGTATTGTGTTAGTTTCCCCCAAAAATTCGCACTTTGCACCTAAACCAAAACGTTAGGAGCACCACCTTATGATGTCTTTCATCTTGCCAGTGTCCCATAAAACCCAGATTCTATGAGAACACGAGTTCACCAGTTCTCTGACCTATACTGAAGATTTATGGGACTCTTGAATCTCGCCTAGACTGGCCGGTCAGTTTAGATCTGGGTTCTATGACTCAGTCCTCAAGGGCCATTGTCTTGCAACTTTTACATGTGTCTCTGCTCCGACACACCTGTGTCAAATAATCAGGTCGTTGTCAGGACTCTGGAGAACTTGACTACATAGTAATGAGGTAATTCAGTCATCTGATTCAAGTGTGTTGAACCAGGGAACCATAAGTGGTGGCAGAAATGGAGTCCCCAATCACTGATTTAGATGGATGGAAATGTTTTGGTAAGTGTGCTGCTTCATGCTCTTTTTGTTTATGGATGAGAGAATAAACAGAACTTTCAGTCTCTTCTGAGAGTGGGGATATTATATTTGATATTGTTTTATAATCTGTCTCAGCTTTAAACATCCACATCTTTCTCCCTGATCTGTTTGCTGGGTTCCTTCATCATGATGTTTGTTCACTTGTGTTCTCTAATAAGCCTGTTTGTCATTGAACAGAACAAGTGGATTTATGCTAAGATTTATCAAAAGGGGACCATACTATTTATCGCTAAGATGACTTCTACAGTCGCTAAAGTGATTCCCCAGGCAGCTGGGGAATCAGAGTAATATCGGGGATGATACGAATGCATGCAACACTTTTCAGGTTTTAATTTGATTTTTAAAAAAGAGGAAACCCACATCTTTATTCTCATAAAATGCATCAAAGTCTGTGGTTGTGTCACAAGATAGTTCAAAGGGTATTAAAACTCTGTCAGCACCATTACAAACAGCTGTCATGGATTGATAATAATAGGACAGTCGGGGTGTTTGTGCTGTTTTTGTGTACTTTTGTACATCAAGGAAGTGTAAATGTATTGTTTGCTGGCAGGAGAAACTCATGTTGACCTGTCAGTCTGCCGGTGAAAATGCTCCTCCAGCTGACCCCCAGCCTCAAACAAGCTCCTTACGTCACCATCAGTTGCTAAAGAAACACCCGGGATGGAGCACAGCTTCCCTATCAAGTTATTTTAAGATTTTGTGCCAAATCCAGTATATCCTTCACTGACAAGAACTAATCATTCATTTATCTGTATTAAATGAATTTTAATTTGAAAACATTTCTGATTCAGAGTTCTGTAACTCGGTCAACCTTCACAAAGAAGACACTTCATCTGTGTGACTTCTACTTTTTAAAAGAAACATGAGTTGAGCCATTTGTGTTTGAATGGATCCAATGAACCCCCACGCCCCACGCTGTTTGAGTGAAGAAATAAGGCTGATCAGCTTGTGTCCTATACGAAGCATGCGTCGGGTCGGCCGGAGGTGATTTCGGTCGGGTGTTGAGGACAGTACGGCAGAAGGCCTGCAGAGTGGCTCAGCGGCAGAATGAAAGGCAGATCAAACACTGTCTACAAAGCCTCTCCATATTGCTCCGGAGTGTGTGTGTATCTTCTAGGTGGGATTGATGGGAGAGGTGGGCAGATGGCCTTATCCTTCTCCGTGGGGGGTGGTGTGAGGTTGCTGGGTGCTCCCAAGGGGCAACATATTTGCAGACACACACGTGGCCACATAACCCCACACCCTCCCCATAACAGACTCCTCCCTCCCCCCCATTCATTAACCCATTTTCAAATCTACAGTGTACCTGTATATTTCTATTTATCTCATGAGCTGTTTCACCTTTGATGGACTGCAGGGTTTCTCCTTTAGGCCGATTCATATGTAACGGCACTCAGAGGAATAATTCTGCTTGTAGACTGACATCTGGCATTGTTATTCGAGGTGTTAGAAAGTGTTATAGGCTTCTGCTCCCCATGCGTTGCGCTTTACAATAGTTCTCTGTGTGTTGTTTGTGTCTTTATGCGCAAGGCTTTTGTATGGACCCCACTGTTATTCCTGAGAGTGATGGAGCTGGCAGTAGGGTACTGAGGAGGAGGGCTACTGCCACTGAACCGCTCTCCGCTCTCCCTTGAATGCTTGCCTCTATAAAATGGAATCTGGTGTTTCCAAATGACGCAACTTTATGAATTTAATCTTTGTGTACCTTCAAGAAAGTATTAATAATTGTGTAGAAATGTTTTAAGCCATCCCTAATAACTGTATGCATTCCTTCCAGCGAGAAAATTATTTGGCATTTTCCGTAGAGTTAGGCTTGAATCCATCCCCACTTGCTGGGTTGGGGGACTGATGGTGTTTATTGCCAGCTGTCATTGGCCGAGAGATTTTATTAAATTTATAAAGCAATAAATAACCACAAACCAGAGTCAAAATCTGAGTCTCTAAATCCTTACAAATGCTCCACCAAATTGTATGTTATTGTTTGTTCCTCAAATCATGAAACAATGCAGTTGTCTGAAGTTAGTTTTTAATTTACACAGGGCACATTTTAAACAGTTGGATTAATTTAAATCAGATTCATTTTAAAATCTAATAAAAATCTTTTATATTTGAGGGACAGTCTCAAATGAGTTCCACAAAGATGTAGATAGTCGTATAATAATTCGACAATAATGGAAGCTATTTTAAAATAAATTAAAGATATTTTATCTAGTTTTAAGGTTTTTCTCCCAGATTTATCCAGACCTGAAAATAGCTAAAACAAATTCCACACTTTCCTAGAATTTATAAGAGTAAAGTGTGTGCAGCTGTAAAACATGAGCTGGCCCACTGTCTTGCTGGAACAACAACAAAAAAAATTATCTATTGCTCCTGAGGGAAGGATTTACAACATATGGACACTCACTGTCATCCAGCCACATGCACATCCATGCACACACAAGGTGACCTCTTTGCTTCTGAAGATGTTTGCTTGTTTGTCCACTTAATCCTAAGTAGGCTGTCCATTTAGGTGAACACTCAGAGGGTTTCACTAATCCCGAGAATGCGCTTGAAATTAAAATACCTGTTTTTGCCTTCCAGAGGAAGAGAAAATTTCTACAATTTATTTTGAGTCTATTCTTGTGTTTAATGTAGTTTGATGCTAAGCAGCTTGGCAGGAAAGAAATACTGGAGCTCATTCCTCTGGATGTGAATCATCTATCAGCACTCTTGTGTTTTCCTCTTCTCCTTTCCTGTTTTTATTTCTTCCTGTTGAGTGTAGTCTTCTCAGGCAGGCTGTCACTGATTTCTTCGTTAAAGCACATGTGGGAGCCGCTTTGTTTAGTGCATAATTTCGTGAAATTCCAAATATTTATATCTCAAGGATGAGGCGTTAGAAGTCTGCAGTCTTTTTCGTATTAGTGAACACACCATGCCTAAGTGCCAGCAGGTCATACTAACAACAAGTCTCAGTGTGAGTGAGATGCTTAAAAATGAAGTCAGAGGAAGCAAAAACGCTGTTTAAGAAGAAACTATATTTTCTATGAAGACATCTTGGCTGTATTTTCCTGCTGGACGTATTGGGTTTTGAAACAGTGCCTCACAAAGTTGATGTGTACCTGCCTTGAAGATTTTTTGTTTATTCTATTCATCTAGGTTAAGGCAAGGATTGACTGGTTTTATTTTATTTTTTTTCCCATGTTAATCATGCAAACCACTGATAAAATGTAAACTCTGTATTTTAGTCTTTTTGTTGTTGTTTTTCTGAGACTGCTCTCTCACACACACACAGTTAGTTTGTCACTTAAGGTCCTAAAATTAAAGTTACTGATTGGTTACCACAGAAAGATTGGAATGAAACATTTTGAAGGGTGTTACAGTTCTTTAATAAATGTAGCCAAAATTGTTCTTGTATAAAAATATGTTACAAATCCTTAATTTCAGTCCGTGTGCGCACAACAAGCTTTTATGACATTATTATATTATGTAACCTATTTAAAATGGTATCAAAAATAAGAAATTAGTGTAAAGAATGAAAACACACTGAAATTTAAGTTAAAATGTTGACCGTGGGCGTGCCGTGGTGGCGTAGGGGTTAGCGCGACCCATGTTTGGAGGCCTTGAGTCCTCGATGTGGCCGTCGTGGGTTCAACTCCCGGACCCGACAATATTTGCCGCATGTCTTCCCCCTTCTCCTTCCCCCTTTCCTGTCAGCCTACTTTCATATAAGGGACACTAGAGCCCACAAAAGACCCCCTGGAGGGGTAAAAAAAAAAGTTGACTGTTTTAGTCATGTTTTTATTGCCTGACCTCTTTAAAGAATGATTATATAGTCAATGTTGCCATTCCACTTCACCTCTATTGTGTATTGAACAACTGACCATGACCCCCAGCAGCTCCCAAAGGCCTGTGGGGTCAAAAGACCTCAGCTTGCAGATGTTTCTGCAGCAATACCTCGAGACACAATGACTGTTTAAACACTTGATGCTTTGTGACTGCCTGAGACATCAGTGAAGCTAAAACATCAGTGAGATCATCCAAACAGAACGACCAGGAAGAATTATGGAGACAAAAACTAAAGGAGGACATGGGCACTGAGTACTCAGCCACAGTTAAGAGTACTTCGGATCATGTGGAGTGCTGCGTGTGCACTTTGCTTGCCCAAGAGTGTGTCTCAGCAATTTAACCGCAGCTGTTTGCTCCTCCCCCAACACTGAGTCATGATGGCTTTTTGACAGCAGCAGGAAGACGAATGCCCCTGTCCTGTTGAAACATTCATGAACCCTTATGACCCTCTACTCCACCTAATGTACCCTAACGGGCCTTTATGGCTTCTTTCTAGCCTAGCATCACCTTAGTGCTGATTCCCGGCATCAAAGTTCTTAACACCCTGTCACTGCTCTTTTACATCCTCACATTCAGTAAGCTCTCCTGAGCTAACAAAGTACTGCTACAGAGAGATTTACCATCCACTAAATCAAGCAGCAATTACAGAGCCATGCAAAAGTATTCACACACCTGCAAACCTTCAAACAAATGAATGTTTGTCTAAACCGAGATCTCAAGCAAAGCAGCTTGCAGTCCCTTTGTCGTTGGTTGTTTCTGATATGGGCAACCACTCAGAGCAGCATCCTGAGGGGGCGGCAGGAGTGCCAAACATGACTTTACATATCTGTACTACTTTTTGTTCTTATAGTAACATGAAAAACAGTAAAATCCTTAAATAGTGTCCTACATTTTCAGTGAACAGGAAATGTTTCAGCTTTCTTACCTATTCCCGATCTTTCAGGTTTGCGTTGTGTGCATTCTACTTCACATGTGGTCATAGACCCTCTTTGTAATCTGATTCCAAGGGAATCTGTTAAGATTGTTTCTTTGAAAAAAAAAGCCCCATTAGGGTTAAAAGTTTGACAGCTGATATCAACATCCCTCAGTGTCTTTTGCAGCTTTCAATGCATCAGGTAACCCAGACAGTGAAGAGAAATCCTGGGTTTGGAGAAAGAAGTATGTAACCTGGAGTAGTTGCTGTTTAACTATGAGAGACCAAGAAAAAGGTCATTTTAAGAGACTGGTCATAATTGAGCAAAATGTCATCTTCTTGTTGTTGTCCAATGTGCTCTGTGTGTGTCCACCCTGTGTGTGAGTCCACAGGAAAATTTGTCACGAACAGTGTGTTTTTACTACTCTGCTGGCCTCCCCACTGTGTTTACCTCTCTGTGGTAAAAGAAAATGCCATATGCTACATGGGTTTGTGTTACTGCTCGGGTTTCAGGGCCGACCATCGGCCCCACACAAACTGTGGCATCAGTCAGAACGGATATCCAAGCTATAGCTAAGCTATAAAGTGGAGCTCCATTGATCTGTTTATGCTTTTCTAACAATCTCCAACACATGAGATTCATCTTGGCCACAGACAATCTCCTGATGGTCATTGATTCATCCGGTAACACCAGAACAATTAATTAGGGAGGAGGGGGTCAAAAAGTCCTTATTGAGGCACCAGCCATTCCTTCATAGCAAGACATTTCCATAATTAATGTTTGGTAAAATAGATCTTTTTTTTTTTTTTTTTACTTGGACTGAAACAAAAGAGTGAGACATAAACAATACCTCTCAGGCCATTATTGGCATAGGTAATAGAAGTCACAGAAAATCGCTCAGAATACGATAAGAGTCAGTTTACATCTTTGACAAAGTGCTTTTAATGAGAGGAAAACTGCAGAGGCAGCAAGAATTTTACTCCAGACTTTGTTTCTGATGGGAACATAGTGTCTGATGAGGTTAAACATTGCATTGCAGCATGAATCTTTCTCACTAATCTTGCCTTAAGTGATTTGTGAAGGATGCATTGAGCCGAATATGCATTATTCTAGAGATCCAGTGTTACAACATAAAATAATTTCACATGTCTAATACTTTTCAAGATATCTACAACAGGCAGCAGCATGCTTTTATTTGGCCAAATAATGAACCAGAAATGCTGATGCACATGAAATAGTGGTATTTTTTAAATGTACATTTAAAAGTGGGTTTTTTTGTTTTTTTTTGTGACAGTTTGTAATTTGAAGGAGGAGGAGAGAAGGCACAAGTTTTCCAGCTTTTGTTATGCATTCTTTTAGAAGTAGGTGCCTGCTGCAAGGGACAGTAATGTCATTTTTATACCACTGGAGTGTTTCTCTGAATTTAAGCTTTTCAACGTCAAATTTGCTATTTTGTGGATTTTCAACAGCATTTCCATCCTTATGTTAACATTCTTTGATGTTGAGTATAAAAATCAGGGTTATGAAGCAAAAAAGTACACCACACTTGAAAATCCGTCCACTACATAAACATTTCATTTATTTATCGAAATGGCTTTGGTAATAAAGATATCTCAACAGCACCATGGCATGATCCAACCTCCTGTGTACCTTACTACACAAAATGTTTAACAAGAAATTGACTACCTCACTGAACTTCCCAAAATTTTCACTTCTATTCCCAGTTATTCTTGAAATTAGACAATTCTGGGCTAATTTTAGGCTTGAATTTGATCTTAACACATAAAATTTTAGGTGAGAAACTAATCTATCACCTAAGAACTGTTAAATAGTTTCCTAACAGCTTGAAACAAATATCACTGTATTATTTGCATTCTCTTCTATTTGGTGGAATTCTAATGTGCCACCTCGATTCTTGAAATGAGCGTGCCTCCTTGGTGCTGGATGCTGTTTTGGAGTGCATGCTAAGAGAGGCTAAAATGGAGCATCTGAAGTTCCAGCATGTCTGATGAGCCCAGACAGATTTTAGGTTTGTATACAGCAGAACTTTGTCTTAATTTAATCAAGTAATGCAAATCAAGAAAATCAGTAATTCGTAATTGCATCCACAGGAGTTCACACAATGAAAACCAACCAGTCCCTAAACATTCACAGAAGCATGACATTAGTGCCCATCCTCACCCTATTTTAGAATCGGGTCTCCTGCCTTTTTGACTTTGCTCCTCTGCCATATTTGCTGCGGAAGCTCCAGCAGTAGCAGATCAATGTTTCTGAAACAGAGCCGGAACACAGTCATGTTAATGGGACACACATCAACTTTGAGGGCTCTTCCCAGCAGAGCAGCCCACCACTGCACTCGCACGTACTCCAAACAGCATCCAGCACCGAGGAGGCAGAAGTCCTTAAGCGCTGTCCTACAGCCAGACCAGCTTTAGCAGCTCATAAAGGCTTGCATTATGAAACCAGGTTCATTAATGACCCCTCCCCCCCAAAAAACCACAATGATGGTTCTTAGGCCTTACAGCAGCAGGAAGGGAACGTTATACGATCTACAACATCTCTGTGACAGGAAGCTTTTCTTCAGTGGACAGGAAAAATGAATCAAATACCCATTTTCCTCTTGAGTCTTTTTGGAGTTTTTCTAGCCGTGTTACTCACCAAAACAAATCAATACTGGCACCTATTACCATCACTATTTGGCATCAAAAATCATATATGTGGAAATGTGATGAGGAAAACATGTTTTCTTGTGGCTCCAGAATCCATTACAGAAATGACAAGTTGGAACGCTGCCTTCAAATCTGTTTAGAGTTCACACATGTTGAGTGCTCTGTCAGATCCCAAATTAGTTCCTCGTTAATAAAGGTTATGGTGGAGCTGAAAGACCTCCCCAGGGGGGAAGGTTTATATGCATACTGTCATAAGGCCTATAGATAGTGGTTGGTTGCGTATTTTTTTAAACTTTACCATTCAGTCTGCTGAATGGTTTATCTGATGGTGGCCATTTAAAAAAATACAACCCAGTGATGTTTTTTTTTTTTTTACAAAAAAGTACACTAAAAGGCAATAGAGCTCTACAGTTCATTGCTTCCTGAGGCCTGAACTACACAGTTTTTCTTCAAGGGAGCTTCTACTCTGGCCTTTATATTGGAAAGTTCCTCCTCCAAGAAAAAACTCAATTACTTAGTGTTCTGCTCTGGTCTGACAATGTGGCTTGAAAAACACATAAGACAGAAACTGTACAATATTTGGTCATACGATCAAGTGAAAATCAAAAATCTTGATTCTGATTTTTATTACTTTTTGCCATAGTAAATATAGAAAATCTGGAATCTAATTTTATACCTATCCAGAATGGGAGAGAAAAGGAAATCAAACAATGTACTTTTCCAGAATTTTCAGGACTGTGCTCATAATTTGCACATGGTTTCCATCCATATTCCCCATTTGTAAAAAATAGTGCATGTTCTAATGTATCCTGCTTGTTTTGACTGAAGTAGTAACTTGGATAGTCAGGACAGTGCAGTTGCATTCAGTCTGAACTCGTACTTTTGCTGACTCAAACAGCTTCTATCCCTTTGACTTCCAAGTGATCAGATTTTCTGCTTCTTTGCTTTGGGGTTCGAAATAATGATGATGGCATAGACGAGGGGCCTGCATCCTGAAGTGGCAAATGGCACAATGCCAAAAACACAGTCAAAGAAATTTGTGTATTATTTTTTCCGTCATTAGAGTAAAGAAACGGTGTCTTTGTGAAACATTTTTGCTGTTGTTCTAAAACCTAAAATATGTGATTCTTTGACTTTATTTGTATAACTCATTTTTTTCATTTGTCAAAGAAGGTTTGGAGCTTTAGGCAAATGTTATTTAAAAAGTGCAACAAGAAAAATGGTTCTTAATTATGAAAGTTGTCGACCTCTGGTTTGGACTGTACTACAGGTGCCTGCATAGGGAACAAAATTGCTCCTGAAGTTACAGGCTGAATGTTTATGTGAATTTCCTAATTCCTATTCAAGAAGATAAATTTTTATTAGAATAAAAATGTTTGCAAAATGTACACATTTGGGTCTCGACTCTGGAAATAATGGTGACGGCATAGATGAGGGTTTTTGCTCTTCTTTCTGTAGTTTTTTGGCAAATAGAAATTATTCGAGAAACTTGGGATTAAAAACGCCTGTGACTGTTTATGAACTTAAGCCTTGTTTTAAAGTAAACTTGGCTTGCACAGCTAAAAAATACACTCTCTTGTCCCTGTTACTGGGGACTATTCAGCAAATCCCCGTCTAGCATCAGTCACACACTCTAATCATCATCTGTGTTGATTTCCATCCAGCTGCCAGGATGGAGGCCAGCAGCACAGCAGTTTCCTCCTCTGTCCTTGTGGCGTTCGAGCCCAGCGCCTTATTGATCTCAACAAGTAAGTTAATAAGCTTTGGACTCATTCATCAGCAGGGTAGAGACTGGAACTGCACACGGCAGGCTTAATCAAGTCCTCGGTGCCCGCCAAGCATGAACACGGTAATTAAAGGAAGAGGGAACGTGAAGACGAGGGAGAGAAGAGAGGAGCCAGGGGTCTACACGGTTCACCTGAGTGTAAGATAGAGAACCCGAGCGCTCCATTTATAAAGTACAGATTTATGAAGACGGTGGTTGAGGGATGACATGGTTACAGTCATCACTCTGTCTTTCTCTTTTTGCCTTGCATTGCTCTCGCATTAATCTGGCCTGAGTTAATCAGCTGCTGAAATACAGCCGGCCACTTGGTCCAAACAGCAGCCTGAAAACAGGCAATTCATCCCGCTCTAAGAAGGCCACTACATAAACACATAAACAAGATAAAGAACCCTCCCAACATCACCCTCGCTTGCAGTAACTCAAACAGTTGAGGAAGGTAACTGCCACCATCATCTTCCTCAATATTTTCCCTGTCAAAACAGAGGTACCTTGTGAAACAGAAATTACAAGCTCTTTTTGTTTTCTTAATGATTAAAACAAATACCTTTACTATTCTATCATCTAATGATACTGCAGAACTTTGTAGTTTTATCAGATAAATCTCATGACTTAATACCACTCATCAGTCTACAAAATAGTTTTTTGACTATTTTGTTTCATTAAGCTGCATTTGTGGCCCAGAAAGACGATCTTTCATCTCTAATGCATGCTTTCTATACCCACGAGTTTGCATAATATACAAGCGCACCTATTCTCTCAGGTGTCCTTTTCTCCCCTGTGGCTCATTAGCCTTGAACCTGACCATTAGACTGGCCCTTCAGCTCGTGCAGCACACATCTAATGAAGGCAGCTCCCAGATTGAGTGTCCATTAATTGTGACTATTATTGTCCTGTAACCCATCTTAGGTCTGAATGCAGAGCTGGGATCTGGAGAAGGTGTGTATGAGTGAGATCATCTGTATGACCTGTGTGGTTGCTGTGGTGAGGCAGCTGACAGGTTCTGTTAGTATCACTCTAAGTCACAGTGGAAATCTCCTCCTGGGTTCATCCACACGTTTCCTCACTGACCAATGCAGAACATCAGTCTTGCTTGAAAAACTAAGTTATAATCTTCCTTGAAATTGAAACAGAGATGCGTAAAGTGTGATCGTAGCTTTATAAATGTTTAGCAACCAGTCAGATGCATGCTTTTCAAAAATCTGCAGTGGCATGAAAAAAATATTTCTCGTTACCATTTTATTTTATTTTGTTTTATTTTTTGAGATCAAACCAATTTTATTATTGAACATCCAAAAAGTAATTAAAAAAAATTATTTCATTTATTAAGGGAGTAAAAGCTATTTAAACCAATCTGGCCATTTGCACAAACATAAATAATTTTTTAACTTGCTGTTAAACCGTGATCAATCACATTTATTGGAAAACTGTGTTCAGTCTTACTAACCACACTCAAACCTGGAGTAAATAAAGAACAGCTGCAAATTTTTTGTCCCTTAATTAAAGAAATCAGCACTACATTTTGTATCGCTTTATCTGATATTGAAATATGACACTGATAACAAAAGACATTGATAAAGGGAAAATACTTTTTGTTTTCTCTCTTTAGTGGGTTTAACATAAATTAACAAGAAAGAAAAACGCACCAAATGTTCGGACCAGAAAAAAAGTGACTCCAAGTACTTTTTACTCTGATTCCTGTTCTTGTTTGGAAGATGTTTGCTAATTCTTGAACTTTTTGATCATGTGCTTGCATTAATTGAACTCTGTGTCTCTTACTTGAAGTTAATGAATTTGGAGGTCATCTCCCACATTTTTAGTCCATCAAATGCAACCATCCAACAGCATGATTCCACCACCACCATTCAAAACATTTCTTGTGACTAAATAGTTCAGTCCTCTCCAGAAAACATTCGACTTGCCCATGTGGGCATTTGGTATTTCTTCTTCTACTATTTCTGACAAACTTCCTTTCATCTGAGCGTGACAGCTGGGGTCAGACGGTTGCAACTTCATCCCAACTAGCATCGGCACGCTTTTTGTTGTCTACTTATTCAGGTAGTGATGCATCATTCATGGCAGGACTGATATCTTCTGTTTCAGACAGTTTTCTATGCATGTTCTTTATGCACACGTTAAGGGTTTTACTTCCTGTTATATTTGTGTTAACTGCGTCTGTGTCTCAGTTTAAGCTTCCCTTCCATCTCCTCTCTCTCTAATCACACAGTGCAGTGGACACTCTGAATGCTGATCCCCCGGTGGGACGCAAACAGACAACCGCAATCACAACCTGCCTCACAGCTCCTAATGAGCACAGGGAAGACATTTCCCAGGGAGAGAAATGCACACAAAAAAGCAACATTGAGATGCCAAGAGTCCTGCAATGGAGCATGCTTTGGGTAGATTTAAATATGTCTGTGGGTGTGTGTGTGTTTTGAACTGGAGCATACTCTGACACTGGCACGTGCAACTCAATTACTGCAGGACTCCTTCATAGATCTGTTGGCTTATCTGATAGCCAGATCACCGGATCGATGAAGAGCAGCCACAGTGGGTGGATTTAAGCCTGCCGATCATCGATGTGGGGATCTGCAGAAGAGACGCAGCAGATGAGGAAACCTGTCCAGGAGGCTGGCAGACCAAGCGTCACCATGCGAGTGAGCGTTGTGAGCTTTTAGGAGAGATACGAGTTTGCAAGGCCTGTTCTGTCAGAGCACTTTACAGTAAAAAATAAATCACTTTGTGCTCATTTTATCCCAGATCCTAATTGCCCAGTGTTCATTGATCTCTGTGTAATCATTGACAGAGCAATCTCTGAATGACTAGCAAGGGATTCAATTAAAGGCTCACGGTGCTGATGATTTCTTTTTTTCATCCAGCTTGTATAACACCATCTCCCCCGATGCCTCCACAGTAACTTGCCCCAATTAATGGTTGGCTAATAAGTAAAACGAATCACCACTTGTTTCTCAGTCACAAAAAGGCCCGTGATTAGACCAGCGCTGGACACAAAGCAGCACACTCCTCTGTTTGCATTGAAGTCTTGTATAAAACTTTGTCCCATTGTGCGCCGCACTTCCTGGCTCACGTCAGGCCTCACTGTCACCGGGGGCTAATTGCACCCCTCTTCCCATCCCCTTTTGTGGTGCAGCACACTTTTGCTCCTTGCTGCTTCTCGGAGAGGTTTGGCGGTGGTTTATAGGGGGCGAGGAGGATGAGAATAATGAAGGAGCTGCCACGTGTGACCAACAATGAGATGTTGGGGATTACAGCGAGGACAAAGGGAGTGTTGCAGTAATTAACACCACTCCTGTGCGTGTGTGTGTTTGAGCTGCGCATCAGGAGCAGAGGGCACCGCTCTGTTAGCAGCTGTGTCTACACGAGAAATGAGCAAGAGTGTGTGTGGTTACAGAAATAATTAATAAAGAAATAAAAACTATGAAATTCATGACTTTTATGTTTCTACAATTCTAGATATTTAAAGGCTAGTTCTATGTACTGAGCAGACCATTATTTAATTTCTGCTTTATTGTGAAGACCTCAAATCAAGCATCTTTACACTTTTTCAATTTCTCAATCAAAATTTTTAAAAAAAGAAAACACATTTACTGCAGGGATTTGTTACATCTATTTTATAAAAATTTCAATAGTGCGAATAAATGTGGCACTATTGTTTGTTGGGGGATGTTTTGAGGATCTAACTTTCATGAAGCTAAAGAATTTTGTCAGGCAAAACATTTTTTTGTTTCACCTTTTCTTGGGCACCAGACCAAAGATGGCATTTCTGGATCTGTTTATTTTTCTGTGCTTCGACTTTTCATTTGCATTAAGAAATCCAGTAAAGGATTTGGTTTAGTGCTGGGAATTTTGTCTGTATCTTTGACTAAACGTGGCAACATTTATAAAGCTAAACCATATTAATAAGTTATCTGACACTGCTTCTTCTGCCATTTAAGGAGACCTCCTTTGAAAATATTGCTGATATTGTATGAATATGAATTCAAATTAAAAAATACACCCATAAGCATACATAAAACCAACAATATTTTCCTGGTGACCCTAGGTTGGTTGACCTATGCAGCAGTAGGTATATTTTGAACTATTTGGGGTGTAAACAGCCTAGATGTGAGTCATGTGATGTTCTCAATGAAAGTTTGCCAAGAAGGTGCAAGGTTTTTGTGTTGTCAAAGATGTTTCAGAAAAATGTCCAAGCTGTCAAACCAGCAAAGATTTCAGCTCGAGCTAATTATTTCCACTGAGAGGCTGCCCTTCCTTTCATCCCTGATCCATCCATGTCTCCCTCTGTCTGTTTCTGTCCAGCCTTGTTTCCAGCTTAGGCTGATTAGCAGGAGTGGTCCTTTTACAGTGTGGTGGCGGGGTAATTAGTGGGATGAGCTCAGCAGAATCATCCTCTTCAGGGGTTAAGAAGGCACACGATCCAGCACCCTTCGGCCTCTGAAGACCTAGGACCCGGTGTTCTGTATGTTAAGAGGAAAAAAGTCTTGACTTCTGAACAAATCTGGTACAGAGGAAAAGTCTGCACGCTCCTCTCAGATGTCCCCACAATACAAAATGCTTGAAAGTCACTCCAGGTGTTCAGAGGTACTGACATTTTTAAGCTAAAATGGCTTTTCTCTGAACAGATGCTAGGGCAGAACCTTTGTGGCCTAAGGGCCTGAAAACACACATACTTCAGTTTGCAGCTTAAGTCCTCTAAAGGGGCAATTATTTCATTCATATGGAGGTAATTGTCTCCCATGAATATGAAATGTTTGTCAGTCCCTCCTTTAACACTGAGTGCTGTGAGGATGCTTCTGAAGAAGGACAAAAGCCCCGAAGCTATGGTCCATTTCCATTTGCTTTAGAGAAACAGCTTACAGTAAACTGAGGCTCTCTACTGACTCTCCTGAAGCCCTGATCTGCACTCTACAATGATGGACACGATGAGCTAACTGCTAAAAGTCGTCTATGTCTTCAGTAATAAGTTGCTATATGTAATTCTCAGCTTGGGAGGGTGTACTCGCATGCTTGAATAATTTAAAAGTTAAAGAAAGCAAAATTAGACTTTAATCTGTCTGTTTTTTACAGCTACATTTTAATACATTAGAACATCATGAAGTAATTTAAAAAAGAAGTTGTAACATTGGAAAAAAAACAAACTTTTCAGAAGCCATTGTCTTTTCTTTTTTTCCCCAGGAGTCAACCATAATATAAGCTAAAAATGTTCATTTTTTAAAGTGAAGGCACAAAACATAACAGGCTTAGAGTAGTTACTTTAGCTTTGTTTCTTTCAGTTGTAGTTTAGCTTCATACACAGTTAAAAAGTACAGAGGCTGTTGTTGTCAAAACAATTTACTAGCTAAGATTCAAGCCCATAACTTAGAAAAAATTGCTTGCTGCTCATGGGCGTCAAATTGTACTCTACACCAAACAATCAGTAAAAACATAGTAAAAAAACAACTTATTTTTGTTTGCTATTTTAAGAAGTATGGTGAGAGATAAATGAAATCTTTTAATATGCTCTGAGTGGACAGATGAGTTTTAGGCGGTTAAGAAAAATGGAGGTGCAAAAATGTGATCTTTCTCCCTCACTTTTAGAAATTGGAAGAACAGCTGTCCATTTGCTCCACTGTTCAGGGGCAACATAAAACTAGCTACCAAAAAAAGCAGCTTACAATGCAGCTTTGCTAACAAATCTATCTAGCAGTAAGAGATAAAACTGCAAGGATGTTTTTGAAATAGCAGTTCCTTTAAGACCCTTTCATATTGACCCCTCTCAGATTAGCTTTGAAATTCAGTATTTGAGAGCAACTAATCTAGATTCATACTTGATGAGAACACCAAGAGTGTAATATATTAACAGCTCACAACTTTTCATCTTCCCTTCAGAAAACTTGAGCCATCTGTTAAAATTGAACAATGTCCCCAAACTCCCAGGTTCATTTTAAGTTAACATTTTGGGCTCTGGTGTTTCCTCACTTCAAACATTTATATTCAAATCATTTTCAGATAAATAAAAACTGATTAATTTATTCTGACATATCCAGACCACAGGGGAGAACATTCAGCCATTACCATGTTATTGTCCCTCCTAATCAAAGCTGTATGCTATTAGAGATAAGATCCCCATGGGGAAGGGAGCTGTTGGGCTCTTTTCTTCACAAGGCACATATTTGTTAATGTCCCCATGATTTATTAGGAAAGGGACATTCAGTCTGCCTTTGTCATGGAGAGACCTGTGCATGAGCATGCTCACTGGGTGACCCGAGGGCCCAGAGGAGAAAGAAGGAAGGAAGAAGAAGGGGGGAGTGATGTTTTTAGCATAAGCATGGGAACCAATCTGCTAAGATTGCTCTGCACACCAAGGGGTCTTCTACAGACTTGCACTTTACCAGGGGTCTTTATTTTGGGTCCCTCGCCTCGTTTTCCTCACAATTACTACACCACCTTACTGTCCTGATTCACTTGTTTCATTCATATGCGTCAGCGGCAAAGTTTCCAGTTGCAAGCCCCTCTGAATGGTTAAACTAATAAAGGGTGTAGCACCAGCTACAGATCAGGGAGGCAGCGCCAGAATGTTCACTTAGGAGGGAGACACAAAGAGGACGGCTGATTTTAAAAGGTTTCCTCTTCTGTAAACAGATTGTGAGAAAACAGTACTACCGAGGGTTGTAGCTCAAGCATAGAGTCCTATATCTCTAAGTGCTGTTGTAAAGCCATTAGCTGATGAAGCCATGCAATTATTTCTTATTTCTGCACATTTTCAATAAAATACCACAGCAAGTGATTTCTTAAAATAAAGGGCCCAGAGGAGTGGACGGATGTCTAGGAAGAAGCGTCATCGTCATCACTCTGGACTTCCAGTTACAGATGCAAACGCCTCAATATCTGTCATGTTTATATGTTCCCGTATTCTATAAGGGATGGATATAATGGTCAAGGCTACAGAGTCTACAGGAATCAGGCTGAGCTATGGATGATGGGGGATGGGACTTTCACCAACATACATGTCTGTGTGAGTTTCTGTTTTATTTCCTTCAGCTCCACAAACGTCAGACATGGTGAGCACAGACACAAAGCTTCATTAATGATTCCTGTAATGTCGATCATGCTATGATGGCTAACAGGAAAGGTGTAGGACAGAGGAGAGAGACATTTCAAGGTTGCTAGATGTATTGAGTGCCAGCCCATCATGAAAATGACAATTTTGTCTCTTGAATCAAATGTTCTCATATAATCTTCCACAATAGTTTGCTCAATAATTTGGTACATTTCTCCAAACAGAATTAATGTGACTGAACCTGGTCTGTAGGCTGCCTTACTCAGACACAGTTTCTGCTCACAGGTTTTCTATGAGGTTAAGCTCAGCACTTTGACATAGCCTCTCCAAAACATCATCAGTGAATCTTCCTTCAGTTGCCATATCATTGAGGGATTTTTGGAAATTAAATAGATCCTCAGAGTGCTGGTTGAAGGACAGCTAGTCAGATGTATCATGTGTTTAAGTCGACTTTAGCTTTTTAAATAAACTCAAAATGAAAATGTTTACATCGGCTCAATACAACAAGCATGACAGATATTAACAATCCACAATCTCACACCTTTGGTGCTGTTTCCTCCAGCGGGCTTCTAGCTGAAGCTGTATATCAATCTGCAGGTCAGATTTAGCTCATCAGTGTTCTCTAGCTCTGCCAGAAACAAAGTCAATTTATGTATTTAGCATCAACAGTGTTGAGGCATTGTAGATGGTATGTTCCTGTGCTAAGGTTTCTCATTTTACTAGCTTCTTCACATCCACCATTTTATAGGATGTATTATTAGAGTTCATAAACTTCACGCAGCTGTACCTCGGAAAAGTCTGACACTTCAAGCCATGTTATAACTAGTTCGCTGATCTACGGTCATTGTCCATTTAGAGAGCTGGTTTTAAACTTTAACTTACTGACAAATATCTTAAGGTGTTGCAACAATAATTATTATGAAATATACTTTTAATCAAACCTACATTTTGCATTGATGTTTTGTTATTGCTCTGTTGTAATATTCTAATTTTAAATATTGTATTTTCAGTGGCTGTAAATGGAAAAGTATAATAAACAGAGTAAAGGGTTAAAAATTTCAGTTTGTGAGTAATTAATCTGTCAAGCGTTGATGTACAGAGTCATAATGCCTGCGGTATCAGTCCTTATCATTGTTGGCACGGAGCGCCATCAACTGGTCACATCAGATAACTGCTGTTCATTTAGCAGATTGTTATTGCATGATCTTAAACACTAGAGGTCGGTGTTGTACTTGTGTCAATGCTCACATACATCTCATACATCCCCGCGGCAGCAGCTCATGTTACAGTTCTATTTCTCGCACCTGGTTGTACTTCAATGACAAGCCTGGATCATAAAACCCTCATTGTACCCAGTTCAACAGAAAACAATTTCTGCATCAACCAGGCAAGCAATATGGGTATGTTTGCTTCCGACTCTGGTGAATGGTACAAAATGTTTTACTGCCTCTCTGAAAGGTTTTTTGAATTTTACATCTGTAGAAATAATACAGAAATGACAAGGAAATTACAGTTTAACAGGAGTTTAACACGTTGACTTAATGAAATGTTTTGTAAGAACTATTAGAAATGTTTCAGTTGTTGGCATTTCCCTCCCACATCAGAATAATTTCTGAGAAGACATGGACACATTCACCTTTTAAAAAATCCCCACATGCCATCTGTGAGCTCTCCATATGCTCCCAGAGCTTTTCAGAAAGGCCACAAGTCAGCTAAATGTCTCAAGGTTTTTCTCTCCGAATCAGTGGCATTTAATTCTCAAAAATAAAATCTGCTGCAGGATGAGGAATCAGAGGTTTATGGACCCTCAAAAGCTACAGAACTACAAGGTCTAATGTCATTAAAACAGTAATTAGAACAAAATTAGAAATCTTCCAAATTACACAAGTGTCACATTAACAATTCTAAAAGCAGAATAATTTAATCATCCTTTTCTCAATCGGCTTTATAAAGGTCATCTGTTCTGACACTAACTGCATTGTGCAAGTATTTAGAGATATAGCAAGAATTTAGAATTAGAAACTAGATTAGAAACCCCAACGTTGTGTGTATGAGGATCGGAGGAGCAAGGGAGACCTACAGTAGAATAAATGTTGCCTTAGTTGCACCATTATCCCATTTGTGTTGCAACAACATCACCACAGCAGTGATGCGGTGTTAGAAGCTGCAAACAAACTGCTCATGCCTCTGGATGCTGAAATGCCTCCTTTGGGGGTTGTGGTAAACATGAGTCCATTTTGTGCTGATGGCCTGATAATGACCAGATGAGCGAAAGTTTCAAAAGCCTTGAGATGGATCGAGACGTTTTTCATTGTTTCCCCACTACTGAGTGGAACGAAACACAAAATGGCTTGTAAAAAGATTTTTTGAAAAATTAGGTGTTTGTGTGGGAATGCCCTGAAATGTTATCCCCTCAAATGTTACTTTTTATTAGAACCATATATTATTTCATTGTGATTGTATGTGAGAACAAGACAAAGTAACAAGCACAGTAATTGTGAAGTTGATGTAAAAGTTTTAGTCGTTTTAACATATTTCTGTTAACTTCCTTTTATTTTTAAAGTGTGTTTTATGAACCACGCGTTTCATTGTTCTCTCATGAGATAAGACCAAACGTGAGCTTTTCACCTAAAAGTACAATATTTAAGGGACAATTAACACTGCTGCCAATCCCATCTTGAACTACTTCGCAAAGAAGATTGCTGAAGAATTCAGTATAGATAGCTGGTAGAAACATTCCCAGAAATCCTGTAAGTGCAGTTTATAGCTACAGGAACGAAAGAGGAGCAGAATGAGAAGAAGTGACCGATAACACAGCCGGTGATTCAGGAAATTAATAATTCAATGTCCTCAGAGGAAACCATTTATCTATTTAATTGACCGACAGATCGGCGGGAGAAATGATCAGAGATAAGTATAATATCCTCAGGATCTCAGAATCATTAAATTCTCATCTGCAGCGACACAAAACACGTGTTCACGAGTTACAAATATCGAGAAGTGTGCAAAAGATTAATATCTTCAAAAACATTTTAGCTGTGTCAGCAGGAATATCATCTGTTCTGATCCAGTTTTAGCCACAGAGTGGTATCGGTCTGTGTTTGTGACGTCAGACACAGCCGGACACAGATCGCTATTGTCCGCGTGAGGCTGCCTGGGACCACTGACCGGCCGCTGCTATGTCAGCAAGGGTCCCAGCTGTCCACATGACGAAAGAGGCCCACCATATGTGCCGACAAGCATGCTCGTCCATGCAGGCCGAGTTTTAGAGTAACCTCAGCCTAGTTTAGATTAATAAACTGCGGAGACGCATTTATTAAGGACTCCGTTTTTTTCTTTATGTTTATTTTTTTTATTTCTGTTATAAATCCCTCGAGCGCGTGTATTACTTCACTC
Source organism: Xiphophorus hellerii (assembly GCF_003331165.1). Classification (NCBI taxonomy): domain Eukaryota; kingdom Metazoa; phylum Chordata; class Actinopteri; order Cyprinodontiformes; family Poeciliidae; genus Xiphophorus; species Xiphophorus hellerii. Next base: position 13,102,951 of record NC_045692.1, read on the forward strand.
TGCTTCAGATTTAATCAAATGGGAAGAACAGAAAAAGTTGCTCACGGAGATATATGTTCCGACTTGACTTTTGTGGCGTAAACAACAGGATCAAGACGCCTTTATGTTTTGCGGGCTCTCCACCATTTACACACCGGCGTACTTGGCGGAGCACCGAAATAAGCGGGGTTTGCACATTAATTAATTACACAAATAAATAAATAAATTAATAAATAAATAAATAAATAAAATACAGAAGCGATAGGTGTCTGCTCTCTGTTACCATACCATTGTTGCTTTGAAGATTAAAAGGCATCGTTAACTGAGACGAAGTTTATTAATTATCTGAATTATGAAGTTTCACTTAAGAAAGGACAGCAGCAGATAGCACATCCAAAAGGCTCAAACATTTAAAAACAACAAAATTAATAAGGGAGAGAGAACATAATTTAGTAATAGAAGATAAACAACATTTTAACAAGTGTCACAGATGGATCAATAGACATAATAACACTCAGCAAAAGAAAACAAAGTTTAAATAAGTGATCTTGGACAACTATTGAGACACTTTGCAAATCTAGCCTTGATGGACGAGTGGCAAGAAGACAGACATTAAAGAAAGAAAGACACAAAAAGTTCAGTTTGTGGTTTTGCTCTAGTTCAATTAGAACAGTCATAAAAGGTCATCTGCACATGATTGTGTAAAATCATGTGAGTAGTTGTGAACGCAAACTCTATAAGGTTTCCTGTACAGTACATGCTTAATTCAGAAATGTTTCAGACTGTGGGTCTTTACAGTAGAGCTGAATCTTAAAGTGATATTGCAGTTAATTTTTGTGGTTGCAACTCTCCCAAAGCCATATGCTACCCAGAGGAGTGAGCCACATTCAAATATCAAATATAGGCATTGAATTTAATTGAATGCCAGGCTCTCCATTGAATAATTTTATTGTTATCAATTAAAAACCTGATTGAATTCCAGTGTTTGGTTGCTTTAGGGTTACCCCTCCTCGCGTCAGAAACGCTTGTCATTCATTTGATCCGACTGATAAGCCGGCTAACTGGTAAGGAACAAATCCATATTTGGGTTTTTGTCTCGAAGTTGTAAATATGAATGTTTTTGGGGGGGAAATAGTAGCTTTTGGCAAATTCTTTAAGTAAAGTTTAAGTAAAACGACTGAGGAGACTGCTGTGCTGTCATATTCCTTAATCTGTTCAAAATCACAGAGTGTTCTTCATTCATATATTTTTAAAGACGCATACATTTTAAAGGTGAGACTGAATGTCTCGAAAACAGCTTTTTGTTTTTATTATCGTAAAAATTACACAGTCAATAAATTACCTTCTATTGTCAGCTACTTTTGTCACGTAATACAAAGTTTAGAGTGCTTTACCTGCTCTAAATTACTCTTGAAAGACAGATCTTTAGAATTTCCGACAGTCCTCGAACCATCGCCTCCTCCTCCCCGGCAGCAGCAGCAGCCGCTATCCGCATCAAGCAGCTTTCATTCAGTGAGTGGCTGCTGAGCGGAGAACAACAGGCTACCTCTCTCCTCTCGGTCCGCTGTGAGTATAACAACCTTCAGTCACACCGTCAGTTATTTCGACGCGGGTTTTAAGGTTGCAAATGTGTCGTTAATAAGGCTCGGGTTGAATTTGTGTTGATTTTATTCTCAAAGTGGTGTCTGAGATGTTCGTGGAGAGCGTGGTCTTTTGTTCTCCGTTTATTTTTTTACATTTTGTTATTAAATAAGACAATTAAAATGTATTAACGTAACACGATGGCAGAGAACTTGTTTTGGTTTTTTTTATTTAGAATTTTATTCGTTTACATTTTTAAGGACATATTTTTATGAAATTGTATAGCGATATTAATCCCGTTTCGACACCCAGTAAAAACAGCAACACGATACATCAAAGTATTTTATTTTTTTACAGATTTTTAAACATACCGTCGTCAGAAATCTTCATATTGACTGTGTTTTTTTTTTTTATTCCCCAGGATGCTGCACAGCTATGTGACAAAGAAAATATTTAAGCCAGGCTGCTGTCTAACAAAGAGCCATAAAGTCAATATCAACATGTGACATCATCGTTTTCTTACTGGTAACATGTTCAGTTTGAATCAAATGCTGACAAAACGGTCTCTAGAAAATCTCAACTTGTAAAAAAAAACAACAACAAAAATAGAAAAAAGGTGTTGCTCTATTGTCATCAATCAAGAAAGCACAACTGTTAAAGATGTCCAAGCATGTCCAAGTCCCAAAGTTTTACTTCTAGAAAGGCTTCTCTGTTGGGATAAGAAATGTGGACTCAACCATGAATATAAACAGAGGTATTGAGTCTGTCTCAGTCCTATTGGCCAGAAAGTCTTCTGTCCACCTCAGCAACCTGCACCACATCTACAATATCGCTGTGTGCACTGGCTACTGATGGACCCGTTACCACGGACACAAGGATTCAACTCCAGCTGCACCATGACTTCATCAGACCACGACGAGACGGGGAGCGATCTGTCCGAGTCCATGGAGATCCGTGAGCTTCAGGACCAGTACGTCTCTGCCGAAAACTGCTTCAAGTCCAAAAGTTTACCCATCCTGAATGGACCATGCGAGCATGGTGTTGGCCCCTCTGCACACCCTCAGCAGGTTGGTACAACTTGTTCCTGCGTGGCCGTGGAGGACAGCCGGGCCCTCCAGCTCAAGACCCCAGAATCCAGCCAGGCGGAATCCCCCTCCTCATGGACGGACTTCTCCCCCTCAATGTCCAGCATGGTCGGGCTGAGCAGCTCCATGCCGGTGGAGGGTCACAGGCCCGCTGGCTTCAGAGGCAGAAAACTTGGTTTCTCTCTGAGCCGGTTTATTCAGATCCCGGCCAGAAAGTGTGTGCGGGTTATCCTGAGCGACTCGCGTTGCTTCTTGTTCTGCATGTGCTACCTGACCTTCATTCAGTCCCTGATGGTTTCGGGCTACCTGAGCAGTGTCATCACCACCATTGAGAAGCGCTACAGCCTACGCAGCTCTGAGTCCGGCCTGTTGGTCAGCTGCTTTGACATCGGCAGCCTGCTGGTGGTTGTCTTCATCTCTTACTTTGGCGGCAGGGGTCAGAGGCCGCGCTGGCTGGCCGTTGGCGGTGTCGTGATAGCCGTGGGGGCAGCGTTGTTCTCCCTGCCGCATTTCATCTCCCCACCATACCAGATCCAGGAGATGAACTCGTCAGCGGGCCACGAAGGTCTCTGCCAAAACGAGAACGGCAGCAGGCGGGAGATGGAAGTGGCGTCTTGCCCCCGAGATCAGGAGGGCAATGAGCACAACCTCTATGTGGCGCTTTTCATTTGTGCTCAGATACTCATTGGCATGGGGTCAACACCAATCTACACCCTGGGGCCCACCTACCTGGACGACAACGTGAAGAAAGAAAACGCTTCTTTGTACCTGGGTAAGAGAAGCTGGATTTGATGGCACATGTGAAATCATTGCAACCAGACAGAAAAGCTCTGGTCTGTCTAATTTACTTGGTTTTTAAGATGTTGTAGCAGAGTTGGGTGGTCCATTTCAAGGATCCTTCTCTATCTCGAAAAGTATGAAGCTTAGGGGTTTTTCAGGGCTGCATAATAATGGAAAACAAATAGTGTTTAAAGAAATAGACTAAGCTTTAAACCTTATTGTCTTTGTGTAATGTCCAACTGTTTGGCCAGTCATCTTTAAATCATGACTGTAGGTAAAATTATTTATGAAGTACAATCATACTGAAAGGTAAACATTTACCATAAACTCTGGAAAATTGAGTGTGGAAATTTTTGGAATTTTGACAAGAAAAAAATGGTTTAGCAACCCTGTAATGTATTTGTAATGAATAAGCAAATGTTCCTTGAGTAATCTCACCAGTCCCGAGTTGACGGCACAACCTGTGACTGGTATGTGACTGGAAGCATGCCGAGTTCTTGATAATCAACCAAGCTGATTTCATTGCCATCAAAATGGATTTGATTATATTTTTGATTAGATTTAGAAGGCAGCTTATAACCATCATGTTGATCAGGGCGATATAAGCTTGCATGCCAATGCAAAGCTTTTGTCCTTCTGATTTAATCTGAGTGGCATTCGACCTCTGCATAGCCCTGAGGTGGACAAAAATACTGCAGGCCAGAGGTAAACGTATGATAGACATGAACAAAATGCAAAAGTAAGTTGCTTATGGACAAAGGGCCACTCACATCTTCTTCTGAGTATTTGTGCATAATACAGATGTGATCTTAGGTGAGTCTGTCGACTGGAATGAAAGTTGCTCTCCTGTCTAACAAGAACTGACAGGATACTGCTGTGTTTTCCATGGTAGCAGGTTGTTTTCTCTTTGTCCATGATCGCTCATCCCTAAGCCATTCAGGCATTTCATTACATAGTATCCATATATTTATTTGGTATGCTGGAACTTTCGTGACCTTATTAAATTAAGATTGCTGCGCTGCTTGTCACATTCCTCTCATAGTTCATGGAGAAGATCCTGACTGCAGAAGTAATCTCAACTTGTATCTGTCTGGGTTTTTGTTGTTGCATTGTTGGGATTTGGAGAACTCACACATTGTGTACAGGTTCTCACAAAAAGCCACAAAAAAGCCACAAATAAAGAGGTCAATATCATTGTCATTTTAACATGGCTCCAGCTGTATTGTGGCCAAAAGAAGTATTGCATTGCCCCTAAATGTCCGCATTTTGTCCCGTTACAGCGAGAAATTGTATGTTAAGATTTTATGTGATGTATCAACACAAAGGGGTGACAATAGTAGATGCTTTTTACTTCTTATTGTTCTTATGTGGAGAAAACCTAAAACTACACATTACTTTGAGCACACCAAACACATTGAAACATGGCGGTTATGCAATCATTCTGCAGGGAAGCTTTCCTGAAACTGAAAAATGGAAACTCGTCATAGTCTGTGGGAAGATGGATGTAAGTAAAGGCAGGCTAATCCTGGAAGAAAACTTTAGACTGGAACAGATGTTCACCTTCAAACAAGTTCAAAGCATACTCATGTGTTAGTCAATGACTGGATTTAAGTCCTTTTATAATCTTTGTCAAAATTTGAAAATGTATGATTATGTGAAAAAACCTAAGAGGCTTGCTGCAGTAAGGGTGGCAGTATTAACCCAGGGAGACGGAATGCCTTGAAAATTGTAATTGTTACCTGACAAAAAGCAAAACGTTTCATGCTTTGTTGAATGATTATGCAAGGCATGGTATTATTAGGTCAGTTGTAATACAAAATGTAAAATACAACAGGAGAGAAAGATCCACATGTTGACAAAGGTAATAAATGTTAGACTTAAAGCAAATACAGACATTTTATTCTGCTATCTTTCAGACTTTTTTTTAGGCTTTTAGTTGAACTCTGCTAGACAAAAAGGCATTAAAACAGTTGCGCAACATTGACCACAGTGTTGGGACTTGGCACTCACTGAGGTATCGCACGCCTCATGGAGCATATTCGTTGCCTACCTTTGAGACCCAGCATTGATCTGATCCATGCGTCAAGGGGAGCCAGTGCAGCAGAGCTGTTGAACCAGACACTGAAAACAAGGGAGAAAAGATCCTTCGGCACTTTCTTTTCCTGCTCTCACTTTAGTAAGGTGGTCCAGAGGTAATGCATCAATGCTTACAGATATACTGTTGCCCAGATTTCCCTGCGAAGCTGCACTCATGACCTTGGTGGCTATGTCAGAGGACTCGTAGGGGGATCATCCACTTCCTTCCAGTAAAGCAGTGTTTGGGGAAAACAAAGATTTGTTCTCACATGGCAGAGAGGGAGTAGATAGGTGAAGGAAAACGTCCTTGGTTTGTGTTGCAGCCACTCAGATAACCATGGTAACTAGATGTTAGTTGTGTTATTTGCTCTCTTTTGCTATTTTTACCTCTTTTTTTAGTTGTATTTTGAGTCAGTTCATGCTTGAATGAAGCTGAATCTGTGCTTGCACTTACCAATTTCCATATATCTCCAAATTCATTATATCCGGATATAGGTTACCCATCGCTGTAGGAGATATTTCCTCACATCTTATGAATGTAAAGCAACCCAAAGCAGCAACCCAAAGGGGAGGAGCAGCTCGCTTTTCTGGGACAATGCGGTTTACAGTGAGGGGGTACTTCTTGTGTCATTGGAGAGACACAAAACCCCCTGACCCACTTTGCTGTAGCAACAAACATATTCAATATGATTTAACTTCATCACATATTGTTACATTAACACCACAAACCCTAATGTGTTAGAGCAGAGTAGAGCATTATTGTGAAGTGGAATGAAATTCAAGCAAATAAAAATCTGAAAAGTGTGGGCTGCATGTTTAGACCCTTTTTATCCTGATACATATAAATAAAATCCAGTGCAACCAAGTCGACATCAGCTTTTCTGTGGAGGCCGATTTGCGTTATAAAACATTATCCCAAACTTTGGACATTTCATGCTAACAGATGTGGAAGAAGTCTTTTGACACATTGCTTTGTTTGTTTAAAACACTTGAGTGGTGTGGATGTTCATCTCCCACTAGGACAACAACTCTACACATATAAGTGTTTACAAGCTACATTGTAGTGATTTGAACACAGATGCACACCAGACTTTTATTTTTATTTAAACAATCTTAAACCATATATTATTTTCCTTGACAATTGTGCTTTAATTTGCATTGGTCAGTCACGTAAAAACCAAGTAACACACTAAAGTTTGAGTATAACGTGGCAATATGTGGAAAAAGTTCAAGGGGTATGAATACTTTTGTGAGGCACTGTGCCATAGCCACTGTATTTTATCTAAAGTTTGCATCAGGTCAGCTGATTAACAGTGCCATAAAAGGAGGACAAACTTTAATCGCTTTTGTTCGTTTACTGCTGTGTCAGCTTGTTCGTTCTCTCTTCCTGCGTCGACCGCACGTCTCCAAGATCTTACCGATCAATAAACATACTTCTTGTTGTCCAGTCCCTGATTTATTCCATCCTCCAGACAGAGCCAGTGACCTGAGGATATAATAGGAGGTTGAGATTTACAACCAAATGATGCTGACAAACTTCTCGGTATTGAATGACATTAGTGATTGGGTCCATGTGATTCCCGCCTTGTGTTTGCATGAAAATTCATAAGAAGTTGCACCAGGGTCTGCGTAAATTCCAGTCTTGCATCATTTGATGCACTATGTTTCTTTTTTGTAACCTTTCGCTGTCTAAGCCTCGCAATTCCTTTGCAGGCAGCGCCGCATGTCCTTCTTTCTGCAGGGCAAATTTAATGGATCCCTCTTGCCTCTGCTTTAACAAGCATGCAGTGCAGAAAACTAAAATGCAAGTGTGTGTGATTGGTTTTTTCTGCATTATTAATGTCTATTAGGCGCTCCTGAAGGGACAAGGGTAGAGCCAGCATTTAACACAGCAGGCTTGTTGAAGCTGCAAGGAAAGAGATAAAAAAAAAAAAAAGGTGGGCACCGGTTTATGAGGACATATTTGACTTCCGCCGAGAGTTTTCTGAAGAGCAGTTCTGTGTGCAGCCAGACATGCTCGCATGGACACAGGGGGTGTGTTTTATGTGGACAAATTTAGAAAGAACATTTGCTCTCACTAAGTTCCCCTGAAAGTGTGTGCGGCGGGTTCTCCTGCAGATTGAAGGAACAAACACCACTTGAGTGCTAGTTTGTAGTTGAACCTCTGTGTTTGTCATTGCCCTGGCGTGAGTCAATCTCATCAAACTGTGTGTGCTGTCCTGTTTTGCTGCAGCCAAAGCAAATGCAGAATGTGCACACACACAGACATGTCCCTGGAGGACTCGTCTCTACTGCCCCCTGTCTGTCCCATCCAGATGAAAGATCGTGTTTCAGTCTCGAATTTAAGGTATGGCCCCATCAAAACGCTGGCATGCTTATAGATGACGAGCCGGCCCCGCTTCATCACTGTCCCTCTGGCTTCTCCTCACATGCGGCTTGAATATCACTGCTCCCTTTCCCAGAGCACAGTCAGGGTTACTCAGCAGCAGACGACCTTTTCTAGCCGCGTGCTGCTCAAACAGCTTTAGCCACTACTGTACGATTACTATGACTCCCTGCGTGAACCGCTGACCTCTGTGAGGCTGATCCTGCACCACCAGTGACAGCATGTGCTTTTAAAACGTGTCCCTGCGGGAGGGAGAGGGAGATATTCGAGGAGAGAAGGAACAGTTGGGTGTGGGGGTGTGTTTGGGTCTATAAAAGCAGAGTCTCAGCCATAACTGTAAATTAGTTTTTACATCGGTATTAAATAACAGTTGGTACTGTAATTGAGTTGTTTTGACAGCAAAGGAAGGTTCTTCAGGAAAATATATGAAAGGCTTTTTATGACAGGAAAGACTTTGTTCCTGGTAAACGAGAAGGAAGCAGACTCTCCTTCTCGTCTTATCAAATCTTTGATTTGGCAGTTAAAATGTGTTTGAAGTTTAATTTTAATTGCAAAAACTTACTTGGCTGAATAAAGGTCAGATAATCGATATTTATTCCAATCACTCTAAAAAAGCTTTTTGTTGATATAGAAAATAACTTAATTGAACAGCTCTGCAATTAAACTAATTTATCATAAAACTTTGGTTTGATCAAAAAAGCCTTTCTCTAAGTATCCTGGAACACTTTAATTGAAACCTTTTTAGGCAATATTTTATCACTGCTTTTTGGTGCCTTCAGTATAAATTGTTGAACATAAAATACCCCAGAATTATTATTTCTGTCCTTTTTTACCCTTTCATGATTTTGGGATCATTATGCTACTTGCTGAAAGAGGCTTTGTTGTTTATGATATAGACATGATTCTATATTTATGCAAATATTTAAAATAGATTTTCGAAGAAATATTGTAGATTTCCAATCATTTCTGCTCTCTGATAAAAGTTTTTCTTACTTAATATTTCCTAGATCTCCACGTACTCCAACTGTTTTCCAAGAGGAATGAACACAAGTTTGATTAGACTCAGTCAATTAAGAAATGACAAAGGAATACTTTTATTTTTCTAGCTGTAGAGATTTCAAGTCCTTTAACCTCCATTACTCTCATTAGCCTCCGTAGCACAACTCAGCCGCCCTTTTCTGTTAAGAAATGAATTTCTGTCTTTAATTACTTCTTGTTTGTCTTTTGCTGTGGGATCAGTGTGTTCTGTGATGAATATCAGGCTTCTGCTATTGTGCTGACTAAGCTGCTTTGGTGTTCAACATATCTATCTGTGTTGGCGCTTACTGTCCAACATGCCAAAGAGAATCAACTTGGACATCTTGCCTTTCCTTTTACACTCTCGTCATGTCTACTTTCGCATCTTCTCAGCCCTTTTAAAGTCTATTTTCATGCTGATCCAACCTTTAGGCCAGTAGTAGGGGAGTTATTTTTCTGTAAGAGACCGGGAGGCAGAGTAGGAGGAAGCATTAAGCCTGCTCAGGAACAGTCTGGCTATTGTTCTCCTTGACCTCTGCGATGCTGTGATGACCTGTGACTAGAGGAAAACTGCCGGAAAGAAAGATGTTCATGAATTTTATGTAAATCTTAAGAATTTGGTGACACATTTGGTGTAATTTGTAGTCATTGTACCATATAGATGTTAACTTTCTCTGTCCCTGAGTTTTTCTGCCTTGCTTCCAGGACATAGCACTCTGCACTGAACTTCCTGAACACGATGGGCCTCTCTTTGGCTGAGATGGATGGCTGTAAACATTTCTGACCTAACCCAGGGGGGGAGCATTGTTTTGCCCTTGCATGCACACATTCACATTCATTGAAGTTGGAAGGAAATTATGCATTGTGAGTCAAGATGGAAATGTAACCTTAAATGTGCAGAGATGGGGATGAGGGTCGACTCTGTGCTGTTCACTAAGCTTCAAGCTTATTCTGAATTATCTAACCTTTGATTTTTAGTAAGATTCTAACTTTGATTTTTGTGAAGTGTCCACAATTAAGAAAATGAATGGTGCATTAATTGACTATTTTAAATAATTATGCATACTGCACTTTTGTTCTTAGTATTTATACAAGTATAGAGTTGTTGTGAGCCAGTAGAAGTGGGCGTGAATGAGAGGGGAAAAAGGAACAGCTGGGTTTGTTGTTCCGGAGATGCAGAAGTGCACCTGCGCTTTGGGTTTGGTTAGGTTTTAAAGTGTGTGCGTTGTCCTTGGCTTGTAGATGTGCTCAATGTTTCCTGATATACTTCTGGTTTTCCTGCAACTGCGCCACATTGTTTGAACATCTGTGCTTGCATAGACATGGCAGATGAGATGTGAGTCGTCAACTGTAGTTTCAATCATTCATTTGACAGGAAGAGTTGTGCATCCATGTGTATGACGTACCTAAGCTGCAAAGCACCAGGCATGTCAACCTTTTTCTGTTTGGCTGATTTAAAGAAATTGTGATGGCAAAAGCAATGTTTTTGCATATAATGGGATGTAGTTTGACAGTAGGTTATGTAATGTCTTTGGGAAGGTTTACAGTCTCAATTTCCAGCTTGTGTCTTCTTGGGTAAGATACTGTTCAACATTCTTCCTATTCATGTTTGATGTTTGGCCAATAATATATTGCAATACAAAAAACATGTTGTGAAGTTCAACTTTTAGATATAATATAATGAAATGGTAACTGCACGAGTTTCTGTCCTCAAAAAGCAAATCAATCGAAATATATAATGCTACACATTGTTTTGCCGTTTTGTGAAAGCAAGATGTTTTATTTTTTTTTCCCCACTGCTCAATCTCCTAAAAAAAGTCTCTATGTTGGAAAATATTTTTTTGTTATAGGTTGTTTTTGTGCAAAGAACTACATATGATGGTGCCTCATAACAAAAGCTTATTTATGCTCTTGGAGTAATAAATATCCTAAGTACAAAACCTAATCCCTGTTTAAAACCATTTAATTTGAACTTTACCAGGTGTGAGATCAGCGCTGTTTCTGGGTCATTTTCCCTCTTAAGCAGTAAAGTGCAGTCTTGGTGGAGTGAAATTGGATGGTACATTCCTGGCTGAAGCTGAAAGGACACAGCTTCAGCACCAAGAACCATATTGCTGTGCCATGTCTGGCATTGAGAGTCTGAAAAGCTGCAGGTGCAAGCTTATGGCAAACTAAAACCCAAGCTGCTCGAATGGATTCACACTCGCAGCCCCCCGACAATAATGTGGCTCTACCCCCGGTCCAAATGCCTGATTCATGGCCACTCATCAGCGGAACGCTTCTCCTCCACCCTCTCCAATGCTGGAACATTAAATATTCACAGAAAACCCCAAAGAATAGAAACAGGCTCTCTGGATATCAGTGCAGAACTTGTTTAGTGGGCACGTTTTGGTAAAAGGAGGAATAAAATTAAACCCAAAGCTATCATCAAACACACTTCTGTTATAATCAGAAACTTTTCCTCCACAATGTAGAGGTCAGTTCTCTTAAAAAAGGCTCTTTTTAAAAAAAAACAACTTATCGTATCTTTAATCCCACAAATTTGATGACTAATCTTCAGCTGGAATGGCTTTTTGACTTGACAGCTCTTTAAGAATGTGACTGGTGGAAAGTAAAGCTCAGTTTCTGCATTTAAGTCTTAGTCTGTGCTTTACTTACTCACATATATAATCTTTTTCACGGCAAAAAGAAGGCTCAAATAGATATTTGAACAAGAAACATTTAGTTTAGCACAGAAATCATGTTTGTTGAAAAGAAAGTTGGATTACGTGCAAACCCACTAAAGATGATGGATTAGTTAAATTAAATAAAGGGATTTGCTAAATGTGGCAGTGAGTGAAAGGCTTCTAAGAGCTGTTAGGATGTGCAGCAATTTGAAGCAGAAGAATCACAAAGGAAGAAAAACATTTCTTCAGTGCTCCGCCGTTGAAAGACGCTCCAGTATTGAAGCATATAGAAATGTGGAGAATTGGTTTTTCTTTCAGGGAAAAGAAAAGCTGAAAAAAAATGTACAGTTGTAGAGACTACTCGAACATTGCAAATAATTTTCACCTTTTCATGCGTTTGCTTACAACAGGCCTTCATCCAGCAATGTTATCTCCAAGGCTGAGGGTGGTAATTAAAATTTTAACTGTCTCAACTGTATATACTTCTAAAAACTCAGTAACTGCATAGATTAAAAAAAAAATTATTGTGTGCATCACAAAACACAAAGTACATGGGCCAGATATTTGTATACAACAGATTTTTCAGCTCTGTCATGGCTTTGTTTGGCGCTGGTGGTCTTGTGCTCCTTTGCTCATTTCCTACATGGCCTTTTAGTGTAAGAAAATGAGCCATCTGCCATGAAATATTTCATACTGGCCAAGCTTAAGCTGATGCTCCTCTTGGGAACGTTCTGTACGTGGTATGCTGTAAAAAAAAATATGGTTATGCAACTACAAATATTATTTGACGGTAGGAGGTCACTCAGTTATTTTGTTTTTGATCAAGGATCATAATCTCTCATTATTTAATAGGCGTCAGCTGGTCTGCACAACCAGAAACCACAATTTGTTGGAATATAGTGTATATGACAGGAAATATATTTTCTGAAAAGAATGATAGTGGGTTGCCATGACAAGAAAGATAATAATTTCTAGTAATATTTACAGATAAATCCAACTTGATGTAATTGGCTTTAATTCAGAGCAGAAGAGCAATTTTTAGTACCACTGCTGCTAAAACACTTATGTCAGGTATAAAAACCTGGTGATTTATTTGGGCGCTGATACATGAACTGAAGCAAAAATACAGACTTTAAAACTTACAAAATGCAAAATTGCAAAATTTCAAGTAAATGTGCATTTTGCCCAAAAAGCATTTTTTTAGGCTACATTGGTAAGAAGTTATTACCTGGTTAATTGAGCGGACTATCTTCTGCATGCATGGTGTTTGCCCAGTTTGTTGTTAAAAGAGTACAAGTTTACTTTAACAAGACTAGTGGGTACTTAAGTTGGTGCACATCAGGTAACAACAGTAAAGCGAAACACCTAATTCAAAGGATCTTGTTCTAAACCAGGGATCTGCAGCTCTAATCAAAAGGCTGAATGAATTCACTGCCACATCAGCAAGTTTGGCTAAGGCCTGATCAATTTGATTCAGGTGTGATGGAGCAAGGAGCCATCCAAAAGTTGCAGGACCGTAGCACTATAGGAGTTGCAAACTCCTGTTCTAAAAGTCAGTCCAATATCCCGATTTTGTCTTTATTAGCTGAGTACTCAGTGGTCCTGTCACGTGTATCCATGGAGCACAGGAGAGGGGACAGCTACGCTCTGACCTGATATGCATTGTTACACAAACTGGGTTTCTCTTCATCTCTCATGTTTCTGGTTGATTTGGAGTGTTTTTCCTTTGTTGATGGTCTCACAGCCTTTGGCTCCTTAAATAAATTCTGCCTGATCAGATTTCTGACAGCAGCAGATTTGCCATCTTCTGCTGTCAGTGCAGCCCCAGAAGGCTTACAACAGCAATAGAATCTGAAAAAATGTTGATTAAGTTTTTGATATATGACCTTTCTAATGCACACTAAAGGAAAAGTGTAGGTTGTACGGGTCCCTCAGGAGTGTACTTCCAGGCTACACCTTTTTCTTTGTGGAGCAGCTGATTCACTGGTTTTAACAGTTATTTGCCATGCACAGCATATTCTCTTGGATCTGAAATCAGTGAAGAAGGAAAAGTGCATTGCTTGTGGTGTTGGTGCTGCTTCACCGGCTGACTGTTACCTCAGGCTGTTGAAAGCAACTGGGGAGAAGCTAAATATAGAGAAAACCCCTTCGTTCACTTCTTTTTTTTCCTAAATATTTGATTTAGCAAAGTGTGTGTGGGGAACCCCTGCATGGAGAGTATCTTAGTCTGCATGAAAAATGAATGCAGTGTACTGTTTGGATGGTTTTATCCGCTGTGACAAAGATTTGAACTGTTATGCAGTGAGAGCGTTTGGTTCCACACAGTAAATAAATGTTAATCCAAAGCCATTTGAAGAAAGAGTCACTGATGTGATTATTTTAGTTTAGAAGTGGGTTGTGAGAAATGTTGGGTTGTGGAAGGCAGTTTTCAGATGCTGATCAAGTTCTTATGTCCCTTATTATTAACCATGCTTTGTCTCAGAGGTTTAAATGTAAAGGCAATTTTATTTATATAGCACATCTTCAGCCACAAGGCAATACAAAGTGCTTAGCATGATTTAAAAGGAAATACAAACAAAATAACAAACCAAAGGAAAGAACAAAAGAAGAAAAAGCTAATAATGTTGATCCAAAGTAAATAAACTAGATACTCCTATTCAGGGTTGGTAGATAAGTATAAGTAAGTGTCCTCTGGTCTAATTCCTTTTCTGGTTTGAATAGAATTGGAGTCTAAAAAGTAGTTGTTAAGGTAGTTTATACTGTAAAACCTAAAGGTAAAGGGCTAGAAAGTCACTCAGTGATGCCAGAATGTTTGATCTGAAAGCCTCTTTCAAGCAGTGCTAACAAGGCCCGATCGAGCAATGGTCTGGGTTTGCACCCATCTGTTCTAACAGGATGATGGGGTTTTCCTCTGCATTATCCACTAAAACCTTCATCGTCTTAGTGCAGGGGTGTCCAAACTTTTTGCAAAGAGGGCCAGATTTGATCAAGTGAAAATGCCCGGGGGCCAATAGTTTGTTCGGACATTTTTTAACTACAAAAGTTTCATGCAAATACACTCTGTTATAAAACTATTTTCATTGTCACAATTATCTTTATCTTTCAAATGACAAAAAAACCAAATATAAGCCACTCAGGCAGATGAGAACAACTCTAAAAACACAAATTCTGCAATTCTTTCATATCTGGAGAGTCAGATAACATTGAACAAACTGTATGAAATACCTTAAATTTACATGAGTTTAAAAATATCTTTGCCTCAAGAACATTTTAAACAGGAGTTATAAGTAATGCAAAGTTGTCTGTTATTATTAAATCTTAAAACAAGTTAATTTTGCTCTTGTCATTTACAACATCTTTCAGAAAGTAATAGTTTGTGTCACATCTACAGGTTCATAACATCAACAGTAATAACCAAATCTTACTCAAGAGTTTAATAAAAATAAGTGCCATAAATCCAAGTGCATAAATGTTCTTTTGGCTCTTCACTGTTGATAGTGACAGATGTTATCGTTCAAAATACTCAATTTCATGTCCTCAACTCTCCGTGCCACACTGTTACGTGCCAGGCAAACATTCGCAAATTCTTGCTTCTTCTCAGGGCAAATGTTCTCCACCATTTTCATAACACAGTCTTTGATAAAAGTATCTTCAGTAAAAGGTTTGCCATGTTTAGCTATTAACATGGCCACTTCGTAGCTTGCTTTGGTGGTATTTTCTTTTGACTCAGGCCTGCGTGAAGAATTGCTGTTGTGATGCCAGTGCAGGTTGGAGCTGCTTCAGTTTTTCAGCACGGTCACTCCCTGTTAGCTTGTTGTATGTGTTAGCATGTTTAGTCTGGTAGTGTCTCTTTACGTTGAAATCCTTAAACAAGGCAACCGTCTCACAAATTAGACAAGCACAATTGCCTTGATTTTCAGTGAAGAAGTATTGTAATTCCCATCTCTCTTGAAAGCGGCGGCCCTCACTGTTAACTTGTTTTCTTTGCAGTGGCCATGGCAGAAATGAGTGGAGAGGGGTTTGCTGCACGGAGGCAGAGACTGATAGTATTAAAGTGGTACTGCCACCATTTGGTGAAAGGAGGAATTACAGTTTCAAGTTTTATGATTTATTTATTCTGTTTGACAGTGCAGGCGGGCCATAAATAATACATTATAAGACTGAAGCTGCGGGCCGTATGAAATCTGACCGCGGGCCATGATTGGCCCCCGGGCCGGACTTTGGACATGCCTGTCTTAGTGCATTCCCATAAGATGTGACCTGAAATTTATGTCAGTACTATTTGGGTACTTGCCTGCTTGTTCAATGGTTTCTGTGGTTCACAAATGTACATGGATTGTCTCTTAAACTTGGGATCTGAACTCCACTGTGTGTCTTGAGACAACAACTGGTTGTTTTGGGTTGGTCCCAAGAAATCAAATTAAATATTCTATTTTTTCTAGTAGTTTCTAGGTTGTACCCTCTTCTTCCTTCAGAAATTCATTATTTCTCTGTTGTACAGATATAATCCTGTGTTGGATGCATTCCTTAGAGCCCTTGATCATAATTGATGTGCTACCATCACTCATTTTCTACAAAAGCGTCATGGCCTGTTCCACCACGTTCAAAAGGAGGTCAGATGGGTTGAGATCTATTCACTGTGGAGGCCATTTGGAGTATAATGAACTTGTAACCAGTTGGAGATGATGTAAGCTTTGTGGCATGATGCATTCTCCTGCTGGAAGTAGCCATTAGGAAATGGGTATGCTGTGGTCATAAAGGAGAGGACATGATCAGCATCAACAGTAAAATCGGCAGTAGTATTTACACAATGGTCATTTGTTTTCCAACAATTCAGTCACTTAAGTCTCTTTCCTTCACCATTTGTATTAACAAGCAATTTAGCAGGTGTACCTAACAAAGTGGCCATTGCATATGTCTCTTTTCTTTTAACGATTTTCTACTATTTAAGGTCTTTAAAATACTCTAACACACAGGAGGAAAAATGGATTCATAAAACATCTTAAATTGATTAATGGCATTCTGATGCATAATATCAACCATTCTTTAAGATTGAACATTTTCAGATATAGTCAGAGTCCAATGCTGCTGTCTCTTCTGCATTTCGCCAGCAGAACATGTTTCTAATATATGGCATTAACCTTGTTAAAAAAACAATATACTATGATGTTCTGAAATGCACTTAGTTTTGTCTTTAGTTCTTAACTTTAAAACTAACAAACACAGCCACAGTCTTCATTCAGAGAACTCAAGAGAAGTTTCTTGAAGAACTTGATGAACTTAGCATTTATCCCTGTTTTGATGGGACTTATTGACGATTCAGTACGCATCATAATTGATGTGCTACCATTACTCTATCACTAATTAGATAGTTGTTTCAGCTAATCATCTGCTAGTATGGCCCAAGAAAACTCAATTTTCCCATAGTCTTCACCAGGTTCATACATTTTAGTTTCAGAGCTATCAGCAACTGCATAGAATTTATCTATTCATTCTCTATCTAGAGAGCAAACTGTTTGTGTGGTGCGCTGTTTGTAACTTAATGTCCAAGTCAGTTTAATTTACTGAGCTTGGTGTTGAATTGTGTTGCTTGACTTGATAGAAGCTGAGTTTATTCTTCTTTCTAATTGTTTTCTCACTCATCTGCAGAGCCGCTGTAACCTTCTGGATCTTTAGCTTTTCTCTGGCCTGTTTTTTGTATCCCTGTTATACTTTATTCTGTCTCATAACTTCCATATGATTCACTTTTCCCCCATGTACATAGACCCTTTTCCCCATTAACCTTTGGACAATTGGGAATGGTTAATTTACATTTCTGGTCATAAAGTTTTGCATGTTAAGAGGACCGTCAGTACAGCAAATTTGTTTGAAGATGTTTGCTGCTGTGTATCGAAGAGTAATCTGAACCAGATTAATGTTTTTTGCTGTCGTACCTTTTCTGTTAGCATGTGAGAGGCCACAGTCCCCATGCATGCCCTCTGAGTTAAAGAATAAGGTTAGGACTTGTAAGAAGACACTGCCATGTCAGCAATTTGTCATGACAATGCTGTCATTCCCCCTTTTCATAGTCTTTCTTTTTTGTCTTGCCTCATATGCATGGTGAGGTAAAGGGAGGTCACATGACTGCAGCTATGCCTAGAACACAGGGATACACTGAGGACTCTTGCTCTCTTTCCAACACCAGTAGCCGCATGGATCATCTATCATACAGCTGTCACCTGCGGCCATGCTCTGCAAAGAGCCTCTGGCATTGGGCTGAATTCTCCAGTGCAGCAAATCAGAGTCCTAAATTTGTGCTGCCACGTTTCATACAACTGATGTTGTTGCATAAAGCAGAACAGCTTATTCAGGGTTTGTTTCTGATGTGAAAATGGAATAATATCTCAAAAGGAGAATGAATAGGTAATACATAATGTACACCATAGTGTCATGGCTCTTGTGTAATTCTTTGGAGACAACGTTATTGCATCTTTTAGAAATTAGACAGCTTCTTTGTAATTCCCTGACGATAAGTCTGAGGTCACTGCATTGCTGCCTACCTTCCATCCCCAAGGTTTGCTTAAAGGCTGCCGAGGCTTTGTGGGTTAATAAGGAGGTGGAGTGGTGCATAATTCATTAAAACAAAGTCTGCAACCAAAGACAGGAAACAAATTACGGAGCCAGTATCAAGCCTCTGGTGCACATATTGAAGGCTGACAACAGAAGAGATGTTAAAAATAATAATTTACCATACAGTGCCTACCAGGGTATTTTATCTTTGAGCTTTTTCACACTTTCTTACATTTCATCCACAAATCTTAATAAAATGTGACTAATTGTGAAGTGGAAGCAAAATGCTAAGTTTTCAATCAACATATATCTGTCAAATATGATAAGCATTTATGCTAAGCCTACTTTACTTCGATACCACCAAATAAAGTCCCATCCAACAACCTGTCTTTAGAAGTCACCTTATCAGTAAACTTACTGTATGTGTTATCATGTAGAGAACTGTGACCTGCCTTGTTGCTGAAATGAGTTATATTAATAGACTTGACTTGACCAAATCCAACTAAGTATCTGTGGCAAGACTTAAAAATTGCTGTCCTGGCACTTTTTATCCAACCTGTGACTGACCCGTGTATTATTTTACTTCCCCCCCTCAATCTTGTGCTCCATTGTGTTGTTTCATCACACAATAGCACAACAAATTTTACAAGGTCACATAATCTTTGTACTAGCTGCTTTCTTTATTAATTCTATGTTGATTGGTGAGAAGAAGTCACCCAAATGGTTAGGCGGGGGGACTGATGGTGACTTTTTCATTGTAATGCAGCTTTAAATTCATGGATCCGATGGGCATATTGATAACTACAAAACCCAGTCAGAATATCAGTAGCAAAGCGTTAGTAGCTCTTCTCCTGCAAGACGGCTGTGCCAATTCTTTCAGTGTGTTCTTTTCTTTTTTTCACTCCTGCTGTTGCTGTCATTCATTCAGACAAGCTCAGAGTGAGTCAGTGCTGCTCGTCGAAGCAGAGCTCTTTCAGAGTGCGGAGGAGGCGAAGCAGAGACAACAGAGCAGCGCTGGTCCCTGAAGGTTAGATATAAGAGGGATGCTGCTGAGCAAGCTTTATCACTCAGTTACACAGCAGGATCAGTCACTACAGACTGCAGCTCTGCCTCTGTTTCTGTTTTCAGATGTTCGTTTCATCACACCAGTTTCTCGTTTCTTTAGCTTTTCTCGCTTCATGGCATCTTGTTTTAAATGTCGTTATCTTTTCCAGCCTCACATTGGTATATTAATCATCACACTGGAAATTGGGCCGAGCAGTTCACTGTAGCACCCTGCAAGCATGTTCCTCTTTCATTCTGAACATTGTCACACACCCTCCCCTTTTGTATGAGTGAAGTATCAGACACTATATGTTCATCCTTCATGTGTATTTTGGTCTGAAAATATTCTCTTCTGCTTCTTATTATCACTAAAATGACTTTCTTCACATTTAAATAAATCACTAATGCACAGAGCATTGTTGGGAAGGAATCACTTTCCCATATCGCCTACAATAATGATTTAGTGCTCTTTGAATGAAAGATTCATTACCTCCAAACGTGTAGAAAACCATAAAAAGTCTATAACGTTTTGTCCTTCAGAAGGTCTTTTGTGTAATTGTAAGCAAGACTGTGGGCGCCATGGGTTTTTTCATTGGCATGCACCCCCTGCTGCCCTGTGACGTCTCCCCACCCACAGCCATGTGTGTCAGATTTTTGTGTGCGATGGAGCGCATGCTGCTGCTGTGCCAGCATATTCCTCAATCCGGTGGCTCTGTAGCTGGCCACCCCTTCAGGCCCGAACGCAGCTCTCCAAACCCAACCCCAATGATCCCCAAACTATTCTCCCTCGGTGCCAGGCGGGCAGGACAGAGCAGGGCTTAAGGCACAGTTTATGACCCCCCTTTTGTCCTCCAGTGGGGCAGAACGTTGTTAACATGATGGATGGAACGGCAAGATGGAGTTATGCAATCATGCCGAAGGGCATAAAATATTGCCATCTCTGGCGGGAGGGAGTTTGGAGGGCAACCAAAGGGCCATACGTTGTGCTTAACCTCTGCTTGGCAACCGACAGTGCTGATGCACCTGGTGTGTCTGACTCAGGCCAGAATGTGCAGAATGGAAGTTGTTTTATGGCTTTTTTAGCAAAGGATGTATCTAAGGGCTGGCCTCTGCTGTAAAAACGTTCATCTCAATCTGTCACTTTGTTTTATTTAGTTTGAAATTCAGTCTGGTTTAGTGCAAGAGACAGCCGCACAGGTTGCGGCTTTATTCCCATCCAGAGCTGAATTCAATCAGTTGAGTTTATTTGTATAGCACAGTTCAGCAATAAGGGAGTTCAAAATGCTTTACATCCTAAAAGCGCAAAAATAAAAAGTAATTAAAATACACCACACCTTCAATTGAGAAACGAGTAACAAACATAAAATTTCGATTAACATCTTCAAATTCACCAATACACATCAAAAACGTTGGTCAATGGACCTTGACTGACATTTTCAAAAGACTGACAAATTCAGCTCATTTCATGAGAGGATGAAAACTCAAAAGAGCAAAAGAGAATAATTTGGCTGCGATCAGGTCAGCTTTCACCAGCTCAACAAGATGTTCTCAGGCAGGTTGTGAACTGATGTGGGTTGCAGGCAGCTTCTTTTGTACCTGGAAATTTAGGTACAAAATATTAAACGGTGAATGAGTGAAATGAAAAAGTCTGGAATTATTGTTTCCTTTTAAATTGTGTCTTATGACTTTGGCAGGAAGTTTGGCAGGTCATGAATGATTGGCACCCTGGGTGAGTTTTTCTACCCCAAGAATCTATAATCAACATAGTCTAAGTACAGGTTTCACCAGTTTAAGTGGCATGATTTGAATACTTTTCTCAACCTAAGGTAACCTCCTTTTTTAAGTCTTAAAGCTCTTCTTTCTTTATCTCAGATACAATAAAGCTTTCATAAATCTCAAAATGGGTTTTAAAGAATACTGAGATTGGGGAAAAATATGCAATTTTAGTGTGGGATCTAGATGCACGTAAGAAGGGTATCAGTCCTTTTCATGAGTGCCAGTTTTTATGGGACAAGAGTGTGTGGGGAATCTGCTGTGACTCAGTGTTTTTGATAAATTAAGCAAGCAGGTTCAAGGCGAAGCACATTCAGCTGATAACACACACTCTTGCCTCCTTATCTACTCACACACTTAAGGCATATGTACCAGAAAGCATGAGAAACAGATTGTCCAGAACAGTGTCCAGACAATCATAACACGTCAATAATTATCACATTGGGACAGGAATAAATTGTCATCACATGAACTAATTCTTCTGGTTTTGTTGACACATCATTGTAAAAACATGTTCTCACTGCGAGATGTGCTGAAATTGAGCCCTTATGTGACCTGTTTTTGATCAGTCCCGATTGTTTTAATAAATTAGCTATGGAGAAGAATTAGTTGACTCTCATTTTCCTTTAGCAAATATGTTTTAAAACGTAACAAGAATCTAAGCTTAGTTAAAATTTGACCTTTCTAACTCTTTTAGATTTTTATCTAAAGATGACTAAATGCAATCCAGATTCCTCAGAAAATTTTATTTGAATTTGAATTAAGGTCAAATAAACATTGAGTCTGATATCAACTTGGTGTCACTACAACTGACTTTAATGCAGTCTGCTGAAATATTTTTACTTCTTACACTGTATACAACATATGAAGCCTACTTAGTGTCTAAACATGATAAAAGTAAGAGAAAGTTTAGCATCTGTGATATCACCACGGCTTTGCTGCCCTGGGTAGAGAGCCATATTGCCTGCAGGAAAAGCTGACATTGGCAAAGATTGTTGCTCTACCTCTTGCAGGTAGCGGGTTGCATATAGTGCATTCACTAATTAAGTGTTTCAAGTTTACAAAATAAGCTGAAAATGGTTTTAAAACCTTCTTTAACTTGCATTTCAAATGTTTCTTCTAAGGCGGCACTAATATTTGGCTAGCTATGAGCAGCATTTCAGCTAAGAAGCCAAATACAGGCTAACTACCATAACAGAGAGCTCTGACAATATTAACATTATGTGCAATGAGTACATGAAAACTACTACTTAATTTAGTAGGTATGCAGATATTTTTGCATAAATAAAATGTTGCGAAACTTTGATAATTTAGCGCTTTTATCATACCGCCTCAATCTAATTTTAATACTTAGAAGTCAAAACATTTAATTCAGTTAAAATTACACTTACTCTCTTATCTACCATCACATTTAAATTAAGCACTAAAGCTCAGTCATCTGCTATATGTCCGCTCTTCAATAAGGTTTAATTTGTAACGATCCGTCAAAGCTTGATTCACTGGTTTAAGTTTTGTGGAGCTCATTTCTAATTTCAAAGATTGAGGTGATAAGAGCCGACCTATTGTTGTCCTTGGCAGCTTTAATTTATTGTTTATTGTCTCTGGGAGGTAATATCCTGTTACTGTGTGAGGGCTTTCACTGCTGCAGTGAATTGAGTCTCTAGGCAGCAGGATATGAGAAACGGCACCATGAAAAGAGTTGAAAAAGATATGAGATAAGTGAGAAAAGAAAAGAAAAGAAAGAGGGATGGGGAGCCTGCTGTTATTTTTTAATTTTTTTTAGAGACTTGAAGAAAAGACTTCAGTCAAAGGAAATATTTAATGTTATAAATTGCATCATTTGCACATATTTGTTCTTTTTTGTTACCCATTGTTGGGTTCTGTTGTTTAGACCCATGTGTGTTTGTCTGTTTTCTACCGTTATGGGGAAGTGATTTGATTAGATCTGATAAAGATTTGTGCTTTATTTAAGCTTTCTGCAAAATAGGATAATGCATTTTTTCTTTTAGATGGTTACACCTACAGAAGAAGAGAGGCTAGTAACCTGTGTTAGGTTAAAGATATGACGGTAGAAGCATTCGGATGGCAGCAGAGAGTTTCTATTTCAAGCTTCAGCAAACTTACTTGTTGGAGAAGGAGAGGATGCATGTGTGTACGCCTGCACTCCTTATGTAATCCGTCTGAGAGGATGGGTTCTTTTTTGTCTCAGGAGAGATTAGGCATTTAAGTGCTGGTTTGGACACAACCACTGGCACCCGGACACGTGCCGAAGCATGCTGTTTGGAGTTTTAATGCTTCCATCTTAGAAACCAACCTTTTCACACAAGAACAGCAGCATTTTGTTGGGGTTGTATGTGTGACTGTGGGAGGCAAGTGGCAGAAGCCTGTGGTTTTGCAGCTATTTTCTAAAGTGGAAAATATATCTACTGTGTTTTGTGTGTGGGTGAGACTGCAGTATTTAACAGCATATGTGCACACAAACCATAATCAAAAAGTGCTAATCCATTCCCCTCAGCCACACGCATTCCCTACGTCCTGCCATGTTCCTGGTGTAATTATAGAAGGTTTGCCTTCAGATTCCCACTGGAATACAACTTTGATGTCCCCACCCTCCCTCCTTCTCCACTGGATGTCTGCAGGAGATTTTTCCACCTGCCCAACTAAGGTTATCTAAATTTAATGAGTTTTCCCTCCGACTTTGGCACATGACAAAGGATTTGGCTCACCTCGCTGAGGGTCCAACACCTCCAGAGGGTTAATGTTTCACTCCATAATTGCACTGCGGTTTCCGCAGGTATGCCGCTCCAGGTTGACATGAGATCTCTCAAGCCTCCGGGTCAGTTGTCGCACACGCAAGCTGTGAAAAATGACCTTTGGAGGTGATGGAGCGTTCCCTTCACTCCCAGAACAGGTTCTCAGAATAAGGCGGATGATAAATCAGAGTTAATGAACAACTCTCCAGAGGTTCGACTTAAACAGACACATGGAACAGAGTGTTATTAAAGCATCAATGAGAAAAAATTGTAGCTGTCTTAATTGTGGCAGTAATTTGGGTTTCAAAACTTAGAAGTTCTTTAGTTTAAATTCACCAGTCAGATTCAGTGGCAGCAAAGATTCTGTTATCATCTTTGTTTAAATTTCTGACTTTATAAAAATAAATAAATTGTTTTATGAATAAACTAAGAAATTTAAGATCAGGTTTCAATTGCAATGGCAGGAAAATCCAAACCCTAGGGGTGCTTGCAAAAGTTTTAATAATCTATTTTTTGTGTGCTTTTTTTTACATTTTGAAGAATTTATTATACAGTACTACAGTACAGTAGACTACTTTACTCAAATCTGCTTTTAAATATACTCAAACGGTAGTTTTAAACAAAAGTACCCATAGTCACACACAGAGATTGTTATACAAAGAAGCTATGATGTTCAGCACTAACTTATTAGAATCTTAAAGAAATACTATTTAAGTGCAACTGTGGCTCGAATATTACTGCATTTTATGCTTGTCTTAATATAAACGTGTCCTGATTAAATAAAAAAAAACATAAACATTGAAAATTGTCCATCTGCGTTTGGTGGAAAAACCGGGATTGTTGTTTTCAAGGAACTTATGTATATTTTGAAAAATAACTAATTATAGTGCAGACTTCATAAAAATAAACAAGCAGATAAAGGATTCAAATTGCTTAGCCAGCTGTTTATGACCATCTTTTGTTAACATTAGCACTGTGGATGTACAAATGAGCAGAAATCTTGCTTGGAGTGCAAATGGGATGACGATTTTCTTTCCCCAGTGGTCTTGGAGCACTCTCAGGCCATAGCGCCCTGGGTGAGGAGACATTTTGCCCATATAAAAAAAAAACCCGCTGCAGATAATAGGACAGAGAAAAATATCAAACCCAACTAAAGAGAAATGACAGCCTCTCAAGATTTCACGTTGTCTTTGCCCTTTTCAAAATATAGACATGCACTTTATCACCAAGTTTCTTTTTTTGGGAATACCTGACAGCTTTGTCCATACAAAATATTACAGGAAAAATCTTGAAGTTACTGTTTTTTTTTTCTTTTGCTTTCATTCAAAGCAGCTGTTTATCCCACTTGTAATGAAATTGAGTAACATTTAAGCTTTATAAACCTGTTATAACTTCCATACCTCAGATCACAGTGTTAGCACAACCAGGAAATTGTTATGTCTAGTTTACTGATGTGTCCTGGTTTTATGGTTGTTTCTAACTGGTTTCATATGTGTCTCTTTTAGCTATCATGTATGTTATGGGAGCCCTGGGACCTGCTGCCGGCTACCTGCTGGGAGGCGTCCTAATCGGCTTCTACGTCGACCCCAAAACTGTGGTGAACATTGACCAGAATGACCCTCGCTTCGTTGGCAACTGGTAAACATGCACTTGCACCTCTATGCTATCTCCATCTCAATATTGACACACATACTATAATGTAAAATATTTCACCCTTTTGAATCCATCTTGTCTTTATTTTTTTTAAAGGTGGAGTGGATTCCTCCTGTGTTCCATTGCCATGCTTCTTGTCATTTTCCCCATGTTTGCCTTCCCCAAAAAGCTGCCTCCACGCCACAAGAGAAAGAAGAAGAAAAAGATGAGTTCGTTGGGTGATGTGTCCAGTGATGATGATGTGAAGAAGGAAAAGTCTAGTAGCAAAGACCAAAATGTGTCCTCCTCTATGGGATTTGGAAAAGACATCAAAGGTGAGGGAGGGATGATTTCACCTTGAGGTTTTTGAGTGCTGGAATAATCTTGCAGAGTTTAGCTAAAAAACAATAACTCATTTGTAGCAGTGCTCCTAGCAGAGCTCTGCTACAAATGTCCAGTCTAACTAGGCTTCATTTTTTTTTCAGAGAACAATTAATGACGTTATCGGTCTCAAAAGCTGGTAGAGAGAGAACTCAAGACTGAAATTGTAGTTGGAAAAAAAAAAAAAAATTATCCACAGGGGAGGAGTAGAGATGCATGCTGTATCTTTCAGATTTTTTTATAACAAGAAAACCATTCATCATTTTCCTTCCACCTCTCAATTGTACATTACACTATTCCATCACATAAAATCCCAATGAAATACATTGAAGTATGTAATAGTTTTGACATCTAAGTGCCGTAAAATGAACTGTGAGATATTGATGTGCGAACAGGCTTTAATCCAATCAGTGTTGAGGCTTAGACATCTTATCCAATAATGGAAGCTTTATTGAGATCTCCTGTAAATATCGTATTGATGGATGTGCAGTGGTGGTAAACATTGGATTTTGTTGGAAACGTAGAAATTTTATATGTCCTCGCTGAGCCAGGAAACACCCGGTTTTCCCCGGATGAACTTCGTCCTGCTGTAGTGTTTCCCAGATTCCCTCCTGTCTCTTTTTTTTTGCTCTTGTTCTGTTTCGCTTTTAAATGAGCTCCCAGGGGACATCACACTCTGCACTGCATAGGCTTTGGTGTAGCTCAGCTAAAATACACCGCTGGTGTTTGCCATCACTCACTCCAATTCTGTGCAAACTCAAACATGTACTTAGCATGGTTGCTCACTCTCAAATTAATGCTTATGTGCACAGCTGGGGCAGTCAAAACAGCGCTTTGTCTCGGTGATGCATCCAGCGCAGGCCAGGAATGAGCTGCAGTTCTTCCGGATCGCTGCTCCCTCAGCTTGGTTTTATTTGTCTCAGCAGGATGTTTGGGACTGCTGTGCAAACTGGGGCCAGTTTCGCAGACTCAGGAGCTTCGCTGC
The DNA here is from genome assembly GCF_003331165.1 of Xiphophorus hellerii. Lineage (NCBI taxonomy): Eukaryota > Metazoa > Chordata > Actinopteri > Cyprinodontiformes > Poeciliidae > Xiphophorus > Xiphophorus hellerii. Next base: position 13,129,638 of record NC_045692.1, read on the forward strand.
GTAGATCCCGAATGTATTTTAGTACAGTACGTGTCCTTCTGTCGAGGTGTGCTTGTTTGTCTGTTGCACAAATTCAGCGTTTTATATGAAAGGTATGCTGCACCCCCCTTTTTTCTTTGCCCTTCACATCACAAGCAAACACTGAAAAAAATGCTAACGCTCAATGTTTTCCCATAATGCACATCAGAGGGACAAAATTTGGATCATGGAATGTTCCAGACCTTGATCCATTGCTATGAGAAAGCAATTTTCCCCTGAAAGATTGGGAGGCATTGCAAAAATGGCTACTGACACAGTGTATCATATTTACGTTTCACTAAGTGATTAGCTATGTCACAGATTTGTTCAGGAATGCACATACACAGATTTCAGCTGGTATCTTGGCCCATTCCACTATTTGTTGTGTGACTTGCTTCAGTACGAAAACTCATATTCAAGATCAAATTGATCTTTGCTGTTGAATGTTTCAAAGGAATAGGAGTTCATCTTGAAGCTAAACTAACTGTCACATATTTACGGCCTAATAAGCAAAGTTGTTGGGCTTCAATAAATCAATCAATCAATGTTTATTCACAGAGCACTTTACACACCCAAAGGGACCAAAGTGTTGCACAAGGTTATAAAATAAAACGTAGCCAATAAGACACAAACGCCTACAATAAGTCAGATAAGAGACATAAAAATAAATCATTAATGATAAGGATGACTTGTCTTCATAAAAATAGCAGGAATCTCTGGGTTCCTGTCACCCTCTGTTTGTGTTGTTGCAGAGTCTAACCCTAACCCTCGGCAACTCAACAATCTATTAATGGCTTTTAATTTTTAATGACAAAAATTGCTATGAATGTTGTAATTAGCTTTTCTGCGTTTGGGAGAATTTATCTTAATGGTCTTTCTTTTTACAGTTGCTATGAAGATCATTCCGCCTCTTAGTGGAACCATGCAATATGGCTCCCAATGTTTCTCCGGTTTGAAGATACTACTTTTAGTTTTGCATAACCTGGATATAATTTCTGTTTGGTTCCAACAGGGCTGTGTGTGTCCCATGTGACCCCATGTGTTCAGAATAAATTGTTTTGGTGTTGCACTTGAGCAAGGTCATAAATTAAAATTGCCACCTTTTAATATAGTCAGCTTCATCCATGACCTAGTCTCCATGAATTTTATCCTCCACCTCCTCTATCATAAAGCAAATTTAAGTCAGCACTTTGGTGATGCTGATAATTGCAATTTTTTATCTAAATTTCTAAATGAGTTTTGCAACTATGCTGTGACTGAGTCTTATTCTGTAAAATTATTATTTAAGCATTGTATCATAAACTTCTCAAAATGTTAATGGAAAACACAAAGGCATAAAAAAACAATAGGAAGATTAGTGAAAATATTGAAATCACAAACAATTAAAAGCCAGTGAGATCAAATCGGCTTAAAGCTGTTTTTATTACTCAAGGCATGATTGAAAGACAGCAGGAGGCTGTTTGTAATAAGTATCACAATGTGGTGTTTAACAGCAGGGTAAAAAGAGCATTCACAAGAAAGGTTGACTGTTTGTTATAGTAATAATATGCAATAATGGCTGCTTAAAGTTGCATTAGAAACCACCGATTCAGATAGAAAAGCTCACAGAGTGAGCAATCCAACAAAAGTCAACAAAAAAGCGATTTGCCATCTAATGCAAGCAAGTGATCTGTCTGATTAAGGAACAGCTGCTGTGGACCCCAGCAGGACGAGGCCATCTGTCCCCAACTCCAGACAGGATTACGTCCTGGCTCACAGGAATGACATAATTAGCATCACTATTTTATTCTTACTTTTGATCTGGGATCACGGACGCATGGTTCTAATATTCTCCCCACCCACCATGAGTCCTGCTGAATTAGAGCTGGGCTGGTTAAATCCCAAATCAAGGCATCATGTCATGCTGTTCAACTGGTCAGCTTTCCTAACAACCTTTAATGAAAGACATTTAATCCGCCTCTCATTTTGTGACTTTTTTTCCCCCTAGCTGGCTTTGTTGCTTTTAATGTGACCGATTCATGACTTAATCTTCAAGTTGTTTTTTCTACACAGAAGTCATTGGGAATTTATGTGTTCAAGTCCTGTTTATCCTTCTGTAGTCATCCATGAAACAAGGTGCTTATTTAATTTAATGAGACATGGCTGAATACGTCTTTTGAATGAGAGAAAAAGCACAAGTTGTTTCAAAAACTTTTATGTGTTAATACTTCCCTGTTATTTCAGTAAGTTTTGATTGTACAAGTGTTGTTTAAGTTGTAAACTTAGTGTTTTTTTCCCCTATATTTGTAACCTTTCCAGCATTTTGCTTATCAAGTTGTTTTTAATGGTTTGGGGGAAAACTTGCTGAATGGGCTTAATTGCAGTCTGACACTAACGATGCAGTCTTTCTTGCATATCACCCCCAGACCTTCCCAAAGCCGCTCTGAGGATCCTCAGCAACATGACGTTTCTGTTCGTCAGCCTGTCCTACACCGCTGAGTGTGCCATCGTCACGGCCTTCATCACCTTCATTCCCAAATTTATCGAGTCACAGTTTGGCATTCCTGCCTCCAAAGCCAGTATCTACACAGGTATGCTAGCTTGCCATTTCAGTTGCTTTTTGTTTTTGTTTTTTTTTATTGTGAGATCTTATTAGAATATATCAAAAAGTCAAGACCACACTCCATGTTTTGCTCTGCTTTCAGTTTGTGTACACCATCCGGTATGTGGTGTGGAGAAGAACAGAAACTGGTGTAATCCCCCAGCCGAGCTGGCATTGCTAACATGCAACTTATCTGGTAGCAGGATTATTACAGGAGGCAACGATTGGAAACATAATTATAGCTTAAAAGCAGAAACAGTTAGTTACTGTGTTTGTGTTTATCCAGGCACACAGTGTATGGTGGTTGACATATGGCTTCTTTAACAAACATAAGAGAAATACACACAATACCTCATTCCATCTGACTGTTGCCAGGATACGCAGGGTAAGGGCAATTGGGTGGTGCAGTTGCCATGGCTACCCAAATGCTGCCAAGCTGCTTGAATGTGATGATGGTTGGACATGAGGAGACAGAAGAGGGCACTTCTGCTGATGGGTGTCCTGTGCTTCCGTTGAGTCCCAGGTGTAAAAACTCTCTGATGATGGAAATTGGTTTTTAATGCTTTTTAAAAAAAATTTATTTGACCTTTATTTATACCGGTTGCCTCATAGAGATTCAAGATCTCATTTACAAGAGAGACCTGTTTTGATAAAACAAACCAAAAATATTACAAACACAGCAACAATACTAATAATTAAGAATTTGGACTCAATTAAATTAGCTAATAAAATATGAGCTAAAAACAAGAGCATGTTTCACAAGATGATTTCTCATATCGTTAGCAAGGTTTGGGTTTGATGTCATTTTGTCAAATCTGAATCAGTGTTACTGTAGTGTATTATCCAAATTTAAGTTTGACATTTTGAGAGTTGAAAGTCAAATATTATCAGATAAATCAGGGATTAATATGTTTTATTGTTTATGAACTGAAAAACAAACATGTTGTCTTGTTATGATGTTTGATCTGATGTTATGTTGGTGCCATTTTGTCACAAATCAGCCTCCAGATTGTTATGGTTATAGGAGTCCAGATTTAATTAATTAAATCAACCAACCAAAAATTGCATTCCAATATGAGACTCTTTGTAAGGACAGAACAAATAAGCAGTGTAAGCAGTTACCTTTACATTTTTAAAAAAATATATTGCATTAAAAAGTTTAACCAAACAGATGTTATATCAGCCTCTAGCATGAAAGCTGGATGAGATTTCTCTATAAGCTTTTGGTCATCAGTTATATTTTGTTGGGTGATGCGGAATTCAAAGATGAGGTCGGAAAACAAATATTTTCTTATCGTCGTCTCTCAGCCCTGCTTTTTGCCGTAAAAAGAAGGGATCTGTGCTCTGACTTGGAAGTTATAGAAACGGGTTCTCATAAATCTGAAAAATGGGACATCAAGCAAAATTGAAAAATACAATCCAACACCAAATCCATCAAAACTGAATACTATTGAGTTCAATAAATTACCTCCTTGCTGAGTCTGTCGTTCCCGTTTGACGAGCGTCATTGCAGTGTGGCCACATTTCCCCCTTATGGATATATTTTCTTTCAGCACTTCTTGTCACGCAGATTTGTTTCAGAACATCAAACAAATTTTGATAACAGACAAAGACAAGCTGAGGAGACACAAAAATGAGTTTTCAAATGCTGTTTTCATTCAACCAACCTGGCCTCATGGAAAACACTATTTGCTTCTAATGTTAAATCATGGAAAGTATTTTTCACGGGACTGTAGCTACAGTAAGTAGATCTGTAGCCTGCAGAACATTTTCACCTCAGCTGCTGTATATCTGTAATGCAATCTCTTGCACACAAAAAAAGGTTCTGTCCCTTTAATGTCAGCCAATCTTTTAATCCAGATACGATGGTTAAGTTGCACATGCAGTATGTAATACCACATTGCACAGCTTGTGTGCGCGTGTGTGTAGTCTTTGCAGTGTGAAATGTATAATCTTGCAGAAAACAGATGGTTTTAGCACAGAAACATGCACTTAAATGATGATAAGCCTTCAATCTGTTGGCTGACTGTCACTGAGCGTGCTCTGTCTTTGTCTCTTGTCCTAGCACACACTGATACAAGGAGGAAGCAGATGACATTTCTTTGTACTTTTATAATGACTATTTTGATATTCTCTCTGAGAGCCGCCCTCTTTCTCCTCTTCTTACTGACCCAGTCTTTGTCTCCCCGCTGTGAAAGCCTTTCGGCCTCACATCAGAGATGCTGTCAGGCCTGGAAATTCTGTATGATGACACTTAATGCTCTCTACATCTCCCTAGTAGTATTTTGTTTTCTCATGCTGTCAGTGTGCCTGGCTCTAACGGATTTGACGCACGTGTCACGTCCTGAAATGACTCGCTGACGGCCTGCAGTGTTCCAGTAATGCTGCTTCTGGTCATTCATAGCTTAATAGAGGCTGACATTTCTGAATCCAGCACACATTCAGCAACAAAACACCACTGTTTGTTTTTTTTTATAGACTTGAAAAGCTCACATTGTATTCCTAGGAGTGCATCCTATTTAAAGCGTTGTTAATAACAAGCACTTATGTGGCTGTGCTTCACAGTAATTATTCCGGTGCTAACACATCCGGGGTTGGTGTCTGCAACCCTTCCCACCATCTCACGGGTTATGTCCGCTCTCTGTCGTCTGGCAGGTTTGATCATCGTGCCCAGCGCCGGTGTGGGCATCGTCCTCGGGGGCTACATCATCAAGAAGCTGAAGCTCGGCGCGAGGGAGTCGGCAAAGCTGGCCATGATCTGTAGCGGAGTGTCCCTGCTCTGCTTTTCGACGCTTTTCATCGTCGGCTGTGAGAGCATCAATCTAGGAGGCATCAACATCCCCTACACAACCGGGTGAGAAAACATTCATGATTCCTAAAACTAGTAGCCATCTGCATTGCCTTGCAGAAAAAAGCATTCATAGCCCTTTCAGCTTTTTTATATTTTGTGTACCTCCTTGTTCAAAACAATATCTGCCATGAAGTTTTGTATTTTGTATTTAATAATGAAGTTGAAGAATAAGGAATTTTTGAAGTCTGATATTTCTGCCTGAAAAATAGGCAGACACCTTGGGAAAAGTTTGATGGGGTATCAACGCTTTAGCAGTATGCTGTATGTTCACACCTAAACACGCAGTAAAGGTGCACTTGCTGCAGCGCAATCAGGGTTCATAGCTTCAGATTCTGTGTGAAATAAACAGTGTGAATCATGTTATCAGAGTGATGAATCAGAAGCTGGTGTGGGCTTGTGATGCTGCCACCTTTCCATCATCCTCATGCGTTATGGCATTGTGTTGCAGTGTGATGGAATAATTAGCAACACTTGCATCTGCTCTCGTGACCTGATGAATCACTTTGCCACCTCTATTTCTGAAAGCGCTGTCGGCGGCGGAGCTTGTGGGCAGCCATGCGACGTGCCAGACCCCGTAGCCGACGGAAACATGGGGCCACCTTTCACCTGCTGACCTTGAAATAATATTACATTTTTACTATAAATACAGATGTACTTTCATCTGATTTTAACCATATTAAAATTCATTTTCTGGACCTTTATCAGTCGCTTCCCATACTAATATAATCATACTAAGCAAGGGGCAAGTTAAGAGAGATATATGGAGCTTGTGGTGAGATTAAACATGCAGAGATCTTGCATTATCTTTGCAAGATAATGCAAAGATTATCTTTGCAATCTTTGTTTGAGTGAATAATTTGTGTTCTCATAGTTTCTAAACATTTGATTTTTGAAATATTTAAAGGAGATTCTGAAGCTTTCAAAAGGTGCTGATACCAATATTTTCGAGAAAGAAAGCTCCAGTCTGCACGAGAAGCAGTTTGTTACAGAAGCATGGCTAAGTCAGCCAAGCCTCTGTGAAATTCTCCCCTTTATTAAAAGTAAGTTATTCAAAGAGACTTTAATAACCTTTGTGTCTGTTCAAATCCCATAACTGATAAGTTAATAAGGTTGCTGTTTCTTGTGTGAGCTCATGTTTACAGAGGGCCCACAGAGCTGTCAGAGTGCCTCATTATTCACAGCGCTGGTCAGTAGTCGTGAGCAGCACAGATGGGAGGAATATTTCAGCAAACTTCCTAGTCCAGACATGACTCTGCTTCACCAACAGGCTGATGAGAAATGACAGGGCCAGCAGGCATGTAAGGTTACATAACGTTCTTAAGCAGTTGTTTTCACTGAGCTGTATAGCGTTCACCGCGGTGGGACATGATTATGTATTTGAATTACACTTTATTAAAAACTGCAGCAGACTAAATCTCTGTTTATGAGACATTTGGTGCAGGTAGACCCGTTCCCGCTCGATGAAGTCTTTTCTCCCTTCACTGATAAAGACGGCCGCTCTCGTGGTTTCCTGTTGTGTGTATAAAAACTTTCTAACAAGTGTTTTTAATTTCCTTACATCTTATCTGGATCAGTTTTTCTTACCATAGTACTTTTTTACTTGATTAGTTTAAGCAGTTTGTAGACGATTACTTTTGCTCAACTGCATAATAAGTTGTTACATGTGTGATATTTTTTTAAAAAATTTTTCTTTCTTTTTTTGCAAGATGCTCTTCACAATACTGTCTATTGTGTTAATCCAAGGAACTGGCTTCTCATCTCTAAATGTACATTTGTAAATTATTACAGTAATATAATTACTTTTTTGTTACTTTTTCACTTTATTGCTTTTATGTTTTCTGGCTATGAAATGTTTACTTTTTCTTTTGCTAAGGTGATATTTTATATATATATACTTTTAAATTTTTGCTCAATTGTTTAGTTGATTCAAGAAATGTGTTACAGTTAATTAAGACATTTTTATTTTCTTTTAGAGGTTTTACGTGTTGTTTTTTTTTGGTTAGTTACATTTTATTACAGTCACATAATTAATTTATAATCATTTTTTTTATTGCTTTTGTTAAATACTTATCACGGTGTCTCATTTTAAGATGCTTTATTAGTTAATATTTTGGCTGATTCTACATAATTAGGTTTTTTTAAAACTATACTTAAATGAATTATTAGATACGTGCACGTTTCTCTGCTCCTTTGAGAATTGACGAAAGATTGTGCAATTGTTTTTGTAGCAAAGCACCTTTCTCTGAAATGCTGTCAATGATTCTAATATTGTGAATGTCTTTATGTTAGCATAATATAAAAGGCCAGAAGTATTGACATTTTATGTAATGAGTTTAGAAATGTTTGTGATTTCACTTTTTTGATTCATTTTTTCCGTCAGCGGTTGTGTTTGTAGGATCTGTCCTGGCCTGTTCCGCATTGCTCAGTAGGAAGCTTACCAGAGAAAACCCGATCCTCGCTTCACTGCGTCTGGTTTAGACTAAACCAACGTCCTGCTTTAGAGACACTGTTCCCACACTGCCCAGCGAGCTGGACAATACATGTCGCATCCTCCACCCCTCCCCTCTGCTCTTCAACCATGTAACAAGCTTGGAAAGGGGGGATTTGGATTACTTGCTAATCCTGCGTGCTCAATGACATACTCAAAAGGGTTTGACACAGCGACTTAGCTAAAATACGTCCAGCCTTCCTGTTCTCTGTTGAAAATCTTATTCTCTCTCACTCTCTTCATCATCCACGCTGAAGAGTGTTGTTGTCAGCCTCTCCTTTTGGAGCTTAGTTTAGGTTAAAGAAATAGTCGCCCAATTATCTTTAGGGTTTTGGTTCTCAGTGAACTGACCAACCAGAAAATGGGACAGTAAAATGTCCTGTGTGCTAAAATACAAGTACGAACCTGTATCAAAGCATGTGCCAGCCATGTTTTGCGGAGGAGGAATACCATTAATGTTTTCTAATGACCAGTCTTGATTTGTCCTTGTTTTTGTTTGTCTCATTTCAGTCCGACCCTGACCATGACCCACAGGAACCTGACAGGCAGCTGCAATGTTAACTGCGGCTGCAGGATCCACGAGTACGCTCCGGTTTGCGGCTCTGACGGCATCACCTACTTCAACCCCTGCCTGGCTGGATGCAGCACCGTGGGCAATGACAGCACTGGGGTGAGACCTTCCTATCTTTACATTCCTTTTGGAACTCTTGTGACTTTACATAATGTCTAATAAAAAGTGATGTTTATTCGGCACCATTCTGTACTGTAACCCTTAATATTTTAGTCCTCATTATAAAAGGATCCCATTTTCTGACCACAGATCAGGAACTACACAGACTGCGGCTGCGTTCAGAGCCGCCAGGTCATTACTCCGTCCTCCGGCGGCCAGGTCAACCAGCTCCAGCTGGTCATCGTCAAGACGTACCTGAACGAGAACGGTTACGCCGTGTCGGGGAAGTGCGACCGGACCTGCAACACACTCATCCCGTTCCTCATCTTCCTCTTCATTGTCACGCTCATCACGGCGTGCGCCCAGCCCTCAGCCATCATTGTAACCCTCAGGTGCGATGCCGTCTCTGGCGACAGTCGTTTTGCTGTCTTCCTGTCTTCACGTCTGCCTCCTGTATTTCCTGCAGGTCTGTTGATGAACAGGAAAGGCCTTTTGCTCTCGGGATGCAGTTTGTTTTGCTCCGGACTCTCGGTATGTACACAATGCTTCCTGTTATACATTAACTTTAAGGAAAAATTAAAAGTGCTTTGCGTTAGTACACTCCAAATGTGTCTTTTAGGGAAATCGATTAAAATAATTAAGCTGAAAACAACCCACTGAGCTTCTGTACAGGAGGTAGTAAAAATCATTATGCAGCATAATTTTATTCTATAGCCGGTTTGACAGCCTGCAGTGTTGGAGAGCAGGAATGCAGCTCCGTACCAAACCTCTGTGACCCTTTGCGCTGTTAGATGTAGACAAGCCCTCAGGGCGAGGGAGTTCTGCTGCAGCATGTCTCTGATCAGCTTTGTATCGCCATGTGAACATAAAGCTGCCACATCATGTCTCATAAACCTCTGCACAATATGAACACTGGTGACCGGAGGGGGATTTTGATTTCTGTGATCATACCTGTGCCCACACGTCACAACTGCATTCCCTCTCTGCTGCCACCTTGTGGTTTCCCTGGCCTCGTTTCATTTAAAGTGGATCAACGGGTGAAAAGGGAGAACCGTTTGGTTGTGCAATCGTTACCAGTTATGGTTTGATTTAACTATTTAATTAAATCAAAGGATTTTGATTTCTGTGATCATACGCTGCATTGCTGCAGGAACAGAATATAATTTTGGAAACTGAGCTTTTGAAAGTCATAATCTATGGCTGTGAAGGTTTTTTAATAATAATAATAATAATAATAAACTTATTAATGTAGTTAACAGTAACGTATTCTGGCACAAAATCTTTAGAAGATTACTTTATTTTTTCATCGACCTGTGCCACTCAGTTATTTACCTAGATATTAAAGTGATGTGACAAATTACAACAACATCAATTCACAAAAACCTTTAGATAAATCCAACCTTTGAGTATAAAAAATGTTGAACAAAATCAGTTTTTGAGGTTGAAGCGTACTGTAATTATTCAGCTTTGCAAAATCTGGATCATTCTTTTTTTCTGCTTCAGCTCACCATACAGCTTTTCTGCAGGATTTAGGTCTGAGATTGCCACCAGAAAAGCTTAATTTCATTTGATGAACCACATCTGTGTTGATTTGGCCATATGTAGTAAATCATTTCCCAACTGTAAGACCCTATAATAACCCATTCTATTGGCAGAATCCACCAGATTTTCTTTAAAATCACCTGGTATTTTAAAGACTAACTTTTCCAAATATTTGTCCTTTGCCTCAACACAAACCCACCTGGAGTGTTTGCTGCCAAAAAGCTCAATGTTCATCTTACTTAATACTGCATAAGCCGCTGGTAAATGTTTTGTAACTTAGGCACTGTTAAACAGTAATTTGATTATAATTACGCTCTAAATGTAGACATAATTATGCAGTAATACAATGTACTACTAGTGGGTGCTAACTTACTTGGTAATTAATTGCATAAGTCGTTGGTACATATTGGGTAATTTATACTGTTTAGCAATAATTTGTTGGTAATTGCTCTCTAAAATTGCTTTTAATTACATAGTAAAACACTGTAACTTACTAGGTACTTACTTGATAATTACATTTTAAATTTGGGACTGTAAAAGAAAGGGTTACCAAAACATGTTTCAGACTAAAGTGCAATTTTAATTAATTTGTGGTATGAAACTTTCAACAACTCAAGTCTCTCTCCTTCCTCAGCCTATATCCCCACACCCATCTACTTTGGCGCCGTGATCGACACCACCTGCATGCTGTGGCAGCAGGACTGCGGCGTACACGGCTCCTGCTGGGAGTACGACGTTACCTCATTCCGCTTTGTGTACTTCGGCCTGGCTGCCAGCCTCAAGTTTGTCGGCTTCGTCTTCATCTTCCTCACCTGGTACTCGATCAAGCACAAGGAGGCGCAGGCCGAGCGCTGGCGCCAACACCTGCCTCCTCTGGGCACGGTCAGTGAGCTCGTGTGCCACGCCGGCGGCCGGAAGAGCCACGCCCGCACGCGCTCCTGCCCCGTGTTCATCCCGCCCCGGCCCGACGTGCCGGTGGCGATGCTGCTCGACCGCGGCCATAGCAGCCTGAGCTGCCCTGGCAACGGCCTCAAAGCAATACCTCCTCCCGTCTCGCTGCCGCACCACCACAGAGGCTCCGCCCACGTCTGATTGAGGGGGGCGAGGGGGTTGTTCGTCGTGACATGTGCCTTCCTGTTTTGTTGTTTCTGCACAACACGGCGTCTGCTTTACACAGGACCGACAAGTGCGCCCACCGTACCTAAAGGGCTGGTCATCAATTCATGAGAGAAACTGAGCATATCATCAGCTGCAGCCACACTGGATAGACAATGTAAGAACATTAAACTGGTGCTACTGTTAACAGACAGGGCATTATAACCTCTGTACGGCAGAAGAGTCATCAACACTGCGTCTAAAGCACAACAGACACTGTACTATGCAAAAATCGACATACTGCTCCTTTCCTCTCAATCCTTCACCACCCACACACCATGTGGGGTTTTTTTCCAGCTTCTTTGAGATTTGAGCCTCTGTCTTGTCATGGTGGCTCACACATCTTCAGATATGACAGAATTAGATTTTGTATTTTTGTTCACAAGTTTCTCAGATTATTTCAGTTTCGTTTTCTCTTAACAGTGCCTCTCAGGCCGTCACGGCCAGTCCAGTAAGCAGGTCTGGCTGTCAGGGTTAATGTTAGCCTCAGAAGAATCCAAGATCGCCTTCACCAACTTAACCATGTAGCTTAAAGCAGAAAAGCACCAATAGAACGTCACTAAATTATACTATCCAAGCAAAATAACTAAACTACACAATAGATTTCTCACAATGTGCTGAAGCTACTGTAAATCCTAAATATGTGAATGCAGGTTTGGAAAAAGTGTCATATTTGGCCTTGTATTTATAAAAGCTCCTCCATTCCAGCGACCATCAGATGTACATAGTTGTTATTTAGCTGTCTAGACTTTTAAAGATTTATTGCAGCAGAGCATGACTCAAACTATCTGGAGAGGGAGTCAATCTTCTGTTGTTTGGTGCCATCTAGTGGACAAAACCATTTCTTGTGAGGAGCCTGTGAATGTCGACGGTTTCAGATCTTCTGTGTTTGAGAAATCATGGTTCCAAAAAGTTGTTAAATTAAAAAATTTCTCTAAAGTGAACTGTCCAGTTTTGCTAAACTTTTATTTGAAGACTACTAGGTGATCAGTTCTTTTATTTGCAGGAAAAGTATTATTTTTTTTAATGTTTGTCTGATTCTGCTAGTTTACTTCTAGCTACCGAACATTATAGGGTTATAAATATAAACTTTGTTGTTGTGCTTTATTTAATCAAGCAACACAAAGGAATACATAATTGCGAAGTGAAAGGAAAATAGGTTTTATTTTTTATTTTTTTTTACATATATCTTCAGACCCCTTTACTCTGATAACCCAAAATAAAAAGAGCTCAATCCATTGCCTCCAAAAACCATAAAAGCAAATAGTCTACATAACAGTGAAAAGCAAGCTCATCTGTGAAGAGATTTGTTTGGAAACATTAGTGAACTGTTAGTTGATGGATCATCCTAAACAGTAGAATAAGAACGGGCGATAATTTTTACCTTTTTTTTTTTCTGAAATGCATATATTATTTTCCTTATGTTTTGCAACTATTTGTTCCTTTGTGTTGGTCTGTTACATAAAATTCAAATAAAATACATTAACCCCACACGGGTCTGAAAAGGAATAACTTTAAAACTCAGTTCATGATCCATTTAACTATCTAGTTTATTTGTTCTTAAAACTAGAAAAAAAGCAAAGAGGCAGCAGCGATTCTATTTTGGGTCTATCCAGTCAATCCAAAAAGTGAATTATATTACTTGAAAAGTCAGACTTAATTTTGCTTTAAAAAAATTTTTACATAATTTTTCTAAATATGTTTTGTTCTCTGAAACAAATTGAGTATTCGTCTGGAGCAAATGATCTGGTTGAAGGCTTATGTTTGTATTATTGTGGCTCAATTTTTGAAGGTATCCATACATGGTCATTGTGTAAATAATGGAAGCAAACAATATCTATTATAGAGCTCATTTATAGCTAGAAATGTATCAATGGACTGATCCATGACTGTACTTCAAAGTTAGACAAAGCCAAAAAAACTAAACTGTAATAAAAAAACAAAAAAAAAAAAACACAACTATTAGCTCAGTTTTATAGTTGTCAGTGATCAGAAAAGACTGTCCCACCTCTGTCAGGAGAGATTTTCCACTCTTCTGTCCTCATCCAAATTTGACCTCATTTAATTTATTTTTCTCCCAGAGTAAAGTAAGATCTGATTGTGCAGTAGAAACAGAGTTCACCAGATTTCAGCAACGAAGAAGAGCAGAACATCCTGCAGTGATGGCAACACAACGTTTGCACTGATGTCTGACATCCACATACCACCTTGAACTTCAGTGTGCTGCTCTCTGTACAAACTTCTGGACTACCTGCACAACAGGGCTTCATGCCGACCCTGGAGTTTGGCTTTAATGCATCGTCTCCCTCTTCAGCGTTTGGACCGCAGGTTGATTTTTGTTTTGTTTTTTTTCTGGACAAAAACCTGAAGCTGTATTCTGAACGTTGCTCTTGGCTCCTCAGCAGCAGAAATATAATTGATGTTTGTGAACGCTTGGTTTACAAATACCTTCAATACTTGATTATAGTCATTAAACCTGAAAACGAAAACATCAGTTTGTGTGGAGTTATTACAACATGCAGTTGATAGGAAAATGAGGCAGAGCTTCAAGTCAACAGTTTATTTCAGCAACAGCATCATGGCTTTCCTGAAACCACAGTTGGTTGTCAAGAAGGCAGAATGAGACTTTTTGTGGAATAAGATTAAAGCTAAATACATCTCGGACATTATTCAACTGGTTGACCATTGCTTTAGATCAAAATATACTGTCATATAAAAAGAGCTCAGTTAAAAAAAAAATAGCACAGTTTAAATGTTCCCATTTGCATGCCACCTCAACATGCATCATCCCTGGTGAAGATGCGTAAAAAGAATTTGTTTTTTTTATTATTGCAGTTGCATAATTTTACATAGAAAAAAAAAAGTAGAAAATCCTAACCTTTAATTTGAGTCCATCTATCCAATGTGAAAAAATTAAAAGTAATGAAATTCTACAAAGTGACTTTTTTAATTTACACATACGAATTTTTAAACTTTTCTTAAAGATATGGCATAACAACCGTTTCACTAAGCCACAAATTAAGAAAATATTCCAAATAAAGAATTGTAAGTCAGGCAATTGCTCGAAAAAAAGAGCAACTTCTCAGTCTTTGTCATACTAAGAGCTACAATTTAGAAATATGGAAAAAAAACAGAAAAGTGACAATGAAGGCGTGCTGAGACAAGATGGTCTAACAGATGGTAATAAAGGTAAAAAAATCCAAAGCCCAGGAGGAACACCATAACAAACTTGATCTCTTAGGTTCCTTCATAACAACCATGAGAGGCATCTTTTAGATCCCTTTTTTAAGAAGCGTACCAGGAAGAAACATTTTCTCAATAATCATTACAAACAGACACATATTTTCCCAAATGCAACTATGATTTCAACAACTGGCACTGTGTGGATTTGTGTGTGACGAGACTATGACCGATCTTTTCAACAAGGTTTGTCGAGGTTTGTCGTCGTTTGCACATGGAGGATAAATATGTGGAAGAGCATGACCACTGTTAAACCTGCAGCATCACAGATCCTACACTGCGTTTGTTTTTCCTAAAAGGTCCTGGTAACCTAGTTAGAGGGCACTGCATTGTGTGGAAATCTGGCATTTTAAATATAAATTTAGAGGCTTCTAACAAAAAGTGGATCATTATAGATGTTAAATTAATAGATAACACCCAGATAGTTAAACGTTAGATTTTTCTAATGTTTGATTATGCTACTGCAATTGAATAATATATTTTAAAGTTTGCTTAGTTTTTTTTAAAACCATTCACACCGGGGTGCCTGTAAATGTGGGGAGTGCCATAACTCTGGATGATCAGAGACCTTGGTCATCCTCCACAGTAGTAATTATTTAGTGACATCAGAAACGGCAGCGTTTTGCTGTTTTTGTCTGTACATTTGACTGTGACTGATTAACTGGTGCTACATAACAGTCTAAAGTAAATGCTTTCATGATTGTCCGATCTAAATTACTGATACATTGAAGGAAAATGCTAACAAATCCACACTCCGCCTTTTGTTTCTGTTGTCCAATTTCGTTGTAATTTATGAGCTCTGTGGTCGTAATGGAAACACATTTGTGTGTTGATGCGGTGAAGTTCTCCGAGGGTCCTGTGATTGGGCAGAAGACCACAGAGTGACTGTGTAATCACCTATTCAGCTGCTGAGATGATTTCACCACCCACTGTTTCTACAGAACATTAAATATTCATAAACAATATTCAGCCTCTTTATGGAAATGATCATCTTTAATAGCAACTGCAGTTTGGCTGCATTAAGGCTTTTATATATTTATATATATACTTTTTTTTTTTATACACGCATTTATTAGTAACACTGTTACCTAATAAATGTTGGCACCAGTAAAAAAAAATAACTTTATGACTTGTCATATAAATCTGACTTGACTGTTCGTCCTGCACAGATCATCTTCTAACTAGTGTCTTTAGCGGATCTCCGGCAGGTTTACTGGGCCACCCATCTGCCTCAGAGGGTCTTCATGGAGGGCTCAGTCACCGAGCCGCTTCCCTCGTAGTCCAAGCTCAGGGGCAGTGGGGCCTGGGGTGGGGCTTTTAGGACCACCCCGACAGTCTGAGTGCTGCTAGTCTGTGTGGGGGAGGTGATGGCTGGGCTTTTTGTGGTGATGCTCTGCACTTTTGGCCTCAGAGTCTGCGGGGAGAGAGGGAGATAGCCTTGAGCCTGGAAAATGTCCTCCTCGTCTTCAGGGTCCAGGCTGGAGCCCGGGACCAGCTGGTTGGGGTCTAACTGGGCACGCAGGCTGTTGTGCGTGCGCATGAGGCCATCGTGTCGAGCCTCCATCTCAGTCGGCCCGTTCCCGCTAAATATTTCGTCCTCCAGCTCCTCCAGCTGCCGCGCCCACACGTCGCTCGGGATGACCTTGGGCCTGTGCGGACTCGACTGTGACAAAACGGACTCCTTGAGTCCGTTCTCAAGGCTATCAGGAAGGTCGTTTACAACAGATCCCAGTTTCTGTTCTGGCTTTGAAGGTGCTGGTGGCTTTCTGCTGGGATCGGGGGTGGCGAGTCGAGTCTCTGAAGCCAAGACCGGCCAGACGTCACTGGCGGAGGCCGGCTCGTCTCCGCTGGCCTCCTCGAGGCTTCCACCCCCGGCCCCAGAGCCCAGCTCTGGCAGGGTGGAGTCGTCGAGCTTTTGAGTTCGGTTGAATGGGTTTAAAACACGTCGCAGTGCAAACATTTTATCAACATCCTTCTGGAAATTGGCCCAGTTGTCTGGGCTGGGTCTGTAGTCAGGCCTACATTCATACAGGCTTTCGTTTATGCTATACAAATCCTCCAATTCCTGCCAGTTCACCTCCTCATCTGTCAGGTTGGGCAGCTTAACCCTGTCGTCCTTCCCATACTGGCTGTGTGCTGCCGAAACAAAAAAGAAAAAAGAAGATTTTTAGGGGTTCGGAATAGAAATGAGGAGTTGCGATGCTTCGAGTTCATTCAGACAGCATGCAGTCATGCCCGGCTTCTGGTTCTGACTACAGCAGCAGAGGCAGAGGGTTTGTGGCACCAAGCAACAAGCTCACTTCAAAGCAGCACAGGATCAAGATGCCACACACACACTGAGCTCAAGCCACAAACAAGGAAAGCATTCTGCTCTTTTAAGGAATCCAAAGAGACATTTAATCATTCATCACAGACTAAGACTCTAAAGCCCCGCAGTAAATACAGTGCTTCATGAAAAATGCACAACTCCAACTCATTCAGTTTTTCATGCTACAACCAAAAAAAAAAAAAGTATTTTTTGGGGATTTGATGTGGCAGATCACACAAAGCACCACATTTGTGGCATGCAAGGAAAATGTTAAATGGTTTTCAATAGTTATTACAAATAAAAACCTTTAGAGCCCCTGTGTAAGAAAAACCCTAAACATACAGTACAAATCAGAGATACAGTGGAGGTTTTGGATCAAAACATAATCATGAGTTAAAATGGCCCCATCAGAGTAAATACTTACTCAAATACACATCATGTTTGTTTATTTTTATTTGAGAAAATGGCGAAAAAAACAAAAACATTTCATCTACTTACTTCTCCTGTATATGCATCTTTGTTCAAGTCTGCCACATAAAATCCCAGAAAAACACATTGAAGTTTGAGGTTGTAAAATGAGAAAAAGTGACAAAGTCCAAGAGGCATGAATACCTTTTGCAAATGCAAGGCACTGAATATTATGGCATATTAAAGACAGGCCTGCATTAAAGTGAGATACAAAGCAAAGATACCTGGAATAAAATAACCCGTGAAAAAGAAAACAGGAAAATAAGCTGCTGAATGACGTTCCGAAAAAAAAAGAGACAAAGTAAAAATATAAAGCCAGGAAGGAAAAAAAGACAAAAGAAATTTGCTGCAAAAGCACACAATAGCTGCAAATAGATATGTGAAAAAGGAAAATCAGTATCAGTGCCCCTTAGGATTGGCATCTCTGTTTAAGTGGCTTTCCCGTATAGTGCAGGACGAGATGGTTGGACATAAACTGAGGGACTCACGGAAAGGAAAGGCTCGGCCTCCTCTTTGACCACTTTCGATGCTGCTGTCGCCTGGTAAGCAGGTGTCAGAGGGGTCACAATGCAAGAAAGTTTCAATTCTACATCTGGCATATGGCTATGAGTGAACATGAATTACTGCTGGTTTGGTTGTGATGTTCCTGGAGATGCACTGAGCAGAATTGTATGTCCGATTTCCCGGCTCCTGTTTTATAAAGCTTTCACCATGCTGTTGGTCATGATTTTCTTGCCATATCGGATTTCTCTTAAAATTTAAAATAAGAGCAACATTCAAAAATGTATATGAGAGATCACAATTTGTATTAGGATCAGGGATGACAGAGGTTGCTACAAAACAGAGCATTAGGCTTAACCCTAACCAAACCCTCTAACCCCAACACCCTAACCCTGCCATTTCTAAACATATGAAATAGGATTACAAACTTTATATTTTACACTGGATTTAGCATTTTCTTTTAGGAATATGCATAATTCCTGTCATCCTTGCAGAAGCTGCAGTCTGTGTCAGTATTTTCTATAGAAAGGAGATTCTGACATAAACTAAGATTTCCAGATGGCTGTCAACATGTCAAAAATGTCCATTAATTTGAAAGGTGACTTGTAGCATTACAAACCAGATTTGACAAAATTATGAATATTATTTAATTAGAACCAAAATCTTTCAATATTATTGATTAGTAAGTTGAGTGTACACCTTATATTGCCAAAAGTATTGTCTCGTTTGCCTTAACACATAAAGCTGTAATAACTGCGTCATATATTTAATTTCACTCTTCTGAGAAGGCTTTCTATGAAGTGCAGGATTGTGTATGAGAATGTTTGAAAATCCTTCTAGAAGTGCCTTTGTGAGATCAGACACTGATGTTTGACAATAAGACCTGCATCCTATTCTCTGCTCCAATTCATCCCAAAGTTGTTCTATTGGTTTAAGTTCAGGACTCTGTCCAGCTATTCCACAGTCTCGTCCATGTCCTTATGTACCTTGTTGTGACATCAAGTTGAAACATGGAAAGTACCGTTTCCACACTGGTCCCAGAACAAAATGTCTTCATATGTTAAGGCATTAAGAGACCTTTGTTTCTAAGAAGATCTCTATGAACTGCTCTAATCTAGTTTGTCTGAAGTTTACAGCTATTCATCTTGCAGAATGTTGACTACCTCTGCACCTCAGCATTCGTTGATGTTGTTTTTCTTTTCTTAACTCTTATTTATACAGGCTGTCTCATTAAGACCCAAGGTCTCAATTTCAAGAGAGACCATCAATGTCAGCTGGCCTTGTCCTTTGGGGCTCGGCTACCACTATTCCCATGACCTCCCACTTATTGCACAGGTGGCATCCAATTTCGGTACCAGACTAGAATTCACCAATCTCCCAAGAGTGATTTATTTTGTAAAAGCAGTCCAACCTGCATACACCTGTGACCATGACAGTTTCTGTAGCAGCTTGATTTAATGAAGAGGATAGCAGAGCAGATGTTTTGAATGGAAGAGAAAGTGGAAGTTATTCAGCAATAAACGGGGTCTTGTGTGCTCCCTCTCTCAGCCTGAATGGACCATAGACATATCATGGAAAAGATCCAACTATGAGTCTTCTTCTCTTTCAATAGTCTTCATTCGTTCAGAAGACTCAACATAGAAGACTCTTCTGAACTTGACTTAGTACAGTTTACGTCGGGTCCATTTGGTGTTTGGAAGTTGACTAAATTTTGTCTGGGAAATCAAATCGAAAATTGTCCGTTTCTGCTTCGATCATTTCTCAGTGCATCTCTAGATTTTACACCTGCAAAGAATGGGATGATGTTTTGCTTATGTGGCTACAGGTGGTATTACATGAAATGTTAGAGGAGTAGTTTCACACTTTGGGCCCGACTTTCTGGTGATGAAAAGTCCATCCTCTTTGTGTAAGACAAAGAGAAAAGTTGCATTAATCCTCCCAAAGTGTCAACCTGTTCCTAACTCTTAATGTAACGATGTGTGACTAGATGACTTGGTGACATGCACTCTACAGCTTTGGATTTTTATTTTCATATGGTCATGCTTTGCTGTGGAAAAAAACCCCCTATATTTTATACATGGAAGGAAATGTGTAAAGATACGGGGCAGAGATGATCTTGCAAGTTCCAAGTGGCTGCACTTATTTGCAGCAAATGAAAGTGAAGAAAGTCTGTGTGCAGAGGGAGGGAAAAAAAAAAAAGTTCTGTTGAGATTTGTTAGCATGTTCCCAGCATGCAGCCACGGATGAAACATCAGCACCCCATGGATGGATGTATTAGTGGGAATGAGGCAAATTCGACCCATGCAGATGTTAAAGGGGGGGGAAAAAAAGCCACTGAAGAGGAACAAAACTTGTTGGGTACCTGTGTGGCTCATAGCTTCCTCCATCTTTACCTCCTGATTGGAAAAAAATAACAGTAATCGATTGTTAATGCCTTGATTCAAAGGGATGTAGGAGGGAAACAAATCAGTCACACTGAGGCTTTCTTCATGCACCGCTGCTAAATGCTATAGAGAAACGCAAACACTGGAAAATTAAGGAGAGAAAGAGAATTGGATATGAAAGACGGAAAACATGGAAGGAAGATAGAAATTGATTTAGGATAAACTGGATTTGAAGGGTGGAGAATGAAGCAATTTTCTTCTTTTAGATAAAATACAGAAGAGTGAGTTTTCTACATTAATTTACTCTTGCAACCAAGTTTTAATCACCTATTTCATGAGCAAAAAACCTCCGCAGATGTGTAGAATAGTTACTTTACCAGTCACTTTCCTGGTTAACAGAAGAGGCGCTTGATTCTAGGAATGGCAGGCAGTTGAAGTAAGAGCCCTCAAGATATTTGCGACACGTGTAGTCATGCTTTTCACGAGTCCGCCATGCCAGCAGTGAAATGAGTTTTTGGAGCACAGCTTGGCTGCGCCGTGCCTGCATTTCGCAGCTGCTAATTACAGATGAGAAGGTTTTACCCTCAGGTCATAAACATCACAGGCAGTTCGTGCCACACACAAACACTGCAGGTTTACGTCATTGTGACATTACGTAGTAGCCACCTCCACCACTAAGGTGTCAGTTACGCCAATGACAGTTTTCTTATACACTCAGAATCAGGAAAAGAAGAAGACAGCCAGAGTGGACAACTGTAACGCATCTTTAGACTATTGACAGGCTATAACTTCATATCCTCGAGGGAACCCCCCCCCCCAGAAAAACCAGCAGGAAAAATCCAGAGCTGAAAGAGAAGTCAAGAGTGTATGTGTGTAATAGGGACTTAAATATTAAAACACAAATCTTTAAAAAAGAAAAAAAAACCTTCACTTCTAACTTTACCTCCTGATAAGGAGTAGATTATTTTCAAACACATGCAACATGCATGGATGTGCAAACACACATCATCCAAACTAAAACAGATCCACAACACAAGAGGAAAACCTCTAAAAACAACCATCAACAAATGCAGCATTGCGTAACAACTGCCAAACTAAATCTAAATCATATCTGTCATTACTGGTGAGGTAACAGCTACCAGTACAACACCTTATTCAAAAGTCTGTATGCACCCAATGACAATGTGACATGAACCAAACAGACAGCAGTGTTCTTACCTGTATCCGAGCCTTTAGGTCGAGGATTACACTGCTTGTACCCTTGACAACTCCTCATCTCCATGAGCTGTGCGTGGAGTGAGTTCAGGACGTCCCGATCCACAGCGTAAACTGCGTTTGTCAGCTGCAAATACAGTTTAAACATATAAAGATATTTACATTTTGTCTACAAGCCCATGTAGGCTTTTTCTGGAACTTGTTAGAAAATGACCAGTCAAATTCTCAAAACTTAATTGCCTTGAAATGTTAAAAACAGTAATGACAATGACCTGGTGACTAGACCTTCAGAATAATATAACTGTGTCAGAAAAGACAGGAACCTGCAAAGATGGTTCAGAAAAGGAGCTGACAATAACCAATTACGGGTGTCATGCACATCTTGTCAGTTTTATGTCTTGTGGTTCAATGGTAGTTAAGCTGATGCCTCAAAGGTGGATAACTTGGAGTTCATTATTGTATTTCTTTTCTACCTAAACTTTGTTCAACTTCAAACACCAAACTCTTGATATGGTTAAACTTTTCATCAGATGAGTTAATACTCTGAATAGCCACTTCCACATTGAAATTTTTCTTGCCATGTGATTTTTGTGATTCGGTGTTTTGCTTCCGTTTTTGATCAAAAATATTAGTGTGAAAATACTTGAGCTCTTGATTATTAAGTTATTAACTTTGTTAACTATTTTTCTCTGCGTTTAACTGCTTCAAAAAGCAAGGAATGTCTTCAGTTGTATCCCTGGCACAAAAAGACATGGTCAGACGTACGGAACAAAAAAAAAACTGCTTCTCAACATGATGGACTGTGAACCGTTTCAAAAGTTAAACAGACTTTGTGGTAGATTTAGCCCACCCCCCCCAAAAGAAAAGGTTAAAATAAGACGGTGATTGTGCAATACTATTTGAAAATTCTTGTGTAGTCACAACAGCAACAAACACACAGTAAGATGAATACAGACAGATCTTCACGCACCTGGTACGGGTCACTGTTGAGATCAAAGTATTCCAGGAAGCCGGTGGAAAACTCACAGAAGAGTGTGTTATGGGTCTCATTGATGGTTCTCAGGCACCAGTAGGTGTTGTTGTTGGAGCTGGTGCAAGCACAGAATGCACCCACTGCAAGGTAATTGACACCATCATAAATACCAGAGCATGTAAAAGGCCAGGTGTGGAACGGGTTAAAGTCATACTTGTGGTTTTATACACATACATGTCCAGAAGGGAGCGGTCTGCCAGTGGTCGTTGTTATGTGTAAAGCAAGTGAGGCCTGGCAGGCTGCAGTCGTCTCCCTTCCTCTGCCGCTTCTTCTCCTTCCTTTCCTTCTTCCTGCGCCGGATCTCATTATACAGCTGGGTCTTCCCTTCGATGTCGTGTGTGGTCTCCCTGTTGAACAGCAACAAGACACGATTTTTTTAAAACAGTGACGCAATCGTGACTTTAGCGCCTTCCCTTTCTGGTGCCAGTAACCACAGCGATGGGAGACGCAGAGGGGACTTCCAGAAGGCACCACACGTGCTGGGGTAGGACAGCCTGTTTACGCTTATGGTTAGGCTCTCAGTTTGACCAGTTCTGCCCAGGATGACATCCTATCCACAGCCTTCTCGTCCTCCCTCCCTCACACAAAACAGACACTGCTGGAAACAGCTGCTTTATATCGGCATAATCACAATCCCAGAGTTTCACGGTGGAAGTTGATCACTGTGTTTGATGGACGTTCTGATTTCTCCTCTGTTGAATCATTTAATTCTTCCATGCAACGCAATCACTTCCAGGCACACACACACACACACACACATAGCAATTCACAGCAAAAACATGTGCTTTGTCATTTAAACTCAATTCAGGAATCAAACTTTTAAACAACTTAATGGATGGCATGATGGTTCAGAAACTGGAGAGTCCCTAAAGGGCAACAAACATGAACACACACTGGGTGAAGTGATCTACAACCTGGTTAAGCAAGTTTGTTTCTGTTTCTTTAATAATCACCAAAACAATAACAGAAACTCACTTGAATGGATGGAGCTGATCATTCCTGCCCTTCAGTCTCTCTCCCTTGTTTCTGAGGCCTTTGTTAAAATAGCTGGATTTACAAACAGAGGAAAAGAGTAACAATGGGAGTAAAAGAGCACTCAAGTGGTAATAAACATGACAACTACATGAATCCATCAATAACTTAGAGTTTTTACAGTAATATAATTAGATGAAGAATTACTTTAAAGTAATAAACATAAACGACAAACCTCTTTCCACAGTCACAATCGCCTGGTCGCGTCCTTTTCAGATGGCCTCTGACTTCTCGAAGGTTCTTAATTTTGTCTTGAAGGGCTTCAATCTGGGTGAGAAAATATGTAGCCAGGAGTTTTAAGTTTTATATTTCCTATCATTTAAGTCAGTGACTTGCAATTTCAGGAATAAAACAAACAAAACATGCAATCAGACAGCTTACCTCCTGATCAACATAGCTCTTATGATCTTTCCAGGCTTTAGAAGATTGGTAAATTTCTCTCTCGCAGTGAATGCTGTCATTCATCAGGATGTAGCACCTACAAAATGTTCAAGAAAATGCATAAACTACCCTGAAAACTGAAAAAGCAGTCAATGTCAAATACCTCAGCAATAGGCTTACTTGTGAGTAACTTTCACAGAGTTTAGGTATCCCACTGCGTTGGTATCGTCCGCCAGCATTTCCTCTGACCCGTCATCAGACCCCAAATCGTATTCTGGGTCCTCTGAGTTGTAGTGTCGCTTTGAGATGCCGCGGCGGCGGATGCCAGACTGGTCATCTGCTTGCAGGTCGACGTCGTATATCTGGCCCTCAAATTCCACAGACAGCGATCGAGCAGGCCGGGTGTGTACAAAACGAGGGCGATAGCCTGAAAGCCGCCAAGAAATTAGAGTTGCGCAGTTGTTTTCAGATCAGATCAGTTTTTTGAAGGGGCTTGTTCATTTTCTAGCCATCCATCAATGCATCCATATATCCATCTAGATCAATTAATATTAAAACAATATTTTGTGGCTATTAATTTTTCTCAAAAGCTTTGTCCTGTGATAGGTGTAAAACTCCTGTCACCCAACGTCCCCTGAGACAGGCAGAACGATTGAGATACAGTCAATGAATTTACTGGAAGAATTTAAGCTCCAGGGAAAAGAATGATGATTCAAGACTATGTAAAAGAATAGAAGTACTTTACGTAATTGATGAAAACAAATTGTTGATGGCAAATTTGATTGTTGGTTAATTGCTTGGAACCATCTCAGTGCTGGAAGCTGTTGGAACATTATTTACTTTATTCTCTTTACACGGAGAAAAGATCATTTTGACACCTTTATGCAAATATGGAGTAATCTATCTAGAAACATAAAACACCTAAACAAGTGAAACCTTAACTCAATACACTGAACATATACTCTTTAAAACAAAGTTTGTGATCTGTGAAATCTTTTATTCTGTATGTGAGAACACTATATATTGTAAGTATGTGAGTTTCAGTTTTTCATCAGCTTCTGTACTTTAATTTAAAGTATACTACATGCTAAATAAAGAACAGAAATTCTCCTTTTCTGTCAATAAGGAAAAAAAGTTTCTAAAAATGTGTGATCCGTGTCTATAGTTGGAGGAACAATAATCCAGATTAGGCCTGACTCCTTAGATTTTTAGTTGGAGCTGGGCAAAGAAGAGACGAAAAGTATTTCTCAAATTCTGTTTAATAAGTCATTGTTTTACTATGAGAATGGAAATGATAATGTAGAGGCCTGCACACATAGTGTCATAAAACACATACTGACACCGAGAACGGTGAGGGTGCCAGCAGGGGGCAGAGATGGATTAAAATAATCAGTGACCAGTTGGAAAATTAATGATAGATTTATTTGGTCTGAAAATGTGTTATTAGTTGTAGCCTTATTTTGGTCAAACACCACAAGAGGGCAGCATATTTCTGAAATTCAAAATGCAAACCAGAACTGTTACTGGATGCTTGTTTCTTCCAAGCACTGACTCATTTTAGAGCATAAATAATCAGTTCAATAAAAAAAAAATCAAGTTCTGGAATTTACAGTGTAACAAAACAAGATATATCTCTAAACCAAAACAAGTCAATAAAGTACCTTAAGTAGATACACCTGGTTCTTTATTGTTAACATAATGTCTTTTTGATTTATTTACATTAGATAACTGGTATGTGGTACTCACGCTGTCCTCCTGAGGAGAACCGTCTTTGGGAACGCCGATCGGCTCTGGTTGGTTTGTACAAAGGGTCCTCACAGTCACACACTTTCTCTCTGTTGTCATAACTGCTGGGGGGTCTTAGGCTGCGAACCCTCTTCCTGGACCCTTCCTTAGAGCCACCTTTACATTTCTGGATCCTCCACTTCCCTGTGATCTCCTCCACACAGTGCCATTTCTGCCAACACCCAAAGCAGAAAGGGACATTGAGAACAATTTGTATAGCTATTTTTGTTTAGCAATTTCAGATTTTTAAACAATCTGGAATGATTTTAGAGGTTCGTTTCCCCCGGCATTTCAAGTCTCAAGTTTGTGGATGAGATTGGCATCCTAGTGCTGTAGCAAAAATAAACCAAAAAACCACCGCATGAGATGAATTAGGCTCATTTGGTGTCTGTAAAACAAAGAGGAAACCCCAATCACTCTCGCACCAGCCGTGTCTGTGCGTCACCAACGCAATTATGTAAATAAACTCCCACACATTTGTCTACATCATCTGCACCTTTCTTAAAAGGCATTCCAGTAGGAAATAAAGCTTTGGAGACTGATTAGGCCCTGGATAAAACCGGACCCAGACGTCTGCAGAGCGCAGCACAGAAGACCGGTGCTTAGTGTGGGAACAAGGGTACAAACAAAGACTTGTACGACAGATCGGGTTTCTTCTGGAGGAGCTTACGGGGCAGCAGTGGAACGGTCATGTCAGAATCAGAAAAGATGCAAGGGAGAGGCATGCAATGTAGCCAGAGGATGAAAACAATCCGTCTTTCTTTATCTGCCCCTCTGAGTGCAGCCACTGTGAAGACTCAATGCAAGGTATGCATGTGTAGCAGGACAGTAGAAGATGATGAGAAACAAAGAAGGATGGGAGCAGTTAGAGACAGCCTGATTTGCCAGCAGACTTGCAGTTGGGAGTGTTGGGCTTCTAGTGGATGTTATTTTACAGCCATCTGGGTTTGCAATTTAAGATTTACTCCACAGGATGCTTCCCGGTTTTATTTTGTTTGGAATAGAAAGAATGATAATGCAACCTGAAACACGAAGGGCAAAGAAGCGAAGTGACTCAAACTTGCCATGAACCCCCGACAATGCACGGGAAGATTAAAAAGGCTTTATTACATACAGCTGAAATGCTGCACCCACACACTCCTGAGTTTAGCCGAAGCTGCTCCGTCGCTGCCTTTATTAAGTGATTGCTACATACACACATTTATGTGGTCATAAAGTGGATCTGGATTGAATTAGTTAGACCCTCAGAAAGTCTGCCCGTCCTTTTAACACTACCTGAAATTTGTAACGATTTGTATTTCTCTGGCCTGTCTGCTCCAGGGCCACTTACTGTACCATCTGGCTGTTTGGTCTGCCAGAAAATTAATGGCCGCAAGATGAAAAGCAAGTACCCACAAATTAATGGACCGCAAAACAGAGCAAAAGAGACCAATTATAAAGCAAGTGATGCACTTGTAAATGCTGCTTCAAGAGTGGTCCACAGATATCCCCCACCAGGCAATATGAAGACCATCTAAAGTCCAAGAAAACATCTTTGCTGGACAACAGGGGAGTTTGGAATCTGTCAACTACAGACTGCTTCCAGCAACTTCTAGATACATTACTGTCTTTGCTTTACCTGTCCTGGCTGCTCGCAAGGTGTCTGGAGTTCTGCCAGCTGGCATGTTTCTCTGACCTTCTTGTACTTTGGAAGACTGTTGGTCTGCTGAGTGCTCATAGAGTCATCCTTCTTCCTCAGGATCTTACTGCAGGAGAAAAAAAAATAGTGAAGAGCACAGACCATGCAAACTATGTATGGTCTGTGCATAGTTTGCACAGGGTCTCTGCACATTTTTCATTTCAAAATTTCACCTTATGTTCAGGTTCAAATTACATCTTCCATCAGTTTCCAAATCTGGACATGCTGGTAAGAAAACAATTAGTTGTTTTGAGGATTCTTTTTTATCTGTGTGTTCCACAGATAAACAGACCAACTCAGATCTGCTGTTTTTTAAATACCTATAACTGTGACTCGTTAAATCAACTCAGAATTACACTCCACTGAATACAGACATCTTGTTCTTTTGACACCTTCAGTCTATAAAAGCTAATTACCGGTTTCAATGCTGTGTTTGGCATTGAAAGCCCACCTAGTTTTAAAGCCATAGGGAACAAGTGTAAAACACTATTACATAAAAACTGTACAGCCATAAAAAAAATGAGGGAACAGCGTTTTGAATGACTATTTATGAAATGACTGAATTAAATGCCAATGACATTCATTTGTCCAAGTAAAAAAAAGTTTAGATGAAATATTTGAGTCAAAAACAAGTTAAAGTCACAATGTGGCAAATCAAAGACAAAGTGAGTCTTTTCCAGACTTTTCAAATATTAATAAAAGCATCAACTGTGAGGCAACTGATTAAATTGAGGGGTTCAATATCCTACAAAAAGGCTTTTCATCTAAAGAGTCTTGCTTCTCTCCACTCAGTGATTTCATAGAGTTGGCTGGAGAATTGGTAATATGTTTTGTCTCTTTGTGCCTGACCGTCTAGACTTGGGGATTACATCTACCTAAATCCAGACTGTTTCACATCAGTTCAGCATAAAGTTTAGCCTCAATCCCAGATTTTTCTTATCCCCCACTTTCTGCCAAAGTGTTCTTAGCACTATGACAGAATGACAGCAATGACAACAACCCGTTTCCAAAAACACTACGACCAGTTTCTCATCCATCTCTCGCAACACCCAAGGGAAAGAATAGCCAACTTTCCCACACAAGCTTGGCTTTCGTCTCCTGACTTCAGTCTGGGATGATTAGAGAGCAAACAGTTGTTGATGTCACTCCCTGATGACTGCATTATGCAGATGATGAGATTTTTGAAAAACACCGTCAGCTCCAGCTGTCTGTGGTAGTACTGTAAGGTCATCTGAGGGTGTCGAATCACAGAGCATGTCACATGAGCACAGCCTCACAGAACACATCAGCTTCTGTGAGCGCACTGCTATCAAGTGAGGTTAATCTCAGCCTTTAGCTACAAGTGTTCCAGCAGACAGACTTTGCAAACAGTGGGGATTAATGGAACAGCTTAAAAAAAAACAGAAAAAAAAAACGCTAAAGGTCACTGCTGCGTTGTACGCGGTCTCAATGTGTGTCAACACAACTGAAGATTTACCGATACGCTTGAGTAGATTTTTGCAAATGCGGGCAAGACGTCATTTTACTGGAAGAGTAGAGCCCAAAAATAGCAATTTGAGGCAAAATATAATTTTTACGGACAAGCACAAGAAGGAAAATGCTCCAGAAGGTGTGCAGAATATTATAAATGAGATTTCAAAAGCTCTTCGTATAATCTGGCTTCAACTTGTTTATTCCACCAA
Source organism: Xiphophorus hellerii (assembly GCF_003331165.1). NCBI lineage: Eukaryota > Metazoa > Chordata > Actinopteri > Cyprinodontiformes > Poeciliidae > Xiphophorus > Xiphophorus hellerii. The sequence continues at coordinate 13,158,650 of NC_045692.1, forward strand.
TTCTTTTAGCCACCCAAATCTTGCAAAGACTAGCTCGATGAGATTATCTTTGTCCCGTCAGTGCATCCATCAGACGAAACAAAAGATATTATATTCAGTCATTTCAGAAGAGATGCTAAATAAAGAACTAACAGAGCTTTGTGGCAGAGCTACTGCATACAAAGCCTTACAAAGTCATGTTTCAAATTTGTTGCAAGCAATGCAGGGCATGCCATGCACAGGTAAAGGAAGGTACTCTTGTCAGATGAGTCCAAATTTAAACTTCCTGAACCACAGGCTAAACAGCATGTGTGATAGAAAACTACCTCTGGAAATCACCCAGAATATAGTATCCCCAGGGTGAAAAATATAGTGGTGGCAGCATAATTCTCTATGAACTCTTTTGTTTTAAATGGAAAACTTGCTGGAGGCTGCAAAAGACTTTTGACTGGGCTAAAGGTTTACGTTTCAACAAGACAATCAGAACAACAATGGGAAAGTACCTGGCCAAAAATGTCCACTTCCAGATGTACAAACCTGGTAGAAAAATCCCAAGAAAACGGTCGGCTGTAACTGGAGTAAAAGGTGAATCCACAAAGCATTGACTCAGTGATGGACAGGGAAGGCAAAGAATGGATCATTTTCCTCTTCCCACACAATTAAGTACTACTTTGTGTTGGTCAAAAAAATTATATTCTGTAGTTGTAACATGAGGAAAGGCAAAATAGTTCAAGGGTTATGTTAACTTTTGCAGAGTATGGTATTGTTCGTGAAAACAATTTAATGTCCTTTACTCATAAGTGTCAGCACCCTCTGCACGAACCGTCATGATTGACCAGAAATGGCTTCAGCCTGCAACTCGGGAAGGTAACAGCTTTGAGGAGACTGAAAAATCCAAACCGATTGCGGTCAGGAAATGGCTGAGAGATAAGTAGCAGAACGAGGCAGATGTATAGCATGAACAGGGAACATCCATTGAGCCCTTTTATTTAAACACGTTGTTAGTTTTATGTGACATACGATGTGCCTGTGGTGTGGACCCCAGCTTACCCTCGCTCCACCAGGAATGTATCTCTCCAGACTTTGGGTTTCCGGTTGGGTTTGAATCTGTGAAAACAAAACCGGACAAAGTTTATGGACTGCTTTTTGGAAACATTTTATCTGCGGCAGCCTTCAGACGAAGCTTGCCAAGATTATGGAAGCTGATCACAACAGTCTTTTGGGAGTTAACAGTCTTTTGCTCTTCAGTTTTTCTGAGTCTCTGGAAGCATTTTAGTGCATTTATGTCAACAATAGATGCTTTGTAGCAGACAGATATTTTGCACTCTCACTGTGCGCTGTTAGTACAGTGGTTTTTGTGGAGAAACACATGATTGAGCTTGCAAACAAATTCTGAAGAAACCTTAATAAAGTGGGACCACAGCAACTTGCAGCCAAAATCCCACAGCCTAAAAGGAAAAAAAAATCCTCCAAATTACTGGCTGTGTGCTTAGCTGGAGTTAATGTAATCACTCGTGTTGTGGAAATTTACATTTTGTTGGTAATGACCGATGAAGAGCATAGCTGCATGGATCACACAAACTGTACAGTTATTGTTCAAAATGCCTATAAAGGCATGACATTAGCTATACAGACCTGTTGCCAGTCCGCTCCTGTTCCAGCAACTTAAGGATGGACTTTCCATCCATATCTGGGGGGGTGTCGAGTCCGGCAATGTGAAGAATTGTGGGAGCTAGGTCGATGTTCAGCACCAAATGGGGGTTTCTGAAGAAGCACATGCACACAGAGGTCCCAATATTAAAGCAACAATTTCTGAACCAAAAATAGAACAAAATAGAAATAATGTGGGCCAATCAGTACTCACACTGCCCCTGGATCCACATTTGGTCCCCTCAAGAAGAACGGCACCCGGATATCAAAATCATACGGCATTGACTTTCCCTTGACTAACCCAAACTGACCAATGTGGTAGCCATGGTCAGCTGTATAGATGATATAGGTGTTGTCTAGCTCGCCAGTTTCCTCCAGCATGTCATAAACCTGCAAGTACAGCACGGTAAGAGAAAGCACTGTTCACTTTGCTAAACATTTTAAGAATTACACTCACCTTCTGCACAGACTCATCCACAGATAGAAGGGTCTGCAGCCTTTTCCGATGCAGGAAGTTGGTGAACTCCATGTGGATTGGCTTCATGGGGCCCGTGTACTGCATGATCCAATGCTTGTCCATGTTTGGGGCGTAGTTATAGCTCGGGGTACTTCAAGGACACACAGAAGAAGAACATGGTTAAAAAAAAAATTCTATATAAAATTCCCAACTATTATCTTGCATTCAAATATGAATAACTGTCTGAGCAACTTGCAACTTGCAAGAGGACATTTAGCAAAGCCAAAAAACACCTGTCTGCTACTTTTTACAAACTCCTGTTCAGCAACAGGTGCCACAGTCGTCCACTGTGTTTGACACGCATCGGTTGCCACGCTGTTTGTTGACAGAAATGTCTTCGCACTTCTGCAGCCAGCGCCTTCGCTGTTTTTCCACACCCCTCTCCGAACATCTCTCCTCTCTCACACAGACGAGAGTCTCCTTGCTTGACTGCGCTTTTGGCACAGATGGGTCATTTGAGGGCTGGCACATGCTTATGAAAATAATAGGCCCCAAAGTCAAGTTTGCAACAAGTTCTGGAGCAAGAACTCAATAAGTCACGGTCATTTGAAGGGGCAGTGCGTAACGGGATGGGATAAACAGAAGAGGGAGAATAACTCATATTTATTACAGAAAAGCTGCAAATCTGTTTGTGGGATTGAGTATAAAATTAAGAAGAGGGATGGAGGACACAGTGCAGCACTGTGCCTGCAAGGTTTCTAGAACAGGACATGCAGGCAGTTGCATAAAAAGCTCTAGAAAACAATCAGGAGTGTTGAATTAACTCCTCCTGTCAAAGTGTAACTTCCTCTCTGAAATAGTTCTGAATATCAAAACTCTGATAATAAAGCTCTGCTATGAGAGCCCCTATGCTTTCACTGACTGAGCTGCCTTCTGTCCTCTTCTCCTTAGGCCTGCTTTGTAAGAAGGGTGAACTCTTCACCCACTTAGCAGGCAGTATAATAAGCCCCACAAAGAGGCTTGTCTCTGGGCAATCGGCCACCAAGGTATAGGGCCCTGAGCACCAGGGAACAGGAATGCAGAGGTCAGTGGGATGAAGTTGGCCTGTAGGAGAGGTCACACCTGCCACCAAAGAACATACGTACAGCGGCTTGCAAAAGTATTCATACCCTTTTAGATTTTTCACGTTTTGATATGTTACAATCAAATATTTGCAGAGGTTTTATTAGGAGTTTAGGTGACACAAACTACCGCATAACTTTGTAATGGAAAGGAAATGACATTCAAATTTCTTTTAAAATATTAATCGGGGAAGTGCAACATCACTTTGCATTCAGTTCCCTTTACCATTGTATCGCTACATAAAATCATGCCCTAACAAGTGACCTTCAGAAGTCGCATCACTGTGAACACACCATGACCAAAGTGAAACATGGTGGTGGCACTATTATGCTGCGGAGATGGCGTTCTTCAACAGCTGGTCGGATCTGGTAGGATGAATGGAGGCCTCAGAAGGCTTGTGAAAGTGGTCCAAGTTACCCTTCTGGCAGGAAATCCCTGGCAGAACTACAATGGAATATTTCATATTGAAGCATCGACATGTCTTAAAATAGTCTAGTCAAAGTCAAGATTCAAAAACCAAGTGAGAATCTATGGCAAGATTTGAAAATTAACGGTTACCTATAATTTCATTCTAAATCTGAGTGAGATTGATCTATTTTCAAAAAGAAGGAAAGGAAAAAGCATCTGTTTTTAAGAGGTGGTTATACAAAGAGAACATTTTGAAACCAATATATTATTTGTCAATCAAGCAAATGATATACTGTAATTTGTCAATAACGCAAAAATCCCAATGAAATCCAATAAAGTGGTATAAATACTTTTGTAAGGCCCTGTAGGTTTATTTGTGTTTTAAAACAAACTCAAACACACATAAAGGTTGGTGGCTTCTTAGTGAGGCAATTTGTTCATATGCGATTAGAATTACTGTCCTTCCCTCCCTGCTATCACAAGACATGCAATTCAGCAACCGCATTACAAGTCTAGTACTTAAATGGGTCTCAACCTGGCTACATCTAAAGAGCTAGGTGAAAACACCTTAAGTGAGGAATGTTAATAACATTAACACAGAACCCTCCACTGCTATTGCAGCTGTCAGAAGTACAGACGCTTGTTTGATTTACAAGGCAGCTCCTCCTTCACTGCCACGCAGTCTGTTCCCAACCCTGCCAGAAAACATGTTGGCTGCATCATGCTTGTGCTGCAAACATTCAATATTTCTGCATTGATCGCGGGGATGCTGCCTTACAGGCAAACCGAACTGGAACAGTGTCAAAAATTTGTCTTTTTGTTCAAGAGAATTTCCAAGAGTGGAAAAAATGATTTGCCTCATTTGATGAAAGCAAAAAAAAATAGATAAATGAACAAACAAACACCCACCCATGCAAACCACCTGTGGTCTCCATAGTAACCTCACCGCATACACAACACCTAAACACAATCACTGGGGCAACCCTTCCAGTCACCCATGGCCCCCGAGCTCCACCCCCGTCGCACTGAGGCAGCAGCTAAAAATAAATTAATATTGTCACAAAGGGTGTTCCAAAGCACACAATGCATTCCTCGCATCCCAGGAGCCACGGGGAGAAACGCCTGATTGATATGGACAAGGTCAGGAAGTTCTTTAGGGATAAAAGTGAACAGGAAGCCGGGGGGGTAGACAACGAGATAACAGAGGATGGAAATATGGAGGGAGAGGTAAATAGAGCAACGGAAAGCGATATAGCAATGGCGAGACAAGCAAATGTGAGTAATGTGGGAAGACAGAAAGTGAGAGTAAGTCACACAGAGCACAAAGGACAGGAAATGGTAGTATTCTGTTGGAAATTCAGAGGGCCCACCATGAGAAAGTAGGCCACAGGGCCACTGGGACAGAATTCATTGCCTAGTCTAAAGGGATGAGCTGCTCGCTTGGTATAAGCATGGCGTTATGATAAATTGTGATATGATCCGCTCCACTGGTATGCACCCCCGGTGTTCTCAAACGATAAATCATTTTGAGCTCATGCTTTCCCCATCTTCACTTGTTGGAGCTTCAAAGAAACCTGTCATCCCTGGTAGATTGAGAACCTGCCTACCGTCATCATGCTTGACGCACCTCATTTTATTTAAAAAAAAAAAACCCATTAAGTGTTAGAGAAAATGCTGAGATCCAATTAGCGAAGCATGTTGGGTCAAACCTCATGGAATCCCATTTATGTCTGAGGAAACATTGCTAGAAAATTCTTACCACCCACATAATGATAGCTTTTTTTATCTGTTTTTTTTTCTTGGAAAAAAAAAACATCTAAATGCATAAGATTAAAAAAATTGCAGCAATGTTCATACCACAGCACCTATAAATAAAAAGAAAACACTGTGACCATGGCAAGCCATTCCAATGACAGCAGTTTGAGTGTCCTGTTCAGATCTCAGTAACAAAACAACCACACTGGTGGGAAATGCTGGTTTTGAGAAATAAGGTACCATGAGTAAACTGCTGACCAGAATAAGGAGAAGGTACCAGACTGTTGTGATTGTATACAGTCCACCCATAGACTACTGAGACCCCAGATTGCTGAATGGATAATTTATTAAACTGTCAAAATTATTATTTTTTTCCCTTCAAACTATAATCCCAAAATCTAATAAAGGACACTTAACAAGAATCAGCAGTAGAATTTAAAGAGAGGATTTGGCAAGTTTGTATGGACTCAAGCCATATACTCAACTCTGCTGCTCAAACCACAAATGCCTTTTCAAAACCCATGCGGCATAATTTAAAGGGATATTTATATTCAACTGCATAAAAAAAATCATTACAACAAGGAAATAATCAACCACACACAAATGTCCTTAGTTTTTGTGCCAATTATATATAGGTTTATTTTTCAAATTTCATCAATTGTCTCATATTTTTATGCAGAGTTTATTCTCCTTTTATAACTTCTTTGTGAGATCAGGGATGCAGAATTTTAACACAGAAATAGCATCATGTAGTATGTATAGAGATAAAGTAATTTATCCTCTCTTCAATTTGTTTTTAAATTTTTTTTTAAGATGACAGTTTTTATTTTATGACCTTAAATGGAGCTGTGACACAGTTAAGCCTTTGGGAACTCTCTGATAATCCGTCTTTTGGTTTCAGCTGTGATGTTAGAATTAGTTTTAAGTGTTGGGGGATCAAATTGAAGAAATATTGAATTGTGAAAAGGACAGAGCAGTTGAGCCTGAAGGCAGATACCTTTTAAAAATCCCTTCGAAACAGTTAAAACTCCTGTGTATTCCAGATACTGTTAATTATTTTCTTTTGTGTCATTAACTTTTTCTGCTTATGTTGAAAGTTTAAGAGCAACATGGTCAGGAGAAAGTGTGACAGACATAGCAAAACAAAAATGGTAAAAATGATTAACCAATGTTGTGACTTCATGCGGACAAAACAATAGTGTGTATATAGGTCATGGAGTCATTTATCAAAATCTCCATTTGCAAAGTCCTTTGTTGAAAACAGTATTCTTAAAAAAAAGAAACCTCCACTTTGGAAAGTTAGTTGTTTTTTTTGCCAGCAGACAAAAGGTGCCAAAGCATTAGATTGTACTGCAGATTGTCTGTTTGTGTGGGCAAGGGCTTAAAGAGCTTGAATTTATCAGAGGGTGTACAAATAACATCCGAGGTCGCCTTGGAGATTTTATACTTTGACAAAAGCAGCAGTTTCTTTATACCCTGTGTATAATGGGTATGAAGAAACTGGGGGCAATGAGAGCGAGTTGTTTTGTGTAGGCAGCACTGTTCTGAAGAAGAAGTTGAACCTGAAAATTGGCAATAAAGCAAACACAGCTATCTGACAAAAAGAAGTGTGGTTTATTGTGAACTTAAGTACCAAACAAGAAAATGCAACAACAAATACTGTAGGTGGCAAATCATTGCATAGTGAAATGATAAGTGGTGTTCCTCAAAGCCATTCTGTTGTAACTAATTGGGGAACAGTTTATTTGAGTCAGTCTTACTTACATATGCTGTGAAGCATTGGGGAAGTGTTCAGCATACTGTGGGGCCGAGTCTTCTGGTCCATGAGGGGCGGCGTGGCTAATGACCATCATCACAGGACGGTGAGGGTATATCTTCTTGGACATTCGGAAGAAGCTGAGGCTGTCATTGGTGATCAGATCTGTGAAATAATCCTTCAAAAAGAGGAGCAAAATGAGTAAAATTCCTAAGCTAGAAAAGCATCATTTAGAAAACAAATGGGGGATTGAAGGAAAAATCCTAAACAGCACGAGCTTTTATAAATCTCATTTGCAGTCCAATCACTATGACATGTTGCTTTTCCTGGTCCAGTCATTTTCAAATAAATTAAGAGGAGCCAGTAGGGATATGAAGTGGGGCCATTGAGTGCAGTACAGCACCAATCTGTCGAGTCAACAGCTGGCAGCTTGCCTGTGTGTGTGTAAATGAGTGAGTGTGTGAGCTGGAGTCTGTGCAAGCATGTGTACACTATATATTGGCTGCTGCCTCATCAGTGAATCTCTGCACTATCAAATGTGACACCACTTGATGGTGAGCAAAGCTTGGTGCTTTCAAATGGTATGCTGCTTTGACAGCTCCCACCCTCTACTCCACTCTGGACTTTTCATTCTGTTTCTGCCACTTGAGTTGTTTCTGGCCTGCCCAGTGTACGTCTTCCTGCTTCTAAATGATTACCTTTGATAATCATTGGAGCACAAAACCTGAGACAGAAATCTAAAATAAATAACCCATAATCAGGGTTTCAGTATATTTTTCATGTCAAAATGTAATACTTTTGCAAATACAATGAATTATGGGAAATATTACTACAGCAGTCAAACTTTTTATATGGTCTCTGCAAAAACTACAAGCAAGGATGAGTGGATGGACAGATAGATTTTCTGTTATTTTCAAGACTGCATAGGAAAACCTACCTATTCCAATGAGATGTGCTTAACGTGACAAATCATTTCCTTCCCGAAATTGTGATTTTTTTCAGAAATTGGTAATTGTAAAGATGGAGCCCAGCTAAAAAAGTGAAACTAACTGAAGAGCTCACGCCCTCTTCACAATGTGAAATGTGAAATTGTCACAGCAAGCATGTCAAAGCCGTGCCATTTTACAAAAACCTTTATTCCAGTCAGGGTGGCGTCCGGTCTTATTTTTACCTTCACTGTCAGCAACACCCTCAGCTAAAATAAAAATAGGATTAGCACAGTTTCCAATAGCCAACTAACAGTCCTATCTGTAGTCTTGTCATGCTGCTGCTGCTGTTGTTGTTGCCCGACACCAAACAAATGGAAGGGACTCCACGGCTAAGAACAAACACTAAGGGAGATTTCCCAGAAATGTCAGAAGTGGGTTTGGCTGATTCATCTTTTCTTTAATATTACCTTTTTTTTTTATAGTCAGTCCAGTTTTAAAAACTTGGCAGGTACACATGGCCGTAGAGGATGAGGATTACGTGCACATGGCAAAAGCACTGCCATGCCCGGCAGCGCTGCCAGCAACTAAAATCTGAGCCCCTGGTGCTAAAGGGCTCTGGCAGGTCAACAGGAAGTGAAAGTGTCATGGGGAATGCCTGGCCAAGAGCTATAAAAAAGTCACACGGGTGGTGATTATCCCTCTTCACATTTGGAGCTGGCAGTCAAATAGTAAGAATTTGTTAGCGCTACTCCTTTGTCAGAAAAGACGATCGATGTAGGACGGCGTTACTGCATCGAATTTACAAGATTTGCGCAGGAAGGGTTCGGAGCAAGACTTGTGCAAGCTTTCATGACATCAGTGTGCCACATCTGGATTGAAAGACTTCCCCATTTTTATGGCTGTTGTTCTAGTGTCATGGAATCTGAATAAAAGAAGTCCACAGGCAACATGGACAAAGAAAACATTCCCACCAGAACAGTGTCAACTTGAATGAACTCTTTTTCCTACAGACAGAAACTCAGATGGGGTCTAACTGATTTAAACTGCTCAGGATGAACACGCAGCAAGTCACACTGCAGCCAAGACATCCTCTGTGGACTCCCTCAGTGCTCTGAAAAGAGCAGCATTGCCAGGTGGTGGGTGTGAGCAGTAAATTGCAAATATGAAGTCTATTTGGTTCTAAACCACAATTTGATCACCATGTAAATGTCATGTAAACACATCAGTCTCTGCCTTACACCTCAATCCAAAGTTGGCAGAGGAACGGAAGCTCAAACACTTACTTGCTCATCTTTTTTTTTGTTTATCCATAACTGTACAACCCGAAGAGATACTGGCATGGCTCTGTGAAAACAAACTGAAAGCTCCTAAAACATTTGAGGGATGGGGGGATTATTGCAGGAGGCTGTTTGCAGTGCAACCACAGTTCATCTTGTGAACCAGACACTGCAAGTTGAAATTTTACTGTGGTATTTTCCTGCAAAGTCATTTTGCAAAACACAGCATGACATAGGAAAAACAGAAAAAGAGGCAAACAAAATAGATGAAACAACCACTAACCAAAGAGGTGTTTATTGCAAGCAACTTTGTCTTCCCATAAAGCTGCATCTATTTTACACCGTCTAGCTGTTAAGGGTAGGTGCATCTAAAGGCATACCACAAAAAGAGGAGACACCACCTCATCCCAGCTCATTCCCTATAATTCACGATACAGAATTCCCTTCAGTCTGAAAAATGACACAATATTAGGTGGGGGGCTTCTCTGTGTTTATAAGAGATTCCAACCTAACATTTGTCAAGCAAAGCCTTTATTTTAAGTCATAAAGTGAAAAGAAATTGGTGTGAGATAATGAGAACAAATACCTTGGCATAGTCAGCGCCATGTTTCTCCTTGAATCCGTTCCGACAGACAGTGTAATTATAGAAGCGGGAATTTTTGATCAATCCGACCCATTCACGCCACCCAGGCGGAATGTAGCTGCCATTGTACTCGTTGAGGTATTTGCCGAAAAAGGCTGCAGAGATGGGGAGCACAGAGAAGAGAGTTGCTTTAAATACAGTGTTTAACGATGAGTGCATGTTTTCAGTTTCTTTGTAGTTCTTTATGGGTTTTCTGTGTCTCCATCTGCGTGGATGCCTGACATGAGGTTTGTCTCTTTTCCTCTCGAAACCTTAATGTGTTCTGATCCGATCCAAAGTATCAAATCCCATTCAAGGTCTTTTCGAATAATTGGATTCAAAGACCAAACCTAGCTAGTACTGTTATTTTATGTCATCCGCGGCCTATGTCATGCAGCAGAAATTTACTCTGTCAGTATTAAAAAAATAAATGAAAAAAAAGTAAAATAAAAAAATAAAATCAGACTACTCAACTTGGCTACGATAGTCTGGGAGATTAGAATGGTAAGTGCACCAACCTGTCCTGTAACCTGTGTTATTGAGGTAGACCGCAAAGGAGCGTGGCTCATGCTGCGCTTGCCAAGACGGGGAGGAACAGTTCTCATTGTTGGTGTAGGTGTTGTGGTTGTGGACGTACTTTCCCGTCAGCATGGATGACCGTGACGGGCAGCACATCGGTGTGGTGACAAAGGCATTGATAAAACTTGTGCCACCGTCTTCCATTATCTTTCTGGTTTTATTCATCACCTGCAGAGATCCTTAGAGGAAAAAGCAAGGTTACTTTTATTTCTCATTTATTTATACTTGGAGTTCAATTTACTTTTTATAGATACTGTATAATCCTCTAAAAGTATTCTTTGTGGCTGGACATGAAAAGGGCTGTTCATGCCCCTTCAAGTCAGGAGCATAAAAATGATATTTATATTTTTAATCAGTTGTACTTATTTTGTTGAAATCAGATTTTACTTTGAGATTAAATGGGACTCTTTTGTAAATTGGTCAAAGAAGCAAAACTCTTTGATTTGTCAGAGCAATAAAAAGGCTCAATCATTCAAAAGGATGAATTTTTTAAATATTTTATAGGTACTGTGTAGGTAATCCTTTCTGGCTCAGTTTTCTCAGACTAAACCTAATTGAAATGCAGCAGCTGAAAAACCAGATGGTCATTCCCTACTGGTTTATGGTCTGTGTTTAATATTTAATGTAAAGAAGGAGACCATATAAATCTGAAGGCAAATAGCCAGAAAAACAAAGAAAGCAATTAAGATCAAATACAGTGATAAATTTTGTATATTAGCAAATAAATGTGGAGGGGTAAGCTTGCCAGTATTTCTTACCCAACTCTACATCCTGGTCATCGGTCATGATGAGGATGATGTTGGGCCGGATATTTCGGCGGTCCCGCTGGATGCGACCCCTAAGCCCCTGAGCCCTGGTGGTGGTAAAGGCTTGGCTGCCTGGAGTCCAGTCCACAGACAGCAGGACCAGCCAGGAGAGCCAGTGAATTAGCATGCTGTCCAAGAGAACCAGACAGCTAGAGAACTTGATGGGATGATCACTGGAGAGATGGGAGGGAGGAGAGGATGGGTGAGGGCATTTGCCTACATCTTGGTAGATGTTAAGGGCCTAGTTGACTGAGAGAAGACAGAACGAAAAACATGTTAAAACAAGGATGAATGACATAACATGATTAATTTTAAAGTAATTAGAAAAAGGTGGACAGTGTTAAACACTTTTACAAGTCAACTCTATGTAATAGATAAGCCATAAACAAAGAAACAACGACCAATTCCTTGATAATAGCTCTTAAAGGTCTAAAAAATACTTAAACATTTCAAGTAACCACATCAACAAATTGACCTCAGTTACATTTTGGGGGTGAAGTTTCAGGCAAACAAGGCCCACCAAAGACTGAGTACAACTTCTCTTTTTCTAAAAAAGAAAAATTCTGGAACGTTTTCTTCCTCTTTAGGCAACCTCACACATGGAAACTCTTTATCCCGACTGCAGAGCTGTTGTTCAGCTAAATGTGCCGAAACTATGCAATTGGCTGCCCAAACTCAAACACCCACAACTGCTCTTCAATTGGAGCCAATCAGGGCCCACTTTCCACCTGTCACTCAACAGTCAGCCTCACCGCCCCCCACAACTCCCAACTCTCCAACCACCGCCACTTCTACCACCACCACCACCTATCCTGGTGAGTCATGCATGACAGACTTCTGGATGGGGGAGGGAGTTTTGGTGCAGGAGGCGGAGTAAATGGTTCCACCACATTAACTCCAGTGGCTTTGTTGCTAATCACAGATGACCACTCAGTCATCAAAACATGCTGGTGATTGGTTCTCAAAAAAAAAACTCATGCTTGACCAATAACAATTATGTGTAGCTAAGATTATCAGGACGGTAATCTTCAATTTCAATCAAAAATTTAAATAAATGTATAAAAATGTAAATTAATGCTTAATTAGAAAAATGTATTGTAAATATAGACACATTCAGATTATGCCAATTAGCAGGTAGCTTTCAGTGGCAGTAATACATCTGAGAGCTGTATAGCTTGTGGCTGTGAAATGAACCATTGCCCTATGATAATGAGTACTCCATTAATGCTGATGAAAAATGCCTTATGGATAGCAGTCCTGCTGAGTGGCGCCATGCTGCTTCCCATTTTGAGTTAACAGACTGGAAACAAATGGAAGGTCTGCGACACCTGGGTCTGCCCAGGGAGCCTCCGTCCTTACCTTTATTTCCCAAAATCACTCCATCCAAATTATAAATATCATTAATGAGATACCAAAAGATACTCCAGATAAAAATGGAGGCAACATGTCAATTACTTAGGCCTTTAAAGCTGCAGTATGTAACTTCTAAATAAAATATTTTTCTTTATGTTTTCGTTGAAGCTGTCTCCATGTCCTGACAGTATGGTGTGAGAAATTTTTTAGCTTCTCTATGTTCTCCCACTGCTAGTTAGAAACAACCAATCAGAGCTCACAGGTAGGTCTTAGCCCTGTAAGTCACAATCTCGGGTGGCACCGCTCATCCCTGTCCCTCCCCAAACCCCCATTGCTTTCTGCTACCACTACAGGTTTTCCCCCCCATCGGCGGATCTTGTTGTGAATGCTCAAGCGAGTCAGCATAGCCACCGATGACGGTGAATTAACGGTTATCCTGTAACAGTAAGTTGTTTCTCCACCATTAGCATGTTTAGCAAAAATTAAATGAGGTTGAGTGACAGTGTTAAGACCCTCCTCCTGGCTCGGATTGGTTGTTTTCGGTCGGGAGCGGTGCATGTCTTCAGGAGGCAATAATGGCTCAAGGAGGAGGGAGAGGGGATACAGATAGAAGAAATCCAAAATGCAATTTACCTGAAAATTGTAGTATTACAAGATAATCTTATAAGCTACAAAGGATCACTGCTAAAGAGTTGACTGTTTAAAGTACTGGATGAAGGATTGATAACAAAAAGTTGAGTGGAAGGAAATAGTGTGGCAGAAAAGTTCCACAAGCAACAGGGATACTGCAGCCTTCATGGGATTGTGAAGCAATGCCCATTCAGGGGTTTTAAGTGAGATCATGAAGTGTGAACTCCAGCTGGAGTCTTCAAAAGCTGCCATACACAGACGTCTCCATGGACAACTGTCACATTCCTTGTGTTAAGCCGTTTTGAATCAGAAACACCAAAAATGTCTTACCTGGGCCAAGTGGAAAACAGACTGAGCTGTTGCTCAGCAGATAAAAGTACCATTTTCAGATGAAAGAAAAATTAGCCAAAAAACAAAAAAATGGGTGCGACTACAAGTAATAACTTAATCAAAACAGACCAGTGAAACATGAAAATTAACAAGTATTGGACTGAAAAAGGGTGAAAAGCAAAAGAAATGTATATAGTGAAGAAATATTGGCAATCCTAGAATTTACAGGAAAGATTTCAACAGTCTGGCTCCTAGGAATCAATAAAAGAAATTAAGGATAAGATAAGACAGTGAAGCACAGTAATGGCTGATCTGACAGGTTAAAAACACCCTTTGCTAAGTGATGTATCAACAGATGTTCCTCCCAAAATCATGACATATCATGTCATCAAAAAAAAACTTAAGTGAGAAAAGTTATTTTCAGTAACCTTAAAATTGTGGTGTTTATCTTTCACTTCTCCAGTCAGATCTTAGACATGATAAGCGGAGTTCAAACAGTGCTATACTGTTCTGATTTCTGTTTCAGATGAGCTGCGTCTGAGCGAGCCAGTTATCGTGACAGCTCTGTACAAACATTGGTGCCATTTGGCCAAACACTACCCCCCCAAAGTGCAGGGTGGTGGAGCGAACAGGACCTTACACAAACTGCTCCACAAACATATGCAGGCACTAAAATGATACCCAGACACCGGCTTTTCTCCCACAAAAACAATATCCCTTGCCGTTTGGGTCCAAGTCCTCCCACATTATGCAGGAAAGCTTCCCAGAAACAAAGGACACAACTCATCTCTGGAGAAAACTTAAGGCTCTATTTTGGTCAAGCTGTGGAAGATTGGATATCAGCTGTAAGGCAGTCAGTTTGCCAATGTAATCTTCTCACCCAACACCAATTCAGTTTTAGATACCAGTGAATTCCATCAATGGTGCATCCTTACCACTCACAAAATGTCTGATTCAAATATTGTAGAGTGGATGAGGTCAATATCTGCAGTGTTTGAACGGACTGAGATTCAAATGTCAATCAAGTTCACACAGACAAATCAAGTTACGGGTACCAAATGGCTGCCTCACAGTTATCTATCCTAATGTGAAGGCTTCAACTTAGAACCTATCTCTTATGTTAATGGGATATGCAATCAGTCTAGGATTATTTTTACTTTCCATTTTGAAGTACAAACTACATGTCTTGTCAGAACCTGGAAACCAACCATGTCATCTCCCACAACTGTCAAGAACAGTGCCGTAGCAAACAGGCTAATGACAAACAGTTCAGCCAAATAATTTATTGCAAATATTACAACGGTATAAAGGTGCATTGCAGCAAATGCACCTGATTCTGCAATGCACAAGTCACAAAAATTCATCAACAACTTCAGTGTCGGTGTATCACACAACTGAGGCGAGGAGCCCATCTCCAGCGGTCAATGCACGAGAGGCGGGGTACACCCTGGATAGGTCGCCAGTCCATCGCAGGGTAACACAGAGACAGACAGGACAAACAACCATGCAAGCACACACCAATACTTAAACAGAATTTAGAGAGACCAATCAATCTGGCATTCATATTTGTTGACTGTGGGATGAACCCAGAGTACCCAGAGAGAACCCAAGCATTCACAGGGAGAACATGCAAACTCCAGGCAGCTTTTATTTTGCTTAATTCTGTTGCTTGCATCTTTCTTAAATCTATGGTGTATTTTATGTTGCTAAACCACTAAAACAAAAGTAAAATCCCAATTTTTATTTTGAATCAGTCATGAGTTTTCATCATCTAGGACTAAACAGACAAGGAGTCTTAATTTCTGGACAGCACTAGAGGACTAGGGAGCACATTGTTTCTGCTTCCCCTTTGTTTTGAAGGATTAGCTGTAAAGACCCTTTAAATTTGGTCCGTACAGTACTCTGCGTGACTAGAACTTAAAGACGAACAGAACAAACCCAGTAGTAAGGGGGGTTCAAAGGAGTGAAACAACAAGGCCACTTGTTTTCAGGCACACAGCTGCCATATGCTTAAAATATGTGCAATTTTCAGATTAATGACTATCATCACTCAGAGTTTTAGCACATCTCAACCTCATGATAGCAGGAGTTTTCCTACTTTCCTTAGGGAAAATAGCGCTCAGATAATTTTGTTAGAGGAATCTGAAGTTCTGCTCAGTAATTTGCTGCTAACAGGCAGACAGCTTCACTTTCTCTCGCATATAGATGAACATAATAAAGCTGTGGCTTATTTAACCATGTTGGGCAGCCATACTTGTCTGGTTGTACCCTCCAGTCAGGGCCTCAAACCACACACTCCACTGCGCCCTGACCCTCTTCCGACCCCAGCGGTGATACGGCTTTGATGGTGGTTTGTTTAACCTAACCTCAGCAACCAGAGGCTAGCCACACACAGGGGTCAAAAGGGAAAAATGAATGGAAGAGGTTCAATACAGAGGTATGGCATCCTGTAAAAGGTCCGTGTGGGATTGGTCTGTATTTTCCTTCCAGAAATGACAAACAGGTGATGTCTGGCTTAGGTTCTATCCAGACAGCCGTGACAGGATGTACATTTATCAGCTGTCACTGAAAAACAGCAGAAGAAACATAAAAGCATGAAAGCACAAAACAACAGACATGAAAAAGGTCCATCCATCAATGCATAATATATCTGTCCACAGAGCAGGATTGGGCTCAAATGAAGAGTTTTGAACTTTTAGAAGTTCAGGTTCTGAAAATAAGATGCAGGTCAAACTCAAAACAGATCGTCTTATACAGTAAACCATTCTTTTATAGAAATTACTGGTTAGTAGGCCTTTGATAGGCTACTTTAAAGCATTCCCTGCCCATGCTCAAGTCTTTTTAACCATTCTAATTATTGCCAAAAAAGAGGAAAACACATATATCAGCACAGTTTCAATTCTACAGCCTGTGTGTGTTGATAAGAAGTGGAGCTATAAATCAAATGGGAAAGTATTAACAATTAGCTATTAACTTGACTTGGTAAAATTTTAACATGTGACCAGGTGGTCAGAAACTCAAAAACTATCTATTCTGATAAGTGAACACCTCAGGCCTGGTGCAGTCATATGGCAGTGACGACACTCTTCGGTGTTGAAGTTAAATTTGTGGTATGAAAGCTCAAAGTTTGATATTTTTAGCAACGGTGTAGTGTTAAAATTTAAGTTGCATTCAGTAAATATTTAGAGAGCTATTTGACAAAAGGTATTTAAAGGTATTTAAAATGTCAAGACATGTCTGCAGTTCATCCAGGCTGTGAGAGAGCATAATTTTGGCTGATAACAGGAAGGCTAAAATAATTACACCTAAACTGTTGTGTTTTATTATTTTTGGAAGCTCTATGTGGCAAAGCCCTTTTGAAATTCTCAATTAAGATAAGGCTCAACATACTCTAATATACAGAGAGAGCTGTTTTAGTAAAGCCATCTGCTCAAATATTAGCTGATCACTAATATAAGATGTGAAAGCCTGAATAAAATGCTAAATTAGCAATCATTGCATCCTTGTTTCGAAATATAAAAAATATATATTACAGCTCACTTGCATTGTGGAGTCACCACTATTTCTAATATAAATAATTCTAAACCATTTAAAGCAGGAAGGCTGAAAAAAACCCCACTTTTAATCTTGTTTATTTATAGTTAAGAGACATTTCCAAAAAAGATCATCATCGGGCCAAAGCTCTACAAAAAAAAGGGGGTTTTGGAAATCGTCTGCTAGTGTTTTATAAGTGCACATTTTTTTGGGACAGACTTTGATATTAAGTAAAGGAAAAAGACTTTATTTAGTGGTAAAGTAAGTAAGTTAAAAGCATCTCAGATTTCCATTTATTCTTGTTAACTCTGCTTGCCTCATCCACTCACTGGTCAAAAGGAGGAGAATGCAAATCTAATGGCATCGTTTAAATTCTACTGTTCGGCAATAAGCTGTGGAACTAGTAACAATACAGGTCATTCAGCACATCATACTAGAGTGGAGGAAAGCAGAAAAGAGTAATATGCAGTAGCAATAGAGACACAGATGGACCTCAGAAATGCTGCAGGTTAAATAAAACTGAGGAACATTTTTATGTTTGCATCAAACTTCCAAGATTTTAGTCCAGCTTGAGAGCTCCTTCTCCAAGAAGAAAAATTAAGCATTAAATTAATATAGAGGTTTGTCCAAATGTTTCTCTAATATGATGGAATTCAGCTGGTCTGCTGCCATGAGGGCTCATGGGGGCATTTTACACTGAGGAGGGCCTGTGTCAGGACCCGCTGTGCCCAGCAAGCCAAGGGTAGCACATTGTACCCACCAAAACCTGTCTGTTAGCCACACGAACGACTGACTGAACGGAGGCTCTGTCTCTCTGCACTCATTTGGCTGCATGAAGGTACTGGGGAGAAAAAAAAAAACTTGCTGTTTTCAGACTCTTAACTCTACTGATTTGTTTGACCAAAACCTATTCAAGATTTATGACTAAATTCCAGTCGGTAAATGAAGTACAAGATATCCCTCCTCCCCTGTTCCAGCAACTTTATAGCTACACAACTCTTTACTTTGACAGGCAACGTCCTAACAATGTAAAGCTATAGAATTTAAATCTTGGAGCTTCCCACTGACTGGTGTGCGGTGGGTTTGTGGTACGATGGAGGCCACTTTAATGAAGTAGAATGGCCTCAATTCAGTGAAATATGAACCTGTAGCGAGTGCATTCACAGCCATTAGTCTAAGCCCTCTTGTTTCTTTCAGTCCCAGGAAGAAACCCTTTGTAGTGCCAAAGCTGCCAGGCTTCCCCATCAACATCATGACTGCATCTTTATGTATAATTAAATGAATCCTAGTTTAAAATGCTTCAAAGTGGTGATATCTTATACAGCAATGGGGGGCTTGTTTTGAAATCATAAGAGATTTTAGGTACTATAAGAAGGAAATGATTAAAAAACACAAGTCCTCACAGAAATGAAAAGGAGTTTTATTTATTTGTGTGTGGGTGTGTGCTCTGGATTTGTAGGTGGTGTGTGTTTAAACTGAACCAGGCACAAGCTTTGTTTAGTTCTATCCGTCTAAGCAATAAGACGATGCTGGGAAGAATGAATGACTGTGCTTAGTGTCATTAAGTAAAGCTGGAATCACTCAAATACACCCATTCCGTTCAAAGGTTTGATGAAAAACTTGAAATTTAAGGTCAAAATCAAAGTCAGCAGTGCAAATGAATGACAGTGAATATAAGAGGCTTTTACTTTTCCGCAAAAATGTGGAGCTCAAGATCCTAGCCATCTGGAATTACAAAAAGCTAAGGGCAATACCAACACAGCTTGCTCTTAAAGTAAAGGTTATAAGAGGAAATGCAAGTTTAAAATTCTAGAAGGGGACAAAAAGAGGACAAGGAAGAGAAACAACAAAAGGGAAACTCTTCTTTTGATAAGACAAATGCAACTGTAGTTAATGAGGTGATTAACCACAGTTATATGACAAGCTGAAAGAAAGCCAACATGTTAAGAAGAAACAGACCACAGGTTAAACTCATAGAATCTAATTGTATGCCTCTATAAACTTTGCTGAAGTTCCGATTTCTTTCAAAAGTCCCATCAGTCTGAGCAAATGAAGAAAGACCAAGCAGAATGTACTCATGGGTGGCTTTCTTGTCTGTTTGACACATCAAACACACCCCAAATAAATCACTCTCTGCACCACAATAGAAAGCTAAAGCAAATTGCTTCAATGGGTTTCCACTGAGGTAATTGTTAAGAATAAAGAAACCAAGTCAGTTCACCAAGTTTGAGGGATGTTTTCAGTTCACAGCATTCTGACATCAGTTGTACAACTATAGGCACTTCTTTTAACTTGTACAACATTGTTTAAGAGCTTGCACCCAACAGACAAAGAAAACAGCCACATACCTTATAGTGAACACAAGTGATCCAAACCAACATTTAAAGTAATCACTTTAAGAGTCAAGTATACAGCAGGTATGTACTAAAATTCAATATTAACAAATTTTTATCCATGCTTAATGATAACTTCAAAGGTATGGGTCATTGCAAATACAGTATATATTTACTCTATAGTTTAAAAAATTGACAGTTTTTGAATCAAGAATTTCCTGTCCCACTGTTAACCTGGGTTTCAAAGTCCTAATTCGATTCTAGTGACACCCCCAGAGTAACCCGAGTTTGCACTGGCTGTATTTATTATAGAGTATCGCCTCTGCCCCACATGATGCTTTAAATCTTTATTTAGCTAGCTGAACGAAGGCTTCAGCACTAACACTGGCTTAAACGAAAACGAAATGAGCCCATTTATAATTTTTCAAATAGTGAAAAATACAGAAACTTATAGCATGGAAATTAATGAAACTCCATCCTGTCCTCTGAAGTTAATGCTGATTCAAAACTAGGGTGGCATGTCTGTTTACCAGTCAATTGGAGGCTAATTACCTGAGCAGACAGCATTAGTAATTAATCAGTTAACATCACTTTGTTGCTCTCTCACCATAACTATATAAAAGAGAAGAATGACATGGTATATTATTACAAATAAACATCCCTTGAAAATTTGACTAAGGTTATAAGATGTTTATCAGCAATGACCATAACAACAAGCGGAAGGACATTATTGTTGTAGTAGTCAAAATTGTGTCATGAAGCACAATACTGCAGATGAACATCACATGTCACTTTAGATTTAATAAGCATTTTTTTAAGCAGGCGCACTCATTCCACATCCACAGACCTTCAGTCAGAAAGCTGCTGATTAGTGTAGAACTGCTGCTGGCACATGAAACTGAACACCCCTAAAATCTGGAGCATGTGCGGACTTATTCTACAGGAACCATGGGCTAACAGACCATGAGAACCTAGCTCTACGTGACCCTGGACGCCATTAATAAACTTCTCCGAGACTGTGTCATGCAAATGTGATACCGCTCATAAAAATTTATATTTGTTTGATTGCACCTGTGCCACAATGCTGTTCCCTGCCGTCAATGCCCTGGGGCACATATGTATGACTAAATTTGGATATTATGAACTGCGAGTCTGCTGCAGCAGTCACTCAAACAGGCAGCAAGAATTATCTGTCAGACCTGAGCACAGACAGACACAGAGCCTGTAATTTGTACACCAGGAGCTTAGCTTTTCTTTGCCTCTGGCTTTGTGTGTGGTTTTCTGAAGCACGCAGTAACATAATTTGTAATTCAATTAACTTCATACCACTCAGGATAAATTTCACCTCTCAGCACAACATTAAGTCCAAAGAACTGCATCGGCAGGAAGCCTGGTTAGTCTAAACAACATCAAATCGAAAGCTTAAGTATGAAAATGTTTTTAATTTAAACCATTGTTAAAGAAATGTAGTTAATACACTGTACCGGCATGTTAAAGAGACACCGGTCAATGCCAACTTAGGTTGCCACGGGCAACTTGAGAAAAGTAAAGATAATGTGTGTACTGAAATGCTACTCTTGCTCACTGTAAACAAAGCCGCTTTTCAGAATGTAGCGGCTCTACGTCCACATGGCGAATTCTGGTTGATCAAGTGAGAGCAAACAGGACCAGAGGCTAAACGAAGCACATGGTCAAGTCCACACTTTTGAGCAGTTGTACATGTACACACACTTAGGACAGGAGTGAAAGTGCTGGCTGAGGTTGAATGTGTTTGCTCGCTCCAGGGGGAGAATGAAAGAAAGGGAGCAGGGGAGCTGAAACAAACACACGCTGGCTTCTATTAGTCAGGTTGTGGAGTATGGAGGGGTGAGGAAACATTCATCGCTTCTTTACTGCCCCCCCCTCTACCCTTTCTCATCCATCCTACAATCCCCACCCCATTATCTCTCTCCTGGAAAAGCGGTGGATGAAAGGGGACAACCCAGCTACCCCCACAAAACCCCGCGGCAGCACTTCTCGCTCCAATCTCACGCCGACGGATTCTGACGGGTATTTAATTGTACGTGATACAGGCCAGGTTCCTTTCGCTTTCAAATCTAAAACAGATTGCCTCTCCCTGGGGAGGGGATTATTGAACAAGAGACATGAGGAAACAAGGACAGTCCAGCACTCTGGGAGGTGGAAGACCAAGGGGGCAAGCTTGTACAAAGAGTCTGCGTATACATGGCTTTTTCTAAGTTTCTCTTTATATGCGTGTGTGCAAAAAAGATTTCCACCCTTTCTGTTTTAGTTCTAAGGAATTGTGGGCGTGGGCACATGGCTCACCTGAGATGACCATTTTTTCTCCCCTTATCCTTCTTCACCTCTTTATCACTCCTTCACACCTCCCTCTATTTACTCTTGTTCTCTTCTTTATCTCGTCCCTGCTCCACTTCACCCTCCTAACCCGGCTTTCTCCTTCTCCAGGCAAATCCTTCCTCTTACACTCAAACATTACTGATTATAACATCACAAAAAGTAGTCCACCCATAAACAAAATGTCTCTGACTCATTTAAAGACAGCTCAGGGTTCTTTCTGTGTACAACTGACAGTTATGACAAAGCTAGAAGCTAAGCCACTATAAATATGTGGTTGAAACTCTTTAACAAAGTGCTCAGAGTTGGATCAAGGTTTGGAGGAGTAGGATTCTCTCCAAAGATGAGCTAGATGCAATGTTTGCTTGCCCTGACCTTTCTCGCTCAAATGACAGGCTGAACAAACACACTGGGGTATTACTGTGAGCTTCCAAATACCTCAAAAACCCCAACTGTGCGTCTGCGCACATCCAGATACGTATGCATGGCTTGGCTATCACCCTCAAAAGTCAAGGACAATTTGAGTTTGGAGGCAGCTTCGTGGCTGAAACTCTCAAGAAATGTTTGATCAGTAAGATCAACAAGGAAACTGAGAAAGTGTCTGACTCATCTAAACACAGTCTTTCTTGATCCCACATGAATAGAAGCATGCTGTTCAAATACTGGTCATTTGCTGTGATAGGTTGGTGCAATCTACGCCACTGCCACCATGCAATCAGACTAAGGCGAGGAACACTATCATTACGCTGAAGAGATAAATAAGTGGCAGAAGAGAGAGTGGTTGAGGAAATCTTTTAACATTATGGCACACAGGAGAGCACACACAAGCTTAGCTTTTAAAGCTAATGTGCCTAATTATTAGGTGTAGCGTATTACCACAAACTAATCTTTTTTTGATCAAAAAAAGTTGCCCCCAGTTCCCTCCAGTTCTGCATACAGAAGTTCTGTCCAAGTAGAACCAGTTTGAGAAGGTGACAAGTAGCCTTGATAAAAGGAATACATATGCGTATAAATGCCTTTGTATGCAATCATTAGATAAAATTCTTTAGCAATCCTATAATGAGATATGCCAGACTTAGTTTTTCATTTTGTCTCTCATAGTTGAAGTGTACCCATAATGAAAATTACAGACCTCTCTCATCTTTCTAAATCACTATATTGTCACTAACTGAATTAATGTATTTTAATTGAAAACATGTTGCAAATGAGGCTCTTGTAACCAAACTTAATTGTCATGAATAGAAACAAGTCATCGGCAAAGCATTCAACTTAACAGGCACAAATCAGAGAAACTTGCCTAACATTTTTAAAAAATAAATTAGAGGATTGCAGTGTTCTTGAAAGATTAAAAAAACTATTACGCGGTAATTTATTACATCATGAGAGGTGCATTACTCAGAGAAGCTTTGAAGCAGAGATGTCACATTATTAGTCACAATGTCCTTACCACCAACTGATTGAGGGCATTTTCATCTAAACATGTTGCCGATGATGTGCAGGATGAAAGATGCTTTTCCATTTCTGGATTCATTTATTTCCATTTCAGAACTGCCCAAATTTTACCCTCTCAAAAAAAAAAACAATTAAAAAAAAAAACCCCTCAGTCAAATCTAAGATCTATCAGAGTACGGTCAGATAGAAAAGCTAAATTATGGCATGAGTCAAAGGTTGGAGTTCAATTACAGAAGAGAATGAATGCTTATAAGTGTTCATAATGAGGTGTTTGTTATTTAATAAGTTTTTAAATCAAGATGTCAGTATATCTGTCACTGTATATTACCACCATGTGATTTAGTGTATTTTGGCAAAATACATAAAGCAGAAAATACTTTGGATGAAACCGTCTATTCTTTATCCTGAATCCATTTATTTATATTTCAAAATTAGCTGAACCTGACTTTTATGAGCCACAGAAAGTAATCTGCAAACCATTATATTTTACTTCATTAAAAATTATACTTTATTGTAAAACAGAGAATCTTGCCTAATATATATTTTTTTCAAATTCAAATGTGATATTTGTCAATGTAACAGCTTAAGAGGGTAAAAACTGACATGCCTTTAAAGGCCAGAGTTCACTTAAGAATAAAGATAAACACTTTTAATATTGCTCGTTGGTTGATGAAATGTAGGTTATTTACAGAACTGGAAAGGCAAATATATTGGGATCAAATACATGTTGTGGAAAATGCTCTGGATGAAACATTTTTCTCTGGTTCTGGTTCTGTTTATTTCCAATTCAAAATTCTCCCAAATTAACTCTCATAAATATGGAGAATTCATCTCAGTATTATTCGGAGATCTTTTGAGGCAAATGTGTTTTGTTTATTTGGTTTTGCTTTGAGGTACAGTAGATTAGCATAAGCTAAATATATTTTGGTCTAAACCCTGTTGAACATGAAATGCTTTTCTAGTTCTGCATCCATTTATTTCTTTTACAAATGTATTAAAAGTTCATTCCTGTGAATTAAAAAGAAATACATTTGTAATTTGCTATAATTTTACAGTAATGCTATTTAATTTAAATGTTAGATTTGTTTTATAAAAGTAAGTCAATAAATAAATTAAAAAATATATGTAACGGTAAAATATGGATGTAAAGTATTTGACCACTTCTGGGTGTATTTATTCCCATCCCAAAATTCTCCAAACTTTTCTTGCTTGAACACTCTAAAGTCATCTGCAAAGTGTTTAATTTTATTGCCTAGCAATTTTAGAAGCCAGATGTAAAATCTGCTGCTAAAAAGGTAGATTGTAGGATGTAAAATGTAGAATTAAAACAAAAACAGGTTAGAATTCAGTTGATGATGACGACAAATAATTTTTTTCAGAGTCATTAGACGGTAATATTTGTTTTTGACATCTTGGAAATCTTGATTCACTGCATTTGGCATTTAAAGGCCACATGCCTTCTGTTTGTGGAAACGCTTAAAGCCACAGACTCCGCCGACTCTTCTTCCATTGGACTCAGTCACTCAGCGTCCTTATCAGGAGAACAAATTACTCCACTTATTACCTTCACACGCACACCCCCCCACACACATACATGCACACACACAGATTCCCAAGTAGATCTCAAGGATGGCAAAGCTGCTACTGGAACAACGTTTGTCTTGGCGAGTGCCTTTCCCTCTCAGAATCTAATTATTTGCAGCAGCTGCTTGTGCTCTTGTTTGTAGCACAGAAAAGCTAAAAACTCTTTAAACTCTTCTCCTCTCCTCTGAGCTGGCAGGAAACTCAGTGTTTTGAAACCCCCCCGAAGTCGATTCACTGTGCCCTGGGAAGGCTAATCAGAAATTGAATCCAAACACTGCCGGGTGAAACTCGAGTGAGGTGTTGGGTTTGTAGATCAGTCCTGTCATGACTGAAATTTTGAGGTAAAAAAGGCTCTCCATCACTTTCTACACTTGCCTTTCAGTAACACGCTCCGACAGTGCCAAAGCATTGAAATGAAGGCCAACGGTTTTACAGTTATTGTGCCCAATACAAGCCACCGACTCTGAATGGAGCCACATCATAACTTTGCCATTTAGTAAATCTAGGTCAGGGGATAAATGCTCTGAGCTTTGGTGGACTGTTGACTGATTGGATACAGGAAACTTTTTTTACTTGATCAATAAAATAAGTCTAAGTTAATATTATAGACTTAGGTTAAAACTTAGAACTGAATAGACACGAGTTACACCTTTATATTCCCTCTCAGATTACTAAAAAAAAAGGAAAAAAAATCTGGCATATCTTGCACCACACTTAAGAAAATGTTATCTTTATTAGCATGTGTCACAATTTGTAAGCTAATTTGGGGAACATTCATTTTTTTCCCCTCTCAATCATATGCCTACCTATTATTCACTGAACTACTTGTAGCCCACGTTGACAATCTTATGGGGGTACTTTTAAATTCTCCAAGTATCAAGCAGCGAGTGTAGCTACGGCTGGTTTACCAAGATAAACACACAATCTCACACAACAGCAGCTTTCACCCATACAACACCCCTCTCCTCTCTCAGACTTTCACAGCTGCACAATCTCCATTTACAAAACACCTCACGCACGGTGCCTGGAGCTGGGTATAAATATTATACATCATATTGCCACTTCACTGGCAGGTCACTCTTCTCACTTGACTTGACTTAAATAGCCAACATGAGTAGTACATTCCCCCAACTTGCTGCATCTCTGCGCACTTTTGACAGTCTCTCCAGAGACAACGACTCATCTATTTAGTCTTTGCTGACACAATTTGCCAGAATTGCTCTCGGGGAGAAGATTTATTAAAGAACTTATCCCGACTGAAGGGATATGGAAGTGGCACCCAAAGTTTTTGAGGGACTACACTGACTATAGTCAGTATAATCTGAGATGTCTTAGTCAAAGATGTGCAAAGAGTTAAGCACATCTTTGACATTAGAAAAAGGTTCACAATTCAGTAATAATTCAATTAGAAATACTCCAATGTTTTGCCATCTGATATCCGTTATCAGTTTTCTTTTAAGTTGGATTTTTTCTCTCAAATACAATGGTGTCGAAAGTCAGTCATCAAGAGTTTATATCTGGCAAGATTCAGTACTTCTCCTAGTTCAACACATCTGACTCAAATGATGATGAATCATTAACAGGCCTACGCAGAACTTGTCGAGGAGGTAGTTGGACCATTTCAATCAGTTTTGTTGACGTAAAGACGGATCTAAAACTGCGAGGACACCAAGCATGGAGGACTGGAGACGGACAGGCATGCTCTAAAATCTAATGTTACTGAGGTGTGTAAAAAAAAAAGTGTACTGCAGGTTTCTTGACAGAATCCAATAAAACATGAAGGAATTTCACGATTTTCCTCATTTATGCACATTTCACAGATTTTTATTTTATTCAAAGAGTACAAGCTATTGGTTGGCGTGGTTGTTGGATGTTTTTAGTACCGATACATTATTGTACAGTAACTGATCAGAGTCAACCGATAGAGAATTGGCAGCTTGATTGGTGTGCCTCTAAGTATAATTATTCAGAATCGCTATAACAATAAGACACAGGGAAGAAAAAAAGTTTTCTTTCTACTCTCTCTCTCTCTCCATCACATCACAACACTCATCTGCTTCAGCAGGGAAACCGATGCTATTTTGCACTATTTGTTTGAGTGATACAATGTCATGATATTTTGACAAAAATAAACTTATAGCATATTGTCTGACTCTTATAATGTGTTATGAAATGATGTAAAGAGAGCAATTACATAAAAATATGGATTTTACAGCTAAGGAAATATAATCAAACATCGAGGTCTCTAGTTTTCTTAATGAGAAAAGATTTATTACATTCACTGAAGCTAAGATTCAGTTTTAAGACCTTATGCTTTAGGCAAACTGAAATTTTAACAGGTGAATGCTTTTGCATTGGGGAAAAAATGATATTAATGGAATGTGGTGCCCTCTAATCCCTTGAGACAGAGGAATTTGCGACGGAGGGAATTCCTGTCATTCAGGGGGAAAACTATGAAAACCTTGCACACACACACGCACACAAGGGCTGCGGTACAAGCAGTACACAGACAGACTGCGAAAACAGCGCTGCCCACTGCCACTACATATCTCTTCTTACAGAGTCAGACTGTTAACTGAGTCACAGATGTTCTGCAAATGCTTTACAGAAGAGGGGAGAAATTCTGAAAAACTAAATTAAGAAATAGTGGGAAAGTTGTGTAGTACCTGGTAGGCAGTAGGCAAGGAGTCCTGTCTGAGCTTTATCCTCACGTTCTTCACCAGACCTTCCTTTCCTCGTGGAGGAGTTTGTCTCCTGGTGCTGGGATTTTGAGTTTCAAGTGTAGAAGGAGGAGGAGGGGGGGGGGACCACACAGCTCCTGGAAGACAACCTCTCTCCTCTAATCCTCGCTCCGATGTGATGACACTCTCTAACCTCGACCATCTGTTGAAACACGTCCCGGAGAAGTCAGCACCACGCTTGTGTCAAGAGCCCCACTCCCCCTACCCAATCACAATCCGGCTGCTGGGTGGCTCCTCACTGCCAGGAGGCAGGGACAAGGACACGGGACAGCGCAGAGAGGGAGAGACAGACGCACACACTCACACACACGCAGTACCACCCCCACCTTGTATGGACACTATGAACTGAGAGCAAGAAAACCCCCCAGTCATCGTAACCCGAGAGGCAACGTAGACCAACAGGAAGAGCGAGAGGAGTGGAAACGGGAGCTATGGGAGGGGAGCAGGAGTTGCAAGAGAAAAAAAAAAAAGAGGACACATTCAAACAGTAGAGGCAGAAAAGGATAAACTATTTGTTTCATCTATGTCATTCTGATGAAAATATTAGA
This sequence comes from Xiphophorus hellerii, assembly GCF_003331165.1. Taxonomy (NCBI): domain Eukaryota; kingdom Metazoa; phylum Chordata; class Actinopteri; order Cyprinodontiformes; family Poeciliidae; genus Xiphophorus; species Xiphophorus hellerii. Next base: position 13,186,850 of record NC_045692.1, read on the forward strand.
GTGCGGCACACACACAAACTATTTCACCCCTAGTATATTGACCTTTCCACCTCCCACTCCTCTCTCAGCAGTCACAGGGTATGTGGTCCTGAGAATAAAAGTTACAAATGCCATAAAAACCCCCATTGGCTTCATGGTGGGAATGCTGTTGGCACTAAACTGTTACATCTGCAGGCACAGGAGCGCTCGCACCTTAGTGTGATAAATTCTTACAGTCCCCAGGCTGCATTCCTGCCCCTCACCACCTTTTGCCTTGAATTAGAAGGAAGGTTAGAGGAGGAGACAATAAAATTACTAAGCTAAAGTAAGAGTGAGAAATTATCAGAGATAAGAAATCACAGTTTGATTAATTACTTCCAGCACCATTACTGCAGCATTAATTCAGCATTGTGGAAAGACAAAGAAAAAAATTAGGTGAGAAAGCTGTTGCCTTAATCATTTAGTAGAACCACTGTGCCACTTAAGGACCCATTACAGGAGGATTATGAGGAACTGATGATATTAAGGAGTGACTTCACAGGCAAGCACTCATAAGACAATTTCCCCCTTGAAAAGGAACATCATCAACAGTGAGTTAATCAAAGGTGTTAAATACAAAAAAACTAAAAACTAAAATAAATAAACAACTTTTTAAAGGGTTTCTTTCTATTCTATAAAAAACAATCTCTGTTTGAAGTTGTTTTTTGAGAAATACTGGAAAAGCAGCAATCAGAAATTGTATTAATTGAGAGTCTTTTATAAGTTTTTATAAAATGGAGATTTTTTTTTTTTTTACATTTTCTTCATTCTAGTGTATTCAACTCCATCCTCAAATCCCAACACAACCACAAAATTCGGCATTACTGGCAACCCATACAGAACTGACTAATCAGTGGCAGAGATCTCAGGGTTTGCAGTTCAAAAGAAGTTCAAAGACAGTTTCTTCTCGCTTCCAAATGTTCAAAAAAGTATCACAACAATACAAGAACAGAGTTATATTACGTAGGACAGCTTTGTTTTATTCATGCCGACCACAGAAGCATTTCACTTTTTCTCAAATTGCACACACCTTTTTAGTGGCTTTGGAAATAAACACTTAAACTGTTGCTGGTCAGTGCAGAACAAGCAGGCAGGAAAACGACTCAAAAGAAAGAGTTGACTGGATTGGATATTTTCCAGCTGTTCCTATCGAAACCTGATTTATTTTTTCTTTTTAAAGAAAAAAAGTAATATCTTCATCACATTTTCAGCAGTGGTATGTTTTCATTTTCACGGACATCATGCCCATGATTTTGGTTTCTTTTGTTTCCAGTTCAACCAACTGTTCCCAAGGCAATCAACGTCCATTTAGAACAGCTTTGTTTTATGCCCGACTTTTACCAGTATAAACAACAAAAACAGCAAAAGTACAAAATGGCTTAAGATTAAATAGAGCACCAGCACAAGTTCAGCTTTCCATTATAGCAGCCTGAATGAACAAATAAAATACTTCATTTCAGTTTGTCCATCTCCAATAAATTACTCCTTTATAACAAACTAAGTATCTTTTCAGTCTTCATCCAAAGTAAAATAAAATAAAAAACTTCCACACTGAAGTTGAAAATTCAACTGATTCCACTCACTAACCAATCTCTTTATGTCTCTAATAAACACCAGTAGATTCAGATAAATTTACGGTCATTAGTAAATACTTTCAATATTTTTTTCCATTTTCCTAATTATATATAGACCCAAAACCCTCTAAACCTTTTCTTTAGTCACAAAAAAAGTCCTATGTCATGCAGTGATATCCCCAGGATCCATGTGGATCAGTGTTATAGCTTTATTTAAAAATAAGACCTAAAAAAAAGCACAAAGATAGAGTCGTCCTTTAAAGTCGATGCTCAAAGTTATGTTCCCCTTAGGCGTACATTAAACTAAATAAGACCACATGAAACTTTCACCAGCTTGTACTGATGTTGGAAACAGAGACAGCAGTGAGAATGAGTCAGGCCCTTGGGGAGAAAAAAAGTGCTCAAATTAGATTAGCTAAATTCACAAAGACCGTCCCCTCGGCCCCTCCTGCATGGCTACACACAGCCTAACCCACACCTCCAACCCCAAGCCCCATTCTCACGGCCGAGAGGTTTCCAAAAGGGCCTGCAGGACGGCCAGAGGCGACCAAGATCTCTGTTCTCTTTACTGGATTAAAGGTGGCTGGCGCACTGGGGGAGAGGGGCACATCTGTAAACATCTTAAATCCACACAAACTAAGAAGAAACGAGGCTCTGTTTCAATAGAGAAAACATCCAAGTAAGTCCTTCATGCCTTTAAGATTTTATTGCTTGCTGGCATTTTGATTTATTCAAAGGCATATCATCCTTTTTCTGATTTAATCTTTGTTTTCCATTTTCACAACCACCGATGGGCACAAAGGCAAAAGCAGGAGGAGGCCTTTAAAATTGGACCTTATAAATGACTGAATGACCTGCAGGGGTTCAGCAGTACCCCCATTCACTCTTCTCTCTGCATGCTTACTTCAAAGAGTTTTCCAAAAGCCCACCACATGGTTATCTTAACATCTGACATAAAGTTGCCATTAAACTGAATGATTTCCCCTTATTTTATATTTCTCTGATTGGGTCTCTCATATAGTAGCTCATTTGTCTTGTGCTCCATTATTAAGCTGAACCCAGGCTTTCACTGACCCCCCCGCCCCTCCTCCCACCTCTAAACTGCCTCCTTCCAGCTCTCCAGTCATCGGTTGGGCTTGCAGGTGCAGGCAGAGGCCGATGTTGGGGGGCTCCTCGGTTCACTAGCCCCATTCTCCATGGCTGAATGAGATACATCGGGGCTGTCATAGCTATGATTCAGCCTCTGTGCCAGTGTAGCCTGCCAAAGCGGAGGCTTTCGGGATGCAGCCATAACATGAGTGAGTGACAGAGTCTAACTCTGCATAGCATGAGTAAAGAGCTCCGACACTACAGCTTGTGATAAGTAATGAATTGTTTAACTAGACAGAGTTAACAATGTTGCATGGTGATAATACATGTTGTGATAATACATTTGCAATATTTTGTGATCCCCAAGTTGCATCCTAAAAGGTGAACTAAATCGCTACAAACTCCAAGCATCGGTCTCACACTCTGGCAGAAATTACAAATTTGTTGGACTGACCAACAGAAAAGACAGTTCACCACTAAGACTCTCCACCTGGCTCTGATTGGCTGTTTCATATGGAGTCGTGTATTTCTGCAGTTAGCACTGGGAACACTGGGAAATAGCAGAGAAGCTCAGTTTTTTTCTGTCACATCCTATACTGTCATGACAGTGACAGTTTGGACATGTACTGTATGTAAAAATAATAATAATAATAAAAAAATCATAAACTTTGCATCTTCAGCTTTAGCCACAATTACATACCAAAACCTATTATGTATTTTAATATGTAAAAATACACAAGACCTCCAACTATTTTGGAGGGAGTCATACCAATGTTTCCAAAATATCAATGTACATCTTACTTCACCATAAAAGAAAACCCTGAACAGTTTTAAATATTAAACTAGATATGTTTCTGCATTTTTTAAATTGTTATTACTAAAACTTTATCTCATTCAGTCACATTCATCCTTTGCCCAGGTGCCAACACAATAACATAATGGGAATAATGGGAGCTTTAATTTCCTGAAGACCCCCTTAGTACTGGTGAATCCCTTACTAGCTGTGATCAAACAATCACAACATCAAACTCTTTAAATTGTTAAACTTGTTCTTTATTCTGTTTCAGGGCCCTCACAGCTGTCTTTAACAATGGAACAAACAACTTTTCATGCTTTCGCAGCTTTTCTTGGCCGATTGTTATAGGACATGATCCCATCTGGAGCTGTACCTTGTAGCTACAGAACAAGAATTGATTTTGACCTCTCAGAATATCTTTCCCACTTGAAAACAAAAAAAAAGAATCACCTGTAGCTACAAATCAACAGTATCCCCTCTACTAAACAATAATGCATTCAACAATACAATCAATTTCTCTGAGTAGTTGTTACATCAAAGTCCTCAAGCAGTTTCTGGAAAACTTAAATAAGTTGCACTTAAAAAAATAAAATAAAAATCAGCTCAAAAGGTATTTGCTTACACTAGTACTGTTTAACACTTTGTTGACCGCTAAAAAGTTTGAACCCTGGAAGACATGAGGAGAAAAAAAAAGCAGTGATTGTTGCTGCAAAGTTAGAGTCCTGCTCCTTCCTGCGAGAGGCTTGTGAAAGTCTCATCCTCAACAGGGTTTTGCCCCGCTTCCGGAAGCCTAACTTTCTAATCCTCTCAGGCGAGAAGGTGAAAGGCAGGAACAAGGAGAAAAAGAAGGGGGGCATTCAATGGGTCGGAAGGGGCTATGTATACTACTACATCCAAAATGCCTGGTTGAAAATAATCCTATAAAGCATGCCGCCGGTAGCCTGTGGAGAGTGAATATGAGGATTTGCGTTGAGCAGATTGGCTGTTCAGTTGTCTCCTTAGAGGCATGATGAAGGCAGACCTTCAGCTGTCAGTAGCCGATCGAGACAGCCTTACAAAAATCCTCAGTTTCAATAAATAAATACATAACAGCTGTTACACAAACTTAGCAGCAGCAGCACCGATGTCCACATGGCAAACTTGGCACACAGGCCACCTTCATTAGAATACAAACTTTGTTTCCATGGCTAGAAAGATGAAACACAGGGATGTGACTGTGGCTTTTTAACAGGGACTTGTTGGGTTACTGGACATGGGGGGGGAAGCAGCGAGCCTGCATGTTATTTGTGATTCGCACGCGGGTGGGAAGAGAAGTCTTTCAATCTGTGGCTGGACCCTGTTTCTTCTTACTTGGAGAAAAATCAGGAATATGAATGGTTTCAACCACATGACCCAAATTAAGGGCCACACAGCGCCACTGATCATTTATATAGGAATAAACTCAAGAGCACAGTAATCCCCTGAACTGAGTTTATTTGAACTTTATTTAAGCTTATTTTACTTCCCTGGGTCTTTCCCTCATAAACCAACCTCTTTACCATCAGTTTTTTTGTTGCTTTATGTCAACATTCATTTATCCCCACTCTGAGAACAGGTTTTTTTTTTCCCCAACTGTAAGACTCAAGAAGGACAGCTTTCAAGAGGAAAGACCAAAGGAGTCAGGTCTCAAACAGGTGCAAATTCCAGTAATGCCTCCGCACACTTGGACACTATTGTGTCTATAAAACTCGGCCAAGCAGTGCATTGAAGGTTATACCAAGCAGAGAGGTCTGACAGGTACACCTGCTTTCATTCACCAGGAGAAATTGTTTTTCATATTTAATTTGTGTGTGGGAATGTGTCAATTTGAGTCTGGGGGACTGTAAAAAAAGTTCACTATCAATATAGACATGGCTTAAAGTTGTAGGCCTCCATAAGATTTAATTTGACAAAATGTTCTGCTTCAGATATTTTAAGTTTGTGGTTTTTGTTGCACTGAAGTTCAACAATAAACATCAAAATTTCTGCAATTTGCTGTAATATATTGGACATCAGCTTCTAGGCCTCCTCCTGGTGACACATTCTTGCTTTACTGTAAATTTTAAATCACTCTGCATTACCACAAGTAATGTTGCACAAGTAGCAACATTATGCTTTAGCTTAATCAACTTAGAAGATCAACTCACTTGTTGTGCTTTCATTGCTGCCTGCTATCCTTTTTCCTTTTCTTTTTTTGTACCCATCCAGGGGATCTTTTTGTGGGCTCTAGTGTCCCTTATATGAAAGTACGCTGACAGGAAAGGGGGAAGACATGCAGCAAATATCGTCGGGTCCGGGAGTCGTACCCGCGACAGCCGCGTCGAGGACTCAAGGCCTCCAAACATGGGTCGCGCTAACCACTACGCCACCACGGCATGCCCACTACCTGCTATCCTTAAATTTGGTGGTGATTCTACAAACAATTTCTTTAGTCAGCATCCCTACCTGGAGCTCCTCTGATGCAAAGATGATAACGGCAACAAAACATGTTGCAACATATTTTTGTGAAGGTAATCATAGTTAATAAATTATATTTTCAAGCACCACTTGGCTCTAAATAAACTATTCTTTTCTTCCACAGGTCATCATCAAAATTATCTAGCAAGCTAATTTGTGTTAGGGCTAATACAAGCTTAAAACACGCTGCGAGTAAATTTCTTGATTTAATGCGAGTATTTGGTGTTGCAATCAATGCAAACAGCCACAATAAAAGACCAAACAAACATTTGTGATCTTCTGGTTTCCAGGTTCAAAGCTTTTGGCCAAAAAAACAACCTGAGCCAATTCCAAAAACAAATTCATAGCCAGAAGTTGTGTGGGTGGGTGGTCATTCATTTAAAGAAAACTCCTGATAATCCATTTAAGGAGAATAACTTCCTTTAGTACTTGGGAACTGTCAGAAAGTATGTCAGAAAAACTGAAAAGACAGTATAGAGAAGGAGGTTAACGTTTATTTTCTGTGTGGTCCTCAGTGGCTGCAGAGAGCAAAATACAGACAAAGCTTTTCTTTTTTTTTTTTTAAATAAAAAAAAAAGACAAAAAAAACTTAGATCTCTGCAAACATGTCTGGGGTCCTTTGCTTCACTTTGTGACTGTACTGTTTGGCAGATAATTACCTCTTTGTTAAGGGTTTTAGAAAGGCTCCCCTGACCAGGAGCCAAACTGCCTTTCTTAGGGTGTGAGTGAGAGTACACGTGCTTGAATATGCATGAGAGGAGTGATGGGCCTTCTGATCTATTCAATGCTGCTTAGCTGGCCTTGTCCTCTTTTGACAAGGCGGCGGCATACGGTGCTATTCTCATTTATTGGCACCCGTGGTAAAGCTGTGGAAAAAAAGTCTGAAAATAAATTCAGCTTTTTTAGCAGCAGCATATACTCTCACCGGAAAAAATATAAAGTACATTCAAACAAATTAGATATACTGCTAAGAAAATTAACAAAATCACTAACTATCTTTAAAATTGGTAGCCATACCCAGTGTTAAGTGCGCTAGAGGATATGCTATTTAAATTGTTTTTTTCTTTTCCAAACATCCTTAGAAGCTTGGACTGAATTGTATTATGAATTCTTTTTCTAAATAAAAACTAAATTTTTAAATCAAAATCCAGTCCTCTGTTAGAAAACATAATGTATATCGTCAGTCACTCAGATGGATAATGACTCAAAACATTTCACCCAATGAAGACAGAAATCTCCCCACAGAAACAATATTCAATGACCCCCAAAAGTCACAATGCCACACACTACAGAAATCTGACAAAGAAACAAAAAAAGAAAGGAGAGCATGAAAGCATGAACAGGTAACCATGTCAAGAGCCCCAGTGTCTGCAAGCACAGACTTCATTAAACACCAAGCTGTGTTCCATAAGGAAACAGGGTTGTTCAATGTGTTAATGGCAGAGGTGATAAAATTGCTAATATGCACAGACATAAAATGACAGAATTGCAGAAAGAAAGGTATTCTTCACGAGGTCCATGTCAAGTCTGAACATAATCAAAACTGGAGGTAGCGATCTAAAAGCCTCTACATAGTCTGGCAAATTCGATACAGATTCAGTTTTTAAAACTACAACCTTCAATGTATTTTAATTGGAATTTGGTTGCATCAAACAAAACACTAGGGTTTGAAAATTGTACAAATCAAATTATATGGCACAACAGCAAGCCAGCGAAGACATAGCCATCCATCTAAACTGGCATCCTGAGACGCAGCTGAAAGACCCGAGGTTAATCTGAAATAGCCACACACATCCACAACTCAGGTGAGAGAGTCTGTTGGCATGACAACTATTACTTGTGAACTTGACAAATATTGCTTTTATGGAAAAGGAAAAAAGGCAATTATTGGAAGAAAACCATAAAAAGCTTGTTTTGTAGGAGAAGGAACATAGCAAACACTGGTGTTGGCCTAAAGATTTGCTAGACAGAACAGTTCCCTTCTACTTGAATGCTGTATGTCATGACTTTGTCACTCAGTTGGTAAGGGATTATCTGCTGGCAGTTAGTAAACAACCCTCAAAACAATTCACACTTTTTTTATGTGTCATTCCACAACTCTGCAATAACATCACAAAACAGAGATGCCACTATCTTCAACAACCTGTAAGACCCAGCTCTACCAAGAGCCTTTCCTAGCTTAGCACTTGCCATCTGCTTTGCATTCTGTGCAATGAAAAAGTTAATAGATTATGGGTAATAAACCGTACTTATGAAGCCCAAGTTTGAATAGTCAAGCGAGTCAAAAAGTCTCAGAAATCACCCATAAATTATGCTCTATGCCCTTCAACATCATATCAGGTTTGAACCCCATGTTTCTGGCATCTTCATCATGATATTAAACAATAGTGTTCCATGTCAAACATTAAGCTGGTCTTCTTGCATCAGCAGCCAAATACAAATCACATTCTGAAGGGTTTATAACCAAGAAGTCAAAGGAAAACTTTGCAGCTGGCACTGTAAGTGGAGAAATCTAGATCAATACAAAGTCAAAGGGCCTTCACTTCTGTGTTTTTGCAACCTTAGTTAAGGCATCATAAATTCATCCCAGATCATAAAACACCTAAAAGTGAGCCCTTTTGCACTGCATTTGACTGACAAGGCCGCTGTGTTTCAAATTACTAGCAGGCACGCAGCAGGCAAATGGAGCACTTGGCTTAGATGTGTTCGTATGGCGAGCGAGTTTCACGAGAGCCAAACGTTTGGAGTCAATTGTACAGGATATGCAAGTACTAGTCATGAAAGCCATCTGGAAAGGAGCAGAAAAGCCACTATTTACAGCTATAAATAGAACAAATAAGACTCACAATTAGAGTGATAATCCCTCAACAATGTAGTGGCTTTGTAGCATTACAAACTGTTCCACATTGAGATTGAGAAAAACATCCTGTTCCATCTAACAAAAAACACTACCGCTGACCCCGAGTACCCTCACTGTATCTAGAGTGTTCTGGGTGGCAGACATGACCTTTGACCTATACGTGAGGAGTGAGAGGTCAAGGATTAAAGGGATACGACACCTAAAATGCAGAGTCTCACTAAATCTCTGCAAGAGTTCCCTTTAGTATGAAGAAAAGGAGGCAGGAATCTGCTCTAACAGAGAAAATTAATGATAGTGTAGTTTATTTTGTCATTTTTATAAACCATCCTTATCCACGAAGAGCACTTAAGCAAAAACATCAGCTTGAATTTATTTGAGTTGCTTTAATATCTTGTTTTGGTAACCAGTTAAAGCTATTAGCAGTTTGTTTATTAAATGTGAGTCTTTATCTCTCCAGATGTCCTTTTGTTGGAGGCAAATAAAAAGGAGCTAGTATAATTGCTAACCTGGCATCGGTTATCTCCAGCTCTATTTGAACAAATACATGGCAAAAACCTGTTTTAAGAAGTGCTATTAAAGCCAGGTCTTTTTTCCCCCAAAGTGTTTTCTCTGTGGCATTGTGTTTGTTCCTTCTTGCTTGACATGTGGCAAAATGCATGAGACTTTATTACTTCCTGTTTAAACAAAGTCGAGTCAGGTTCGCCCACACTTAAACACAAAAAGAAGAATAGTGTAAGCGCAGGGAAGCAAAAAGGTACCAAGTCCCTAACAAACAGACAATTGTGAGAAAATGAAAGAGCAGCTATTTAAGTTAGCAGCCAATTTAGTGTAAAAATCCTCTCAAGTTGACAAAAACATTCATTACCTTCATCATAGTTTTTGCAGCGCAATGCAGCTGGAAACTATCTTTAAGACTTTCAGGACAAGGCATCTTACTCTTGGCTGATTTGTTATCTGTCTTCCAACACAGCATGAATAAAAGGAAAACCGTTTTATCTTCAAAACGTCATTCTTACAGGGCGAAAATCATGACCAGGTTTAATAAAAAATTTTTTAAAAGGCTAAAGAATACATACATTGACTAAGAAAAATTTTATTTTGAATATGTAATATATCCCTTAAAGCTTGTGTTCCAACATGCATGTAGGCAATTTTCCTTTTGAAAATTGAAAGCCAGCTGCATAGACATGGAACAGTTTAATTAAAAAAAAATAAAAATCTGTTCATTTTTGACACAAACCAATCAGTAAAAGTACATTTGAAAATTACATGTAGTCATTTTCAAATAGAAAGAATGCAGACATCGCATTACTCAGTAAAAATGTTGTAGAAACTATATAGTTGGATGGACCGGTCAGAGCAACTAGTCAGGATCCAAATGAGAGTGAAGGTAAAGTTTTTTTTTAAGTTACTAAAAACTACATTATACATCTAAAGTTTACAGACTATACGGCAACATCTACTTGTCCATCATACCCTAAATAAAGACTAATATATACGGTAGTCTTAAGATAAATCATCTTGTTATTGTAATGTCAATCTTATTTGAGTAAAAATAAAACATGAAGAAATTGTACAGAAATTGAAATGAGTACTTTCCTTTAACAGCTTCAAAAGTAGTTTTATTCATAGATTACACAAATCACTTTCTCACTTGTGTTTGATTAGGGCTCATTAGATTTCATCCCCAAGAGACTCATGTGACCAAAAGAAGAATAACGACCAAAATAAATGCAAAAACACTATAACATTAAGTTTGCATCAACTGCATGTAATATAATAACTACAGTAAAGCATAAAATTTCAGGGCAACCAGGTCTGTTCTTACACTATGTTTTTACAGGTTCTTTCAATAACCTTTAACAGGATGGGGTGAGGGTAAATAATTGGGGAGGGTGTTGTAACTTCAGAAAGTTATTTCCTCGCATTACTCCTCATGACGAGCCAGTGTGTTCTGGGCCATCACCTTAGGAGATGAGAAGTCTGGCAGTAAAAAAAAACTCAAGGTAGGCTAAGATGATGAATTGTGTGAAGGCTGATTTATCTGTGGCCTAAGTTCTTTTCATTCCTCTATACCTCCCCGTTTCTTTGAATCCAGCTGAGCTGAAAGCTGTTGTGTTGAAATAGCACTAAATCATGTCCACTGCTGGTGCGGAAAAACAATCTGGCAAAAGATAAACAGGACAAAATGATAAATTATACACGTAAACCATAAAAAAGCATTGGGACCGACTGATTTGTTTAATAATTAATCAAATTCACATTTAATTTGCTCATATTTAAATGGGTAAATCCTTTCTTCAAATGTTCAGTTATTTGGCGCATTTTGCTCCAAATTGCTTCATTCTCACATAAAATTAAGTTCTTTTAAAGGAGTGGGTGTATTATGTCTTTTCAGGGCACTATTTGTAGTTGCAATTTACAGCACAATCAAGTAATTATGTTGTCTGATGTATTTATCAAAAATAAAATAAAGTTGACTTTGCAGTTTGATGCCTTGAAATTGGCCTCCATCTCTAAGAACCTCCCTTTCTTTCCAACACAACCGTCCTTTGCTGCGTTGACTCTAGAAGTAGCTTGTATGATTAGCTCAGCAGACTAGCCTTTTCACTAGAATAGGTTTGAGCTTTGTTCAGTTAAACTAAATAGACTTATGTTATCCTTACAAAGCAGCTTGACTCTCCTGTCTTTGCATGGCTGAAGCTTTTCAATTTTGCCCTTCTGAGATTTTCACCATGATTTGCCCTTCAGGGACTGATCTCAAAATGTTCCCAGGATCTCTTCAACAAAATGCCAAAGAAATGTTGATTGGCAGTTACCGCTTATTTCTTTTGCCACACTTTTGATCACTTCTACAGTACACATTTCTGCTAACAAGACTGTCAGCCTTTAGATATTCATGATGTGGAAATAATGTGGAACCACACATTGCTGTTGCACACTAAGAGGCTCGAGAGATATCTGGGAAGAGCAGCAGAGGCTATCTAACCAATTGAATGGCCAATCTAATTAAAAAACAAATTTTATTTTTATTAAACTCCTACTGCTGTTAAATTCAGCACTTGTTTGTTCCATGTTTTGCTTTTTTCCCCACCACCACTGTGAAATCTATTAGGACCTCTAGCTGTAGATTTAAAAATTGCCTTGATTTGTGTAATCTTCAGAAAAAAATGACCTGAAAAATCAAGGTCAATAGGACAAGAATCAACTGACTGATTCTGAACAATTACTGTCAATGTTCAAAAGTGTTCTCTTGTGTTTTCCATCTGTATATGTACAGAAAGACCAAATACATTTCTGACATTAACATAGCTGTCAAGATTCTAATTTTAAACAACAATTTAATTATTGTATTTTTTTTTCTTCTGTTTAACTGGATGCTCAAAATCTTTGTTAGTTATGTGACGCATTTCTCCTGGCATGGTTACCATTGCAAAGATGGTAAATATCATTTATAAGGGACAAAGCTGATCCCAATAACAGAGTGTCCTGAAAACCGAGCCACATGCTGATCAAACATTAATGTCAACTATAAAAAACAGAAAATACTTAATCTCCCTTTGTAGATGCGGAACAGACTTTTTATCTTGTTATACTTGCAACTTGTTTTCACTTCAGGCATCTGTCTGGCAGCATTTATAATATTAGTGGGACGTAATCGTTTGCAGTCCTCCTGGTAACCCATCGCTCTCTCTCACACACCTAAAACATCTTCCAATAAGAAGCAGATTTCACCGAGCACCAGTTGTGGTCCAACAGCTCTCAGTGATTTTCTTTTAACCCCAGTGCTTGTTTTGAAACCTCCAGGGGGACATTGAGAAATGAAATGCAAGTGCTGTCAAATGCCCCCTCCAACTCCCTTTCCCGCCGCACCTTCTGCACATTGCCCTTCTTAAGAGAGCCCACGCAGCCCATGGTGGGGAAGTGAATCTCACTTAGCTAAATTGACCGTGTCTCATCCCTCACTACCTACTGTTCCCATGGGGAAGATGAACTCCACCAGGTGCCATTTGGGGTTTACAGAGTCCAAAGACTTCTCTTAACTTCTTCCACACTCACATTCCTACGGCAGAGGTGAAGACTGTATAGCTTCAGTCAACACCTTACCAGCACCAAACCGTGACACATTCTCTGAAGTACAGCAGAATTATTTGATGATTGATACTAAACTACTGGCACAAATCTTCCTGCAAGTGCACCCCTTCCTCTCTCTCTCTCTCTCTATTAAACATTACAAATTGAAGGGTTTGGAAGGAGGGCAAAATGTCCAGATGGCCCCAACTCAGCAGTAGCCATTTTGCAAGTGTCACAGTTCTGTCCTCAGTTACCATTTACCTGAGACGGCAGGGTACTTCCCTTTAGATTTCAGCACAGTTGCTCTGATCTGTCAAGCAGAAAAATAACCAGAGGCTACTTCAAAGGCCAGGTCTCCTCCCGGCGGCTACATCCTAAATGCTCCTACCTTCATGCATCCTAGGACTAAAAGGCGTCTTTATTTCAAAATTGGTTTCATTAAGATTACTGGAATCCTTTGAGGGTTAGTAGAAAAATGGAAAATCTCTGCACTTTTCTATAAGCATCAACTTTAATAACTTTCACGATACTTTCGGTCCTTGTTCCCTCCACTTATTTAGACATTAACTCAAAAAGCAGCTGTGAAAATGCTGAAAATATTTTTTTTCAAAAAGTGAAGCAGTCTTTTGAACAAGAGCCTGCTCTCACGTCAGGAGCTAGCATTTGTGGTTTTTGTGTTGATGAAAGTGCACCCTGTATGCAACAATTTTATTCGAAGAGGTATTTTAAGATGTTCAGAGGGGCACTGAGAGAAAAACAGTCCATCAACAGTGCCTTGCAAAAGTAGTCTCACCCTTTTTATACCATTAATTTTCTTACATCTCGTCACTTTAGAATCCAAAAACTTGCATTTATTCTACTGAGTTTTATTATGATAGATCAACACAAAATAGAGCAAGTTCGCCTTTTTTTTCTTTTAATGAAAGTCTATAAAGTGTGGTTCGTGTTTGTGTACAGCTCCATTACCCTGACATCCCTGCATGAAATCAAGAGCAACAAATTACCATAAGTAGTAATCTAATAGTTAAGGACATGTTTCTTGTACACACAGTGAACTCGTGTACAAATCATGCAGCAAATTTTATAAGTGTGGTTCTAAGGAGTACTTTTATGATTAGTGATGCACTTAATCAGATATTACAATCTGCAAATTGCCCTCGAACTTATTCTGCTCTGATCAGTAACTGGCAGGTCAATTAATAAATTTTTTCCCCATATATATGAAAGCTAAAAATGAAAAGTGCACACCATTTTAGTCCATAAAACAAAAAAAATCTGGTAAAATTTTATTCATTATAAACAAAGAGTAAAAAAAAAAAAGTTTAAACCAGTTAAAGATGCAACAGAAATAAAGTTGTTTTATTCCAGGTAACTCAAATGACTAATTCTGGCGGAACTGTAGGTCAATTGCTTATCCTCACCGTTCAGGTTAAGCCGCTAAAGCTTTCCAGCTGCAGCTTTGCTGCGGTAACAAATCCAAACTCTGTCATGTCAACTGATATAAAAGCATGGGAATTATTAGAGATCACACGCAAGAGAAGATGGGAGAACTCCAAGAGAGAGGCATTTTATCACACTCGGGTCCTGCTGTGGTTGTTCTAGAAGAGTTGGGGAGGGGAGGACTGCAGCCTCATGAAACGGCTCCTTATCTGGCCAAAGATCAAACCCTCTGGAGAGTACTCTCATTTCTTGAAATTGCTTTGACGAGCCATGTCCAGCTGCCTTGGAGAGTGCTAAGTAAGCAAGTCAAAGGTTTTATGAAACTCATGGTCAAAGGCCTAAAAAGAAGGCCGGCCACCATCACATTCAAGTTCTTTTCCACTAAGTGAGGTGGTATTTTATCTAAAGCAATTGCCACAGAGATTTGGCTTCGCAGCAGCTGTTCTTGCAGATAATAGTTTTCAGATAGGCCACCCCACGATAATAGCTCCAAGCGAATTCGTTTTCAGAAGAAGCGAATGCATTAAAGTCATCCGTCTCAGTCTCTGTGGATGCACTTCGGAGGATGGTTGAGTTATGAGTTTGGCTCGTGTTACCTGGCTCTGCTTGAGCTGACCTGAGCAGGACCTGCAGATTAAGGAACCATATGGGAGCTGATATCTGAGCCTGAGAGAGAAGAAACATTGAGGCCTAGCCAGAACAGTATTTTTACTTATTTACAGTGATGCGTGATATGCACACACACAGACATCACTCTTTAAGTCTCTTTGTCTTCATCTGATAATTCAAAGAAAAGTTATTATTTGTAGTAAAGCACAATTATCTTAGCTACCATTTTTTTTTAGATCTGATGTAGCAAGGCCAATGACCATTTTTTAAGAAAGGGAGAATGAATAAGTTTGATCTTGATCAAATTAATTAAATTTTATAATTGGGTAGAGAAGACAAATGTCACGTTCCAATAAACTCACAGACTTTAAATATGTACGAAAGTGATATTTAAATAGAAACACAAAACTAACATTGTACAACATTGGAATGATGTTGAACGATTCAGCTCTACATACATCACATCAAACAGTTACCAACCCACTGCATATTTCCACATTTTAATTTTCCCATTGGACCACTAAACCTTGACAATGCATGCAATTCACTGCTGGGACAGCTAAAACATCTTAATAATCTCAAGACGCAAGGTTTCACAGACTTCTTTTTAACCAAACCGACATGGACAACATGCATTTGGCCTTTGATCCATAATAAAATGTTCTAGCAAAACAGTTTTGCTTCAGAAACCATGGAAAATGAAAGAATGAGTGTTGTAGTTTGATCTTATTCGCTGCCATTCTTTTGTCATGTTTAATGCTACTACAACTACTACAGTGAGTTGGTTCCACACTAACATATCTCAAAGGTCAAATGATTAACCTTTCTTCAGGTTCCAAATGAGCCTTAAGAGGCGTCTTTAAGTCACTTTGATGGTGCTTCTAATTAGTCTGAGAGCTGAATCTGGTTTCCATCTGGGAAAATAAAGAATGACTCCTAATGCCATCATCAGGACCCCTGCCCTGACAGACAACACACACCGATGGATAGATTTACATCAATTACTCTTAAAAAGACAAGAAAAACATGACTAAAAAGGCCCATTATTTGGACAATCCATTGTCTGTAGACGATGGATTAGGGATGAGGCCACATGGCATGTCCCATTCATAAAGACATGTTTTGATTCCACGTTATTTGGTGCGGAGCGCCTTTCCAAACATTTCTCCTCAGTTTAAAAAATTAGACATGAAATTGCTCTGGCATTGACAGAGTTCTCTTGAAAAATCACAAACATATTTTTGCCCACAGTACAGTTCACCCTGAGGTCTCTGGAGATGAGTCCATGTACGTATCTGGTGGCTTGTGTGTCTCCTCCAGACAGTCAGAAGTGATAGCAGTCCATTTTTCCCTCTTCTAATGACAGACGCAGCCTCCACACGTTATGATAGGCACAGACTTTACAGCTGGTGAGTTTAACAGCTCACCAAAAACAAGAAATCAGCATCCCATCTGCTACTCGTTTCTCCTGCACATCATTAATCAAACTCCAAAGATCCTGTTCTCACCACATTAGAGATTTACACGGAACCATGCTGTTCTGTGTGACATCATTGCACATTAGCAACTGAACTTAAACACGTCCAACTTCAAGTTATAATCCATCAATGCACAACACGTTTAGGCTGTGACTTTAAAACTAATGACTCCGGTTGTAAATTATGTCATTCACTCAGAGTTGAAACACCTTCAGCTATCCATCATCAATGATTTCATCAAACAATGAGATTATTTCAATAACAAAGTTTCCAAGCAGTGAACACATGTTACCAAACTCAAAATCCAATCAGAAATTATTTTTTATTTTTATGACATTTTTTTGTAGTTTCTAAAAATTGGTAGTAATGCAAAACAGTATTTTTGCAATTTAATGGTAGTGCATGAAATCACAGCTTACGAACAAACACCACCACTTCTAACAATGCAGTGAAACATAAATGGAATGACATGTAAGATGTAGTTGTTGAATATGTTTTATAATGTTAAAATCCATCTATAAATAAATTGTTTTTGAGAATTACTCAGGTTTGAGCAAATTTACCAGAATTTGTATTTGCATTTATTTATTTGCTTAAGAAGATCATTCATTCATGAACATCTTAAACACCACATATGTAAATGCACCCAATCTCACCTGAAGTTGATTTCTATCGTTTCTCAACTTGCCAGGTGGTGCAGGCTTTATGGTTCTTAACGTAAAAAACAGAAGAAAAAAAGAAATAAGACAGAGAGGAAGAAAAACATAAGGTTTAAAACATAATCTAAAATAGAATGCAGACAACATTTCAGGCTAGCTGTCAGGTTGCAATACAGTTCTCCTTGAGGCTGTGGTAATCCCACTGCAATAATGATACATTTGGCTTTCATCAAAAACTTTTAGTGCCAAAGAAAGTTTTTGACGATTAAATTCAAACACATCAGTTTTTTTGTTTGTTTTTTTATTTGATCCTTAAATGTGGGCACATATTCTAATTTTTCACCATTTATAAAAATAGAGGAATGTCTTATGTTTTGATAATTTTTTGTAAAGCCAATGCAGAGAGCTTCATTAATGTTCAGCTGAAGACATTTAATAGCCAAAGCTGACTATTTAAATCATTTAGCTTCTCATGTTAAAAAAAAAAAAAAAAGCAGAGTCGGTTGTAAGGCAACATATAACAAAAGCTGTCTTCAATTTGTATTCCATAAAATTCATAATTAGAGTCTACAGTCGTGTCCACAGGGGACAACAAGCTGACAGATGAATATAGGGTCATGGATTCACACTTTAAGGGACAGTAAAAATTAAAACTCAGCAACATGGCACAAGTCTTGTTGCTGCAAATGTGCACAACAGACTTGCATGGAGTTGCCCCAGACAACTCATGCAGAGTAATGAAAGCATCTTCATAATATGCCAGAAAAATAAGACAGAAAAGGTGGATCATTCATAATATGATCAGATTAATCTCAAACATTAATTCCTAATATTGTTCTGTCCAACTCAAACAAGCAAAGATATTTTGTACTTTACCAAAAAAGGAAGAAAAAAAAAGTTAAAAATGATATTTTGCCAGGCAACTGATCTTTGAGACAGCAGTACAAAAACATATTAGTTGAGACCTAAATCCCTAAGAAGGATAAAGTTGCTCTGTGCATGCTCTGGTAAACAAAATGTTTTCAAACTGTTTTCAGTACTGTTCAATTTCTTTGAGCAACTCTTTCAAATTCAAAAAACTCTTTATAGACAGCAGCACTAATTACAAAAGGATTAACTAAATGGAAAAAGACTTAGTCTTTGACTTGTTGGGGAGTTGAGAAGATGTCAAGTGCCATTACAGCAAACATCTGTGATGAGAGGTTCCTAGATGATAAACTCAATAACCCTTCATCTGCATGTTTTCCTCCAAGCTGGCTGCCTGACTCCTAATATACACAACTTTTGTATCTCTAATCAGTTAATTTCTGATGTGCCAAACAAAATATTTTAACAGAAAATTCAAACTTTGCTCTGGGAACATCACTTTGCTGTAAATCCGCAAACAGGTCTGGAGACAATTCTACATGAATAAAAGTGCATTTTAGGCATCGTCTTTTATTTCAGGGTCAGGAAAGCAGTACTGGCGCATATGGGATAAGTTCTACTGCTTAACTTTATTGTCCTGTGCCATGTAAACTGATGCACAGCGTTTGCTATTTCAAATCAGTATAAAAGCAGTCGAAGTTGGCCAGTGTGAGGAGGTGAGACTAGAAAACCACAAATCCCAGGCAATAATTCCCAGCAGGAAGACAGTAGCAGGCAGGTTGTAAACTAAAAGACCGTGTTAAGAATTATGTCAATGAAAAACACCTGTTGTTCCAGGTTTAAAACAGAGCTGTGACTAAAGAACAAAGTGCTGCAATAGGAGGGCTTCTCGGAAATGCAGTGTTTAACTAAAAACCACTCTATTGCCATCTGAAAAATTCATCTTCCCTTTTCTTCCCATTTAAGAATTTACTGCTTCTTCAACAATGTGCTCACTGTTTAATAAGCCTTGCAGAAACATCTGGATTCACTGCCTGTCAGATCCACTCCAGCTCAGTATTTACTCATGATAGAAGAGATACAATTTATGCATTGCAGACAACTATCACCAAAACTTATGTGTAACGGTGGATGGGTTTCTGCTATATAAATATGCCCATGACAGGATTTACAAAAGGAACCGTCTGTATGAGTCTTTTTAGTAGATTAGCCCTTTAATTGGATGAGTGGTTGAGATTACTAGATTAATACTATAGTAAAAGATATTTCGAGTAGTATTGTTTAAACACAACAACTTAAATATGACAAATTTATACAAACTATCATTATCAGTGACTCTATTCATACAAATATTAGCAACATGCCAGTATCTTTATAAAGTTAGTGGCATTGCCCATTTTCACAGGTAGAAAATAGGCAATATATACATATTAAGCAACTGTTGGCTGCTGGTGTCAACATAATAATTTTATAATTTAATAAGGATAGTGGAGATTTTTTAGATGTCTTCATCTGTGTGCAGCATTGTTACTGTGCACTGCCAGTCAGTCAGCAGAATAAAAGCCTACTATCGTTTCGGTAGAAGACAGATTTTGATGCTTGGATGTATTTATGCTCTAGGAAAAAAATTAAATACCAGCTCTAATGTTATCAAATGTAAATCAAGGCCACTCATAACTCCGAATATAATGCCTTTATACTTTAAAAACTATAGTTGGGTACATGTTGATTGTTGAGCGCCTCACCAATTACCTAATTAGCACTGCTTATCGCGGTTTGTTACTTTTATTTATTTTTTATTAGAATAAAAAAAAGGGCTAATGTTCAGCTTAATGCACAACTGTAAACCACTAGTTAAATTCTGCTTGAATTCTTGGAAAACCCAATAAGATTATAAACAACAATGATATAAATAAATATTTGTTTTTTTAATTAAAATAAATTAGACATTACATTTTATTTTATATTTTTAAAATACAGTAATGCAGTGGTGCTTTTATTAAATGCCATAAAGAAAAAATCTTGTACCCGTCCATGCCCAGTCTGTACTTATAAGTACAGACAGTCCCCAGAACTGGGATGTTTTGACGTTGAACTGGTTGACCCGTAGCTGACTGACTGATGCATGAAATACAAATAAGTGGCTGCTGCAAAGGAAACTGTAATAAAAATCATTATGTCAGCAGTTACAAGCTGCCATATAAAGAGAGTATAACTTTTGCAAGTATAACTTTTTATGCAAGACTGTCTTTAGAACTTTGTTGTACTTTTAACTTGTTTGAGGATATGCTGTTTGCAAATATTTTAATTTATATCAACATACATTTGTCATGTTTTGTTGAGCAGTCTGACCCAAAAGCAGACAAGAGAAGAACAGCCTCCAATTGCGTGTGAAGATTTGCAGAGGAACTTATAAAAGGACAAAGAAAAATTGCGTGTAAGGAACTGGTGAGCATCAGAAATGAGCAATAAATGTGCAAAGTGAAACGGGGGCTTGGAAGAAACAGATGAGGAGGTAAAGAAACTGGCTGGCTTTGACTACCGGGGAGGTGATTGAGTGACATGAGAACCGGGTGAGAGAAAAAATAAAAATAAAAAAAATCTTTGAAATGCAGTACAGCTAGACAAAGAACAAAACTGAGGAGCTGAATCCAAAGGGATCTACTAAACCAAAAGCTGAAAACTAGCACTAAAGTAAGAATTTAAACCAATACACAAAGAACAATACCGAATGGAGCAAACAAATAATAATAATAATGATAAGAGATTATTAAAACAATATTGTCCCAAAAATATTAAAAATTTTAGGTTATAGTTCAAAATTACCCCACAGCGTAAACAAGAGTTAACTTTAAAACTGCTCCACTGTGATGGTGGAGCTTAAATATTTCCAAACAAGATGACAAAAAAACTCTACCACTAATTCACCACAACCCAGGGAACCATTACAGGCAGTTCCTGTAGTTGGTTGGAACCAAGAACACCACATTAAGTTGACAAACCAATATAAAAGATGATGAAATATGGACTCTTTTACCCATGACCGTTAATGTGTCTCAGCCTCAAATACACTGTGCATAATTCCTGGCGAACAGAGAAGTAAAGCTGGCATCTGCGCTTGGAAATGTTTATTTATGTTACCTTTGGATGCAAAAGGCTGAACAACTGTCGGCCTTAGAAGACAGACATTGAAGCAAGAAAGATTTGGACAAGTCCAAGTCCATCTTAAGTTTTATTGTGACACTTGTAAGCTGTCCTGAGAAAGCAGGACAGGCTTGATGCACTAGGGATAGTAATTAACTCTTAAGCATGAAAGTGAATGTTTTGCTTGTCTGTTGTCATTTTTCAGCCAACTCACACAATAGCAAGTATATATGTTTTGAATTAAACTAACTTTTACCAGTGAATGCCAGTTTCATTGTGAAGATTTAACAAGTCATAAAATCTGTACTGCTTTATTCTCCATTTACAGTGCAAAGAAAATATTTACAGGACTTTAAAAAGCCCACTTGTTGCATTCCCAGGTCATGGTGTCCTCTCATAACAGGCCTGTTTTATCTTCAACAGGTGGATGGAGATCAGTCATTTTTCAGATCCCTCCGCATGACTATTAATAATCTGAACTGTAGGAATATTTCTAGGTTTAATGGCTTTTCCATCTCACTACAACCACAGTTGAAAGGCAATCAAAGCTCTACTCACAGTTTGGCACAGGATTAAACTTGGGATTTAGACAAGAATATCTTGAACTGTGGAGTAGATTTGATTAAATTTGGTGTAGCCATCCATGGTCCATTTGGATGAAAAGCCAACGAGCCATAAAGATGAATATTAATAGGTTTTATTTTTGCTCGTTTCATTTATTGCAAATCAAGAGTGTGATTACCTCAACTGTGCTTTACGATGGCTTTAGCTTTTATTCTTTTTTTCCTGCCTCAAGCTTTCTTCTTCTTCTGATGTTTTTTTTACACTAATGCATCTGCTTTTTGAAGTCAAAATTGATTTTTTTTTTTTTTTCATGTTGTATTCTTTGGTCAGGCATCACCCATTTCCTTTTTCTACCACCCAATTTTTAACACCCTCTATCCTCCTAGCAATCATACTTTACACATTATTTGCCCCACCCAGTGGTGTCCGTATATCAGGACTCACTGAGGACTTGTGTTTTCCTTAGGAAATGACTCATAAATTACCAGACTTTCCAGGCTGGCTGTGAAAAAGCCAGACAAGCACACAAAAGGATCCCTGATTAGTACAGCTGGGAGAAAAGACCAGACAGGCCAAGTCTGTAGGAACCATTTAGGAACATCGCTGTCTTGAAATGTTGAAGGAAAATATATTGATCTTATGGCAGGCGTCTGCTTATTCATTCAATTATAAAAAGGAATTTCTACTACCAGTCTGTTGTATCAAACATTGTATTAATGATATATAATATTTGATTTTTTTTTTTTAACCCAGAGTACCATTTATTATTTGGTTGAAATTCAATGCTACAGTCAGGTACAAGGAAAAAAAAACACTTAATGCAAATTCAACTAGAACAGGATGTAGTCGATTTGTTTCAGGTAACATTTGAAAGGATACCCGCAAAAACCTTTTGGTATCTCATCTAATGTTTATTAAGAATATTCCATCTTATAAATACTTCATATTTTGCTGGGGGTTATTTTCATAAAGCTCTTTTTCCCCATAACCTTGAGGATTTTATTATATTTGTTAATTCTCAGTGATGCAGCCCTCCACCAGTTTTTGAGAACTCCCTTTATTATTGACTAAACAGTTGTTAAGACAGGTAAAATTTCATTTTAATATTGATACAATAAAAAGTGCCATTAAAAAACAAAAAAAAATCTACTGTGCTCAACAAAGCATCACCAAGACCTGATTATTGTATCTCTGTCAAAATACATTATAGTAGCGAGTCCAAAGCTAAAAATTATAGATTTTTAAATTGATTTACAGGATCGTTTTGTGCTAGAAGTTCTTTCCAAAACATATCCAAGCCATGCAGTGAGGTAATATTTGTAAACAAAATCCAAAGATGAATGAATTACCAAAATGTATGAAGTTCATATACAGATTGCCAGTTGCAGTTTTACTTTCATGTGCACCGTTAAATGACATCAAGTAAACCACATGTTTTCAACTACTCTCCTGTATGATAAAATAACTTGTTTATTCTGATAAATTTTATGCAAGTATCTTTGGGTTTGTGTAGTTCTCATATCTATTCAGTCTTAGGCTGTTTGATATTGCAAGACATGCAAAAAACAAAGTTTGCAACTTTGTGATTCAAGATGACGGCAGCAAATCATTTTAACAGTGGCAATATCTTTCTGCTTTTTATTTACTGGAATTAATTCCATAAACATAAAAACAATTTGGCAGTAGCTGCTTTGTTAATGAAGAACCTGCTGATAAAATCACCAAGCTTGCCAAATGTATTGTTGGCATACCGGGAATGCATGTTGCCTTGATGTCTTCATATTGTACAGGAATAATTTACCCATCAGAAATCTTTAAACATTTAATCCAACAAAAAGTATTTGATCACAAGCTCTCATGGTGGTACGCTCTATCATACAAGATTTGCATAATTTAGCTCAACATTTCTTCAAAAGTCGGACTAGCCACTACTTCTAACCACTGTTTCAACAGATCATCCAAGTCAGACACAACCTGTAAAACACTCAACACCCAACAACTGTAACTCTTACCTTTAATAAACAATGTGTGTCCTGTTTTTCCTCCAGCCACACATGTACTGCAAGCAACAGGGACCATTTTTGTAGGTGAATATGTGTTTATATGTACTCCCTAGGGATAAATAACAGTTAAATTTAGCACATTCACTTGGGATAGCTTAAACCCAAATATTCAGACAGACATAAATCCAACTGTGTGCAGAGTCTGTTTTTGGGTGTCTGATACACGAAGTAAGACACAAATAAGACATTCAGCAAAAGTGTGTACACGCTTCACATCATCGGGTCGGTCTGGCCAACAGGATGCCTTCCAGTTTTACGTCCCCACTTTACAAAGAGCTAAAACATGCACACCTGAACGTTTCTGGTCTTTTAATGAGATATTAAAAACATCAACGAAAATGCTTTGCCACATTTTTCAAAGTTTATGTAGACCAGACAGCAGTTAAAAAAAAAAAGACATTCAAAAGTCTGACTCTTCAGACCTAGAGTTGCATTCAATCCCGTTTTTAAAAAAAGGGGGTATTTTAGATTGGGAAGGAGATGTCTAGAATTTTGGACAATTTTCCGAAAGGCAGACAACAGCAGGACCTTTGTTATTGCTAAAAGGGGGGGGGGGTTCTGAAAGTAGCAGAAGTGCAGAAAATAGTTTTGTTTCTCAGTAGGATAACTCATGAAACAAAGAAAACCCTGAAGAAAGGTTTAAGATGTCAAACGTCTCAGAATCAGTACTGATAAGGAGATGGGATTCACTTAATCTCAACTTTCTCAGGTAGCAAAAACTACAGCAACTTGAGGAAAATATTTCCAACACTTTTGTCAATGACACACAAATACATAGAAAAAACACTTCTACAAATTCAGAAAAATTTGTACATTTTAAAACAACTTCAGTCATTTTAAATCAATGCACATTTTGGGATTTATCAATCAAGTTGTTCAAAATGCTCATATTGCATATCAGATCTCAGATATTGTGTACAAACTATGACAGAGTATTATTATTCCAAGCCAGTGAGAAAATAATGTTTGGCAGTGCCAAAATTGTGGTGATATTTTATTATAAGTTACAAGACTGCGGTTTCTTGGATGCAACAGATTCTTCTAAGGTGATTAGTAGCCATAATGTTGATTTTTATTTTGTATGATGTTATTTGAGTCCTTGTTCTGCATAATATTGTGCTGGACAGCTGGATTTCATTGAATGCTTGACAACAAGATCAAGTTATGTTTGAATGAGGGAGACGAGATATTGGCAGAACCAGTTTCAAAATTACTCAACATTTACACTGAAACAAAAATTACACACTTGTATTAAGTATTTTTCCAGTTTACGTGTCTTTAGTACGTCAGAAATGTTTTGTTATTTTAAAACTCAGACAAATGTGTTTCTGTGATAGTTCGTGATTCATCTATCTGGGAAATCTGTTTTCAGGGTGCAGTTTGAAAAATATTAGCCCCCCAAATATTTATATACGAGACCTGTTGTGTTTTCCATTTGCACTTCTACATCACATGCTATTATATATGTATAATGAACAAGAGTACTATGTTGTTCTCATTAATAACTACTAGTGAGCTACAGTCACTACTTTGAAGTTGCAAAACATCTAACAGAAGTAAAAATAAAGCAGGTAGGAATTTAAGAGCTGAAACATACAGAAAAATCTGAATACTTCATTCCACAAATAAATGTGCAACATGGCCTGTGATTCCAGGTTATTGTATCAAATCCCAACAGCCAAAAATTAAAACAAAAACATGTCTTGTTACAACCTTAAAAATGATGCTGAATCTCTACTTACATGGTTGGACTTCTGATAAGCCCAGCATGAGGGAACAGGATAAGCGCCATCATGCACGGTTGGATGGCAGGTAGGAAAAGAAAAAAAAAAAAAAAAGTGATACAAGAGATTTGCATGAAACAAAAACAAACATGCCAGAAATGTGGCAGACGTCTTAATCAGCAGCAGCTGGTTTATTTAAACAGAAAAGTAGGGCAGATGAAAACAGTCATTTAGCACAGCTTTGTTGAGACAAGTGAGACAATGTTTCTTCAGCTGTTCCTAACGTTTCTGACTTGTACATTTAGAAGAGGTGCAAAAACAGATTAATTATGATTTACTGGTCACCACTGCCTCTTCAGTTTTCACAATGCTCCTATGACAGCTTTAAAAGACCTCTCCAGATATTGAAAAAAATTAAACCCGCAACAAGAAACTGCACTTAAATTGATATGTTCCTTTACTTCCATCAGTGCTACCTGGATATGCAGCTTAACATTTCTGCACTTTGCTAATATGCAAATCGACCAACTCACATTGGCTAAAAGATTAGCAAGCAACATGTGCGTGAATGTAGAAGGCCAAGTTAATACTGATCCAACAACCTCTTCACCTGTTAAAAGATAAAAACGAACAAAAATAACTTTGCTGTGCACCCACGGCAAATGCAAAACATGCAGGCATTCAGGAGAGCACTGGCCCCGCATGTTTTGTATCTGCCCACACTCTCCCTGATGCTCTGACATTCTCATCACCATCCCCCGCACTGTGTGACATCCTCTATTTTCCGAGCCTAATTAACAAACACTCCAAACGCTAACATTGCATAACACAGGCGGCGGCTATTGCTAAATGTCATCCCTGCCCACACAAACACACTTGTCACACAGTGTGAGGAAAACTATGCAACTGCACCGCAACGCCTCACTGGAACATCTGCCAAATTTTCTTATCATTTAACAAATCTGTGAGTGAGATTTTCCACCCTCATTTCCATCGTCCCGTTTGCTTTCTTGGCCTACAGGTCTTTCCATCTGTTAGCCAGCTGGTGGAAGCGGAGGACGGAAAAGAGTGGAGGTTCCTGCTCCACCCGTGTTTTTGTGACTCCCAACAGTCAAATTTTCTCCCGCTGACTGGAATGATTCTGCTGTGGGTCTCACTGGGGTCTGACCCGACCCGGGCACTGCTCGCTTTCAGCTCCCTGCATGATGTCACACTCTGGCCAAAGACACCACAATGTTAAATACAGAGCAGTGTAACAAATTACTGACAAGATCTGTCATCCATTCATTAGCTGTCTGAATTCTGTATGCGGCGCCTCTTAGAAGTACTCATACCCCTTGAACTTTTCCCAATTTTGTCATGTTACCACCATACAATTGATGTTTTTAATATTTTATGCTGAAGTGGAAGGAAAAAGATGCACGATTTTTTTTGTCAAAAAAATAGAAATCGGACAAAAGTGACATCCCCTCTTTGCCGATACCCCCAAAAAATCCAGTTCCATAAATTACTTTCAGAAGTCAGCCTAATTAGCAAATAGAACTCATCTGTGTGCAATTTATTTTTAGTACAAATACAGCTGTCCTGTGAAGATCTTGGAGGTTTGTTACAGAACATTAATGAGCAAACATCATCATAAAGACCAAAGAAGACAGCAAAAAGATCTGAGGTAAAGTTATGGAGTAAGTTTAAAGCAGGGTTAAGTTATAAAAAAATATTGGCAAAGTAAAGCAATTAAAAATTGTGCTTGCCACAAGCCATAGGAGAAACATCAAATACAAGGAACAAGGTGGTCTGGTCAGATAAGGGCAAAGATAATCTTTATGGTCTACAAGCAACATGCCATGTGTTCTGCAAGAAGCTAGTACATCATTCTACACGCAGCCCCCCAGTGAAACACAATGGTGGCAGCATCATGCTGTGAGGATGCTTTTCTTTAGTATGGAAGGGGAAGTTGGCCATACTTGAACAATAGAACGATGGCGTTAAATTACATTTCACTTCAGATTTTCTCTTGTGCAATATATAAAAAAAATATTAAAAATACTAATTTTACCCTTCACTTCATGGTAATATGCTTTGCCATGAAGTGGAATTGAAATTCTAATTTTTAATTGGAAATTCCAATTAAGAGCATTGAAGTATCAAAACATTTAGTTAATCATTTGATTACACAGCAACCCAAAAGCGGCCAACAGAGCTAACCTGAATTGGGGCTATTGAGCAAAGCTAGTGTGTCAAAACCTGTCACTCATCAATCTTTTCTTCGTTTTTCTCCTCCTCCTCCTCCTCTTTCCCCTCTCTGCCTCTGACAGACATGTTCAGGGTGAAGCTGATAGTGCGTAACCCGACCCTGCTGAGCACTCGCGCTCTCGCTGTAATGATCTTGGCTCACTCCCATTCCCAATGTTGGTTTAACCTGATGTTAATGTGGCCCTTCTGGGCTTCTGAATCAAAGCTCTGTTCCACTCGGTCCAACATATGTCTAGCCTCTGTCACCTCCGCTGTTCAATGTACTTTTTAGGTAGCACCATCTTAAATAAGAAAAAAAAGTATTTGTACATCTGTATTCACATATGCCATTGCTCGTCACAGCAGGGGAAAACCTTGAGTGAGTGGCAGACATGCAATCTGCAAGCAACAGAATATGTCAGTACTACTATAGTGGTCTTTTAAGAAATACTAGAAATAGAAATACTCAGAAATTTGGGGGAAAATATCATTCCTGGTGAAATAACCTTAATTGAAATTCATCTTTAGTTCAGTCAGGCAAATAATAAAAGTTAATTTATTATAAATTCTGAATGAAACATTTGTAATTAAACAGAAGAAAGTAAACTCCACATTAATATATTAATGAACATATAATGCATATGTTGGTAATTAAGTGTTTTAAAAGATAAAATACCAGAAAAGTTTTGACTGAACTCTAAACTAGCCTGACCATTGCCTTCCTGTGCAATTCTGCTTGATTCTCATCTCCCATCAGTGCTCTGCCTGGGATTTCTCCCATTCCAGTGGATTTTTTTCAGTAGAATTTCAACTGGACCAATCGGCGAACAGAAAGACATGGTGAATGATGAAGTCAATTTTGTGTGCAGTTTTATAATTGTGTCTGTAGTTTTAGCAATGGCAGCAGAGCAAGTGAATAAAGCCATGAGTCCATGTTGGCCACGCTTCCAAATATTGAATTGTACATCAACAGCTGCCTCCTTCGGCTCAGGACTTCTCTTTTCAAAGAGGAGGATGGTTGTTTACAGTGCAGGCAATTTCCGGTGAGCTTCAAAGAGTTGAACTGGTGCATTACAGCTGAGCTTCCTCCTCAGAGCATTCCACCCACACGCCGCCCCATGCAGCTCCTCCAGACTAGTGGCAGTAGCAATTAGCAAACACCCGGTGGAACTGCTGAGCCTAAAAATGGTTGTAAACGGCAACATGGAAAAGCTTTATTGTGATGCTGAAGCCGGGGTGCTGGAAAGAGCAGGAGCTTCTTAAAGAGACGGAGACGAATTTCAATCCATCATTGTGAAATCAAATTTCTTTTAAGTTATGGTTGATAACAACTGAAGATGGCTGAGAAGAGAAAGAAATAAAGATGGTAATATCCTCTTCAAAACATTTCCAGATTTCTCTCTTCACCACTAAACACCTTATTGTGGTAAAAAGAAGCGTGTGGAGACCTTTGGAGCTGTGCTGTCTGGATCATTTAACTTCTTGCAGGGTTTCAAATAGCAAATTGTTCTCAGACACAAGGCCAGACATCAAGCCAGCGACTAACACCTCATGCGTGACTGAAAGAGCCAAATGTGCTGCAGGTACTTTAAAGAAGGAGAAGCTTTCTGGAAGCATTAACCTGCTTTATTTTTTAACACAATCTGAAAGCTCAGAATTTGCACTTTACTCTGTATGGTGTTACAACCATGTGCTCAAAGGCATCAGCAGAGCAGCACGGAACATGTGTTTCCGCCACCTTCATTCCTATTACAACATATTGTTATTAACTTGTGATAACAAGTTTGCACACTGTTTTAGAGCCAAATGCTGTGATTCTTGGATGCAGTGCTTGATCTGCTCTTTGTTTCCCTTTGAAAACGTGCTGCTGTTTAACAAATCTCTTAAGAGTTCTCCAGAGAAAAGTAGTACTGGGCATGGCGAGAAGCAAACCCAGATGATTTGGAAGTCCAGGCTTTGAAGTTTTATGGTGCATTAGCTGTCTTAAGGCCCCGAGTTTAAATCCCAGCTTTTTCTTATCGACCTTCCAATGTTTTACATGTAAGATTGCCAAGAAGGGCTGTAATCATGTATTCTACTGGAGCAATTTGTTTGGTTCTGCATTCAGAGATCCTGAATGAATGCAGTGATGTTTTAAACTTGTACACATGCAGAATGACAAGATGCAGAACTGATAGTGTCAAAGCGCTACATTGCTAACTACAGACTGATGTAAAACTTTAAAAATGCCATTGTAGTCAATAGCAGCAGACATGCAACTGCAACAGGGTAGTTCATCCCTTTGCCAAATCATTCCCACGCTGCCATTTGAGACCATAATGCAACGTCCAAAACATCAGTTTCAAACGCATGCTGAATGTAATGTTGGCATGTATTACAAAAGGACCCTTTTATTATCATTTTATTTCTTAGAAAGACTTAGCAAGTAATGGTAGGTTTAAAAATGGGAACTACAACCTAGAGTTGTCCACAATTTAGACTTTGAATATCATCTAATTAAAATGATTTCAAGCTGTATGGTGAAGGATTTCATCAGTCCTTAAACAGTTTAAAACATGTCTCTTTTGATACCAGCTACTCGACCTTGGTTCCACCCTCAATAACTATAATAATGTTCATTAAAACTGTCCACTAACCAGAAAACACTTAGCGACAGAACAGACCATCCATTTTAGGCCGACTTCATCCACCCACTTGCGCTGCCCGTCTCTCACATCCTATTCATGCCGTCTTGGGTGAAAGCCTTAAGTCTTTCCTCATTCAATAAGATGCCTGCTCATTCTAGCGGAGGTTTCCATGTCTCTCTAAACACAGCAAGGCTTAGGCCTGAAGAAAAGTCAACCGAAAGAGAAATCCCATCTGTGTCCTCATCCATTCTGCAGGTCTGGACATGAGCAAACAACATGCTTTCACCACCCTGGCAACCCTTTTTCACTTTACACTGGCAAACTGCAAACACGCACACAAATCAAAGTTTGTGACAGCAGACTCCGGCACCCTCATGGACTGATCGAGACTTCCTGACTCTTTGTGACGCTAAGAAGCCTGGAGATGTAAACAGGAGAAGAGAAGCATTTCTGAGCTGCAAGGACCACAGATCTTCAAACACTGTTCTGTTTAAATGAAAAGGCTTACAACGTCAACACAAGAGGATACATTGGATCTTTGCATATGGTAATCATTGACCAGACAAAGTATTAGAAATACTTTCATGTGAGGAACTGAGACAAAAGCATTTGAGATCTAAATATAAATATTAATTAAATTATGTTCATCTGAATGTTCAAGAATGTTCAATTATGAAAAATGGATCCTTGAAACGCTGTCAAATTTGGCATGTAATAAACAGCTTTCTAATGAGACAGACCAAAATACATTGCACATGTAAATGTTTGCCAGAGTTAAAGTCTATTGGCGCATGTGCTCAATTTATCAGTGTTCATTACAGACCTGCTTGTAAATGCACAGCCTCCCTCCTGTTCATTTCAAAGCCATTTGACTCTTTCCATTGCATGTCAGACAGGCAGAGTGATGTGATGGGAAAGTTCAGTCCTCAATTGGGGAGTTTGCTTGGATAGATTGGACAAATATTTCTTTTGTTGGGTTGTATCCTCGCCTCAGTCTGGCCCCGACGGCCACAGAAAGAGTATTGGACAATTCAAACTTTGCTATATTATGGGCTAGCTGACGGGCTGCCCTAAGATATGTGGTGTTCTCACAACCAGTCTGCTTGCAGGGCACCAGTATAACATTTTGTTTCAATTAGGTTTATGGGGCAAACGGTTTAGCACTGGCATGATTAAGAGTTTTAACAACCTTTTCTTAATCAAAGTGGATTCCCCAAGCCCCTTTCGAGACAATCAAATTAGCAGAGAACTGATCAGTTTTACAAGACATACAATTAAAACACTGCTGTATAAAACTGATTCAGAAGTTAAAAAAAACAACAAAAAAAAAACAAAGTTCTGTTTTTAGTTGGAGAGGAGGAAAATTGATTCCCATCCACTCAGTCTACTCATCATTCCAAAGCAAGCCAAGTGAAAACTTTAGATGTCTTTTGCACCATATGGGGCCCTCTCAACAGTCAAAGCCTCTGTAACAGCACACCAACTCCAAGGACAAACAGCAGCCCAGACCACATGTTCCTGTAAATCAAACCCTGTCTGCTCTTTCGTGTGGGTGCCTGACAGCAAGCACTGAAGAGAAGGTGACTGCATTATGGTTGCTTCATAATGCTGCTTTACGAGCCTGTTTGGTGAGGCAGGCAAATATGGTGCCCCTAATCCAGGGACCAATGTCTTGAGTTAATATCAGCATGTGCAAAACAAAGACATGCATATGGAGCCCTGTTCTCTTTTTCCCCTACTGATGATACAGTAGTTATTTCCTTAACGGTTTCTGTTTCAGCCAGTGATAAAGATCAAGTAAACAATGCCATCTTGAGCTAGTGCAACATGAAGGGCACTGGTAAAGATAACCGGAAACCTTGCCAACCATTCTGTTGCATCATTTGTGCCCTCTTGTGGGGGAAAGGTACACTTCACCTTTTATTAAAGCTCTTCCTTACAACTGGATATTTTAAAACAATGAAAGCAGCCGTTAGCAAGATCCACTTAAGATTTTAATCCCCTGTTTTGTCTATCTTTCATTTCAAATTCCTCATCTCAGAGTAATGGAAATTGATCAGAGTAGCTGGTGTCTGTCCCAAATCCCCTCATTGTTTGACCTCAGCCTGAAAGACTGAAGCTGTGTGCTACATTCAAATCCAACTATGATCTAAAACTTATCACCCTCATCATCATGACAGAAACACAAAAACTTCTTGGCAATGGGTTATTCTCATTAGTTTGCTTTCTTGTTTAAAAGAAGAGGGTTAAAAGTGCTAACCAATAAATCCATCTTACTGTTGCTCTTCAACCAATGGCATCCTTTAGAGAGTGACGTCTCCCTGCTGTGCATCTTGTAAAGGCATGCAGTACGCAGTCTGTTTATTGTCACATAAATCACACTTATGAATATGATAACTTCACAAGACCATAAAGCCTTATTCACCCACTGCTCTAAATCTTCCCAGGAAGGCTTTTGGACTCCAAAGCCACTAACTTTAAGGTAGTGCACCTGTTTAAAAACCATATTTAAAAACCGGAATTTAGTTTGAATCTGTCATTACGGTTCTTAATGACATTTCAAAGTCACTCTGGTTGGAAAATCTTCAACCACAGTTGCAGGTAAGATGTTTTCAACGAGTAAAGATGCAGGACATATTGAATCATAATTCTGACAATATCCATGTGTACAATATAGCAATCATAAAAGGACCTATTTGATGTAGTAGGCGGTAGGCTACAATATTTTAAGGTGCTGCGCAATAATTCAGTCTTCCAATTATGTCTTTAGTCATATGGAAGATATTTGACTGTCTTATGTTCCCACTTTAGATCCTATTGTTCTTAATTGTCATGTTGTGATGATGGGAATTTAAGACTAGCAAGGAAAATAAGGTTTAATTGCATTCTCCATCATTAGAGTATTGATCAATATAACCCAATATTGTACAGACTCATAATAAAAAATTAACGTCTTTAATGCTGGGTTAGGAAATAAAAACATCTGTAAAGATGCAAGGTCACAGTTTACTCCTTGTTCTGAATCAAAACTGTAAAACCACAAAAATGAAAACTATTCTGTGCTGCTACACAGAACGAGTCCTATTAGTCACAGCCATAAACCCCAAGTCAGTCCTGTCTGTTTTACTCCTAACATCCAAAGCAAACAACAACAATCTCCATAACAACAAATGTGTTGTGTTACAGTTCCATTGTGTTCTTGTTTAGTCTACCGATCACAAATGTTTTATGAAATGGAGAACAAAAATCAAATTCGCATCACATTGCTGGGAAACTGACATCAGAGTCTTGGCAGCAAGAGGCTCCGATGAGGAGAAAACGGCATCATCATTGTGATCGGAAAGCAGGAGAACTAAACAGTTCTAATGTTACTCATTCCGTGACAATTAATCTGTCCTTCGCTTTTTACAGTTTCATAGCCTCAAAGCCCAGGCGCCCGTAACTGGAACTGACTGAAGCTGGGGATGGCTGTGAGAAAAGGCTACTCACACACTATTTGCCAACTACAGGGACATGATACCGTCTGAGAAAACAGAAGAAAGGAAGACAGAGAAAAGGGGCAGCAGGTGTGAAGCAGCTGAAATCTGTCAGATTTTCTTCTGGCATCACTACAGACATTATCTAGCCTCCAACGGTAAGAGATCCAGTTGAGATTTTACAACAGGGCTGATCAGGCAGCCTTTCCCCTCCCATAAGGCCAGTAACAGCGTCATCATTCATTCCTACTCCACCCTGTTCCTGCATGCTGTCCCTGGGAGAGCCGATAAAAAAACAAAAAACAACAGAAACCAAATCAGAGCATTCACTGTAATTTGGACCCTTTGTATTCAGACAAAGGTCTGCAAAGCTGGAAAGGTTAAAGATCTCGTATCAGAAAACCAAAAGAACATGTTTTCCGCCCCTGTCGTCATAGAGCAAAAATCCCCATCTAAATCATTTTTTGTTTAAAGGAATGGAATCAGCTCGCATCATTCTCCAGTACTGGGAAGGTATGAAATAAAAAAGTAATAAAAACCTGTCTTAAAATAAAAAGACAAAAGTTGAATAATGCTTAATGCAGTGGTTTTCACCTTGATCTGACAAGTTCCATCTTTGAGATACTAAATTACAAGATTTTAACCATCTTTATTTATGTTTTTTAATCCACTGACTGAATGCACTCCAATTCAAAAACTTAAAGGAACCATTACCATTAAGCTCTCTAGACAACTTTAAATTCAGAGTGATTTTGGAAACTCTTAAACTGTGTCTAAAATGACAAAGTACTAAATCTACTATTTTTAAAGACATTTTACAAACAAATGTAATTTACACACCGTTTATCAAATCTGCAATTCCATCCTTTATCCAAGAAGCCTGAGAGTTACAGGTTTTGAAGTCGTGCTCATCTAAAGTGGCCCAGATGTCATATAGTGGTGAAATATTGAAGTCAATTTATGAGTTGTGTGGCCTCATTTTTTATGGAACATGCACCTAATGAGATCTGACCACTGCTCAAGTAAGCTTAAGTTAATACTTTGGATCAGAATTAATTTAATAAAAGCAGAAGAAATAAATCAAGAAATTTGAGTTTACAAAAAGAGCATGGAGGAACATTGAATGCCTTCAATGCATTTTTGTTACCAGTTCCAGTTTCCAATTTTTATATTACATTGACTTACCATATCTGTTTTTTGCTATTGTTTTTATTTTCCAAACTTCTAGCCAAATTGGATTCTCTTACTGAAAGCTCATAACAAAATGGTTACCCAAAAAAAAGGCCAATAGAAAATTGTAAAAATGAGTTAAAATGTTAAATGAATTCATCTCAACCTGAAAACATTGGGAAATCCTAAGGTGATCGCTTGTGCCACAATTTTGGAAAAACAAAATTAACTTTAATTGAAGTATTCTGTAACTTTTAAAACTGTGTATGTAAACTTAAATAGTAATCGCTGACTTCCTGTTTCCCTGAGGTAAAAGTATTGTGAGACACAGAGACCAATTTCTATTAACTGCCTTTCAACATTAGAAAGACAAGAGAACATGCCATTCAAATGAGCAAGATGTGTTTCAATGCAATGGGAAATGAAAAAAGTAGCTGTTCACCTATTTACACTTGCATCAGCTGTTGTAATAGAAGACCAACTTATTTTACAGCTTTTTAAAAACATTTACCAGTGGCTAAAATGAATAATGGCTATGGTAGGAAGTTGTGGGCAACAGTGATATTTACAGAGCAGTAAGACTAAAAGCAGACATCTCAAAATCTAGTCCATGAAGCCAGCTTTAACATCCCTTGTGAGTTCATCTTTATGAATATTACACAGAGCTAATTTTCACTCAGACCTCAAAAGATATAACATAAATCTATATTTAAAAAAAAACAACAGGTTAGCTATACAGTGTGTCAATGGATTCAGAAAAAAATCCTAAATCATAATCTAAAAAAATAGAAATAGGTAATTGGTCACTCTCTAAGTTAGAGTGAAATTAAACTCCTTCCACCTCATGCGCTCCACAATAAAAATGAAATCCCACTACACGCTTAAAAAGGTGTGTGGTTACATCACATTTGATGCAATTAATCTGACTGTAGAAGAAAATGAATCAGTTCAAACAAAAAGACAGAAATACAAGGTGTGTTTGATTGAAAGAAAAATGAAAGAGCCGTTTTTGATCATGTCAGATTGGAAGAACCAAATAATTACTGGAAAAAATAAACACCTGGATTGTAATTTAAAAAGAAATTAAGAGAACAATATGTCTGAAAGAGATCGTCATTATTGACTGCTAAGGATACACCACACCAAAGCATTTAGGAGACTATTGTTAAAAATCAAAATAAGACGCTCGAGACGACTTTATTTTCCCAGCTAAGCACCAGCAGCCTGTGGCAAAAGGCGTGACAAATTGGTGACAACACAAAGAAGAACGCCTTCAGCCAATCTGAATAAAGCAGCATGAGAATGTGTCATAAATCACAGTTTTGTGGGTTTTATAAATTACCCAGCAACTTTGAAAGTAAATGGAAACACAAGAGAGCAAGACAGCTTGTTGCTGCTTTTGAAGTAAAAAAGGATTGTAAGATAAACCTAAAGTTAACCACAGCAGGGTAGGTGTTCCAAAATACCCAAAGGGACATTCATAATACAAAGCAGCTTGACAATAGGTATAAATATGATCAGGTTAACAAGTTCTTTGTGTCCCTGCCACAATATTTTGTTTCACTCCAGACTCATGAAAAATCCACTCAATTAAATTCAAATATTTCCAACACATGACGAAACCACTCAAACCATCATGAGGTTACTATACTTGAATTATTATGAACAAAATATGCATATAACGTTTTGCTAAGACAGACAGTTTGGATGAGCTACCTGATCCAGGCTTAGGATTCTCCCCACAAGGCCTTACTCCGTGCAAACTGACACACACAGCACGGCCTTTGAAATGATCTCCAAGCGTCTCGAATACTGACCGCGTCACATTCAGCCAACAGAAGCATAAATTAGTCTCTGTGAAAGGAAGAGGGATCAAGACAAGACAGCTCAGACTCACGTTCTCACATAATGAAGTTCTGAATTTAACCTTACAGCGATGTGAACTATCAACTCTCTGCTGGAGAATCTGACATAATAAAACTCGCAATCAGGCACTGATCACAACAGAATTTGTGTTCCAGCAACAAGGCAGTCCTGCTGGATTTTGTCTGGAACAGAATTCCACACAATGCTGAGCTTCCAGCGATTCTGAGATTAATTTTCTGCTTCTGGTGGTGATTGTTTCGATCAAACAACACATTTAAGGCAGATGAGTCACCTCCTCCTGTTGTTTGTCATAGAAACTTAGCCTTTATGCATCTTGATCATCAAGGAAACACGTCAACCAAGTCCTTAATGTCAAAGTGCACAAAAGTGCTACAACAAAAAACTTTTACAGTGTTTGGAAACCAGCTTAGCTCAAACCAGCCACGCACTTGTTTAATATAGACAATATGTCCCTCAACAACATTCCAGATTTCTGTCCAAACCCAGCAGTCTCCACTCTCCACAGAACAATGATGGATATCTTCTGGTTAATGTTCAGAGTAGCGATGGCCAAAAACTGCCTGAGGTATCAGCGTGAAGTTGAATAATGAATCTGTTTTTTTAACGTGTTCCAAATGCGCAAATAAAATACACACGTAAAAAGAGCAGGAGAGGTCATGTTCTTACAATTGGTTTTCATTTCAGAAAGGCTAGGAGTTAAAAGTGATCTCTGGCTTTAAGCACAACATTTCTTTATTTTGGAGACAATAAGTAACTTAATTTTCAGAAAACAACAACATCCATCCAGCTGTGTATCCATTGTCTAGACCAGTGTTTCCCAAACGTGCTCCTCAAGGGACACTGTCCTACATGTTTTAGAGGTTTCCCTGCTTTAATGTGCCTGATTCAACTGATTGCAGTTCAACAAACGCCTGTTAATCAGTCATCAGTTGAAATCAGCTGGACAAGGCAAGGAAATACCTAAAACATGCAGGGCAGTGTGCCTTGAGGACCAGGGTTGGGGAACACTGGTGTAGACCCACTTATCCTTGCAGGATCATTGGGGGGGCTGGTGCCTAGCTCCAACACTCATTATGTGAGAGGTAAGCTACCAGATTGCCAGTCCACCACAGGACAAACCAAACAGCTATGCATACACCCAATCATGCTGAAGTGCAATCTAGAGACCAATTAACCTAAAAGTTGTGCTTTTGGACTGTGGGAAGAAGCCAGAACCCACAAAACAAACATGATGTAGATTAGCTTACCTTCAAAATAGGTTAGAGTTAGCATGCAAACAAACACAATGGACCTTACCAAGCTCCGCCCACAACCGACCCACGTGACCGGAAGTCTCACAAGCAAAGCCTCGCAGCGCGTTGTTTCTACGTAAACATGACTCGATTAGTGCATCATTTCTAGCGGATTTTCACAATATATCAGCTACTAAATGGACAGAGGAACTAACAAGTTCATGTCATCATCTGGGAGGAGGTTACTGGTTTCTCAGTCACAAGCTGGTTGCAAACCTGAGGCCAGCAGGTGTCAGTCAGTTATGGTAGATCTGAAATTTGGTTTGATGACCTCAGTATGAGAAGCTACAGACTGATAGGAGGAACCAAAGAGCTCTGTAAAGGTAAAGGCAAATCTTCTGAAGTTGGGATATAATTAATTTAATTTCACATAATTATCGCGGTAGAAGCCATTTGTTTGTTAAAATTTTATGAAATATATTTGTTCTATTTGATGTTTGTTATGAATGACGTAAACTCACAAACGAGGTAATTAGTCCAACGTTTAGAAACTACAGCGGCTGTAATGCGCCACAGCAAAGGTAAACAAAGGTAAAATAACCCCAACAGGTGATCAACTCAAAACCACTCTTACCTTTTTACTCTCTTTGTAGCTTAAGCACACCTGTTACCGTGGCAACCGCCTGCGCCCCGCAAGACGAGCAAAGATTACGTTAAAAACAAAACATTCAGTCCGTTACGATATCAAGTTTCCAGGCTTGATATTTATTTCTCGATTATTAATCAGCGCTTCCCCGAACACAGCCATGGTTGATTGACTAGCTGTACTTGGTGCTAACGTGGCTAACACGAGTAACAGTTTAGTCCAAAGCCTTTTCTGCTAAAATAAAATCTTTAGTGTATGTCAGATACAGTACACATTGCATATTGATCTGTTTAGCTAACGTAAGACTGTGTAGCAGACAGGCTTCAAGGTGTAGAAGTTGTATCAGTTCTGCCATTATGCTGCACTTAGCTAACGGGAAGCTAAGTGTGTTTGTGAGACGGCCACGTAGAATGGGCATCAACCAATGAAAAGCGGCCCCTCTGGTAAGGTCCATCGTTTGAGACTCTTATTTGGTAGGAGTGTCTTAAGCAAACAAACACTAAAGCCAGGTCAAAACAACATATGAGGAGGAAATATTGTTTGTGTGTTAAGTGTCTGACATGCTTTATGTCAAATGTGGATCACCTGGGAGAGTAGAGGAGCTGGGGAGGAGTTCCACGTCTGTAAACTTGGCATCAGGCAAGGTTTCCAGCTTAAAGTGCTACCAGCAGTGAAAATAGCTAAACAGGCAGAGTAGATGATGTCTCCTTTAAGTAGCTAGGGACAGGGGATAAGGTGTGGCCTGTAGCCCTACTGTAGCCTAATGAGCTTCTGAGATTTTGTATTTTATATTCTTGTTCTTAGCTTCTTTTAGTGTAAACTGATGAATTTGTAAGTTTTTGAAAATTTCTGTATACTTGTAATATGTAATGTTTTAAATGCTTAAAGTAACAATAAAAATTTTCGAAAGAAAAAAAAAAAAAAAAAGAGCTTCTGGTGTGCAGAACTAGTCATCTGCAATATGCTGTTTGAAAAGGGCATCATCCAATCTGAATTGTGTTTTCTTAAGGAGATTTTATAGTGGGGATTTGCAGCCAGCAATCCTTCTACTAGTCCACACACAGATTTCTCAGTACGGTCCATTATTTTAAGCAAGAATATAAATAAATAAATTTGGAAAAAAAAATCAAATTGACATTTCCCTCAAAGTGAACCTTTATTCCAACATAAATTTATTTGTGCTTTGTGTTCAGATAAATTCCAGTCTGTTCAGCTGTAAATCAACCTGGGTCAGTCTGCTGACCATTGATGGTGGTCCGGCTCTCCCAGTTAGTAATAGAGATGCATGACCTCCTTCATGGGTGGCCCTTACTCTGGCTCCCAATGGCCCTGTGTATTAAGCCTGCTCATAAATGGAGGATTTCTCCAGAGAGATGCTTTTAAAGAAACAAAACTTAATCTCTCAGTTTCTAGCAAGAAACTGAGAGATTGTTCAGAGTGTAACTAGTATCAGTCAGCTGCAAATAAGTGGTGATATATTAGCAGTCCGAAGCTAGCAATCCTTCCTGTGATAATTCAGTGAATTATTTGCTGTTCCCGCTATTTCTTGAAAAATAATTGGGCACACGTGTAAGAAACAAAAACCAAAGAAAGGGCATCAGATTGCTGCCTTTGGGTGACATCTGAGGCAATAAGTGAAGTCTTCATATTTCAAATTGACTCGTCTTCCTCTAGATCTCTAAAGTCTTCATATTTAGCTGCCACAAATGGAAGACTGGCTGAGATATACGAGCTTAAAGAAAATATTGATTGTAAGGCAGAGTTAACATACTGGTGATCTGCAGGACAATAGCAGATGGCAACCATTCCTAACGCCTTTCAGAGACATAGCAATATTGAAAACTGAATTAAGCAACGGGAGACATTTCAATTTTATGGGAGGAAAATATAGTTTATGGTGTTATAAAGATTATATCAAGGCACCGCAGCAGCTAAGTTATGCCATGTCCTGAAATTCCTCCACATATCTTCAGACCACATCCCCTTTTTAATGAGAAGACTATGTGCTCATTTGCATGGAACATTAGTCTACATAGCATGTTTAACTGGATGAGGTTTTAAGTGATCAGTCTTCTCACACATGCTTAGGAGGAGTCACACATAGTAAAATAGGACTCGAGATCTGAAGAGTCTGTTGACCACATCCCGAGGGACACTGAACAAAAAAAAGCAAGGGAAATTTCACCACATGTGTCAGTAAGTTTTTAATGTAGGAATCAGACCATGCCCATGATGTGTTTGTGTGTCTCTGGAGCTGACGTCGCCTGCGTAACCCTCAGACAACCACAGTTTAACAGACACATGCCCAGGCAAACACACAGGAGCACTGCAGTCATGGACAGAACCCATTTCTCATTCTCTGTCAGCACCTCGGCGAAAAACAAAGAAATGGATGGAGCAAGAACCATGCTACGATAAAACCAAGTAAACAACTTTGGTGTACATGTTTACTGTATATTCAAAATAGTCTGGTCTGAAAGGAGGGGGAAAAAATCCAGTCCTGTTTGGAGCCTGTGAAACTAAACAGAAAGCAGTGATTAAATGTGTATAATTAAACAATAATTAACATGAACATAATTACTCTTAATGATTACCCCAAGTCTTCCAAAAGGTTGCGTGTGCAGTTCGTTGCTGTTTGTGCTGGCAGTCTTCAGATGTATTCAGAAGAAGTAGGAGTAACTTTAGGAATGTAATTATTTCCAGCAAAAAACAATGTAAATCTGGTATGTAAGAGAAGTTCAACGGGCAAGTCTTCAGAGAAGCCATAATTGTTCAGAGAAAAACAAAATAACCTCTTTGTTGGGTGAAGAACAGTACATCCAAATGGATAAACTACTATAGTCAAAAACTGAAAACGTTTTTTTTTTTTCATAATTTTGTGACATTATGTCACAAAAGCATTAAATCAGCGTCATTGTCAATTAATCATGTGACTAGTAGCATGCACCAAAACAAAACTGTTTTTCTCAGTGGAAACTGTCTACTTTTTGAGCTGCCCTTGACTTCTGCCTGCCTGGCTTGCATTCCAGATGCTGCACCGTTCCATGATCCTAATGGTGTTCTCCAAACAGGTGAGGTCATGTTTACCGAGTGTGGTGGCAGTCATGTGAGGGACTCCAGTAAGGTCGTCAGAATCCAGCAGTTTTCAGAACAAGTAGGACTAATCTCTCTGTAACTCTAGAGACTGACATCAATAAATGCAGAGCTAAAATCAGTTTACACAATTGTGGCATAGGTCTCTTAATTGTCCAAGTGACTGCTTACTTTGTCAAGGCTGGTGGGTATTGCTTCCTCAATGAAGAAGTTGGTGCAAATCAATAAAGGGAAGATGGCTGCATTATGGCATAATGTTAGCATATTACAAAATAATAAAACAACCTAACTAATTCAGAAAACACTGTAAAAACGCTTCCTATTTATTTTTTTTAATTTCTTTAATGACATTCAGTTGGACTTGATATGAAAACCTAATTCCTCAACCTTCTCCATAGCCCTAGCCCTGCAAAAACAAAGCTATAAAAGACATTATTTCCTAATGCTTTTTGGAAGTACTAAGAGGGTTAAAAATATGGTCCTCTGGTCCTTGGAAAAAGTAAATATTTCAAGCAAAACAAAGTTGAATATTCATATATACTGACAAATTTGTATTTGAAGGTGGTTTTGCCATTAAAATATGTTTTTTCTACTTAAAAAAAAGTCTACCTCATTAATACTGCTGTATAAATATTCCAGCATATCTGTCCTCAAAAGTGTCACAAAAAGACCACACTGTCAAATAATTACGTTTGATGGATTTTGTTTAATAAATACTGTCACGTCTTCTAAACAAGCAGAGAGAATAAAATTTCAACAACTATTGTCATGTCGTTTTGGACCTTTACCTTGGACAGACTTCTTCTCATGGCTGTTTTGATGTGAATCTATAGGATGAAACCATAATAAATTGCTTTACAGAAAATTGGAATTACAAATGCAACTTCAGCCAAAGTTTTGAAAACTGGAAAAATTCCTCCAGGTGATGTGATAAGAAGTTGGTAATATACTCTGAAAGCATAGTTACAGGCATGAAACGCATTTACGGCACGTATTGGTGTAAACATTTCATTAAAATAAAAAAAAAATTCTTATGTTATCTCATGTTGTAACTCCAACATCTGTAGCTTCCAGACAAGTGCAACCACTACAGGTAAAACTTTATTCTCTTTGTTGTAGTTAGTGGGTGCGCCCTATTTTCAGGTGCGCTTGTCCAGAAATTATGGTAAGTCCCCTTCATACCTTATTCAGTTAAATACAGGTTGTTTAAAACAGCCGCACGTTTTTTAAACCTATTTTAAACAGAAGTGGAAATTATAGGAAAATGGAATGTAGGAAAAACAAAGCATTAGGGACAAAAACAAAAGTGCACTAAAACAGTTTAATTAATTTAACAGCATTCCATGTATTCCATTCAACAACTTGTTTTTTTTCTATCTGAAAAGCACAAATTCTTTTAACAGTCCATGTCGATAAACACGTTCATTAAATGGGTGTGCTGTCCTGATAGTGTAAATCTGCACTAGGTCTAGAAAAGGAGTCCATTAGGAACGAAATGCTTCTTGTTACTGGTCTCTATACACAAGTTCAATATCATGCTTCAATGCAAACAAAAATAAACAGCATTTCCCTTAGTTTCAAGTAAGATTTTCTTTGTTGATCATTCAGTTACAGTACAATGTTTATGAAACAGGGTGAAAAAAGTATACAATCTTTTTTGTTATATTCATTCATATGCTTTACAAAAATAATTATCTTTGAACTGTTATTCAAAATATCCAGTGTTTTGCATAACTGTTTGATTGGATCAAGTCTTCTGGTTTTCATCACTATAGGCCTGTAGAAAAACAAAAGAGAAAAACATCACTTTCCTGGAAACTTGAATGAGCCACATTTAGTCACCATTAGTAATAAGAAACTGAGGTAATTATCATAAAAGAGGTATTTAATATTTGAATAGAAAAATGTGAGGTGGAAAACGAGGCACTTCAGAGGAGATTCCAGTCTCCAGATTTTACAATATGGAAGAGTTCTGGGACTGCACTGAGCTTTGCGTTTGGTTGCTGTGGCAATCTTCTGGCGTCTCTGATATCCAAGGAGCAGCAGCAGCAGCAGCAAAACAGCAGCAGCCAGCTCTCTGATCTCTCTCCAGACTGGCACACTCACACTGGGAACTGTGGGCACCTCTGAAGCCACAAGAAGGGGAGCCACAGACAACCTCAAACCAGACAGACTTTCTCCTTCTCCCAAATGTTGATGCTAGGAGTCGACGCTGTCTGTCGCGTGTAAACTCAGAACCAAAGTGACTTAATGGAACTGAGCATCATCGTTCCCGGCTCCACACACAGGCGGCCTCGGCCAATCGGGCTCGAGAGCTTCTGTGTCCTCCATTTAGCCTGTAACGGTATTCCACTGGGCCATAAACGAAGGTGGAGGATGGCAAGTCAACCATCGGCAGTTATTTGGATAACATGTGGCTCTACAAATGAGGTCATGTAAAGATGCAGAGGCTCTCATTTTAAGACTGTAGCTTATATTAAGTACTGGTTGTCTTTTTGTAGTTCAAATCACACACTTTTAGACGTGAGAGTGACTCTTCAGATTTTAGGCTGTAGTTCCTCAATCAACAACAAAGATTCTTACCTGAAAACACGGATCTTTTGTTGGTATCCCGTGAACTACCTATGGGGGGAAAAAAAATAAAAAATACACATCGGAGTCACCAGAGTTCATTTATGCTTAGGAATAGCTAAAACTGTGAAGAAAAAAAATGTGT
This sequence comes from Xiphophorus hellerii, assembly GCF_003331165.1. Taxonomy (NCBI): domain Eukaryota; kingdom Metazoa; phylum Chordata; class Actinopteri; order Cyprinodontiformes; family Poeciliidae; genus Xiphophorus; species Xiphophorus hellerii. The sequence goes on from NC_045692.1 coordinate 13,231,363, forward strand.
TGCTCTTCTGAGAGAAATGCGAGAAAAGTCATACAACCTTAACAGAAAGAATTAAATGACTCGTTTGCTTTAGCTGTACCTTTCAATTTTTTTTTTTCCCCACACAAAATAATTGTTTAAGGATAGCATGAGTGTCCTCCTGCCAATTATAAAACCCTCTTTACACCACATTAACACTGCTTCAGTGTCCTCAGAACCTCCATGACAATTTAAATGTTGGATCAATTCCTATGCGACGGCAAGCATGATGGTACTCGTATCTTGATACTGGCCAAAATCTTTTTTTATTTATATTTTTACTTCTTCTTATCTGTCCATCCTATCACAATGCTACTTCCACAAGCAATACATTTGCACCAACTCCTTTCCTCAACAGCTATAGAAACTCCTTGTAAATATGGGAGGATTTATTTTGCCCCTCAACCATCAGTTTCAGCATTGATGTGGAAAGGCATGCACTCCCATTGTTTCTCAATAGCATGAGAACATGCAGATGAGGGGTTTCTTTTGAAATGATCTCTCTTTAAAAGCAACATGGACACAAAAAGTGTTTTTTTTAACTCTGCAAAACAACTATTATAAATCTGCAAGCTGCTGTTTGTGCTTATTTACACTTTAGTTTTCTTTGAGAATGCAACAAATACAATGGCATTTGAACAGTGAAGGTGTTCTCTGCTGAGAACACCTTACCAGTGATAGTCAAGAGCATACAGATCTCTATGTACTGTAAGAAGTCTAATCATTGCATTGTAGTTACTGTCATGTGGAACGTGGATTGGTAATTTTAGCTGATTGGCAAGATCATCGGGTGTTGATGCTCCCGAGTTCAGAGCTTTTCACAAAGATGCAGCTTTTACTTTGGATAAATCTGCTGTGATTCTGTTTCAGCGCACTAATGACGTCATGTCGTGATTTTCTGAGAAAACCAGTGTGTGGAAAAAATGTTACCTTTCTCCCCATCCTGAAATTAAAGTCGAGATTGATTTTGAGTATTTATAAAGAAGATGACTTCCTTCAGTTAACCAGCATACACTCACTTCCAAGGTATTTACTGTTATGGGGATCATGATTGTTCATTTCAACTGTTTGGAGATATGCTACTACAGTAGTTGTGGTGCCAAGAAGGCTATAATTAGCTACTTGAAGAGTTGCCAGTGCAGAGTGAACAGGACCAGGCTGCGTCCTTTGAAAAAGTCAAATCCTTCTTAAAACTTTCAGATGATTAATCTGGTGCATGTGGGGTAAATGTCACCAACAAACAGTCACTCCAGCTACCAGATTTCTCTAAGTAGCACCCAGGACCATTATATGCAGGTACCATAATAAGTCATCACCATTTCGCCGTAGAAGTTTTAGTTTATACTTAAAATTGTCAGGAACTATCATGCTATACTGGGGACAAATAAAGATTTTATTGAATTACAGTGAATTCAAACTGTTCTTAATGCACCTCAAAAGACCTGCAGAGATCATCTCCTTCCTGGTGGATTTTTAATGTCACAACACAGTGTCAGTGTGAAGGGGGAGCTAAAAAATAGAGAATTAAAATTGGCAGAAGCATACACATCTGTAATTTGTTGCCAAGAATTCAGGCTTAACAAATATGCAATTAGGGTATCCAGAGCAGAGATTGTGTGTGTTTCTCTCGAGGACTTGTTTAACCTCAAGCAACCAACACTGCTACATGTCCAGCAAACCTGTTTCTGATAACAGGCAAATGAAGTAACACAAACCACTTGTGAGTGCAATAAATAATGAAGACTATGCAGGATCTCAAGAGGCCAATAAAAATGAACAAAACAAATATTTTCACTGTGCGTGTCGTCTAAGGTATTTTTACGGATGTGCAGGAAATAGCCGGTTTCACACACAGCTAGTGAGAAAAAATGAGCAACCTTCGTGTGTAATGTGGGATATGAGATTAGAACATTGTGGAAGTTTGTAGAATAACAGGAAATAACTTTGGATTTTCCACAACTACGGAGGTCTCAATTTAGACACGTCAGCAGGGATTCTATGTGGAAGGTTTAAACGCACTCATGATGTGAAGTGATATTTCACTGAGAAAATGGCATAAGGAAAGACAAATATTTTCATCTCTTTCTAAAATAAACCAATCAAACAGTTGTTTGTTTCATTTGTTGCTATAGGATATTGATATTCAGTATCTGGAAGTAATTCCAAACACAACGGAAGACTTAATTTTTTATCTTTGTTCCTTAGCATTATTTTTAATACTCAAAAGCTACTATGTTTTTGCAGCTTTTGAATAGCAGAAACAACTCAAAAGCTGTTTTAGTTTTTGAGTTCAAAAGCTCAACAGCTTTAAACTCAAAGCTTACATCCATACATCATTTTATCTCATGTATAGTTTTATGCATCATATGAAACTATGATATATCCTCCTGTGTCCTAGTTATGGATCTTATTTTTTATGTGATTTAGTATATTTTATTTTAAAGAGGGAAAGAAACACCAGTCACAAATTACCATATCAATCATCTGACCTTACAATATTGGCATGAAAAGAAAATGCAAAGCAGAAGCTATACAGAATATCTGTTATGAACTGATGGACAGAACGGGGTTGCCTTGTCTGATGCTGCCCTAAAGGATATGCAATGAGTCCCACAGAAGAAATGACCAGCATAGCAGCATCAGAATGAAACATTTTCCTCAACAATATAAAATGCCTTTTATCTTTACATTGTCATCACCTTAAAAGATTACAAGAAAGTCTGACCAACTAACAGTTGGGAGTAATGAATCCAACACAGACAACTGAACATAAAGCTTTCAGCTACGGGTGTCACAACCCATCGAAGCATAAAACGTGCTCTGGAAAACACTACAGAATCTGATTAAAGGGTTGAATGTGTCCTCTGAAGATGATTTTCTTGTTTTCCCCTGACTAATAACATCCTTCTCATGCACTCACACAAAGACATACAAACCAGATTTGAGAGCACAGTCCTATGGGGCTTCTCTCACGCCATAAGGTGCTTTGTCACGACTTGTGGCTGCTGGGTTTCTCTCTCTGACTTTCTGAGCCACATCTAATTCAATGTGTGCTTAATATCCTTTCTCAATGTGCCACTTCTGCTCTGCCAAGGGCTCAGAGCAGGCCCCCACAGGCTATTAGGAAAACCTATCCATTTATTGTGCAAGATACGCATTTGGCAAAACAACCACCCTCCAGAGAAACTTGTCAGAGGGGTTATATTTCCATGTGACAACCACTTGCCTGCTTGATCTTTCCTTTGGCTAGAATTCTTGTGTCATAACGTCAGTGAAAGCTGTCTTTGCGAGTCCCACATGCAGTCAATTTTCAGTTTGAGTAACTGATCTTTGTTTACTGTAAAAGCATAGTTACACTTAATTCAAGGACAATTCTTATTTCATGCATACATCATTTTTTGGACTCATTCATTATCAAACCGAAGTCATGAGACAACGTAAATGTGGAGATTGTGGTCTGGCTAATGGCTTAAAAAAAGTCCAAGCACCGATGCAGAACACTGGTCCAGGACAAGAGGTGCTGACAAGCATGTTAGATGACTGTAAAGGTTGGTTTTGAAATTTACACTGGTTGTAATTTTCGCTTGAGAAAAAAGTAAATAGGAATGAATTAAATGGCAAATGTGAAAAAGATAAATGTTTTGACTAACCCCAAGTACTGTGTAAATTTATAACAAAGATTTTCCACTTTAGAGCTGGGATACAGCACCTCACCAAAGTACTTTTTCAAACTTTGTCACATTACAACCACAAACTGTTTTGTATTTTGCAGAGATGTTATGCAACAGATACAAAAAGTAGTGTGAACTTGTGATTTGGAAGGAATATAATGCTTTGCATTGCAGCATACAAGATACTAGTAGTGCAGCATCCATTGACATTCAGAACATGTTGATACTAAGCCTTCTAATAATGTAAAACAGAAATAAGAAAAAAATGAAGATGATATGTTGGCAAAATCAACAAAATAGCATGTTGTAGCATTTACCATGACAGAACAAGTTATCTGCACTGGCTCTTGGCCAAATATAGATGAGAATTTGCCATGGACCTATAAATACAGCCGAGCTAGGGTCTCTTTTTTCAATGTGGGGTAGGGTGATGTCTTGGCTGTGCAAATTAACCATGCGTTTCTTTCAGTCTTTCATCTTATTAGCCAAAACCAATGACAAGAGCTTGGGAACAGACAATAGAGCCCAGTATGTTAATCAGCTGGGAGTTTCCCTCACACAAAGAAACAGTTCAGATAAACAAGCTTCATTTAAACACAAATCTTACCATTTTAAAACCTTCTAAGCTGCAATTTAAACATGAGTGCTTTCTTCATGACTTCGACTAGTATACTTCCCGGAAAAACAACAATTACAACTTTCTTGGAAAATGATGTTTTTATCTCTTGCCTTCAGGTCACAGCATGAAGCTGCACATTTGACTCTAGAGTGAATCCCATGTTTATATCCTCTAGAAAATAGAAGTACAAACAATACTTAAGTTTAACACTTTAATATGAACTAAAGTAGTTTTTCAACATCTGTGGAAAAGGGGGTTTCCTGATATGTAGGTATTGTTGAAACACAAAGAAAGCAGAGTCATCTTTACACAAAGTAAAATACTAATAGTCCAACAATGTTTTTTTTCTCCATTTTGGCTTTTTTCTCCATTTCCTGGTTTTACTGTGGCGCGTCACAAATGGCATCATGAAGACTGCAGGAGAAAGACGAAACTAAACATGTGGAGACATTTAAATTAGAATTAGGTTATGAAGCAATATCTCAAGCTTTGAAGATCTCACAGGGTACTGTTCAATCCATCATCTGAAAATGGAAAGAGTTTAGGACATCTGCAAAACCTACCAAGACATGACCGTCCTCCTAAGCCGACAGGCTTATTATCCAGAGAGGCAGCCAAGAGGCTAATGGTAAGTCTGGAGAAGCTGGAGAGATGCACAGCTTAGGTGGGAGAATTTGTTGATGAGTCAGCACAGGAACTATATCTGGTTGCAATACAATGGAGCCCCAGATATTTGCTGTTCAGTATTTGTGGATTTTTCTGTGGAGCATAACTCCAAAAATCCACAGAAATTCACAGATTTTTGAATACAGGATATCTGAAATATTTGAAAAAGAATGCAGCCTGGGAACCTGAAATACTTTGGTGCAATGCTACTTGACATGCTATTGGCTGGCTTTTGAAAAACAGCCAATCCAGGAATGGTATGCATTTCCCTTTGTGCTTACAGGCTGAATCCCCAAAAGTGGAAATAAGGCAAACTGTAGACATTATCAATGTATACTAAATAGGCAGTTAAAAGTGTTTGAGGTCTCAAATATTTGTGGATTTTAGCTGCTCCTGTGCAGATGTGGTCCATTACACCTGGAAATACCAGGGGTGCACTGCATTGCAGTATGAAAACTTATTCAAAACACTTTATTATTTCAATGATACCAACATCAATAACAATAATCTGCATACCCAACACTGAAATATTTAAAATAGTACAGCTGCTATATGCCAAATTATTCTTGATGTTGCCAACACCCAAAGTTTGTACCTGTGATATGGGCTACAGTCAAGTGAACAATTTCTACTGAATTCAGTTTCTGCTTGAAAACAAAATCTTGATTAGTTTTCTATGTAAATTTAGGCATTAAGGAGTTAGTCTTCAAAGCAACCATCCACGTGTTCGACTCCCGGTCTAAGGCATTTGGTAAATGCTTCTCCTTGAATCTCTACCAATTTTCTTGTCAGATTGCTGTAAATGAAGGCCAATAGCAACATCAAACTTTATTATACTTCTTATGGCTGGTAGAGTCACATGCTATGCATTATTTTTGTTGGTGAATCGCATAAAATCCTAGTAAATACACTGAAATGTGTGGCTTTTAGGTGAAAAACTGTGAAAAACTTCAAGGGGTGGAAATACTTTAGCAAGGCACTGTAGGCTCGAAGTGTTTGATGGCATAATTAACATAGTTGCAATATTTTTGACTTGTAGAAGTATCATATGTAATTGTTTAGCAATTAAGAAGAAAACCCATCTGGCTTCAAAGTCATTAAGGCCTTTGTTTTAGATCCCCTACTTGGGCAGGTGTTGCACTGTCAGGCTCAGCACTAAGGCTCTAAAACATTCCTCTCCATGTGTTTTTTGTTTGCTCAAATAAATCTGTTCTCTTCCAGAAATAAGCTCTGGAGCAAGACCTTAAATAATGATGAAATATATCATTTTTCATTGAGAGAGGGTCCAGGCTGTAAATTCTTACCCATATCTCAAAGGATCAGAGATGTTTAGCTAAACATTAACCAGTGCTAAAACAAGCACAAACCTGACAGCTCTGGTTGGATCACAAAGAACTGAGAAGTACTTAGTTTCCCTCTGTTGAGGCCCTGGCTATTGGACCATGAGGCCTCATGCATCTGTATGATTTACGAACCAGAATGTCAGAGGAGGGGGCAGACCTCAGTCGAAGCTAATGGATTTGGGTTTGTTGTGCTGCAGCCAGAGCTTTACTATGAACGATTTATGATGTTCGACAACAATCATTCAGGTGGATTGACTACATCTTGATACAGACATGCCACCAATGAGGCCAAAACAGGAAATTTCACATGAAAACCTTCCATCCCTTGTTAGAATCCCCAACGGTGAAATATGAAAATATTCTGCTCATGTTCCAGCTAAAAATTTACAATGGGTAATTTTGTTTTGCTACTTTAATGCAGTGGTAATTTATTGGGGTAAAGTGAGATGGTGAAATAAACCTCACATTTCAAGATAAAAAATGAAAGAGCTTCAGGAAGGTAAAATCATTATGGGAGCAGATTTGTGAGATGCAGATTCACAAGGGAGACACAAAAACTGAGCAAACTTGTGAAAAACTGCTTCCTTTTGGAACAGAAACCTTGATCATCATACAAGCACCTGGATGCAAAGAGAAGTAAAAAAAAAAAAAAAGAAAGAAGGTAGGTGACTCACTTTTATCCTGTTCAGGAGGCTCCATGATGTCACTGTCTGTGTCACTGGGAACATGCCAGGGCTGTCTGATGGCCTGAAGCTGCTGGTAAAACTCATCCTGAAATAGACAAAGGACATAACATTGGAGAATTGATGCAAGACAGAAATATGGATGCTAGGAGAGAGACTGTTATTAGTATCTCAGTTTGTCAGGCCACACGTTAAAAGCCATAATTAAGGTCAGACAAATTTATGGCTTAAGTAGCCATTAAAATGTAAACATAAGGCCTAAAACTTAGTTTCAGAAACAGCTGAGGTTAAGTATAAAATGTAAAGACAAGCTAATGTGAAGACTGCAATGCTACCGTGATGTAAAAAAATATAAAAAAGTATATATGCCCTTTCCTTCTGTTTTCTGAGCGAATACAAAAGGGTAGAGTTAATCAATAAGAAACAGACTGCGCAAAAATTTCATTCAAGGAGGAACCCCAATGTGAAAAGCACAAGTTAGTCTACAGAACATTAAAAACTATAAGAAAAAACCCAAATAATCAGTTTTTGAAACCAACAGCAGTTTAGGAAAATAAAAACAGCCGAGCACGGTGGTGGTGGTGGTTTGACGGTCTGAAGCTGCTTTGTGCATTCAGAATCTGAAGGACTTAATTAAGGAAACTACAAAATCTTCTGTCTGTGCTGCTGCTGTCAACACAAAACCTAAACTGTAATGTTTCTATGACACCTCAAGTCACAGTACACTTTTCTCACGTTTTTATAAGCCAGTACAATACAAGCATGCACTTTTGTATCAGGTAAGCCTTGCTAGTACTCAATTGATTCCCTTTTCTGGTTCAGAATTGTTGTAATTCTCTGTGGTATAATCTAACAAGATATCAGTATCAGTAGCACCTGAGCAAAGAAACCAGATCTTATGATATGAGGCATCATCCTGGTGGAAATAACCATCCAAAGATGAGTGTGTTGTGGTTTTAAAGAGACAAAATTATACCATAAGCAGCCAAAACAATGGTGGATGACAGGATGGATTAATGTGGTCATGTTTATACTGGCAAATTCTGACGCTACTATTTGAATGTTGCAGCTGAAAACGACACCAATCGGACCAAGCAGGGTATTTACAATCTTTTAAGCTCATTCTCTGCAGGTGTGGCTTTAATCGGTTCTGCCACAGTAAGCCCCGGTCAGATTTGTCTCCATTTGCAGAGCTTGTGTCAACTTTTGAATCAATGACATTTATTTGCAGCCCTGCAAGCTGCACATCTCTTAGTAGAATGGGTTTACTATAAAGAAGTGAGAAAATGTGCAGCTCTTGAGGAATTATGCCTAAAAGTATCTATTCAGATTCTAAATAATTTTCATGCAACAAAGAGCCTTCTTCCAAATAGTAAATGACATGGGCATCTCTAAATAGAAACTAAAAAAAAAGTGTAATGAAAAATGTGTTCATTGCATTTAAAAAAAACAAACAAACCCTGACATATCAAAATATACTTTTTTAAATATCCACCCATTATTTATACCCACTTTTTCTAGAGGGGATAGTATCTATCTTCAGCGATCATTAGGCGAGTGGCAGCACAGGTCACCACTTCATCAAAGGGCAACACAGAGACACACAGGACAAACAACCACACACACACGCAAACCTAAGGGAAATTTAGAAAAGCCAATTATCTAAAAGTAAGGTTTTTGGATAATTGTATTAAACCGGAGTAACAAATTATTCCAGATGTTTGTTTTAAAAAATTGTCAAATTCATTTATTTAAGGGGGAAAAAAAATGCTTTGCACTAATGATAACTTAAAGAAGAAAATCTGACTGCTTTTCATTCCTACTGTATAGGGTTTCAGCCTCTTCTCAGTTTCTAACCAGGCCTTCGTTTAAAGGATTTAGTCTTACACGTGAACAGGTGGCCCCAATAAAAACAGACTGGGCACCCTGGAATAATGTTTTGGATAATGTCACTAAGTGTCAACTGGCGTAACTGTCAAACTGCATACAAAGGGACTGTAAAACCCCTGCCCGTCATTAGGAAAGCCTTCAAGAAAGAGCTCGTATTTAACAGGGCTCCTGTTAAGTAGATCATGAAAGGAAAATAAGAAAGAAATCCCTCTGAAAACACCTCTTTAATGCCAGGCTCATTTTTCCACAATGAAATGACATCCTACTGTACAGACCTCCACGACTCTACATGAAACCCCACACGAAGAGTGTGCACGTTTTTGCCTTGGGCACGCACTCAGTCATAATCCGTCTCTGTTAATTCTCCCAAGCTTCTCACTCTTGGTGTTCCATAGCTTTGAAGTAGAAAATATTTTTAAGCCATGACCAATAGCTGCATCCTGTGTATTAAACAGCATGTGTAAAATTTTTTTTTTTTTACACAGATGTATACAAACCGATGTTCAATTTAAACACTGATTTTATTTGCTGTCTAGAGAAGATGTGCTTTCCTTCAGTATCTATGGTCCACACATGGATCTACTCATAACAGACAGACACAAGGATTGCTAAAGAGGCAGAAGTAAACAGCTAGACCGCCTCTGTCTAAAGGTTAAGAAAATATACAAAAACTAAGTGCAAAAATAACAATTTGTGGTCCTTGTGTTTGTGGACATTTTGTTTGCCTAGCCTATACTTTCTGGAGTCTTGTGATGATTATTTCCAGGAAATTCTTGTGGAAACCCAGGGATTATCCTGTCTGTCAAACAAGAATTTACATTTATAATGTTTTGTGCAAGTGTTTAATTTTTTTTCCCTTTTTTTCCTCTACATTTTGTCACATTACAAACAGAAACTTCAATAGATTTTACTGGGATTACCTTTTTTTTTTTTTTTAAAAGAAACAAACGTCTAAAAAACATTGCTGTGCATTTGTGTTTAGCCCTCTTTTACTCTCACAACCCCTTTAAAAAAAATCTACTTCAACTAATTTCTACACCACTGAATTTAATTTGCAAACTAAATTCAGATGTTGTAATGAACTGCATGAACTATGAAGACAGCAGAAAAAAGCTTAAGGACTGAAGGTGTGGAGAAGCTTTAAGTCAGAATTAGGATATAAATCAATATCTCAAGCTTTCAATATCTCACAGAAAGCTGTTGAATCCATTGTTTAAAAAATGGAAGTAAGGGACAACTGTACAACACCTCAAATAAATAACCCCTTCAGTGAAACAAGGAGCTGGCAACATTAGCATGTGGGGATACTTTTCTTCAACAGACACAAAAAGCTGGTTAAGTTCATAAGAAGATGGATAGAGGCAAATACAAGTCAGTTCTGGAAGAAACTTTAAGGTTTCCCACAAAATATTGGGGCAGAGGTTCAACTTCCAGTAGGACAATGTGCCTGACACACAGCCAAGGCTATATGTTAAGAGATGTTCTCTATCTGAGCTTCCTGAGTTTGAGATGTTTGTAAAGAAGAAAAGGCAAAACCTGTTTCTAGATGGGCAAAGTCATGAAAATGTAAGTCAAGAAAAAGTTACTTCTACAAAGTACTGACTGAACACAAATGCATACCACCCTTTAAAGACACCTGTGAAAAAAACATACCGGTAAGTTTTTCTTACATTTCACAATTATGCGTTACTTTGAGATTGTCTATAGTATAAAACCACAGCAGTGGTTATTCAAGTAAAGACATGATGTATAGGCAGTGGAATTCCTTTGGCATTTGTTTCCAGTATATAAACGATTAACTTGACTTTTCAATGTTTATAAAAGAGTGGACAACATACAGCTTAACACAATTACCTGTTTCTTGGACATTTGTAGTAAAAGATATGGATAAACATTGATATCAGTGTGCTTCAAAATCAAAATGTTCATCTGCTGCTGTCTTACCTCAGACAGATACGCCCGAAGGCTGGCACCAAGGCTGTCTGTGGTACTTAGTCCCGGAGGGGTGAGCAGTGGTCGAGGAAGTGGCGGCTGACTTGTAGGTGTCACAGGTCGGCTCCTTGACCTCCGGAATGTTACTTCTTTATGAGTGCCGGGGTTAAAGGAGGAGCGCGTCAATAGGCTGTTCGGGGTCAGGGGTCTGCTGGGTGTTCTGGGGGTTTGAGTTCTGCTACTGGGGTTGCTGGGGGTCCTGCCCATTGACATGGACATGGATAGGGAGGTGGGCTTGGGGCTTAGCAAGGGGAGGCCGATACCACAGGACTTGCCTGAGAGGCCACCGGCTGGAGACTGAGGCCTGGAGATGAGGCTGGTGAGAGGAAGAGTGTCTGGTAGTGTTCGGTGCCGTAGTGGGGTGTGGAGTAGACTTCCATGTGGATTGTTGGTGCTCCGACTGGTCATCTTTCCTACTTCTGCCAGTTTGGCCAGGTCTTTCTCAACCTCTGAAAAATAAAAGGAGTCTCAATTTCAAGGTTCTTTTTTAAACATAAAGGAAAGATGCTACGTTACAAATAGTGATCAAAAGAAAATATATGAAAAAAAAAATCTACAAGATGACAGAAAAAAATAACTAAATGTTTTAGTTGAACATTTTTTCAAAAAAATATACCAAAGCACATAATATTTTAACGTCTTAATTATGGTGTGTATAAGCACCACAAACCTGACCTTAAACGTCATTTTAACTGCATTTTTCTAAACGCCCTCAAAATACCTTTGACCAACCTTTTGATTAGCTATAAACCCTTTTCCACACACAGCGTACTGAAACCTCAAAATGTCAATGTTTCTATGTTCATCATCCTGTAGAGCTTGATCTGAGTGTCAATATGTCAGAGAGCAACTAAATTCATTAGAGTCATTAGAGTTTCAGATACATTTTTAAAATAATCCATTATTAATTTAAGAATATTTAAAAATAAATATAAAAAAAAAAACATGAAATCATTCAATAAAATGGTTGTAGGTCTGAAACCTTAAATGTGGAAACAGATGATTGATTACTTGGATTCTTGAAACTCTCTGAAGTGCAAAGAATGCAGAAAAAAAAAACCAAATCCCCTTTTTTGATTGACTTTCAACTCAGCTTGGCAATACGCTTCCTAAAAGTCTGACTCTGGTTGGCTGATGAGGGCCTAATGATTGGTCTCCGAGATGCCAGCGCCCCAAGGCACTTGAGCTCTGAGACTCAGATGAATAGAATTAGATGGAGGTTTGCCTGAGTGAGAACCAGGACTGATTTACTGCATATTTATTTGTTTGTTTTTCTCATCTATGTGGATTTTGTTACAATTAATGTTTTTCTTTCATCAGCCACTTAGCTGTTCAGGAGTAACATTCAAGCAAGACTTTTTTTCCCCCCATCAAAGCATACCATCAAATTTGTCAAAGATCTTGTAGTGAGCCATTCATTTAATTCAAATGTGTTGTGATTTTAGATAAATCCCAGGGGCAACACACAATTAGTAATTGCATTACTAATTTCTCACTAAAATGAAGAAAAATTGAAGATTGGTTTTCTAGTTTGTGTTTCTTTCACTTCTAATAGGCGGTTCTTAGAGACTAAATAAAAAGATTAACTTAATACCTGATAATCATTAGATCTCAGTGGTTTATTTGTGTAGTTTTTTTTTATTTGAAGTGGAACAATGTTAATGATTACAAATTTATCTTAAGAAATACACAAAACCTCCTTCCTTCTACTAATGTGTATTCATGAATTTGATTAAAAGATTTAATCATTTAAAACAGACTTCTGATAAATAACAGATTTATTCACATCATTTAATTTAAAGCAGATATCAGTGCTACATGATACAACATCTTGGCTTATTTTATCCACCCATTCATGACAAGCTGGATTAATACATATAATTTATCCCATGTAGAACTTTAATAAAGATTATTCTTATCGCTTTTTCTGTTTTCAAATCTTTCTTCCAAAAATTTTACTGACATTTGGACTCAGTTTGCAGATCTTCGTAACAGTGCCTGTAATACTCTGTACAAATCCCTGATCAAATTATCTTCCAAGATTCCATCATAACGTCACTCCTGCTTTTGATCATAACTCAGAAGGGAAAAAAATAAATATAAAAACCGCAGGTCTACGTCCCACTGGACAGATGATTCACAAATTTTACTGAGCATTGAAGAGGGCGAGACTTGCTTACTTTCATCCTTCTTCTGGTTAATGGATGACAATATTTCTAGACCTCGTCAACTGTGGTAAATTCAGGTTCCCCGTAATAAAAAAAACAAACAAAAAAAAAAACCTCCCAAGTCGAGCTGCAGTGAGCACAGAATGCAAGAAGTTTTTCTACCCTTTCATGACAACAACTAATTTGTTTGCCTCTCTGCTAGTTTTAGAAACAATTTTTGTTTGTGAAAGACCAGATTCTGCCAACTTGTGGGATCAACATCTGGCTCATTTTCCCTCCTTATTTGTTATGATTCTGATACAAATGTTGGCAATCTTGTCTTCAACAAAACTGTCTGGGAGTTATCATGTGCAGGGAATAATTTCACAAGTGAGTCATCAGGAGTGAGTCCTAAACTGTGTATGTGTGGCGTCGAGTAAATAACAAAAGGAAGCATGACAAGTATTCCATAAACCTCGACTTCCTTGTTTTTGAGTGAATGGTGCTTTTGCTCCCATGCAAACAACATTTTCCACAAGCTAATATGAACCACATGTTGCTGCTCACTGACAAATGTCCATTTAGTATGCAAAGTAGAAGATATCTGCAGTGCTACCCATCATTAAACTTAGGGGGGAAAAACGTTGTTTACAGATGTTTTCCACACAGTTTTTAGAGTTAATCTACATTTTTATTTGACAATACGTTTACATTTTTAACTTTAGATGGGCTTTCGGTGTAAGGTAGGCCTTATGGAGATACGGTTGAGTTTAATCTTATGAACTTTTCTAGTTTGTCTTTCATATTTGGAATGCGACTGTGACCTAGAGATAATATAATAATTGAAGAAGTTTTTTGCTGCCATTAATTATGTAATTTTTCATCTAATTTTCCATAGAACATAGTGCTATCTTAGAGCTTTGATGTTTAGCTATGACTATTTCTTTCACACAGTCTGCCATGAACTGAAAATGTGAATTTTCCTTGTTTTTCATTTTCATTGAATGTACCTTTGATCCGATGATTTTACGTTTAGTCATCTCAGCTCCTGGGGAGCATAATTTACTTTGTTATTTCTGCAATTAACTTTATGAACTTTCTTTGTTTTTCTTTTCCATATAAAGTATTCCTGGCTCGGTTGTTTTGTGTTTACTGTATTTTGTTTTCTGGACAGAGACAATGACAAAGCAATTGCTGCTATTATCTTAATGGACTTTGTTGAAGTTGTTTTTCCATATCTTGTACTCAAGTGGTCTTGAGTACATGCTATGGACCACACTGAACAAGTGGTTCAGTGTTTAGGATGTGTCTGTATGTATCCAAGACAGCCACTGACAGAATAATTTCCTCTATTAACTCTATGTAGTTTTTAAATGTTTTTACCACTGCTTCTAATTTTTTATTTTTTGTTCAAATGGAAAGGTTTAGTTCCACTGTCATCACCTCCATTCTCAGTAAATGGGACATCTGATCAACTTAATTCAACTAAAGTATTGTAATTGGACTGAATCCATATAACTGGATCTGAAACTGACGGTATGATTGGATCTTACAAACATAAATAAAAACATGCATTGAAATAACTTTTTTGTGATCTAGTACTATAAAAACGTAATGAACTGAAAGATTAAAAGAAAAACAAAAGTAAACTTTTACAATGTAGCTTATAGGCCCAATAATCTGCATGTATACTGCATGACATCAAGCCTGTGTTTGTGTAACTTAAACTGTATTACAAATAAGGTAACAAATAACCCTTTTTATTTGGTCAAATTATTTTTAGGATGTTTAAATTTGTGGTAGTTCAGATCATACCATGACATCAGCTTTTGGTTGCATTTAATTTAAGCTTCAAAACAGGACTCTAATTAGCTGACACGCCTGCACAGCTACTGACCGTAAGACCAAACCTAAATCCAGGGAGACACCCTGGTATCACATTGAAATAAATATTACAGGGTTCAAATAAAAACAGTTTCTGTATGAATTTCTAGTTTGAGTTGCTAACCGCCTACACTGTGTTAATAAATTCTCATGTGATTATTATATTCAACTGTAAACAGGATATGTTCGTTAGCTGTCTGTTCCCGTAAAGCCGATGTGTTGTACTGAATATTTACAATTCTAATGATAACACCACATGTTTTTGTTTCGTAAATCTTCCTCCCTTCCATAAACGGTTACAAGAGTCATGATCTTTCTGTAAACCAGCTCTACAAACTTCCTAACATTAAAAGAGCAGTCTAATAAAAGCAGCATCTTTTTAAGATTCTCTGCTGCTGATATGGTAAACATAGTTCTACTTTTACAGCAACTGATGCGAAATGACAGCTTCTGGTGATCAAAGATGTGGGAAAACACACACATCAAAATACAGCTGGTATTAAGCTTGCATCGTTGTGATCTGAATTTCAGAATAAGGAGACAGAGAAAGAAAGCAAAGTGGAAAATAAGACAGAGGAGACAAGAAGAAATACAAACAGACCGAATCTATTAAAGCCTTTGATCAAGAAGCAGATGCACGTGCTGAGAGTACATGGCCACAGCACGCTATAAAACCATTCAGAAATCATGCAAGGATTATTGGGTCCCTCCTCTGAAAATAAACAAGAGCACTAACGACATACTTGCCTCCAGGCCTACAACTATTCAGAATGAAGCCTGCTGGATAAATTAAAACGCCACCTACGGAATTTAGTAGAAACAGACAAAGCATACTTTCCCAACATTGCAATGTTTACGATAAAAAGATAATTCAACTTCGGTACAATTAGAGAACTTCCAGACGCATCCATTAAACCATGAGATTATATGAGAAACTGTGTTATTCAGTTACCCTCTATATAATTTTTCTCACAATAAATTGGCAAATGTCGTAAGTCAACAATTGTTTACAAATGCAATAAAGAAAAAGGAAATTAGACATTTGAATGATGTATAGTACCTTAAAAAGTAAGTAATACCACTTGAATAAGAGAAACAAAAGGCTCAAAAGGTTTTTTCCACAGCATTGCAGAGCAATCAGACAGATTCTGTAAAAAAACACTGCATGTCTATCAAACTTTCTGATGAGATTTAAAAGAAAAACAAAACAAACAAAAAAACAGATTTCTAATAATGTTCTACAAATATGTATTTAAACTTTACCTAAAACATTCTAGCAAATTCTGAGTAAAACTAAAATGTTATCTTGTTATTTCATGTTTCATAATACTTCAAAAGATATCCAAATTAATCTGGTTCTATGTGAAAAAAGTTATTTGACGACTGTAAAATCCACATGCCTGCAATAAAGGTAAAACAGGTTTAAAAAAAACATATATTCTCATAATGTGCTGCAATAAAACAAAGACATAAATCAGTCTAGCAACTTTTTAAACAAACAGTGATACAGTGACTCTGAACCGGAAAATCTGATGTTATTTCTTCTGAACAGTAATTTGCTTGCATTTAACAAAAATAAATGTTCTCTCTCAGTCATGAGACAGATGGTACAGTCAAGTTGAAATACTTAAATTATTTTGCTTAAACATCTAGAATGAGACCTGTGCTAAGAAAGTTCGATCAGAATGGTTAATACACGTGAAAAATAGCAATTAAAGCTTTTGGCGATCTCTGCATTAACAGAAATCATTGTCTTTCTGTGTCATTTGAAAAGCATATGCTACTTTGTGGACAACAAACCTTCAGTTCACTTTGTTCAATCAATATGCTTCAAATAATTCTCGTATGTGACGATATGTACAGGCTCTTTACACAGTGTGATGCTGTCAAACTGAGTGGGAAGACATGCAAAAAACAAACAAGTGTGTGACACATGACACTAAGTGGCGTCTCTCCCTCTAGCCTACATTCCAGACTACAATCTGTTTCATAAACCAATACATATGTGATAAAATAGTGAAAACAGCCTCCAACTCTCTTAGATGTCATACATATCAAAGATGAGAACTGGATACCATGAATAATATAGGTCAAATTGCAAAACAATTCAACATTCCTGGAATATGTCAATCTATAGCAAATGCTATAACCAGTTCAGCAGTTTCATTAAATCAACCTGACATCACTGGAGTTAAAACAAATATTAACCATGTGGAGAGTGACATTTTTATTTTGTCTTGTAGCATTTTTGCTAAAAAAAAAAAAGATTTGATTCAAGTAAGGCAATGTTTTTTACCAATGGGAACACTTTCTTTGTCCAAAAGTAACACATACTTTGGCTTGACTCTTTCCCTTGCTGTAATCTATACCCCCATAAATTCTATGAATAATAATCCAAAGTATGTGTACATGTGTGGAACAGCACATCAAACAGATTTTTTTTGCAACAGCAACTTTTTGGTTGGCGCTTTTCAGATCTGTAGTAGCTTATATGATATAAAATTATCTATACTTCTTTTTTTGCCACTTATCAGACACAAGTGACTACGAAATGCAACAAGTCTTTACTGCAACTCTCTCCATTTTATGCTTTAAGGTGTTTGGTAACAAACAGCAAAGACGTTTGACCAGAAGCTTATCAGATCTTATCACTGCCAAGAAAATTTGATTAAAACATGTTCACGGTGTCCTGCTGAGTCAAGACTGGGGACATTACCTTTTGGTTACATCCCCGTCTTCGGTTACAAATTTATTTTCAAATAATCAAAACATCTCAAAATGATGTTTCATTCACCAAGTGATCAGATACCTGCAAGCACAGTAACAACTGAAAACTGAAAGCTTTACTTTCAGTTTCAACCATCCAACCTCTTCTCATGGGGGACATGTTTGTTTATAACAAGTGTGAAATAAAGTGTTGTTATTGTAGCAGTTGTGCAGATGCGGAGTATAAATAATGGAAGAACTGTGTCACTTGTGGCAAAATCTTTAGACTTGTCATTAAGTCCTTGGCAGCGTAATTGTCATGGGCTTAATATGTGAACTTTCCAACCAGCATAAGCCAAATTAAGCTGCGGGCAAATTTTAAATGAAAACTGAAGATGTTTCTTTAAAAATAAAACAGCTGTGTAGAACATTTGGTTCTGAATTGTCTTATTGTGGTTAATTTGCTTTGCTTCACATCATCTGTCCTTAAAGAATGTTGTCATTCTGTTCTTAAAACTACCGTACATCTGGGAGAAGGCATTGTGAATTTGCATAGGCATAAAAATGTCTTGGTATTTTCCCATTACTAACCACTTGTCTCTGTTAGAAATAAACAACAAATGAATGACAAAAGAAGAACATTTGAAAATAATTTGCATTAGAAGTTCCTAAAACAAGCACTGGAACTCTGCAGGCACAAAGACACACTGCAAAAACATGTTCATCATAGAAACACGCACATGCACACACACACTGCCTACCAGCAAGCTGTTTGCCCATGTTCTCCAGCTCTTTGGAAAAGAGGGAGTCACCAAGCAGCAGCCCCGTCTGCCCAACAGAACTCCCACCTCTCGCAGACTTCAGATCAGCCTCCCAGACAGCCTGACGCTAGTTAGAGAGGGGAGCAGAAAAAATGAGCAAGTCACATTAGAAGAAAGACCCTTCAATTAACTCTTTATATAATTTTTAGCTATTGCTGAAAGTATCTGAGCCATATCTGCTGGGGAGAAAAAAAGAACCAATTATTATTTTATGGGCTTTAGAAAAACACAAGAAACCACAGCAAGTGTAGATGAAAGCATCCAACATGGAGGGAACTCTGTTAAGTGAATGTGGCCCACTAGACAGTCAGTAGTGGTTTAGGACATTTTTCTATAACCATCAGCAGAGACCCTTAGCCTTTGCGCACTGGTGTGTTGGCATTAGGTTTGTCAGCACAATTATAACTCAGAGCAAAATGTAACTTTTTCAAAGTTATTTCATTTCAGACACATCTTCACACACTATTTGTGATCTGTATGGAAAAAAACCTGTAAGACATACTGAGCTTTGCCAAGTTGTGTAATGGAAGCTTGCCTAATCGTAATTTTATTCTTTTGTGTGGCCGGATGATGTATAGAGTTAATGCATTTAATGTTCGTGAGCTCTAAGCACAGGTGAGAAATAAAACTTGACAGCCATAATCCCACCACCTGTTTGTTTAGTTTACACAAGATAAGTTATGATGCGCCGGATGCCAGCGCTTACATCATTTGATATGCTAAGCTTTTAATGAGAAACAGAGCTGACTTGACTAAGTGTTGAGATGCTCTGAGACATCTGGTAATAGATATGTTCAGCATACTCCTAAAGCAATACTCAGGGATCGCCCTTTGATGTACACACACACCACAATGATAAAGTCCACAAAGCATAAAGAAATGTATCTCACCTGACATCACAGCTACCAAGGGGTAGAAAAGTTAGAAAAACTTGTTAAAACTTATTTTTAAGTTGTATATAGTTATCATCACAGAGAATAGTAGTACTAGCATTACTAGAAAGTCACAACATTAATAAAAGCAGTACAAGGTTCCAAACTGTTGACTGCAAATTAAAAAGGTAAAATATTTAGCCCGACATTGATGATAACAATGACTATCCGTAAAAGTGGCATTGTTGTGAGTTACTATCCAAAGCATTGGCACCCAATCTGGTTGGTATACAAGAAGAAAATCAAATGTTTTTTCCTCACTGCAGGTTTTCTCCCTCTCTGTGTTTTTACTGCTGGAACCAGGGCTAACTCAGACAAAAGAGAGTACAAATCTACCCTGGTAGGGAGGACATTAATACCCTGCAACCCATGATGAATATAAAAGAGATTTACAGAGCTTGCAATCAAATAAATTGAAAAAATCCAGCAACCTTATCAGAAATATTTAAGTAAAGAAAGTGGGGACACAAGCTCTCAGCACCTTCGTGACTATGAAGCAAGTGAAGCTTTGTTTTTTCTGCAAAAGTTTTAAATGTGAAGTTAAAAAAAATTTCAGCAATTATTTCCTGTGATACAGATTAAAGTCATCACAACTCCCCAGGATTGTTGATTATTTATAGATCTTAAGTTTGAATGAAGCAAGATAAAGATACATAGATTAATAGAAACTTTCTCTGAGTTTGAAGTGATTTTAATTGAGTTTCAGAACTTGACCGCTATGAAATTCAGACTCACTGCTGGCAATGTGGAGCAAACTCTGGCGTACAGTGACCTAACAACCTGTATCGAGGGTCCTGGTACTTCATACACCTGGAGCACCTCAAAAGGATTCCCCGATGGACATGGTCCAACACCTTCTTCAAGTTGACAATATAAATTTAGACTGACTGGGTGAACTCCAGGCACCCTCCCTATTTATACATGGCGGGCCACCACCCAAGTCTAAAGTTGCTCTTTTATTCACATTTATGGCCAGAGCCCTACCAGAACCCAACCTGAAATTCAAGTGAAATCAGGCCAAAATTATTTGTTTGACTGTTGGGTCTGGCTTCTGTGGCACACTTAAGCTGCACTGTTTCAGAATCGCATCAACCAACACAGCCCCATGACATTCAACGTTAAGGAACTGTGGGCGACTCTCATCCAAGCTAGGAGCTTTTTAACGTACTCAGTGACCTCGGCACCACAGACTGGAGACCTGATCGTAAATTCCCCAGACTCCACTTTCTTAATGGAAGATGTGGAAGATGTCCACCAAAGGGTTGCCTTGCGATAAATGGATAAATGTTAATATAAATATTTTTGTTATGAACTCGCATTCCAGTTGGAGTCCCTTGCTTTCACCACATTCTTTACGTGGCCATTCTTTTATGCAATGATCCCCGATTTCTACAATCCAAATGTAATTTCATTGATCTTCAGCAACTTTGACTTTTGTTCTCAGTTGATCTTGTTCTCACTTTCTTTCATGCTTTTTTTAAAATTATTTCTCAGCTTTGGGCATGAAAATGAATACGACTATTATGAGCTGCAAGCCTGAACACAACTGAAAAAAGTCTTCAAAGATACAAATTAAAAAAATTAATAATCCAAACGGGCTGTTTTGGCAGAGGAAACTCTGGCATTATCTTCCTAACTGCTTTCCAGTTGCGTCATGGTGCTCATGCCTAGTTGCCAAAGAGTACAAGAGATGGCAGTTCTGGTCTGATTTATAAGCTTATATTTGAATGCCCATGCTTAATAAAAATATCAATCTGAGCCTAGGGAATCTTGACAAGTATAGGAGTTTTGAACAGAGTGTGATCCTAAACACACCGCAGCCATAAATCTTTGTTTGAAGAAATTTTTGTTTGACTGGCCAATTACTTCACGAGTTCCAAACATTGGCTTTAGGTACATTAGTATAATGAGGAAACAGCAGGTGCATGTAACCATTTGTTTTGTAGATTGCATAAACAATTCAGGAAAACAATAAAAAAATAAACATATATAGATTTTGTTTGTACAGTTTCTACTTCTTAGTTTGAGATCATGAGGAGCCAATATTGTTTATGTAGTTTACATTATTGTCCATACAGAGCAACTTCCCTCAACCAAATTTAAAATTATATACATTTTAAATCTCTGGAGGACGAACATGTACTCAAATTTGTTCTTTGTTAAAAATGCATAAAATAGATTTAGTACAGTGCTTAGAAAACTTCTATTACATTAAATGTTTTAACATTTTCTTACATAACAGCACGTTATTGTATTTTATTGGGATTTAATGAGATGGACTACTACAAAGTAGTGCATAATTGCTTAGTGGAAATAAAACTGATGCAAAGCCCTAAAGTACAACCCAGTACGAACAACTAACTTCAGATGTAACTTCATTAGTAAATTGGGCTCATCTGTGTGTAATTCATTTTCAGTATAAATTCAGCCGTTCAGGGGTTTGCTAGAGAACATTAGTGGGCAAACAGCATAATGAGAACCAAAAAAAACCAGCTTCTTAGGCCTTAAGAGAGCGCCTAACATGACAAAATGCGAAGAGTACTCAGGGAGTTTTTGTGAGCCTCAGAGTGTCAAGAAAGATTCTGCAAAGATTAGGGGTTGGGCTGAGTATTGGTATATTTAAGAAAGGCTCAAGAAGGAAAAGCTACCAGTTCACATTCCATTTATAAGAGAGTAATTTGTATGACAGGTCATGATTTTTTATTTTATTTGTAATGACATTTGGTCCACACTCTTTACCAGTTGGTGGCGTAAATGCTCCATTACGTTGTTTCCCAACCACCGTTAAACAATTAGTAGAAGAAGAAAAGAAGCCAATCACTTCTAGGGACCTAGCAACAGGGTCAACCACATCTTCTCACTAATCTAGTAATTTCTGTCGTCTCCTCGCTCAGAGTTGTTCTCAGCAATTGGCTAAATCACTCTGAAGTCAAGACACTTGGGCAGGAATTTAAAGCTAAGTTAGGAACTCTCCGAGAGGACAGACGATCTTTGAAAGTATGGCCCCAGACCTAAATCTACTAAAGAATTGATGTCTGCAGAAGCTCTCCTGTCAGTCAGGAGGAACCTAAGTTACTTTGCAAAGAATTATCAGAAATTTAAAATTTCAGCCTCTAGATATGCGAAGTTGGTAGATGTATACCTGACCTGTAGGTACTATAGTAAAAATATTGCAATTATAAAGAAAGAAGTGTATGTATGCTGCATGTATTCTTTTCTTGCCTTTCACAATTATACACCACTTTGTTTTGCTCCGTCTCATAAAACCCCAATAAAACCCGTTGAAGTTTATGGTTTTAGCAAGTCGAAGGGATGTGATGTTTTTTGCAAGATGCTGTACTCCATTTTTACTAAACATGTATCTGAGCAAAACAAGGAACACTGATACTCTCTTATGTACAGCTGACCATTAAATTTCAAGTCCATCTCATTGATCTTGGTGCCTGTCAGAGACATGAAGCATTTTGAGGCAGCAAAACCACATCACCACAAGCCATTCTTTAATTACAGCCCTCATAAAGCAGTGATGTGAATTGAACATCATAACTGAATCCACTACTCGACTATTTCTTTTTCTTTGGCGGTATCTCCCCAAATCCAACAGCATTACATCATCTTCTCCGCCTCTCGCTTTGGGTCTCCTCGGCTGCAGCACACAAGGCCACAAACATGATGCGATTTTTTAATTTCCCCATGCACTGTAAAGTCATTACCAGACTGTAACATATTAACTTAAAAGGCGTTGCAGCTAAAATTCTTTAGGAAAACCAAATACATATTTGAAATTGTTACTATACAACCACGTTGCTTTTGGGGGGGGGGGGGGGGGGGGGGGATTTTCAATCTTACAAGAATCAAAGTTTATCCCGGAGACTCCAGACTGGAGGTTGAGGCAACCAGTCTTCAGGAGTCCTGAAAGCCTAAACAAAACAACTTTACACACTGCAAACAATTACTCCAATCAGATAACATCAACTCATAAACAAACACGACAATCAAAATCTCTTCTTGTCTTGATTGATTTTGGTAAACTCATACATTTTTAGGAAGTTCAATAGAAAACATCTACATGTACAATCAGGCATTATAATGCAAAGCAAAGAAATATGTAAAAAGCATAAATGGCTCAGTGTAATTTGGGAAACATGAATCGAACAAAAACAGTCTTGATTAGAGCCTGAAAATACATAATGAAGTCATGAAAAGCAATCTCAATTTAATTTTGCAGCCGTCATTCTCATGCCAGACAATATAAAGCTTTTCTTCCCATTTGTTTTGAGGCTGAGTTTAGATTTTTTAATCTGCAGGAAAAAAAAACCCATTTCTTTTCCATCTCCAGCAAACAGATAGACTTTCACTGAGTAGATTTGTATCAGTGGTGCAAAACCATATTTTAATAATGCTCCCTATCTCTATGTGACCACAAAAGGAAGAAATTCAAGACAAAAGTGGGAATGACAAATATGGATCAAACTTTTTTTTTATTTTTTGCATGTTGAAATCAAGTTAGCAAAAAAAAAGAAAAATGCATGGAAGTCTTAATATGTACTGTGTGTTCTCAGCTATGTGTGTGTGGTCAGCTCTTAAGATCACCACAATCTGGGATTTGTGCCAGTGTGGCTTAGCACACAACAAGAAGTATTAAAAAAGAAGAAAAAATAACCGTTTCATATTTGTGTGTGCAGTTATCGAGCTAAAAAAAGATATTTAGACAAATTTTACATGGAAACCAAGACAGGTTCAACCTGAAACATACTTCTATCATGCACATCTTATTTTACAATTCGTTTTGTAGCTTACTGAAACCTCCTTTAATAGTTGTTTATGTATTGTTTAATACCTACTAGGGATTTATAATCCGCTTCAGATGGCACTTGTTGGTTTGGAGTTAACCCACAACTATTATGCCTCTAAACCTCCAAGGAAAGTGGTCAATGAGACAAGTTTGCAAGTAGGTGTGAAGTGGGAAGCAGAATGAGCAGCGATTAATTTTAATCACTAGGCCCTTTAAAACCAAGCTGGTTAATTTGAGTTTCCACTGGCGAAGCTCTAGCACCAAAAAATCAGACAAAGGAAAGAACCATCTCATCAGCAGCTGGGGGTGGGCACATGGGGAGCAGCAGCCAATCAAAGCACTGTGAACTTCAACACTTCAACTTCAAATGAGAAATGATAAAATCTTGATTATTTAATGGCTGTTAAACTCTTGTTTTCTTCACAAGAAAGTCCATCTAATAATATAAATAAATTCTGTGACTCTGATTAATAAGTAATTATTTTCTGGTTGTTCTGCTGTTGCTATGGTGATTGCCCTCAAACGACATGTGGCTTCAGTTTTCTTGATCAGCAGGGTAAAGCAAGTAAAAGTTGCCTTTATGACTATGAGGGAAACCAACTGAACTGGAAGGTAAGCATGGGCCTACTGCAGGTATCAATCAGTTAAATAACTAAAAAAAAATTATATCAATAAATAAATAATCTAATCATCCCTAATTTTTTTTATAAAAAACTAGCAAAAATTTTAGAGGGCCTGGAGTCTTCACCAGCAGCAGCATAGAGTAACTTAGCAGTGGATTTCCTGCACATGCTGCACACTGATTGTAGATTCAATAGATTAAAAAAAAGGTTAAAATGCAAGTGCTGAGAAAAACCTTGTATTCATTTTGCAGAGCATGAGTGGCATGTCTGATAATAACTCGACACTTTTTTTGTTCTTATTTAATTTAACTACCTGCTTTTTTGAAAAGAACTGTTCAATCTTAAAAGTACATTTCCTTTATAAAACAGATTGTTGTACTAGAATTTACAAGAAGACAGCAATAGCCTTGTTTTCTCTACAACTATAGTGGCTAATGTAGTCTCGTCTAGCTTTGGGCATAATGGGGAGCCGACAGGTTATGAGAGGCCACGCTGCACTTCTAATCATTTCCTTTTGTTTTGGCACACAACAGATTCACCTAATGAACTTTAGGAACTTGTGTACCAGAGGCAGCCAAAAACAAATGGCATATTGACAATAACCCTATTAGAGTTTCATTTGGGAATTCCAAAGACATGATGTCAACCAGTCCATGTGTATTAGACTATCAACTTACACACGCATCAGTAATTTGACAGTATTGTTAAAAGCTAATACCTTCACATGTTGGTTGTTCTTCTGAAATAGTGCCTTTGTTGTTTAAATGTATCCCTATTACAAATCAAAGACAGATTTTAATCGTCCCAAGCTAATAAATTCAGCTAGATTTGTTAGTACCCTTGCAGATCACTGAAACAGTGCTTCATTTCTCCTAAAAAGGAATCAATTAATAGTTTGATAATATTTATTGTCCATGCGTGTAGAAAAAAAATCCAGGTCATCGTCACTGAGCTCCTTCTCATATGTTACTATACTTTTCTTATCTATATCACCTATGTGCCAAACATGAATTACTGATACTTCAATTATAAGAGCTGAACTGTAATCAAACTCCTGATAAGCCAGTAGAAATGTAACCCCAGCTTGCTCAGATAATATATTTATGAAAAGATTTTGAAGATTCATCAATTTCTTATGAATATTAGGATTATAGAAATTTTATTGACACACTGATGAATATAGTTTCAAGACAAGGTGAAAAGATTAAATTGCTGCATAATAAATTCACTGTTAGTATGCAGAAGATCTGCAAATGTTTAGTTGTAACAACTTTGTCTTGGTCAGGGAATGAAGACATATCAAAATAACAGTAACTTTTTTATAAGGTTCATTTTATCAAAATAAAGTTAAAACTACCCTATACATCAACTGTATCTTGGCGTCTTTTGAAATATTTCAGAATACCTATTCTGCAAAATATATATTTTTTTCTATTGGTTAATTTGACTTTATTATGTTCTCATTATTTTGGATTTTCATCATTATAATAATAATCATGTACATTTTGCAATTTATGACTGCCTGTAACAAGAAACAAACGCTACAGTTGTTAAAAATCAACCATCTCTACATAACTCATCAAATGCTTAAATTATGTTGAGATTTGCCTTAGCAAAACCAAATTGTATGCACAACTGTGTGACAAATTATGCCGATGCCAAATATTTAAAGGCCATGCGGCAAAACCATCATAAAAATTCCAGCTTTTTATCATGCGCATAACATTGCAGCACACTAATTATCTTATTTCTATCAGAGAAGTGAACACTTTACTCTCTCAAATGTTATGGCCATAACAGGCCTGCCATTCACAGCTAAACCTGATTAAAACCAATCACCCAGCTCTTACAAAGAAGGTCATAGAAGAATTTTTTGAGGGGATTTGCTCCGGCTATTGCTTTAGGAAAGTATTTGTCTTTATGAGGCAATTATCACCTGAAAGAGCTGGCAGAGGCAGGGGGTCTGTGAGCCTAATAATAACTACTAACAGTTTTAGCTTTCCAACGTTACCAGGCATTTAAAGCCCAAAAATAGAACTGTGTAAAGCCTAAATTGTGCATTTTTATGTACAGTCATAAATATGCCCATAATAAAATATGCTCGAAATGTCTGATCTTAATGTAATTTTTCTTTAACAACAACAAAAAGTGGATCAACAGACAAACTGTCCAGTTTCGACAAATCCAAAGTCTACCTTTGTTCTTATAATTGTATATTTAAGCACCCCGTCCCTCACACATAATCAACAAATTAATGCAGGATTTCTGTCATTCTGTAATTCAAAAAACTTCAGAAAGTTATTCAGCTAGACATAAAATGCCCTGCTAACAGCTTTTGCCTTTAAAATAAGCAGTTCATCGGAAGGGATTAAACCCAGACTTTATCAGTAAGGTTCACATTGGTTTTGACTTACAGTGCCTTCAATTGTGATGCAGATGAAATTAAATGAATGTTCTTTTTTTTTTATTCTTCACATAAAAATCTGATTAAGTGTCCTTTTATTTTCAGCCACCCAGGATTCCTAGAACTATCAAGGGAATGACTCTATCATCTTTGCATATATAGATGCCAACATTTTTGCTAATTCTTGCCTCAAGTTCAGTTAGGTTAATGGACAATGTAAACAAATGCCAGTTTATACATTTGTCAAAAATGTTCAATTGTTTTTAATTCTGGCCTCCAATCTTCACCAATGAAGAAAGTCAAAGATCATCATAGAACAGCTTTATTGAGAGTTATACTCAATATATTAGAACATGTGTTCCAATGAAGCTAGTTCGTCGGAATAAAAGTATCATTTGAAACGTGTGACATTAATCTATATCACATTTCACTTATTTATGGAGTTACTGAAATGAATGAAGTTTTCAGTAATCTTCCAATTTATTGAATATGATTGTACTCCAAAATCCAAGAGTTTGGAGTCAGGTGATGTCAAAAGGTAATTGGTTGCCCTGGATTTCATTCAGTGAAAGAACAGTGAAATGGGTCTAAATGCAAATGCATGCCACACTTTTCAGAATTTTATTTGTAAAATAAAAATCAGACTCCGGCTTTGTTCAGTCAGCCTCTAAAAGTCTGCTCCCAGTTAGTGTGGAGCCACTCTGCATCTGCTCCACACACGGCGCTCTGCCTTGGCTCCAAACTGTTCCTACTATAGGAAAAACCTACAGTAAAATGCCTTGTCTAACAATTAAATTGGCCGACTATGAAAAAGGTATTGGCTTTTATTGTGCTTATGGAGAGACTCTAGCCTCTAAGCCGAACATTTTATTAACAGCATGTGAGCGTCTGCCTTTATAGAGGTCTGGTTAGGGCCAGCTACATATTGCTTGCCTGAAATGTGTGAGGTGAACTGTGTAGTAAATGCCTACCACCACAGAATTAACATAAAGTTTCATGTTTTTAGCTAGAGTTAAGCAGAGCGATATCGGGTAGATGTCTAATTCGGGATATCGGTTGTTTTCCACCATCAATTGTTCCGTGAGCTAAAACGCCCACATGAGGATGGATCGTTTTCTCTCGTAGAATTTTGTTAACAAGAAACTTGAGGTGGTTTTCACTCAATATCAGACAAGAAAGCTGCAGAGGAGAGAGAGCTACGAGGTAATTGATGGCTTGTAAAGTGATCTTAATTGTTTGGTGATGGGTGCAGGGAAGGACACTTACAGAGCCTGTTACTTGAGATAAGGCCTCACATTCCTGAAGTCGACCCGCCACAGTGTCCACCCCGGGCATTGGCGCTGCTCCAGATGAATCCATTCATAATGAGGGAAGCAAGGAACACAGCACAGAGTAACAAAAACACACAAATATGCAACCAAAAAAAAATATTTAGATTTTTTCCCCCCACTATGTTATGAAACTCACAAGAGATGTCAGGCACAGCTTGCTCAGATATGCGAGGCCTGTGATCCTCTTCAGATCGGCTGTCTGATAGTGTGTCTCCCTGCAGCCTAGAAACAACACGCAAAACATACAAAGTTGTACACAAAGCCAGAGAACTATGGATGCAATGCATGTTTAGAAGCTGAAGGTCAGATAACGACGAGACGAGTCGGTTTCCATCATTCTGAAGCGATAAGACAAGAGGAAACGTTTACTAAGCTCATAATCTCTGCTGTAAAATGTGGGATGGTGAAAGAAGATACATAGGGGTTAGTTTAGAGGATTTATTTCATGTGAAACCAGGATATTATGTTTATAGGTAGGAATACGGTAACTATTATATTGCCCATACGAATTATAACAATCGGCTAATCAAATATGCGACATATGACGAACAATATTTTCTTCCACATCTGGCCATGAACAAGTTATTTCACTTTGTTAGCACAGACAGAAGGAAGCAGATTCTCTTTACTCACCAAAAAAAAAAAAAAAACACTATACAATTATATTTTTCAGATTGTTTAAACTTTCAGACCAGCTACTGCTGATTTTTTATCACATTTTGTTCAAAGTTCTTCTAGTTTTGTTTTTGATTTTATGTAGATGTGTTTGCAGAGAAACATTATTTGCTGTCATGGATTTGGTGGTTTCCCCAAGGCACTAAAGAATTTACATTCCCAGATACATAAATAAACTGTCAGATAAAAACATAAAGTGTTCCATTAATAACCTTTTTCTGCCTTTACAACTAAAACATCGAATGAAAGCCAGTTTATTTTTTGACAAGTCAATTAAAACAAACAAAAAAATGCATCATAAAATGAATGGAGGTCCTGCAAGCCATTTCCATGTCATCAGAGAAAAGAACAAAGAAAAACAACCCCATTTGCTTTTATAGACCAGCTGCATTCCTAGCCACAGGGTCTACAATAAAGAATAAATTAAAAAATCCCATTTTATTTCTTTTTGTCTTTATACACCCATATCCTTCTGTTGTCCACTGTTAAATGTTCTCTGGAAGGTATCTAAAAGCATCCTAGGTCAACCACAGGGCAACCCTTCTTATTTTATGCATTAAAGCTACTTATTCCCTGTAAAACCAAAAAGCATTTCTTTAGCAGTGGCTCTGCAAGGCTTTATATAAAGTTGAAACCAGCAGTTTATATACACTGTATAAAATTTGTTTTCCCCCCTCTCTTTCACTGAGTGACATTAAACTAGAATAAAATTTCCCTGTTTTAGGTAAACTGATAATTTCCCAAACAATGTGTCCAAATATTGTGAGAAGTTGTTAAGAGAATGTTTTATTGTCTTCAAATTAAGAAGTTTTCTTTGTGTTTCGTAAAATTGCCTTTTAAGCCACATCACTCAATTCAGTCCATGTCAGTATAAGAGTTGTTTCTCCTTCTCTTACCACCCTTAGCTACCATCTTCACAAGGTCTTTTGCTTTTAATCTGAGATTGATAAACACATTTTGTACCAAAACATGTGGGACAGTGAATTCATATGCAGAAAAAAGGTACCGAATTGCGATGTGTTTGCCTGAGAGGTGGAGGGTAAGTTAGCAATTCTTGTCCACCTCGGTCCAG
Organism: Xiphophorus hellerii; assembly: GCF_003331165.1. Lineage (NCBI taxonomy): Eukaryota > Metazoa > Chordata > Actinopteri > Cyprinodontiformes > Poeciliidae > Xiphophorus > Xiphophorus hellerii. The sequence goes on from NC_045692.1 coordinate 13,261,635, forward strand.
TGTTCACAGTTCCATGCCTACCCAAGGAAGTAACTAAATCTTCATTTTTACTATCCAAAATGCAACACGTTCCAACAATGTGCATACTTGAGATTAAATACTTCTAACTGTAGTCAATGAAAGGCAGTTAAATGAAAGATAACCCATTATCAGAAATCTCCGCTCATCTGATCATAGCAGTGTGACAGTGATGGAAATGTTAACTAAGATTTAGTTTCAAAACCACAATGACTTCCTTTTATATCACTTCTGCTATTTAAAGTTCTTTTAATAAGGTGCAACATAAAGCACTAGATCAAGTACAGTTTTCTCAAGTTGTAGCGTCTAATTTCGCCACACTTTCCAAGTTGTTGATGCACACTGCTGATCAGCTGGCTGAGAGAAATGTTTGACAGTTTTCTCTGTCTATTACCAAAGGCACACATTTGGCTTTTTGGCTTTCGATTGACTAGAATCTTTTTCAAACATTGTGTCAAAACTCAGAGATCTCAACCCATCACTATTATGAAGCCAATGTTTTGAAGCTAAAGATGGGAATATATAAGCAGCAGGTCTGTTAAAAAAGCTGACTGCAGACACAACCTAAGCAGACAGCCTATCTAAACAGTTAATGTCAGCCCCTGGTATTTGTGTTATTGTTTAAACAGCAGAATGCAAAAAAAAAAAGTTTAATAATCTGTACAATGAGAGCTTGAAAACTTCAACTACGGATGTTTATTACTGTGGTTAGATCTGTAACAAAACCACTAGTAATTTGATGTACAACAGCAAGTAAGTGCTGTATATGCAACATTTCTTTATAAATAACATAATCAACGGATTAACTTCAAGTACCATGAAGATTAAGCATTGCTTTTCTTTTTTCAGTATTTCCCTTTTAATCTTTTGTGCAGATATTGTAAATCTCGTAGAGGTCCATGAGTAACATGAGGTCATATGTTTACAGCTTTAGTTCACTCACACTTCATTTCTACATTTTCAGAGCCATCTGGTGAGTCGTCATTGAAAGGTGTTTATTTTAAAAAAGGGCTTATACATACAGCAGGAGTCAACAAAATTCATTTAAACATGCCAAAGTTTTTCTAAGCAGACAGTTCGGTGGCCAGTATTTGGTTACCCATGTATCATGTATGTTTCCATTGCGATTTGCAGTTTTGTGTATCACCATTAAAAAATGTGAACCTACTCAGAATATTAACACTTATCAGTACATTCACATAACCTGTTTTGTAATGTACTTTAAATATATACTCTCTGAAAATGAACTCAACTTGTACTTGAACACATGAATCGAAAAACATCTTTGTCAAAAATAAAGATTTTTTTCAATTTTAATGGTAAAAATATAATACTCTACATTAACTAACGTGCTGTCGACTGAGTAAAAGTACTGTAGTTATTAAACAAAAACATAGTGCAGTTTGTTAAAGTGTTAGGATGTTAACACATTTGCAGTGCAATCCTGCTCAACTACAAGAAGCCTGAGAGAAAACTTTTATCATTAACCTCAGCTGTAATAGGCAATAAAAACAAGATAACTTTCTTTGTTTATTATCACGCTGAGCTACCCAGACAGTTTTAGCACCCTCATCTTTCTCTGCATGTATAACAAGGAATCAAATTTGCTTGCACTATGAAAAGGCTGCCAATTTTAACCCTTTTCAAGTTTCCATGGCATTATTATTATTTTCTAAATTTGTAGAAATTTTTAATCATTTAACACTCTACTGGTCTCCCACAATGCGCAGGCCGGATATGTCTTGGTGGTCTTCATCTTCTGACACTGTTCCAACTACCCAAACTGATTTCTGACCTCTGTTCATGTCTGCTCTGGACAGCTGTGTATTTATGTCAGACCTGAGAGTTTTCTGTAAAGCACAAAAGAGCAAACTGTGTGAGCTCCATTTTTCCAGCTTGCTGATCTATTTGTGGCCTTTACGTTACCCCCAAAAATGACAGACAAAACCCAGGGCTGCTTGGTTGATAAAACTCATGAAATATTTGGTGGTCAGGATTAAAAGGAACAAAGCAAGAATTTGGCTGGAATCTAAAGGAGACAGTAAAACAGTGAAGAAGAACAGATGGCTGACATGAAAAAAGTGAAAACATGCGTTTGAAAAAGAACATACAAAGAATCCAAATAACCCCTCACACAGATGCTACTTTACTTTGTCACTAATGTACCTAGAGCACAAAGGTATAAATAATTTGCTCAGAAACATCACACAATTAAACTGCCTACAAACAAAATCCAGAAGATACAACACCTATTCCAGCAGAACCTGAGACAACATCCAGAAGCCTGTGTTTGCAACAAAGCTGATAAGCTGCATGAATGGAGCAAAAGTGGCAAACAAAACCAAAACAGAGAAGTTTGCACAGACAGATGTGTGCCTGGCGTCTCATCAAGAAGATACCCGTTTATCTCTTACTGGCATCAAGGGAGATCTATGCCCACACCTGTCTGAGGCGCCGCACCCAAAACTATGAAATCTGAACGCTACACTGATGCTGGAAGATGCAGGAAATGTGTCGGAGGAGAAGACAGTGATAAAAAAGGAGAAACTATGATAAACTGTATGATTATCCATGCAGGGATTATGAAAACAAGCAGCACAGGAACAGTTTAAGTTATTGTGTCATTTTGTTTCATTCCCTTCCTTAAGGGAGGAAGGAAGGGACAAAAGAAAGGAAGAACAAAAAAAAGAAAGCTGTGTGGCTGTGATTGATAATATGATTATCAGAACCTAGGAAAGAAGCAACCAATCCATATTCTACAACCATTTAGTTGCTGGTTGAGACAACAAACCAAAGGAAGTCATTTCTGATATTGTCAAATTGTGACTTCAAATTTAATTGCTCTTCACTTTCATAGCCTCCAGATCAGAAAAAGGTGAAAACATTTACCTTGCACACCTAGAGCAGATGTTGAGAGTAACTTTAGCCTGTGGCTCAGACTGATAGGAGCTGCGTCCCTGGCTGAACTTACTGCCGGACGAGGCCAGCCCCATTACGCCCTCCATCCGCAGGTCATCCAGATCCTCTGGGAAGACGGAGAAGAACATAGCAACAGTGGGGCAGGAGAGGGGAAAAACAGAAAGGACAGCCATTAATCATATTTTGGTCTTTTCCTTGTCAACATAATGCCCTGTGATGACAGCCCGCTGGAAGTCAAAGGGGCAAGAGAGACCATCACAGTAGGTAATCATTATCAGCACAGTCATTCCGATGAGTTTCCACAAGAACATGCAGATTTTGAACTTTTGGATCGCTCGCATTGCAGCAAAATTATTTCCAGTAAGAATTATGTCATGTAGCCACAATGAGGGTGACGAAAGCAAATATATTTACTCTGTAAGAAAAAAAGTGTACAAGTATATGGAGAAGGGGTCAGCAGTGTAGAGGTTTTCTTCATATATTCACTGGATAAGCCTTTTTCTTTTTTTTAGCTGAGAAGCTGTCAACATGGAGCAACTGAAACCTAATGTTTGAACAAAGTTAAAGCCTAAACAGGCTCAGCTGTCGAATCAGAATGATGCATTTTAACAGCAAGGCATCATGCTGCACACATTTCCATACTTCTGTCAGTCACATTGTACTATTGTAATAGAGAAACTATGCTTATATCACTCTAAGAACAAGATTTATGACAGGACATTAAAGTAGTGATGGTGAATAAAATGAAATCAATGTTTTTGTGTCTCAGCGGGGACGTGCTACAGTTAGTTTATAATGATCAAAGAGGCAAGCTCTAAATCAACCAGACAGATTTAGTTTTGAATGCATCGCTGAGAGAAAAAAACATTTTGTTGTACTTTCCAGGCCATAGTTCTTATAGACAGAATGAATACTCAGAGTAGGAATGGGTCAGTATCAAATAAATATGCTACTTTATCATGATACTTGAGCACAGTGTTTAAAAAACAAACAAAAAAAACCCATATAAATATGATCCAACTAATCTTATTTAAGAAAAATAGTAACAGTCACTATAAATGGCAACTCAATACCAAACATTTTTTATCTTCATATCTGTTCTTTATCTGTACCAGTGGATGTGACAAGACAGATGCTTAAATAATCAAAACCCATTTCTTCATATCATGCTCCTAGTCTTTAAAAGACGAATGGACTGATATGTTGGCATTGTTCAGTTTAAGATGTAACAGTTAATGTTCCTACAAAAAAATTCAGCTGATACATCAAGGAATCAATGAATAAAGCTTTTACATTTTTTGTTTTTATACAACATTTAATTATCTTTTAGTAGACGATGCAAAACGTAGCTCTAAGTGTTTTTTCTTTATTCTTTTTGGATCCTGAAAATAATTTCCCCAAGCAGTCAAAGTCGCCTTTGCAGTAAACCTGAAGGAAAGTGCAGGAATCTGCTTTCAGCCATCTGACTAGCGGTCCACAGCAGCAGGTAGGATCGCAACAGTGATGAGTTCCTCTGGGCTCTATAAAGCCAGATTAAATATGGGTCATTCTAGTAATTTAATCTCATTTAAAGGACTTGAATTTTAGGATTTGTATGGCGAAAGGCTTTTGCAGTTTTGAAACTGAACTTTTTTTCCCAGTTCGTTATACCTCCAAACCATCCCATGCCTAATTTCATCTTTGTTTCTTGACTTTTAATATTCTGTTAACTGGGGGTGGGGAGGATGTCACCATTTATCAGTGAAAGGTGGGGTTCATGTTGAGGTCATACATCAAATGTAGTGTAAAGGCTTCTTGACTTTCAGTGTGGTCAGATATCTGAAACCAGAACTAAAACATTTTTTCTTTGGGATCATATTACAGTGTCCCCTGATAGAAAGAGAAAAAAAAAACATAGGTTTGACACCTTGCAAGATGAGAATACATGACTAATCACAAGGATTGGATTTGATGACACTTCCTCATGAGAACTCTCTCCCTCTATTCATCCATCATAGTGGTACAAAACCCCCAAATACCTCATCTGTCTGACAAAAAACCCAATTCTGAGTAAACATAAATGTATTCCTTAAATCTATCCTCAATTGCCCTACGCACCTGCATAAAAATATCTCAAAAGTCATGTGCTAGTGACAGCAAACACTAAATATAATAAAGATATTTTTCATGTTTATCTCAGAAAATATATCACTATAGATTATTTAGTCTTTCAGGTTGCGGATTGGTTACTTTTGTTTCACTTTGCCTTTTCTATCTTTTGTTACCTATGTAAATCCTACTGATCCAAATTCTGGAGAAAATGTGAAAAAAAATCCAAAAGAAAACTAAAACCTCAAATCCCTCCAGGCCACTTTTGGAAATGTTTAATTGTAGAATTCAATTTTGATGTAGGTCTGGAACTTATTTTAATAACATTTTGCATCTTTACATTAAGCTGCCGTTAATGATTTACAATCTATAAAGCAAAATTCCATTAAGGTGCAATAATTTGATTATCATTTCAAAGTTGAGCCTAATTTTAGGATGGTATAATATAAAATATAAATGAAAAGCAACGCTTTGACCTTTTTCCACATTTATTCGTTTAACAACCACAAACTTCAATGTGTTTTACTAGGATTGTGTGTGAAAGATTAGCATGGAGTAGTTCTGAAGAGGAAGAAAAACTGTATATAGTTTTGGAATAGCTAGTCCCATAGAATAAAAGTCATTAAAGCAGAACCTGTCTGTCAGCATGAAGTTGGCTTCAAGATTTCAAAAAGCAACAAGTCTTGTTCTAATCCAAAGACATTCAAAAACAGATGCGAAGCAAAATCATTAGCATCCATAAGCCTGGAGCAGGTTATAAAACCATTTTTATGTCTTTGGGACACTGCAATCCCAAAGGTGAGAACCATTATCCACTAATCGAGAAAACATGGAGCTGTAGTAAACTCACTCAGAAGTAGTTAACATACCAGAATTACATGTTCAGGTGTGCACCCTGAACATCAGTGTGTAACCTGAAACAATGTCTAAAGCACTGCATGTCTCACTTGCCTCTGCTAATGTCAGTCTTCACGATTCAACAATAAGAAAGCATCATATGGTGATCGTAGCGAAATGTTCGCGGATCGCTGAACTTCTACAGGACTTGGATGACTTGCCATTAATTGATGGAACCATGGATTTTCTCCCTCATACACAAACTGCTGAACATCATCAACAAGAACGACACTGAAAGGCTAAAACTGCTTTTGGAGTGGGCGAGTCAAAGCCCAAACTTAAATCTGATTGAGACTTAGAATCTGATTGTGGCATGACCTTAAACAAGTAATTCATACTCAAAGCCTTCTAATGTGGCAAAAAATAAACAATCCTGCAAAAAAGAATGGAGGAAAACTTAACTCTTTCTTTTTATACGAGTTGGAAGGAAAGCGGTTTGTGTCCTCACATTCGGATTTTAGATGTTAGACTGACTAGAATGTCTCTCTTACATACACTGCCAGAGAAGATGTATTGTTTTATAGTCCTGAGAAGAAAAGATAAACTGCATTCCATTAATACCCCTAAGCAGAGCGATATTAAATGTCCCATTCATCATGGAATGCTTTGGAGGTGGGGGGACAGAAAGAGCCACCAGCGATTTGGGCAATTTTCTGGTCGTGGGAATTGCACAGTTTGGTGCCTTCCCTCTTTTCCTGTTTTCTCCAGTTCCATTCCCACTTCTTTCCCCTTCTAGCTATTACCCTGATCTTTTGGTGACCCACTAATTCGACATACCAGATTTTCTTTGGGTCATTGGGTGTGATACAAATCATTATTTGGCATTCAGAAAAATACACTTGTGAAACTACCGCTTGTATGGTAGCCAAAAGGATCATTTTAAGTGGCCCTGACCCTGATAAAAAACATGACCTCTGTGTCCACAGCTGCTTGTCACCTCAACTCCCTTTTGTCTTTTTTACTAGTTTCCATCTAGTTCAGAAAAATCAGCACACTGATGAAGAGAAAGGTCTCAATGTCTACGGGAATAGAAAACTGAATGTCTGACACTAGAAAAGGACAACCAGATAACACAAGCTTTGTCTTGAGCCTGCAGAAAAATATGTTAGAGGGGCCTGAAAGTCAAGTAAAAGACAGAAATATTTCAAGTCCCAGCATTTCACCTAAGTGTGATTGCTTCTTTAGTTTTCTCTCATCAACAAAGATTTGGAAAAGGAAAAAACTTTGCAAGATAAAGCTGTAAAAGGCAAGAAAAGCTTTTTTTTTTTGGTAGTTTGTAATTACCGGTACCTATAAATATGTTTATGGACTCTAAGTGTATGTATTCCAGCAAAAAACAATCTAAGCGTCTATCTGCCGAACAGTAACTGATCTATTTAGTCTTATCCCATCCACTAGGATTGTCTTGATACTAACATTTTAAAACTCAATTTTGATGCTAAGAAAAATATTCAATATCATACAATAGCTAAGGCAACTGTCTGATCATAAAAAAAATCAGTCATTTACATATACCACTGCTACAATGTTTATAATATCACAGTAATGTCACCAATAGTGTTAATCTCATGCAACTTTGTTTATAGTTTCAACGTAAAAGGTTCTTCACATTTTAAAAAAAAAAATGTTCCAAAAGTCTGAATCCCAGCCTTGGCTAAACTCAAATGAACATGACATACTGTATTATCTGTGTGTACATGAGTTGCTTGAGAGTGAAACAAGTGTGCATTTGCTGTGTTAGCACTATGAATGACCTATTTAAAATGTCCATGTGTATCATTAAACCTTATTCTATGTCTTTTGACAGTGTCCTTTGAACGACACCAGACATTTTTGTGGTCCCACACAAAAAGGAAAAAGATAAGACACAATGCAATCTTGTAATCACAGAACATGGATTTGTATCTTAGGTCAAATTACAGTCAGAAGTAAAGCCATTCGAAATGGAAAAGTTTCACCGTTGTCTGGATTGCATATAACAGCGTTAACAGTAATCACACTCCGTATAATCCACTTTCATACATTATGTAAACCAGGACTCAGCAGTCTTTTCATGTTCACATTCCCAGCATCACCCTCCCTTTAAAGTTTATGTCAACATACAGTATGTTTGGTGTGCAGAAGTGCTCTTTTCCTCTGTATTTTTAGTGAAAACCGTGTGCATGCTCTCCGATGTTTACATTAGAGTTCAGCATACCGCCAACACAATGGAGCTATGATAAGTTTACAGTGCGTCTCCCATGAGACCAGTTTACCCTGAGACCATGACTGCCTCCTGGGCCTGGGTCTAGACACAACACATGTCTGTTTACACTTGCCAACTGAAAGTCTATGGCAAGCTGTTTGCGTAAACATTCAATATTCTTGATTTTAGCAGTTGTTAATGCTTTGTAGTCCATAACTACTTTTTTTTTTCTTTAAAAAAAAAAAGACTTGCCAAATACACTTTCTCTTACAAATGGAACTGCTGTGTTTGACGCTGTAGTCATATTATTTAACTGGTTGGCACTGAAAGCAACAGACGGGTTAACTAGTGGAAGCAAGTTCTGAACACTAGTTAACTAACTATGCACATTAGTCAACTAATGCGACCTAAACATTTTCATATTCAGCTAAGGAAACCTAAATGGTGCAATAACTTTGCTAACTTGGCTTTTTTAGCCATTTAAATCTCTGAAATAGATAAGTTTAGAAAGGTTAATAAGTTAGCAAAAATGTGTGCTAGCTTACTAGTACAGCCTAAAATGCACATATATTTACTAATAATGTATAAGCATAAGTTAATTAATGGAGCCTAAAATGTGGACAGGTGAACTAAAATAAGCATTTCTAGCCATACTACTAAAAGAAGGAATCAAAATGTCAGCTAGTCCACTAGTGACCACAAGCCAACAGCTGAATTTCAAAGTTGATTTTATTGGAATTATAAAGCTGATGCATTTTTACTAAATATATTAAAAGGTGAACTTGTAATCTAAAAAACAATCAAGTAAATAAATAAATAACTTATTGGCTCGTAATACTACTTTGGTTCCATAAAGTCTAAAATGTGCAGTAGCTAACTTGTGGAATCCTCTTGGCCATATTAAACAACTAGCCCATTAAAAAGCACTTATTAAATTAATTAAATTAACTTAATTAAATTGTAAAGTCGTTCTTGTTGATTAGAAGAGCACTAGTTGGACTAGTAGAAACTTTTCTGCCCCCTTAAGTGAGCTAAAAAAAAAAATCAGTTTAACAATACACAAAAATTGTACAGTTAACTTGTACAGCCAACAAATGCTTCTTAGTTAACTTATAATGCTACATTTATTAAACAATGTTGACTACTACAGTTACAAAATGTGTGCTTATTAACAGGCTAAAGTTTTCTAGCTAACTAGTGAACTATTGCTTTTTAAAAAAAACAGTGTTAATTTCATGCTCTTTTACTCAAGTTCAGAGATTGTCAGTCAACTATTTGGCAGAAAGCTAAACAGAGCACACTTATGTGTGAATTATAGTTGAGTGTTCTACTCCACTGATGTAGGAAGGACAACAATTCAAGAGAGCTTTGCAGCTTTGTTGAATATTTAAGGGGTAGAAGAAAAATGGTAAGCAGAACGTGTCAACTTGGTAACATAAGGATATTTATGTCGACATGGCATCTAATAGAAAATTATCTTGTCTTAGTCTGACTTCACTTCAGCTCCAACTTGTTGGAAAAAAATGCTAATAGTAGGAAACAGTATTACAAGAGCAGCAAAAGATCGAGCCAATGTTGACAAGTGTCTTTCTAATGGAGTAAAGAAAGCAAAACTGATAAATGATATCAAGAATATGGAATAAACAGAAACAACTGGCCATTATCAGTCATCTTGGCTATATACATCAGAGCAGCCATGTGTGAGCATGCCGTCTATGGACCAGACAAGACAGATAAATAAAAATGGGTTTGCTCTGAAGACACTAGAGGGGGATGAGGAGAACGGAAACTATTCAAGCGATGCAATCCCAACAAAAGGCCTGCAAGATGTAGAATTCCGTGCCGCAATCACTCACTCACAAGTATAAAGCCAGAAAGGAGCAGGAGGAGGAGTGCACAGATAAAGTGTTTGTGTGCGCTACTCTCCAAGTTTCCATGTAATTTAATGTTGTTTAAACAGCGACGGTCTGACTGACTCTGCTGCCCATGGTGAAGCTAAAAACAGAGCGGGAGTCATAATTAGTGCAACAGCTTCACAAATAACTTAATGTACACCTTCTCAAGGGATGCGCTGACAGATATATAGGGTGGAATCATCCAAAAAGCACCGCCGCACACATGGAGTTTGGGAGACACGCTTTCACCAGCGCATCCAATCCAATGCATTTCATCATGCGCTGTAATCCACCGCGTCTCATCGGAGCGAAATAATTGAATTTTCCATTCTTTCATGAGTAGCAACGACGTGTAACCGCAAAAACAGTGGGCCCTAATTAATAGTTTGTATGCGACAGACGCGTTGCAGCCAAACACCGTGCTCTCTCTCTGCCTTCCCAAACGCAGGGGACCCACATCTGCGAACACATCATGGAGCAGCAAAGGCGGACCTCACAACTTCTGCTGCCCGCACACACGCAGCCTCCCATTTGTGTTTCGTTAAGCGCCTCAAATGCACACACGTCTCAGCACAGCGGTTAGTCGTCACACAGACATCTTTTGAAGTGAATCGCAACAGAGACACATTTGTTTGGCTTGGTAATAAAAACAATATTCCAACGTACATATCATAATTATGTTTCAGCTTTCACTGGCACCCCTAACTTTGAAGCCCGCCTCGTCTCTTTGTGCCTATAAGGACACCGCTGTAAAGCTGTAGGCCGCTTCTGCTCAGAGCACAGCAATAAAAACCTTGATCAGAATCAGATGGGGGGTGACACATATGAGTAGGGTAACATCACAGCTCTGAGGTCTGTGGAAAGTCTTATCGCAGATCTTGGTGCGAACCTTCTTTTAACTTTCCCTCTAACCACAAATACTGCTTCGATTAGAACATTGCTGTAGATGTAGATCTCTGATGTGCTGATGCCTTACATTGCTGGTCATTACGCTCGGTTGCTGAGCTTTTTTTCTTCTTTGAGATGTGTAGCTTTGATTTTTAATGCACGAGTAGTAAAACTTTAATCCATCAGGATCAATGTTTCCACCTAAGCAAAATCAAATCAAAAGTAAAATGGCTTTTACTAGGGGTAAGATGAGGGCAGCTGCTGGGAATTGAACATTGTACTCTTATTTTATGTGACTGATCAACAACACATGCAGTGCATTTTTGTGAAGTGAAAGGATACATGTTTTTCAATTTTTTTTGTTTTGTTTTTACAACCACCTTGCACTGAAGAAAGTCTTTTGGGGTATAACTCTGCCAGTTTTTCAGACCAAGAGACCGACATGACTCCTTGTTCTTTGAAAAAAAAAATGGCACTAGCTCAATCAGACAGGATGGAAAGAAGCTGAAAAGAACTTTTGAAATCTTGCCACAGACACTCGTTTGTTTTTAGGTTTGGACTTTCACTGAGACATTCTAAAAGATTAATTCTACTTTGATCTGAATCCCTTCCTTTGCAGATTTCATTGTGTGCTTGGGTTCATTGTCCCAATGAATGATGAACTACCACTCCAGCCTCACGTCTTTTACAGCTTGCAAGTCTCTTTGTGTTTAGATCTACCCACCTTCCCCATCAACTCTTTGTTCTTGTTGAACAGAAGCATCCCCACATACTTATGCTGCTTCCACCATGCTTTAAGCATGGTATGATGGCGATGTCCTCAAAGTGATGTGATGGGTTTTTCTGCCACAAATTGTATTTTGCACATACAAAACTGCAGTTTTGCTCTCATTTGACCAAAGAACATTCATCCACATGTTTTATGGAAAACTGTATTAACAACTGAAACTGAAATAACAACGGTAGCATTCCCAGTTCAATTGTGTTTGCCTTGGTACTCCTCAGTAAAGACCTAATTTTTTAATAGGCTGGACTAAATGTTGTCCTGTTGCCAGTTTCTTTCACCTAAGCTGTGAATCTTTGCAGTTTTTTGCTGAATTGGTCTTCTGGCTGCTTCTCTGATTAATGCTCTTCTTGCTGGATTTGTCAAAGTGTTTTTTGATTTTTTTCTTCTTCTCCATCAGATGTTGAAAGCTTTGTTTATTTTTTTTCCCCAACTTAACCCTGTTTTAAAATTCTCCCCAACTTTATCCCAGACTCATTACACCTGAAATTATTCACTATGTGGGTGGCAACTGGTTGCATTAGTTTATGTAGTGGGTGTCCGAGTAAAAGAGATTGAATATAAATGTATGTAAAACTTTTAGGATTTAAATTTAACATCCATCTCATACAATCAACACACTATTGTTAGGTTTGCAATGCAGCACAAGATCAAAATTAAAAAGGTATGAATACTTTTGCAAGGCACTTTATACAGCTATCCCAGATGTAGTTCACATTTGAATTATTGCAACAATTGTTATGTTGAATCAGTGGTTTAATGGAGAAGCCCACTGGTTTCTGAAATCTCAATCTTGATGCAGACAGAAGCCAGGAAACAGTGATGTCTCCCATCTAAACAACCTATAGCAACATAATGCATCCATTCATACAAGACCTCTATCTGTAGCTCTAGATAACAGCACCATATCTTCAGATTACATACTTGGCTTCCTATCCGCCATCTCCTGCTTCTGTCTGGCTGCACAGCCACAATACAGCACCACTGTATCCATTCAGCACTCCTCCAAGGAGTTTATCGTCTCAGTTAATCTGTGGTGAATAATCAGACGGGACATGCTGGCTGGTGCTAGGCCACGTGGAGCAAAGTGTTGCCCATAGGTAATTGCTTCCAGTAAAATCACAGCAACTTGGATCTGAATTAATGCATCCGTCTGCAGCATGCAGACTTTTTACTGGCGTCAAATTGGCTTCTAGTAATAGGGAAAGCTCTTTCCACTGACAGGCTGGCAAAACCGTCGGAGGTGAGCCCGACCCTTTCCTGCAAGCACCTCAAGCGACAGATTTAGTTAAAGCAGCTTTCACCCCTGAAATATAGCACCGTATCTGTCTGCTTCGATACACCTCCTCTCTTCCCCTCAATGCGTCATGAAGGTGATGTTTTGTTTGTGTCAGTTTACACCGTTTCCACGGTAAATGCTGTGTTTTATGTTGTTTGGGCAACGATAAAGAAGGCGGTGGAGGCGAGGGAATGTACGTCAAAAAAGAAAAAGGAAAAAAAACCCAGCCCTCTCTCATCTGCAGTCGAGCATGAACACACAGACATATTTTAAATTTAGATGAAGTTAATTATCCACAACAGGAACAACTAGCAGTCTTCTTAACAACTGTGTATAAAGTGGGTTCAGATTTAACGTAAAACTTGCAATTTATTACACTACAATATTCTAAATCAAAATAAATACACTGGCGTGTATCTACATGGCTTGAACATTTCTAAAGTACCATCAAAAACATCAATGCACTCCATAGAGATTTAACTTACGGAGGGAAGGAGAAGGAGGGAATAATTGTTACAAAGGAAGAAAAACATACAAATAAAAATCTGCAAAGTTTGGAATCCCTTTCAGATACCCACTAAATAAAACTGTCAGCTGCCTTCAAAAATCATCTAATTTGTAAGTAGTTATGTGTAATATGGTTATAGATCAGGGATAAAGATGTGGAGAAGATGATAAAACAGCATTCCAAGCTTGGAACAGGTTACAGAGCACTGCTCAATCCATCATAGTCAGAAAATAAAAGAAGAATGGCAGAACTTAACCTACTAAGTCACGGTCATTTATCTAAAGCAGACTTCTGCATCTTTTACAGCCATTATACTAAGCACATTTTGTCTAGAGCCACACAAACTCAGTGACCCCACACAAAAAGTTATGCTGTTTTAAAAGTACTTACTTTATCAAATTTAAACATCTAAAAAACAGAACTATAATTTCAATTCTGATACTCTTTGGGTTTTAAAGAAAATACATCTTTATGATGCAGGAATGGCAATGTTATTTTTTTTTAAGAATCATTGGTATCAGCATGCTGTCACAAAGAGTGACATGCTGTCATGATTTGAAGTTGGTAGGGTTCGTTTCTGCGTTTCCACTAATGATTTCGTTGTTTATGACTTAATTCTTTCTTATTAAGTCAATCATTATGCCTAGTTTAGTAGTTCTTGCTTTTCCATTAGACCAGAGTTTTTCCCTTGGTTATTTCTCCCTGAGGTCCTATCATGTTAATTAGCCTCTTTCTCTCAGCCTTCCTGTCTAGTGTCCTCATCGCTGAACCCTGTTTACCAATCAGCCACCTGTCAATAAATCAAGCTTTCCAGTATTTAAGCTTCACACTGCTGGATTTGCCCGTTTTGTTCCAGTCGCCCTGCCATTGCCTGTTGTGTTCTCGGTTTTTCTGCCCGTGGTATCCTGCCAGTTTTCCTTCCATAGCCATCTGTAAATTATTGTATTTGTTTCTTTAAATCTCTTGAATGCATGTCTGCCTCCGACTTTGCCTGCAGTTTGGCAAAGTCAAACTGCAACAACTCCGCATTATGACTCATAGCTACGAAGCAATAAGTAGTGGTCTCCTGATCTAAACTAAAACTGGGTGAGGAGAGCAATAACCAGAGCAAAGAAGCAGAAGGTAAATATTGAGGAGCTGCACAAATCCACAGCTCAGGTGGAAGAATTCGTCAACAGGAAAACTAAACCCGCTCTCTGTGGAAAAATGGCAAGAAGCAGTTATTGAGTCATAGGATGTCCTATATTGCAGTTTTACTCTCTAGCTGCAAGTACTTTACCAAGGTAGTGTACTTTAAAGGAACTCATCAGGTTTTCAGAAGCTTTATGACCAATTATAAAATCACACTCTGAAGCAACGTGACCAATGATGTAACATGGATCACCTTTCAGTTAAATATTCAGCAGGGTAAAGTAAAGATCGCAAAGAGGAAAGAAAAGAAGCTCACTTTCCCTTTTCAACGCAAAGACTCCGCTATTAAATTGCACTGTACTGCAGGCAGCACTCGATCGGGGAGCGATATAACACACTTAACAAAAGGGCTATACACAGGTAACATAACTCATCCGTCAGTCACCGTGTCACTTGGTGTGTGTATCAAAGATCAGACGGCAGCTTTATCTCTACCTCATCTTGTCTCCATCAAATCTTCGCTGCTGCTCTTACAGCGTCTACTCGCGTTTCAGGATTTATGCCAGAGTGAGTTAACACACTGACAAAGGTCGGGCCGGCTCATGCAGGGAGGTCTGATGGCTGTCGCATAAGGTTGTTTGAGCTCTGCTCCTCTCTGGAACAATGAGAGCGTGTACATGAGATCAGTTCTTCTTAAAATCCTTCACCACATGATTTTTCTTAAAACAGAGAGGCTAGACGCAGATAAAAGCTCAACATTCTCTGCAGGTTTTGCGTTGGTGGATAATGCCTTTTGAATCCCTCTAAGAATGTATTAAAACTAATATTTGCTAATGTAGATTTTGAGGATCTTGACGAGGTGGACTGGGTCCTACAGCAACTTTCCAGCAGGGAGCCGGCAAACTCATTGACATTGACTTTTCCATTAAAAACCTCACTCCAAGGCCAAAATCTGGGTGTTTCTTCCCACAATCCCAACTTCCAGAAGATAAGTTTATAACTGGGGTCTTATGGCCACCCTGAAAAAGCTAGAATCTTGTCATTATCCAATGTTTCTACAAGAACATGTGAGCCATATTAATTTCCAGTATAGCTTTGACTGCGGTTAATGCTAAATGCAGACTTAACGAAAAGGAAGAAGTGGTACCTGAGGGAAACTTAAGTATCAATAAGAGCTCCAATTATTTTTCTCCTTGGAAAAATCTGAACAAAGCAAATCATGCCTTTACTTTTAGAGCTGTAATAAAGTGAGAAAACTTTGGCAAGCTTAGCTGTACAACCATTCCAAGAGAATCTTATTATCCCATAAATCTAAATCTAGAGATTAAGGGAAAAAAACACACACACCCAGTATGGAAAACACTTAATACAAGGAAATTGTGATTATTATACTTATTTCGTTTGAAACCTTTTTTTTATTACACAATTTATAATCTCTGGGCGTGTCTCCGTCTCTCTTTTGGGTCAACAAGTGGGACTTTTCTGCCACCTAGTGGCCATCTGGAAGTGCATTTACTGCTCATTGTGTCTCCGACTTTCCTTCTCAGAATACCCTGACTGATCGCAGCCACAACCTAGAAATATTTAATTTCTTGCCATTATGACTGTTCTTGTTCCTCTGATCTCTCCGTGTGCAGCAGTATTTAGATCAATGCCATTTCAGTTAGATGCTGTGCTAATTAACAGTAGAACACAGAAACACTCTGAAGAATATTTGAGTTCATGGCTGTGTTTTATCTACAAAAACATAACAAAAAGACCAGATTAACTTCGCTGGATAAAGTCTAATTGAATCAGCCGATGCAATGGTAAAGTCAAACTGTGATGGAATATTTCCGCCACTAGATGTCAGTCTAAGCAAAAGTTAAAAGCCTACAACCAATTTTGGTTCTGAAGAAAAGATTTGCTCATCAGAGGACCTCCATTCAGCCATCAATCACTTAAAAGATTTATTTGCAATTATTTATACTAATTTTCACTCCAGCAGCAAAATATGCCCAACATGTATGTGTTGGTGGGAGTCAAAGCACCCTGGGGGAAAAAATGGAATAAGAATTATTTACTTAAATCATTTAGAAAAAAAAGTTAAAGAAGTTATAAAGCAAATGCCAAACCTTTAAATTTAATTCTTTTACAAAATGAAGCTAGAACTATTAAAATGTGAATGTTGGTGAACTTATTTATTATTGTTTGAGGATAGAGTGTCTAAAAAAAAAAAAAAGAGAGAGAGAATTGAGCAAAGCTTCAACAAAAGCTGTGGCACACACTTCCTTCCATATTCACTGGCAGATTTTTATTAAGTCAGTGTGTGAATTTGTGCTTGAATGGGTTCCTTTCCTTTTGGCTTCTCTTCAAAATGGGAAAGACAAAAGAATGTGCTATTCACGGAAGAAGAATTGGTATTAATTGTCATGAATAATGAAACAGCAATAAGAAAGTGGCTGCATGCCTAAACATGACTGTATCTTCAGCCAGAACAGCTAAAGATGAGTACATCTGAAACCATTAAAACAAGTTTATTTTTATTTTTTCACCCAGGACTGAGAGAGATTTTAAAAGAAGGAAAAAAGCCCCTAGTTAGAAAACTGATTAAATTGTTTCAGTGCGAGAGTACTATGAAGAAAACAACTCCTGCAAGTTGACAGCAGAAGGAAAACAATCCACTTATTAGGTTAATACAAAACGCTCACATTCCGTCAATGATTTAGCTTCTAACAATTAGAAAACACTCCAAGTTTACATGTTGAAAACTTCTTGAACAAGTTGCTGAGTACTACATTGTCCTTTGTGTTTACCAGCTGTAACACACACTAAAATGCATTTGTTAAATAACTATCATGTAAGCCCAGCCTGCTGGGTTACCCTTTTGTTTTTAAACCGACAAGTGTTTGCAAGACCTACAATAACGCATTCTGCAGACTCGGAGGCAGTAAACACAGAAGACAGAATCTCTGGAGAGCTCCATGACCAGGCCTTGACAGAGGATCACAATTGACCTTGCTACATTGTTTCATCTGAATTACAGCCCTGGATAGTAGCGTATAAGACATGAGAGAATATGGCTGAGAGGAAGAGTTATGATCACCACGGGCTATCACAGACCACCAACATCTCGTTTTATGGTTGTATCTATCACTGCAATGTACTGCTGTCGTGGGCTTTGAATGTATATACAGATGAGACCTTGGTGCTCTGACCTGTGAAAGGTTCCTTCACTGAAAGCTGTAAGAAGAAGAATTACCCAGTTACTGACAATCACAAGAAGAAGACACTCTGGACTGATGGGACCTATTTTTTACTTTTTGATCAAAATATCAAAATCTTAGAGGTACACCTCAAAAATTTAAATATAATTCAAAAGTTTTTTTTAGGTTTTTATTATCTGCAAGTAATTTTAGTCACCCAAATCACAAAAAAAGACTTGAAATGTTTCACTATGTGTAATTAATCTGTATAATAAACTTGTTTTGTTTCCTAAAACAAGTAACAAAAAGAAAAATCCACTTTTTAACATTAATTATCTGAGCTGTACCTGTATGTGTGATGAAACATTAACACTACACATCATCTGGAACACACCATCCGCACACCGAAATGTGGTAAATGTGAAATAGTTCAGGGGTATGAAATATTTTTCAAGGTACTGTAAAATGTGTACAGATAACCATCTTGTCTGCAAAGGCTGTTTATTAAAGTCTGCAATTGTTTAAATTCTCTTTTATAGAAAAAAATTAATCTAGCATTTCAACTTAAACAAACCGCATACCAACGGCGTAAATGTTTCTGTAGACCCCTCTCTGTACAGCCTGCATGCGTTTTGTGTCACATCAATAAAAGAATGCAGCCGTCTGGCAAACAGATCATACTAACAAGCAGGAAACACATGATCGAAGTACAGAAACCAAAGCATACATAGATTGTGTTTTACTATTTAACAATAACTCAGACTGTTTGACAGGCACTGAGGCAATATAATTGGAACACATGTTAGACACAGAGAGATTGCACTGGTGGTTGGCGTTCCTCAAAGTAGCTCTGTATGTCAGCCATTTCTCTGCTAACCTTGGTGACAGTCTGCATAAACGCTGAAATTCCCCAGTGAGCAACGACAGGCTATTAGTTACGCTTTAAACTGATCTTTTTGCCACCTGCTGCTTTTTGTGCATATGTATGCTCTTTTTTTAATTAAGAGATTCACCCCTGCTGATTCAGATTGAACAAAAAAAATCTGAGCCTCAGCTCGTTAAGTATTTCAAGCCCTAGATACAGTTTGTTATCAGGCATTAGGTTCATGCGCTGCACAAACAGAACGACAAGCACCTTTCATTGAACCAGGGAGAAGCAAGGTTTAATGTCAGATGCTCTTTCCATCAATCACTAGTCAGGGGTTGGTGGCAGGACTGGCATGGAGGAATATATGAGCTATATCAAAAAGAGGGATTCTCTAGTTGTCATGTCTAGTAGGATAACTTGGCACCAGATACCACTTGTCAGCATGTAAACGACCCCTATTCATATTGCTGCTTTGTTCACTAATTTTCTAGCACGCAGGCATGCATTTCTGCAAAACTCTTAATTCACACTAGAACATTTTAATAAAGAGTAGGGCTGGACTTTGATTTTTCCATTGCAATTTTTCCCCCTTTCTAGTCATCCTATTCTAGATTTGGTTCTATTTTATGACCTGCCTCAGGCCCAACCTCAGCCCATCAGATGCCCTCACAATTGTCCCTAAAATATTTGGTATACTGAGCAGTTCATGGTCAACTCAATGAACAGTAGGTGTCCAACAAGCCCCAACCATCATCCTTCCACCACTTTGCTAAAAAGTCGGTCTTGAGAAGCATTATACCACACGATCTCTACTGTGGTCTTATTTGTTGAAAAGACTTTGTTTTCGATATCTTAGTGTGGAACTCTACCTATTTGAGGTCTAGTATTTGCAAATTCACCTATTAGCGGATTTTTTTTTTTGGAACATGACTCCAAATTCTTTGTGAACAATCTGAGTATTTGCAAACTGATTTTAGATCACATCTAAACATTTTAAAGTGCAGCTTGCACAGGTGAAATGCCTTGACATAATGCTACTTGACATGCTGTTGGCTACCTTTTGCAAAGCAGTGAGTCCAGCCTTTATTTTCCTTGGAATTGATTGGCACTAGATATTGGTTTCTGTGGCAGTGTTGAAACAGTTTACACTGTAAATATTAAATGCATATTAGATGTATGAAGTATCAAAATAGACAGCTATGAGTATTTTTATAGGGGGTCTCAAGTATTTGCGGATTTTAGCTCTTTTCAGACAGCTGTGGTTCATAACCCTCTTGAATACCAGGCGTGCACAGTAAAAAGCCATGCTGATATTCTTGTTAGAAAGAAGTGGCTTTCTCCAGATAGCACTTCTAAGCAAGTCAAGAGGAATTATCAAGAGTTTTAATGCTTAACATGTTAACTGACAAGTGTACAGTGCGAGATGGAGTTTTTGCAATTTTTCTATATTGAATAATCCAACCAGACACAATTGCTGTTGTGTCCACTGCCTTGAATGATGATGATTTTACCAAGTGGCAAATCTTTGACTGTAAACTAATGGATTTCAAACTGTTTGGACATTCACTCAAATTTAAAATGTATGTAGGCAGGATTTTTTTTGTCAAAGAGGATTTAACAAAAAAAAAATTATATAGATGGTAACAAGATGATCTGATAATGACTAAACAAAACACAAACTACAAATATAGAGGAGCTGATTAGTTGGACTAGGAACAAGTGGGTTTATCACACTGACATAAAACAGTCACTGGGAGCTTAATGCAGCTGAGGAAAATGAACAGGCAAACACAGGGATAAGCTAAATAGAGCTACAACTAATCCAAAATGAGTTAAAAAAAATGGATATAACAGAGCAAAACAACCGAAACCACAAGAACCAGAAAACATTTTGCCGACATATCAGTTTAAATCTGTTGCAGTTTTGAAAGCAGTGCATTGCTGTGACATTACCCAGAAGTTCCATGGCATCATCTTCGTCCTCAATCTCTTCTTCTACGACAGAGGAAGCGGGACTGTTGACCGAATCAAAGGAGTCCTGGGACAACATGGCTGCCAAGAGCTTCTTGTGATGTTGCTGCTGCTCTTTTAGCCCTTTGCTTTTTGTTTCCATCTTCAAGCTAGGGGCAGAAAAAAAATAGCAAATAGCCTTAGAATTACACCAAAATAACATGATTTCTAGAAAAATATTTAGAAGTTGAATTGGTTGTTTTTGTGATGCTAGAAAGTTCTATCAGCATAATCCTCTGCGTCTGTAATCTATCGGGTGTATAGCTCTGCCAAGTCAGCATTTCCATATGCTGACTTGGGAATAAACAAAATGTTGCTTTTGCCTGGATTGGGTTCAGATTTATATGACTGCAGTCTTTGCTTAGTAGTCATAAAATAAATTCAGGTGTCACAAAGGTGGATTGCACCTTCTTATAAATGGCTTGAGGAGGGAAGATAAGATGAGATGATTGTGCAAGTGGTGCAGGCACTGACGACTAAGAAACAAAACTTTCAAACGGAAAGACAAGCTGAAGTTTTATGTCGAATGCGTAATGCTGTACTGTTTGGTCAGCACCAGAAAACCAGTGGCACCTCCAATATTGTGTTTTGGAATAAGCATTAAGAAGCCAGAAGAGAAATTTGCAACAAATATCATTCATCTTTAGTTAAATTAATTACTGCAACAATCTCTTTACAGAGCTCTCTAAAATGTCAGACTGCTGAACCCCAACTAAAACTAAGAAAGTAGAGCACATAAACCAGTTCTAATGTCATTACAATGGATCCAGATAGCCCATTCATAATGGTATACTATTGTTTTAATATTTATTCTATAAGTCTTAATTTCTCATTCCTGGTTCATTTTTAATCCATGGCTAACGTCCGTCATCCTGAGAGGCTGCAGCTCTGGAAATGCACCAGTATTCACAGAATTCCTCTTCCTCTGTGTCTCCTTTCACTGCAGCACAACAAGTCAAAGGATTGAAAAAATGTTTCCACCATTTTTGATTAAAATAATTTTTCTACTTCTCATTTAAAATGTAGCCATCACTGACTAACCAAAATCAGTCTTCTTTTACAATAAACTCTTTATAGGGCTAGCTTCTGCCTTACACTGGGAAAATTTATTTCTATATCCATCTGGATGAGGGTTGTGGATCATCGCCCTGCAAGAGTATTCATTAGATCCTAATCTTCATTTAATGACTTCTATTTACAGCTAATAAAAAGAGGTCAAAAGATGACTGATGCTGTACTTAGTCATACTCGCTGTGTGGTAGTTGTGCTAATTAAATTGGTTTAGCTTGATTTTGTACAAGTCATTAACCACAGATGTTTCATCTGCTTGAACACGAGGACAGAGAGAATTACCACTGGAGACAAAAAGCACACAGGAAAATAGGTCAATATAAGTGATCGGCACTTTATTATTTCAGTTTATTTCTGTGTGCAGTTAAATACTTTCTCCGGGTCTTTTTCAAATTACAGAAGCTGAACTCTAATGGTTTGAATCTCTAGTTTCAACATGAAGCTTGAAAACAAGATTATCTGTTCTTGCAACTTTGAAGTATAAATATATTTAAAGAAGGCAACCAAGTACAATGTGTGCTGCTGTTACACATTAAATGAGAAAATCTCATTTAAGCAAATCATCAAAATACATTTTAAATCTTTATCAATGTTTTTGTTGAGTTGGCGGTGTTGCCTGCTATCAGAGTGGTTCTCATTCTTATACCCCAGGGCCTAAAATCCTTCATATTGGCCCTGAGCGCTTTTGCTCCAGAACACCTAATTCAAATCCTTGCATTACCTTCATAACATGCCAACAAGTGCAGAAACCTGTTAAACACCCACTCAAGTAAATAAGGTGTGTGTCAGCAGGGAAAATCTTAAAACATGCCGAGAGTCCTTAGCCTTAGGATATGAGGTTCTATCATACACATCACCGACAGATGAGCTACAATAAAAAGCTACGTGTAAAAGGTTAGAGGCTTGTGATTAGGCTCAGCTGGGATTTTCAGAATATGACAGTGCTGGTTTTCTACAGGTCTCAAAGTGAGCCCACACACTCTTCCATTTCCCAGCTAAATCAAGTGATTTCCCCATACAATCCACCTATACAGCATCGTAATGGGATAACCTGTGTCTGTCAGCTGAGGCCTGTGCATAATGTGTGGTTTTATATTTTTCCCTGTTTTAATTAGTCATACCAGCCCTATGACACACATAGTGCAAATTGACTCATGCAAAAATACTAGGATCCAAATTAAGACTCATTCTTGAGTGCCTCTCCTGAACGCCAGCCACTATGCTATCAGAACCAACTGACAATTACCAAGCATTTGTTTCATACAAACCTACTTGAATGATTATGTGATATATACAGTATATATGAATGATATATATACAGTACAGACCAAATGTTTGGACACAACTGTGTGTCCAAACTTTTGGTCTGTACTGTATATAATATATATCAAATATAAATTAATAAATTGACTTTTTGTACCATTTGAGAATCATGTTGGGCCTTGTTTCAAATAGAAAAGAGGGAAACAAAAGCAGGCCTGTGCACACAAAAATGGATATATTCATTCATTCCTGTAGGGGAAAGCTGATATTTTTAGACTGAATAGTTTGGAAGCATAATGACATAAAGTAAGAAAGAGAAAAAGAAAACATGTTATTTCTCTCCCATAGAAAACAGTTCTGGCTCTTTACCTGTCTTCTCATAGATGCATCAATAAACAGAGATGTTGTAGCAATTAAATTTTAATAATGTTAAGTCATTAAAGATGGTTAGGTTAACTAATTTCTCCAAATTACACGTAACTGTGAGTGTGTGTATGAATGGTTTTCATTGTATACGTCTGTGTGATGGACAGGCGACCTGTCCAGGGTTTACCCAGCCTCTCTCGCCCAATGACCACTGGAGATACGCATCAAAGAACCAAAAACATCTAAAGTATTACTGACATCACTTAATGTTAATGTTTCCATATTTCATGTTTCTAAAAAAAGAAACATGAAAAGGAAAGGTGTTTTAATTTTCTTTTTAATAAAATTTTTTAAAAGGTGCAAATATTTATGTGGCCTTTTAGGAAAGTAATCTGTAAACTCACAAGAGCTCTGCACTTCAGGATGTGGACGACTCTCAGTAACTAATAAAATCATGAATTCTGCTTGCTACCTAAAAATCCTGAAAGAAAACATGAAGCTATTAGTTTCTGATCTGAAGCTGAAAAACTTCAGTTCTGCTAATGGGGTAGGCTGCAGAATTGTTATTTAAAGCACATCACCAAGTTCATTTCGGAATGGTTAAAAAAGTTTCTAAAAGTCTAATCAAAGTCTAGCCTTAAATGGCTAGACTTAGTTTTAATAGCTTCCCTAATGAGAAAAAAAACCATCACCTCCAAAGTGCTTTCTGTCACAACTCAGGCTGTGTTCATCTGATATTGAAATTTGATCATGTTTGATGACCTGAAGCATGTGAGAGTGAGAGAAAGAAAAAACAGGACTGAATAGTGAGAGAGTAAATACTGAACTTAAATTGTCCTCATATAAATAAGATAAATTTAAAAAAGCAGCTTTCGGAAAGTTCGATGCAGGATGCAGATATCTTTTGCAATAGAGGATACTTATTATAATACCAGACACAAATTCCTTTGGCATTGAGGGCAGAGAAATGAGGTTAGCTTTAATGTGAAATTGGGTTGAGGCAATATCATGGCAAGCATGTTGGAGTGGGCCTTTGAAATGGGATTATCAAAGCCATTCAGATGGGCATTCCTCAGGCTGGCACAATGATAAAACTACCTCCTCGTGTTTAAATAACCATCAGCTCACTGAACTTTATAAAGTTTTCAGCTTTTTTTTCCCACCACACAGATCAGGTCACTAACCTTCGAACAGGGCTGTTCTCTCCGCTCCAGCACACTTCAGTTTTAGCTCGGGGGACCGGAGGGTGCAGCATCTCAGCAGCCAACGGGTCAGCGTCGTTGTCCTCGCGGCCGACCCACTCGCCCACAACTCGGGGACGCAGAACTGTGTTGTACCCCAGAAAATGCTGAAACGGCAACAGTAACGCATAGAACTGCTAGAAACTCAACAATTCAGTTTTAAAAACGCATCCCGCTGCCAGATTTCTGTCCCAAAGACGGCCAGAAACATTTAGCTCTATAAAGGGGAAACTACCTCTGCTTATTCACTACATTTTTCTATGTAATCCCTTCAAAATATGCTGGAAATGTAGTGTCCCATTTAACAAAATGTGCTAGTCAGAACATGCTGTGTTTTTCATCACAAGCAATCGCTTCCAAATGGAGCCGTTCCAGCCTGGGCTGCTGCTGCTGCACTATTGTGTTTTGAGAGAATTGCACAAAGGCAGGACTCGAGGAAAATGTTTCTGGGTGAGAAGCACAGCAAAGCGGCAGACAGTAATGTAGGACATGCTTACTGGGATATTACTCTCATATACAGTAATGCCCAAAAGGATTCATACCGCTGGCAGATTTAGATTTCCAAATGATTTTCATTCAAACAAGAAGTTTGTCTATGATGAGAAATTAGACGGGCATCTCATAGAAGACAATCAAAGACCATGGAAAAGGAGTACTGGTCTTGAAAAACTATTATGCATCTGTTTTACTTATACTAATAAGTGACATGACCAAATTATTTCTATTAGAAAATAATGGACATGGCATTGGGCTCAACTATTCATCAAGCAAAAAAAAAAACACTTTGGTATTCTATTATAATACTTAATCTTCTTAATTTAATATCATAACATGCATTTTAGCAATATTTAGCTGTTTAATATCTGCTTACCTGGTCAAGCTCATCAGAGATGGCAATGCCTGCAAAGAAAATGGCAGCAGAATTTAACACCTCAGGGAAGCAAAAAAGCAGATTAAAATCAGCTTTTTCTTCCAAAGAGCTTTTAAGATCATCTGTTTCAGTCATTTTGTTTTTTCCCATGGATTTACAATAAATTGTGGTTTATTTAAAAAAGAAAAACACAAAAATGTTACCCCATGATGCCATCTTTGCTTTAGTTCTTTAATATGCCTTGAAGTTTAGTTTTTACCCTATCCGGCCTTCATCTTGTTCGTCACAGTTCCAGTTTTTTCAGACTTTTTTTTAACAATTGCACCAACTGTAGTCATTTCCTGACTTACATAAATGCCATGTTCAATTAGATCATGATTCTTAAATCATAATCTAATTTCAAAAGATTTTCAATTATAAATCACTACCAAATAATAAATACTGAATTAGATATGATTAAACTTTTTTTTTTCCAAAAGTTGAGTTAAATTTCTCAAGTAGGAGAAAAAGCAGGACAAAAAGATCCAGAGAGCAGCAGTTGAGTAAAATGCATAGTTATCAGATGTCAGATGAGAACGGGCATATTTGTTCAAAATGATAGAAAGGTTAGAAGAAAGTTATGCAGTATACTGACGGCGAGCACAACAATAAATCTTGAAACCAATGGGCTACAGCAGAAAACCACACTGGGTAAAACTCCCATCAACTCAGAAGAGGAAAAGTAGGCTATTATTCACAAAAAAGAAAAAAACAAGTACAAAAAATCTAAAGAATTAAAATGATGCTTTTTATTTCAAGAATGTTGAACTACTAGCAAGAACTACTAAACTAGGCACAATGATTGACTTAAATGATGCTTTCATGACAGCATGAATCAAGATCTCAAAGGAACGCTTCTGAAACCTTGCTGAACAGCCATGAAAATTTAAAAGCTTTACCAACAGCTTTTATTATTATTTTATAAATAAACAGAAGGTGCAGATGCAAAGTGCGGTGGAAAGTTCACCTGTTTAGTTAACCCATTATTGCGCAAGTAAGTGTTTCAGCTGATATTATATTGTATGTTTACGATACAGTGCTATTGCTTAAGGAGCAAATATCTAAAACATTAATTTTTTTATTATTGTTCTACTATACAGTACATTTTATGGTAACCCAGATTAGTCAACTTCTGCTTGAAATTTTAAATTACATTCTAAAACTGCAAAATGTAAAAACCATAGGATATATATATCATCTCTCATATTCATGCATAAATATGTAAAAATAAATGATTCAGAAACTTTCAACCAGAACTGTGTGTATATTAGTATAAGAGTCAGCTGGGTACGACACACACACATGCAATCTGCTGATGTGCAGTCACTCACTTCGTGACAGGCTCTCCAGGGCTTTGCCAAGCTTTTTGCTCTCCTGCAAGATGTGGCTGAGCTCATCAAAGTCCCGGCTCTCCCTCCAGTCCCAGGACGGGCACTCCACTGATCGCGGCACTGGAGATCACAAACAGAAAAACAGACAGGATGGCTTCCTGTAGGAAAGAAAGCTATTGTTTTGCCCTCTAAGATAAAAGCCCTCAGACTAAATGCCTTACTAGAGTATTCAGCCTTAAACCTTACACAGTTTGCCATAGTACGACCACTAACTTCAATGTATTTTATTGCCATTTCATTGCATTTGTATTTAGCCCCTCTGTCAATATACCGTGGAACTACTTTTACTAAACCCTTCTCATCAATTCTGCCCCACCTCTCAGTTCCTGTTGAACTAAAGCATCCCCACAGCATGATGCTGCCACCTCCATGTTTCAAGGTGGTCATGGTTGGTTGAGAGTAATATGCAGGGTCAGAAATCTTAAGTTCCTCTGAAATGAAATTGCTTATGTAGCTCTGTTCAGCTTCACATCAATTGTTAGAATATTTCCTGCTCAAAAAAAAAAAAAAACACATCCAAACAACATGATGCTGCCACCACCTTTCTTCAAACTGGGCATGACGTCTTCAGGGTGATATGTAGTGTTAGTCTTCCACCTTACAAAAAAACGGTATAAAACTAGTTCTCTTACTGTGACAGTAAGATGATGTGAAATGGAGCACTGGCAGAAAAGTCATCGCTTTATTCCAGAGGGACTGATCATTCTGGTTTGAGGCCAGGTGACAGATGCTGTTACTGTCTTTGATTCACATAACAACTCAGGAAATGACCCACATACTGCAATGAGATCCTGCACCAGCTGCTTTTAAACGATGGGTAATTTATAAACCGTTTAACACAAACAATAATAATGAAAGGGAAAGAGCAACTGCCATTCACAGATCCTCCAGATCCAACATTATTGTGCTCACACACAGTTCTGTTTGAAAAAAAACATTAAAAAGCAAATGGCTTATGAAGACACCAGAAATGTATTCTGTTGCCACAAAACCTAAAGCACATTAGAATGAGTATAATGAATGTGTAAATAAAAACCTGCACAAAGTAAGCAACAGCCTGCAGTCACAAATCTAGTCCATAGTGTATATCTGATAGCAGAGCTGCGACAGTCTGTTGTCCTCTGCTCTTGTTTACCCTGACTAAGCTGCTTGGTGTTAAAATAACTGTAAGCACAGAGCAAATGCTTCTGGCAAATCCAGGCTGGAGGGGGAAAAAATATTTCATTAGCTTTGAGAAAAAATGGGCTGTTCTGTTCTGTGCTCGCCTCTGTGTCATACTGCAGAAACAAAGGGTTGCGCTGACTCTTAATAGCTTACATCAGAGAAGTGAGCATGTGAGGCATAAACCCACATGAGGCATTTGGTGTTGCTGCAGTGTAGTTTTGCTACTCTTTATCGCCCTACTGAGCCGTTCTCTCCCTGGGGTTCCTACAGTTCTCATGCTAAATTTATAGATTTTTTCACACTCAATTTTTAGGCTCTCAGTTCTTCACTTTGGAATTTAAAGAGATCATGATTAATTAAAGGTAGATACATCTAGAGGATAGGAAGAGAAAAGTGAAGGAAAGATAGGATTCAAGACAGGAAGGGAGTAAGTGCACAATGGAGGAAAGCAATGAAGGAAGGACAGAATCAAGGAAGGGAGGAAGAATACAAGGAGGAAAAGAAAGGACACAAGGCAGGAAGGAAACATGCAAGATAGGAAGTAGTGACACCAGGACATAAAGACAGGAAATAAAGTGGAAAGTAATAACCCATGAAGCAGGGATGTCCATGTGGCCTGGGAGCCATTTGCAACTCCTGGACTGATTTTGAGTGGCCTTGAACCACAATTCATAAATAATTCAAATTTGGCCTCGAAGCACAAGAGGCTGATGAAGATGGAGAGTATTTTTTATCATCTGGAAAAAGGTTGTTTTACCAACAAATTAAAATCATATTACAATAAAATGTTATGTACAAAACAAAGAATCAGTCCTTCAATACTCACATTTTTCACTTTCTCTTTAATTTCACAGTTAATAATACTGCATTTTTCAAGTGACTTTTACTCAACAGTGTACTTGGAGCAACAGTTTAGTTTCAGTCAATTTTGACTAAAAGCAGAATTTACAAGAGAGAACTGCTGTCAATCCTGAGAATAAACTGCTAGAAGGAATTTGCAAACTGCATTTCTTTCTTTTAAAACAGACATGCAAAACCCATTTTACATTTTTGATCTACAATATTTTACACAGCCCACAACTACTTTTTCTAAGTTAAAATATTGCTCTAGTTTATTGTAGAGCAGGTTAAAGAAAAGGATTGACATTTTTAGGCCTGTGAGAAGTTTTGACTTGATTCTTGCTCCTGTGTGAGTGGTAGGACAGGCAAGTGTAAAGAAGGAATCAGGAATTCCATCTGTGTGCAAATTTGCTCAAAGAAACAATTTTTGTTTGCCGCTATTGTTTTAATTTTTCACACTGCACCGACTTTCTGTAAAAAAATAAATAAAAATGGACCTGAGAATAAAGTCTGACAACACAACCATTTCCAATACTCTTATTTTGTTTTTAAACACTGGAAAACACCGACATCATATCCCAATCCTATTCAGCCCTACTTTTTATATAAACATTTTCATAAGCTCAGGCTCCTATGCATGCATATTTAATATCACCCAACTTGTAGCTTTAATATTGTTCATACTGAGCATGCTTGTGATGCACAACACCTACAAAAGAATCCTTATTTGCTTCCTTGTTTTTCAATTTGCTGACTGCACATGCTCCACTCATCTCCACATTCGTTTCCTCCGACCACAGCCTAAAATAGACTTGGTCTGGCAGTGACGGAGCTCGGTGTTAAATTATTGAGGCAGTCTGTGGCTCTGCTGCCTCTCCCGTTTGACCCGCCCTTACTGCCTCCAGCCTCATGCTTCAGTCAAACTTCACAGTTATGGTCATTTATTCCCAAACTTGCTAGGAAGACAAAAAAAAGAGAAAGTACCCAAGTTTCTACATCTTATTCTGTGAATATGTTAGGAGCTTGTGAATAATTCACTTCAGTGTGTATCAGCAGGGAGGGGGGGAAATGAACGAGGAGGCACTTTATAATGAACTCATCCGCAGGGCTCCAGAAGGCTGGAAGGAGGACACTGTGACTAACTTTAATTAGACATAATTATCTAAAATTAAAATGAAGATGAAAGTCTATGGAGCATGTAATTGGGAAACAAGTGATACATGTTTTAAAATTGTGCAACTTTATGATCTAAAGCACAGCGAGCAAGTCAGAAGGATCAATGGTACCTGCAAAACAATCACAAAGGTAAACTCTTAAAGATGACTGGAGTTAATTAAACTTACAAGATTTGGATTCTGGTGAAGGTGGAGAGATGCTTGAAACAGCCAGGTCACTCTTTGACTTTTTTGGTTTCTTTGGAGTAATCTGCCATGGCTTCTCAAAGTTGCTGTATTCTCTTCGAGTGTTTTTGTTTTCTGTGAGGACAGAAAGGGACAACAAGTCTTGAGAAGACTCTCAAGATATGCATCTATACATATATACTGTGGAAAGCTTCCTGGATATTTTGGATGTAAATGTATGCTGATCTGGAATAGAGTACCATGATAGAATACATATCCCTTGAGCCCTTTCAAATTTCCTCATGCTACATCTACATACTTCAGTGTATTTTCAT
The DNA here is from genome assembly GCF_003331165.1 of Xiphophorus hellerii. Lineage (NCBI taxonomy): Eukaryota > Metazoa > Chordata > Actinopteri > Cyprinodontiformes > Poeciliidae > Xiphophorus > Xiphophorus hellerii. Next base: position 13,292,211 of record NC_045692.1, read on the forward strand.
GAAAGTGAGAGGAAAGTGATGGATAGTGTTCAGAAAACAAGATCAAAAGAGTGTGCGAAACTGCATTCAGGTCCCTTCACTTTGATATTCCTAAATAAAGTAATGTGAAAAACTAAATCTGCGTATGAACCTGAACACAACATGGTGGTTGTCGCAAGAGTGCTCATTAAGATGAAAATGATAAATGTTTAAACCACTTTTGCTGAGATGTGTCCTAAATTTAACATGATTTCAAAGAAAAATCTCAGAAAACATTTCCAAAGAAATACTTTTCATTCAGTTTCAATACAGACTGAAGCATTTCTGAATTTTAAGTTTAAAAAGAACAAAATCAACCAGAACATCTGCCTTTAGTCAAAATGTCATCATCAGGAGGTTTTTAAAGTTAGTTTCTCATTAGCCCAATATTAAAATCTAACACAGGCATTTTGAGTACTGTATAATGTTTATTAGGAGACATGTTTCTACAATTGTTAAATTCTGACAAGTTGCCCTTTTTTGTGTGTTGCTAACACCGGTTAGCACTGTGACTGAGCAGAGGAGCAAGCCAATCCCCCTATTTTCCAGCATGCAGCTACATCACAATTCAGTCAGTTACCTTTCCCACATGCAAGTTCATACTTTCAAGGTAAACACAGAATAGGCCATGTGTGAGTGGGTGTGTTTGCATGTGTGTTTTTACCAACCTGGGGAACTCTGTGCCCACAGAGCTGCTGATCCAGAGAAAGCTCTGTGCAGTTTGCCCGGGCTGTCTTGCTTGGTCTGCAGGTGATCAATAAGAAATGGGATTGGATGGTCTGGAGTCTCAGTTATCAGCTTGGTCATCAACTCCTACAGGAGCAGAGAGAAACATCAGATGAAAGCTGTTCATAAGACAGAAAAATGTGGCCAATGGAGAATCAACAAGTTGAGTTTGACAAACACAATCCCACATCTCAGTGGTTTATTTGTTGCCAACTTCTCTATGAAGAGTTGCTAGAAGGGTTTATATCTGGAGAAGATTTACTAATTTACAGCACTCTGTGTCAAGGTCTTTAAACTCAAAAAAGTCAAGGCAAGCAATATTCCCCTTTGTACCAATTAAATAGCAGCACACTTGCATGCTTAGACCTAACTGCTCACGAGTAAACAAAAAATTTCACCATTGGGGTAGTCACTTGTTCTCTGAGGCCATGTTTTGTTTTTCTTCACCATCTGCTACACTGATTCTGATGAAACAGGTAAGTGTTATAAAGTCTAAAATTTTTAGGGTTGGCATGGTAACAATACATGGATAATATACATTTTACAGTTGTCAGTATTTGAATAAAGTCTGACCATCTTTAACTGCTCAGAGGTTTCCCAATCCTTGGAGGTCGAAGTTTGAGTAGATACCATCCGTGTGCAAATTTGCTCAAAGAAACAAATTTTGTTTGTTATTGTTTTAATTTTTCACGCTGCACCGACTTTCTGTCATCAGCACAACCATCATCACTTGCAACCACATTCACAGTGCCTTGCAAAAGTATTGATGCCCTCTCATCTTCTTCACACCACTGTAACTTTTTAATGCATTTGTTATTGGATTAGATGATAAACCAACATGTACTTGAATAAATTGCAAGAAAAATACTTCATATTTTTATTTGTGGCATGCATTTGTATTCAGCTCCCTGAGTCAACACTCTGTAGGTATACTTTAGGGTTTCCAGAAGCTTTACACATCAGAAATAGCTCAAGCTCAGCTGGCTTGGATGGAGAGCTTCATGTAAACATCAAATTTCTTGTCACAGATTCCCAAATGAACTTTGGATGTTGCTTTCAGAATAAAGTGCAATTTTGCTCTCATCTAACCAGACCAACCTTCTCCATGTGCTTAATATGTACAGCACATGGCTTGCAGCAAACGTTCAACAGTAATACTTTTGGCTTTATGTCAACATCATTCCTTTTGCAGCTCCTCTATAAAAAGAAAAAAGTTCTCGAGTGAGTGACTGACAGTAGTTCCCTCAACACGTTCCCCCACAATCGCTGTGGCCCTCTGCTTGCTAAAAGCCTGGAATATTGTTTTATAGTCGAACCCTGCTTTCAATGTCTCCACAATGTTATCCCTGGCTTGTCTGCTGCGTTCCTCGGTCTCTGTGATGTTGCTGGCTCACAAATGTTATGTAAAATCTCAGAAGACCTTTCCAAATCAGCTGTATTTACTCTGAGGTTGTATAACATGCAGGTAGATTATTCTGTAAACAGCAAAGGGTTACACTAGACTTTAGGGGTATTCTAAAAAATAAAAAAGGGCATCATGCCACTTTTCTGATTTTTATCAAGAAAATTAAAACGTATTCTGTTGCTTCCACTTGAGATTCCTGTAACATAAAATCTCTATAAACTACACTGAAGTATAAAGTTGCAAAACGTTAAATGTGTTAAAGCCGTTAGGTTTTGAATATTTATGCTGTAATGTTAAAGTTAACAGACATGCTCATTAAAATTAATAATTATGACTAATAAGTAAAAGCTGCCATGAGGAAGGACATTTTCAGAGTGCAGAAAAAATGAATTCACACAGGGAGTCCCAGCGACAGGTGCTGGGGGAGGAGACCCCCCCTCTCTCTCTGCAAGCTAATTAGAGGCTGATCAAAGTCACGATGGGAGCTCGTCACCAAATGAGCAATCATGTCCTAACTAATCACACCCAATGTCTGCACTACACCTCCTCATAGGCAGATTAACCTAGTCAATGCCAAGAAAACTTCATAATACACAAGACATTATGCAAGTACAATAAACAGACTGGTCAGAAATTTACAGTCATTTTATAAACTCTGGTTTTAGTAAAAATGACCATCAGATTTGAACCAGCTCTTACTTTACTAATTATAATGTAAGATATGTGAAACCTTCAAAAAGACAATTTCTGTCTTTGCTGCCATTAGTGCTAATTACTTGTGACAGCAAAGGTGACATCATGCTGTTGCATGGGAGACCACTTTCAAGTTTCACCATTTTAAAAACAGAAATGTTTAAAAAGTTTGCATTGTAAAGCATTTTTAATATGCACTGTATTAGCATTTAGCAACATCAGTGCAACTAGAGGTGAAATCAGTGTTTGTGTAATCCTTAGAGAATGAACGCTCTTACTTCTTACAGTTAAAGTATCATAAATCAATGATATTTTAAAATCTCAAAATAAAACAGACTTTACGCCAATCTGCCTCCATGGCAACTGACCAAGAGTCTTGCTTTCACTCACTCTTTGCCTCAATGACAAACATATTTCTTACAACTCTGTGCTTACTTTGGCAACACCAACACAGACTGTGAAAACAGCTAACAGTGTTCTTCCCTCAACAACAGAATCCACACCGTACAGTGCCGTTATGACAGCAAACTTGGGAGTGATGAAGCATGAAGCGCATCCAGTGACTGGAAAACGATCTGTAGTTGTTTTTTTTCCCCAGACTTGACAAAGACAAACTCTTTTCCAGCAACTGTATAAGTAAAATTGTGCATTGCTGGGATATGAGAATGAACTCTGACCGTTTTGTCAGGGCAGCTGAGCAGAGCTTCTGCATTGAAGCAAAGAAGCCATTAGTGGGCTGCAGTGAATTGGCGGTCCAATATGACTTCAACAGCATGCGGGTGTGTGTGTGTGTGTGTGTGTGTGTGCATGCAAGAACCTCTGAGCACATGCTATATAGTAAACCAAATCAAGTAGCTCTCTTAAGAAGCTGCATGCGTTTGCCCTTGCAGACATGTTTCCACATTTATATGTGTGTTTTAGGGGGTGGGAAGGGACAAAGCTGTATTATAGCAAGCCTTGGCTGTGCTTTTGTGTGCCCAGAAAGCTAATCAAGTAATTGTTCAGGGGGACATTCCTGACCAAGCCCAACAGCTGTGACAGCAAACGACATGTGAATGGACAAACAGGCACAGAGCTGGCATGTTTCCCTCCAAGCTGCAGGTCCAGCTGTTTGAACAGAGGACACACTCACATTCCAGCAGAAGGTAAAGTCATCAGAGAGCTCATCAGAGAAAAAAAAGTAACATTCACAGTAAAAGCTTAAGTTTAAGAATAGATTACCTTTCTTCAAAAGATTAGTTTTGTGTTTTCTAACTGGTGCACACATGCATACAGGTATAATTGGAATGCATGATGCATGGTGGATAGCAAAACAGATGGGCATATCCCAGGGATTGTTAGAAAATGGCAGCTCTTCTGGATACATCTGTAGAAAACACCCTCATGCAGGGGTTTATTGGGTGGTGTCTCAAGCTGATGGCTAACTTGGGGGATACGATTTATCTTTAGTGTGCAATACTGTGAGGCTGTCTCCAATCCAACAAATTAAGATGATGGTCTAACAATGAAAAGTTTAATATCCCTACAGGAGTGCCTAGCTGAAAATTACCTGCAGATTTGATTCAACGTTTAATTTGTTACAAATGTCAGGCGTGTATTCCATGCAGAGTACAACTAAACACAAAAAAGTAGAGTCTAAAGTAAGGGTGCCCAAGTCCAGTGCGTGAGAGCTATCCTTCTGCAGTTTTTAGATGCATGCCTTCCCCAACACACCTCAATCAAATGGCTGAATTCCCTCAGCATTTTGTCTTTTTCCTGTCAAGTTTATTTTTATACCATGACTGACATTTAATTTGAGACCACTTAAGAAATTTAATAATACTGCAGAAACCAACTTTGACCTATAGAATCTTCAGAACTAGTGCAATTATCTATTTTTTAGGTCAAGTGGTAGTTCTTGTATATAAGGAGACACTCAACTTGTTGCCCCCAACCTCTACTATTGAACATTGTCAAAACACAATTTTTTGAAACTTCCCGGATAGAAGTCGCTATAGGTAGCGTTCATAAATAGGGACACTTCATCTTAGCAGGGTCAGCAGAATGGATTTAATATTCTGGAGAATGAAATGTAACTATAGAGACAACCAATGATTTTCTTTCAGAAGGCTAAAGGTGACATTAGGAAGCCAGAAATGCAGTCCATATCTGGTACAGATCTGATGCTGGAGCAGATATCCGCATGCCTAAGGAAGTTTCGCTCGGTCCCAGTAATTGACAATCTGTCAGCTGGCCAAGAAACAAACTGTGTCCTTGGAAGCTATCAAGGACTTCCTCCGAGAACAGTGACAGTCATGATACTCTCACTGATACTGCCCGCTGCCCTGCAGTTTAAACAAAGACAAGGAAAGTGAAGCAAGTTGAAAAGGAGATGGGAGCAAACTGGGAAAGGCAGACTGAAGGACAGAAGACTGGTACAATAAAAATAAATCAAGAAAATCTCTACTTTAACCGTTATGAAATGTGCTAGACAAAACATGTGTTTAAATATTGATAGGGTCACATGTTACATCAATAAGGTACTGATATTTTGAATTTTTGAGTAAAATACGCACTTGCTGCTTTTAGTACTTCAATCCTCCAAGAAAGAGGTCTCAGAAATCACCTATCATATGTTTAGTGCTGAGCTAAAATTATTCACAATTTGAGGGGGAAAAAAAAAAAAAAAAAAAAAAACCTTTAGAAATATGAATTTTAAGAAAAGCACTTCTGTAGCTTATGCTTTTTTTTTAACAGAACAAAATTTAATTCATTTAATTTATTGATAGCTGGGAGTCCTCTGTTTTCTTCTAGTGTCATATTTTTAAATTTGCACACTTAGTTCCACACGAACCTTATACACTCGTTCTAGTATAAAACAAAGCTATATATGCGTTTGATACATCTGCGTACTGCACTGATGGGTGTATCAGATATTTCTGGTACAAATGTGTAACGTTACATCACTACTAAACACACAATCCTCCGTGCTAGATCCTTACAGAGTGTATTGAACTTTCCCATTGTTCTACTGATCAAAACCGTTAGACTGATAATTATTTCTAAATAATTATGAATCTTCATAATTATTTAGAAAATAAAGATTTAAGTGTTATGTTGCATAATCCTGAAAATGGACCCGTTTGAATAAATCATTAAAGGCCTTAATTAATATGATATTAGTCCTCATAATAAGTGCAAGTAAAGTTCTCATCAGAATTTTGTTGGTGCATTTACAATGTTCCATATTTGTACGATAACATCTGTGACACCTTTGTAACCCCAAACAAAACCAAAACTTTTTGTCCGACATAATTTCTCCACAAATTGTCCTTGAGTAAAAATGTAAAAAAAGAAAAAGAAACATTAATGCAGCAAGAGCTCATCTCTGGAGGGCAACTAGTCACCTGGATGACAGGCCACCGTCTGCCATTTGTTCTCATTCTCCATCTTAATAAAATTTGGGAATACAAAGCCGTCCCACAGGTTTCAATAACGTCTGCGTTTCTGTATAATGTGTGCCACGTCAACTGAAAATGGGAAAGTGAGGCCAGATAGAACAATGGACACAAAGATATGAAGAAGGATGCCGCTGCACAACATCCAGACTATATGTAAACAAGCAGAAGAGATTATGCAGAAAATAAGAGCAGTGAAAGGCAGATATTGATCTTCGGCTTTTTATATTTCATATTTTTCTTACTTCTATGTTCTAGATCATATTAAAAAAAAAGTCAGAAATATGGGTCAAAACATGCATACTTTACAAAATCCTTTTACCCTCCCTCTGAAAATGTTCCCTTTCAGACTGGGCAAGATCAGTAAAACTACTTTCTGACAGTCCATATGGATTTGAAGCAAGCTAATCTCCAACATTAGTATAAAACGATCTCATAGAAGGAGAAACATTTCCTATTGACCTGAAGAAATTCACACATTGGATATTTCTTAATCTAAAACTACTGTATATGCAACTGGATCCATGTAATACATAAAAAAGAAAAAAAAATTACACTTGGAAAAACAAAATCCACAGAAACAAAAAGTCTTCTAGAATAATGGGGTTTTTTTGCACAGATGAGACTAAAATGTAAGTGGACACAAGAACAGAGGAGATTTGGCCTAAACCAAATACACCATTCTGGAGGTGGAGGTGAAAGTATTGTGGTTTAAGGGTTGCTTTGATGTATTGAGACCCAGCACAGCACTTGGACAACCCATTTGTGGTGGAAAACCGAGTATGCGTTTAAGAGTCAAGTTAAAAAAAACTTGGTAAGATGAGTCAATTCAAACTCATAGGGATTGTTTTTGCAAAGTGCAGGGATTTAGTGGGATAATTATAACAGGGTGCATCACTTGTGCACAGGAGGATATTTGTATTGTACTATGTTTTACATATTGTGTGCAATTTAGTAAACAAATTTATTAATTAATAAATCCTAGGCTGGTAGGATTAAGTAAGTATAACCCTTCTCTTATTCCTTTGAGCATGGAAGTCGTACAATAAAATATCAACATATGCTCCATGGATAACTGAGAATTAAAGCTACTTCCAGTTTTAGTCATATTTACGTGAATGGAACAAACAAAAAGACACACCAATATAACAGTAGTTTTCTGGCCTCACTCTTGAATATGTCTCACCAGAAGAGCAACAGAAAATCCTCTGATTATTTCTGAGTTTTCAGTGATTAAAGCACAATACCTTGAACTAAACTTGGAGGTGAAGGTCTTTGCCCTGCTTGTCCTTCTCTCTGCTGAAATGTGATAAAGTCTCCCTCACGTTTCCCATGACCACCAATAAAAAGAAGCATTCCTGCACACCGCATTATTTTTTCTGAGTGCTCTGCTTTTTTGTGTGGCTGCATCCAGACAAAAAATAAATAAATAAAAAGAAAAAACAACATAAAAATAAAAAATGCTGAGCTATTCGAAAAGAACTGCCGCCGCCACTTTTTAGGCAACCAATAGCATGTGCAGAACTTTATCATCCTGGTGACAGCTACACATGATTGGTGGAGAAGCTTGTGCTGTCTGTGTCTCCATATACTGAGATGTAAAATATATCTGGCATGAATTGTCAGGGCAAAAAAAAAAAAAAATCTGTCAAAGCACATAAGCCAGACAATAGATGCTGTGTGTGTGCTTTTCATCTCCAAAAGCATTGCAGGCTTGTTTGTTTTTAGTTTTTGAAGATAAGAGGCTTGATGCCTTCAAGCTCCCCTGACAGCACTTTTATGACGGAGAAAAACGAAAAAAATATATATCCTTACCACATTACCTGCATTATGTGATACAGGATAATCACTATCCTGTCTTTTTTACTTGTCAATTTTATGTATACAAGAAGACCAGCTTTCTCTTCCAGTTACTTTTTGCAACAGTATGGTTTTAAAATCAGAAAAATATCAACCATAATCCCACACAACAATGATGAAGCAAGCTTTTGACACTTTTGGCCCATCTTTCTGTTTGTTTGTTTTCCTCAGGGCTGTTTTCCTCACTCCTTCAGTTTATCCCAGTGTCTGGAAGCTTCACGTTAGTAAGCATGAAGTGACTTAGACAACCATTTCTTATAAGCATGCTTCAAAATGAGAAAGATGAGAGAAGAGGCCATTCAAAAAGGCAGAGAAGTTGTAATCTACAAGTCAAAAATTAAGATTTTATTTCTCTGTCCTAAACTCACCCACAACTATAATTAGGACTAGAATTAAAAAGTTTAAGAGAACTGGAGCTGCAACAAAAATCCTACCACAAACTTACAGACAGTGGTGAGGTAAGTGAGGGCACATTTACCCAACCAGTTAGAGAACTGCATCAGAAAGCTTTTTCAAAGACATTCCCACAAGACAGAAAGCATAAACAATTTTCATTTATGTAGGATTTATTTGCTTGCTCATCCTTTAAGCTAAACATTTTTTAATCATTTTCCCCAGAAAAATATGATAACTAGTCTGCTAGAATGTGCTTGTATACAATTACAAATGTATATACATGGACATATGCACTCCTTTCAATCGCAGGGTGAATAACAGCAAGGAAACCAACAAGGTTTTGCATATAACATGATCTTCTCTCCTACTCAAGCAGCTTGACTATCAGTGACTCTCAGCAGTCAGCCATCGGGTTCCTTGGGCTGTAATTGGACATGATAAGTTGATTAGCATGCACTGAAGCCTCTGTATTCTCCTTAGTTTTCCTTCTGCTCTCCTCACACACACGGGCAAACAAAAACACAGCCTTGTTGATTTCTCCAGTACATTCCGCGCTCCGAGTCTCCCACAGATCGCCCTTCACTCATCGTTTGACTGTCTGATCCGACGAGGTACGACATCTTTCCCTCCTCACTCTTTCCAGCAGCCCCACAGGATTAACCTGGCCTTGGGCTGTTTCCAACTGCACGCCTGTCTGGTAGTAATTACTCTAACTACGCCTGAAGGGGGAGCTGTGTTAACCCATGCATAACCACACTTCTGTCATATCACAGTGAAGAGCATCACAAAGAATGAACAAAAGGTCATCAATACAAGTGCTTTCTGAATTGTCTTCATCTGTTGTTTTCTTGAAGCTTGCAGAGACAGCAAGAGTGAAAATAGTTTTATGCCACATCACAGAAGTTTATATGAACCTTTATATGCCTTTTAGACGGTCTTGAGTTTTTTTTAAAAAATTGTTCAGAATTTTCAAATCTAAATTTATTTAAGCATCTCTGTTAGGTTTGATCCTCCCATATTGTAAGCTGTTAAAACTCAGATATGATAGGAAAGGTGTAATCAAAAATCTTGATGAATGGTAAAAAGGAAGCAGTTCTAGGTCAAAATTATATTTCAATAATTGCAACCTTGGATCACCATTTTAGTGTCACGTTGTGAACATGTTTTGTTGCCACTTTTTTTTTAGCAATCTTGCTTTCATTCGTTAGGATTTTTAATATTCTGGTGTAAATTTAGAAGTGCGTTTACCTGATTTCATCTACACACTAGATTAATTTGATTTGAAGAGTTGTTCAAGAGCTACCTGGTTTCACATTACGGAAAAACAAACTCAAACTAATAGCTTTCCACTGAAGGGCTTTACAGTTGATAAGTCATTTTGTGTTGACATGATACATTTTGTGAAATATAACAAAGCATGTAAGCAAGAAAGCAAAATCTCCTTTTTAAAGCACAGGACAAAAAAATATACCAAAGTGCATACATAGTCATATTCATACACTTGCCACTTGCCGCTATTAATCCTAAATACTTGAGATAAAGATTGTTGAAAATAAAATGTTGAAGTCTCTGCCTTTACCATTGATTCCAAGCTGAAAGTCTGCATGAAGTTGCACTAGTTGTGGTCGGTTAACAGGGCGAGTCGGCACAAAAAAAATGAGTGTGAGGGAACTCACACTCAACAGAAGACTGGAGTCTGCAAATGTGTGAGGGGAACAGAGCAGAGCTGACCTCAGTCACAGTCAGACAACATTTTTAAGGCTGATCTGGGTGCAGTTGGGTAGTTTGAACTGATCGACCAAGCTGTAAATGTGTGTTGTCGACAGCCAATAAAGAGACTCCGGCATGGTGGCATCATCTGCAAGCCTACTTTGTTGCCTTTAACTTTATTAGCAACTATACAATAATATGCATCTAAATGAAATTGGGTATTATACAAACTAATACCATGCAGTGATAACCCCCCTCACTACATGTCCCAAACTCTTACCAAGAGTATAACAAAGAATATATTCAACATTCAAATATTATTCCCCTGATACTCTTAGTGCAACATAATTAAAATAGCATCTCATTCATCTTGTAGGGAAGCGCAATAAAAACCTTCTAGCACCATCAGCTGTGTTAGCTCCTTCAAAATGTCACCCTCATGAGATTTTAAAGCACTCAGTTGGCTTTAGTTGGTCTAAAAAAATAAAACCAGTCTGATCCCTCACCAGGTGCAGCTAAGTGTGTGATGCACATTAATTCAGTTGTGAAACAAAACAGTCTTTTAGTGTGAACATCTAGTCCTTTCAAAATCTGTGCAGTGCGTCTCTAACTGAAGTCAATTTAAGTCTTTGAAGAACAAGTGAAAGTCAGGCCTCAAGTCTTTAGAAAGAATTTCTAAAACAACTTTTGAGTTTTTAATGTGGAAGCAAAGATGTTATGCAACTTGGTGAGGAGAAGAAATGCTATAAATATTTATATTTCAATTCTTACACAGCATTGACTGGTTGAAAGGCAGCATTTCCATGATTTTGAGCTTCATTCTGGAAGAATAACTTGCTCCAAAGCAGTTTAGGTTTCCCAAATAAGTTAGAGATAGGTAAGATATGAAACGGCTTCACAATTCTGAACTTCAGTCTTGAACTGAACCTTAATTTGCTTTGCATTTATTCTGCTTCATTGTACAGTGGTCCCCCTCTCATGAGGATTTCTCCATGTTACCCTTTTGCAAAAATCCTGATTCTGTTTCATCTTACTTCCTCCCACACAAACCACATTGATGAACTTTATTTAAAATGTTATCTTGCAACTATAGAGTCTGAAATGCAGTTTCAGTGGTTTGGATGTTTGTCAGAGAAGTGCACTCAAGGTAAACAAGCTGCAGCAATTACTCTGGGAAAGACTGATGGCTGTCTCAAGTGCTTTCCACTTAAAACCAAAAAATTGTAGAATGATGGACCCCAAGTTGTTTGGAAATAACCCTATCATTGTACCTCGAGTGATAAGCAGCATAAGCTATTCTCCTTGGAAACGTAAACACACATTTTAATGGTCCAGATAAGCTTGTGATTTATTTATTTTTACCATTATGGTGCCTCTTGAATATGCTGATAATTAGTTAATAATATGAATTTGATGAGAAGCACACGGCTGCCACTTCATCTCTCGATATTAACAAGAAAAATTTATGTTACAATAAATTCTTTGTAGTTTTTTCATTTTGGCTCTTATTTAGTAAAACAAATCATGATATCAGATTACTTGGTGTGCTGCCTTTGTTACAGCATACATAATGGTGCAATGTACAATCTAAGATTAAACTTTTTTTTGTTTAAGTGACAAACTAATTTCCATTTAAATGAAATAAAGTGATCAGAAATTGCCATGTCTCTTGTTTACAAAAACCTTAAGACCATTGCAGAATCTATTCATAGAACAGAAGGTGGGAGAAAGTAAAATGAAAATGAGTAATCAATAAATCATAGTACTAAGACCATTTGTCTTTAAGATGAAACTTAAGCTACATAAAAGCCACAGAAATACACACATAGCATGTTATTTACAACTATTTTTGTGCCATAAACTTTCCTTTCTAGACCAATTGAGACAAGCTAAAACAACACCTCTGATTGGACCATATACAAGAGACTTTGCTATCTGCAGTGTCTTGCAAAACTATTCATGCTCACTGGACTTCTTCGCATTTTGTCAAGCTACAAAGCCATAGTGTATTCTGTAGAAATTTTCTCCAAAGGTTAACCACAGGTACTGAATAATAGGACACTGTAGAAAGAAAACCATTATAAGTCATATTTGCAATTTGTCCCAAATTCATACACTACAAACATATGGAAGAAGGCGAGACCACAATGTAGCATTCTGGCCAATATGTAAAGCATGAAAAACATGACCAGACAGTAAACATAGTGATGCAAGCTTTAAAAGTTAATGGGAAAATTGATGGAACTTTGCACAAGGCAATTCTGGGGGAAAATCTGTTAAAAGCTGCAAAAGACCCAAGACAGGGGCAGAGATTCCCCCTCCAGCAGGGTAATAACCCCAAAGCTACAGCTAGAGCTACAGTTGTTTGGTAGAATAAAGCATATTCAGTTGTGGGAATACAAAGACCAGGCCTAAATCCAAATCAGAATCTGCAGCAAAACATTAAAACAGATGTTCAGACACTTCCCTGTTCACAAAAATGTACTACTAATAAAATTCATTACAGTTTGTGATTGCACAAGTCTCCAAAGAAAGACAATAACTGCAAAAAAGGTTGAGTAAGCAATTAATAATGAAAAGACTTGTTTTAGTTCAACTCCATCTCTCATCAGGGATCAGGAGGGGTGCTGGTGCCCATCTCCAGGCAACGTTCGTGGCGAGAGGCGGGGTACACCCTGGACAGGTCGCCAGTCTGTCGCAGGGGAACACGGAGACAGACAGGACAAACAACCATACACACACACACTCACACCTAGGGAGAATTTAGAGAGACCAATTAACCTAACAGTCATGTTTTTGGACTGTGGGGGAAGCCGGAGTACCCAGATAGAACCCACACATGCACAGGAAGAACGTGCAAACTCCGTGCAGAAAGACCCGGGGCCGGAAATCAAACCCAGGACCTTCTTGCTGCAAAAATGCAGTGCTATCAACTGCGCCACTGTGCAGCCTTGTTTTAACCATGACCAGATAAATTATGGTACAATGCTATTTGATCATAAGCAATTATGTCTCATTTACATTAATTATCAGAGCTGAAAAGGGGGCATGTAGAGCACTATTGTATTGCATAAGTATATGTAACAGAAGTTATGATAGGACTAGAGGCTGTTTGGGATCATTTTGTCCTCACGCACCATGGATTATTTTTAATCAGAAGAAATTAATACAATTGAAAACAATATGAAGATAAACAAATAAGAAGTTTAAAATTGACAAAACATTTTCAGCTCAAACAGGCTGGAGGAGAGGATATCTATGAATCAACTGGGGTTAGTAACACATCCTTAGGTTGAGTAGATTTGTTTCTGAACTGACTTGGCCATGAATGTGTGTTCGTCTAAACTTTGATTTTGTCTAGTTGCATTTCTTGGTCTTTATGACGCTGGTCTTCAGGATGTTTAAGAAATTTCTGTAGTGGTTGAACTGGATTTTATTTTAGAGGCATCAGAGAAAAAGTGAGTTCATTACAAACTGTATGACTGTCAGGACGCTCTTGTAAAAGAAATCTTTGATCACAAAGTTTTTATCCCATTTTAATAAAGGGTGAAGAACAAACCCATGCTTTTATCTGCTTTTTGATCTTAAACTTTGAAAGTCGTGGATGACTTTTTTAAACTTCACTATTGCTCAATAATTTCTGTTGGTTCATCACAGAAAACCACAATAAAATCCATTAAAGTTTTAATATTTTCCAAGAAACTGAACAGCAGTAATAGCATAGTTTTTTTATGTCCATTTTTGTTAGAGTCAGAATCATGGCAAAAGGAGGACAAACTCAATATCAGGTGGTGATCAGGGTGGGTGATTAAGATACGTTTGACTCGTACGTGTTTCTTATGCGTTTCCTCCTGGACCCCTTCAGATCACTGAAGGCGTGTTAAAAGAACATGACTGCAGAACAAGTTCAGAAAGAGCGTTTCCACATGAATGGCCACTGTGTTCACTTAAAGAAAACCAATACAAAGAGGGAAGCTCATTACAAGATTCTATAAGGAGCAACACAAGTGACTGAAAAAAAAATTTGTGCAGAGTCAATACTAATTTTCCAAGTTCTGGTATTCAGAACATGATCACTAAAACCACTTTCTGATTGATATAAGTAACAAAAGAACAGCATATAATAAGATAGTTAATCAGCCCAACACTGTATTCAATCCATCAAACCCCCACTGTTCACCAGCAGCAACCTTTACATTGCTTCTGGACTTAAAGGGCAGATCACATCAGGGAGCAACATGAGAACCGGTTTAACACCGTGTGACAAAGGTAAAGACTACTTTATTTCTACCTTCTCCCATCCTGTACGTGTCTCAGATATTTAAATGTAAATGTTGCAGAAATCCCCTTTAAAGAACAAGAATTGCCAATTTGTGATCCAGACTCGTATGTCGTTAAAGAACCATAGAAAAGCAAACCATTTATTACATTTTTTATTTCACTACTCCTATATAAACAACTTTCAAAAACAGTCATTCTAGACACATGCACCAAACAACAACAACAGTCACACGGAACTGAAACTGTGTTCAAACTGAATATCAATTTACATAAACGTGTTGCAATGACTTGGTGTGCAATTACTCTGGTTATTATGAAAGGCTGCTTGAGTCTTGGAACAAATTCAGTCAGTGTTGACTCGGCTTGCTATCTTTGCAAAGCAACCATTTCATTAGTGAGGAAAAAAAAAATCAATTCTTTGGCAAATCATAAACTGCGTCTCATCTGAGTGAGTAAATGAACCTTCACTCACTGGTACTCACACTGGTTAATACTGCAGCTATGTGCCAAGTACAAGAGGTCTATGTCTAGGAGGAGAGAGAAATAGACCAAAAAATTTGATTTGATGGAATAAATAAAAAGTAAAAAGTGTTGTGTGGGTAAACACTCTAGGCAAAATTTTAAAGAAAGATTAGAAATTGAGAAAAGCACACATAATTTCTAAGCTGTGAAATATGCAACATCTAACCACAAAATTAATTAGAAATATGTTGAACAGACAAGACCAACACAAGGCATTACGTGACAAAGTGGGACATGTTTACAAGAATAACCAAGGACTCCATTTCACAATCACAAAAAAAATAAATACAGAGTAATAATTTATTAAAACCTCTACAGAAAGAGCCAAATAAAAAAACAATAAAGCAAACGTGGTATAAAACACCCAATACAGCAGTGTTTAAGCAAATTTCTATGCTCATTGATAAACTAAATGTGCAACCCAAGTTGTCTGATTTTTGCAGGAAGTGGTTTAAAGAATGATGTAAAAATACTGATGGGTTTATTGAAAACAAATAAACAATTTACAAATTTTATGTGAAGTTAATAATTTTCTATCTTAGTCTAGAACAGGATCTCCAACTCCAGTTCTGGAGAGCTACCATCCTGCAATGTTCAGACGCATTCCTGCTCCAACACACCTGAATCAAATAGCCCTCCTCACCATGTTACCAAGCAGACACCTGGTGACAAGTCATGTATTTGATTCAGGTGTGCTGTAGCAGGGACAGATCTAAGTACCTTAGTGTAGTAGCTCTTTACGTCGCTTTCATCTATGCTTAGCAACATGAACATATAAATGACCCCTTGTTTCAGAGAGCTTTGAGCTAACAGATGTACCTAAATCTGGTTTTGAAAAACA
This sequence comes from Xiphophorus hellerii, assembly GCF_003331165.1. Lineage (NCBI taxonomy): Eukaryota > Metazoa > Chordata > Actinopteri > Cyprinodontiformes > Poeciliidae > Xiphophorus > Xiphophorus hellerii. Next base: position 13,308,100 of record NC_045692.1, read on the forward strand.
TAAATGTTCAAATACATTAAGAAAAATTGCTGGCAAAACTGTAGCCCATAAATCACTGCATCAATGTTTAGAACTACATGGTATTTTCTCAATATCTATCAAATTTTCAGACAAACCTTTTTTGTCTTAAACAGCCCCACTTCCCCCCCTTTTCATCATTACCTCTACTGCACTGAGTCCCAACATCTGATGAGAGAAAATTATAAGGAGAACACCGTTCTCCTCTGGAATCTTCCAGTCAAGAAATGTTTCTCCATAGCTGAATGCACGATAATGGATTTTCTTTGGGACAACAACAGACTGGGCCGAGGTTTTTCAAGCGGAACAGCGGGGCAGCGACTACATCATTTTCTCATGAGAAGAGCAAAAGACCCAGGAGACTTTTCAAACGTCCTCCCTTTGCTTCACCTCGGCTATCGGTTCCCCCTGGAAATCTGGGCACTACAATGCGACTTTTGAAATATACAGAGGCTTGATCCATATCTTTGTTGGTCTGACTGAAAAGCATGTTTGGAAAGTTAACGGATTGTAACACACACAGCGGCACAATTGCGAGGTTTCACCTTCGCGCTTTGCTTTAATCTTCTTGAATTGTCACATAAAGGAGAGCTAATTTAGCAGCGCTCAAAACGAACACAAACATGAGAAAGCAACGGAGCTGGGGGAGACAGGTGAAAGAGCAACACAGAGAGAAAAAACAAACAGCAGAGCACACACAGAGCCCCATCATTGTGCAGTTTAGCCTCATCGACTGCTCCAGACTCCAGATTTACTGTCCTCACTGTTGGGTAGACTCCATATTAGGGAAGAGTCTCTGTCCATAAATAAATAAATTTTTTAAAAAAGCCTTCCTATTGCTCTTAAGATTCATTTTAATGCACACCATGTTCGTCTTTGTGTCCAGCTGTTGAACAGAAATGAGACATCGGCATATTGAAAAAGAAAACATGGTAGGTTAACATAAAGATAACATGTGCAGGTCAGCGCTCTATTTGCATGTCTAAGTGATTCCTGTAATGCAGCCCATTAACCGATACAAGGCCAGCAAATGATCCAGCACGCAAAGGTGGTCTAAGCCTCTGCTGGTTTGCTTAGATGTCACCCAGGTTACTCCTTATGAAAACCGATCTCATGGCTGACTAATCAAAGTCAGCACTCATAGGCAACCCCGCTTTGACCTAAGTAGCTCTAGGAGCAGTAGCCACACCTGTATACATGTTTTGCCTCATTAACAAATTAAAGAAAGAAACCAAGGAACGTAGCAAGCGTTTATATTCAGACCCTTTTACTGACAACCCCCCACATAAAATGCAGACCAGGCAGCTGCCCTTACATTTGTGAAATATCGCCTCATCAGTAAATGGAGTTCATGTGTGTGATTTAACCTCGGTATCAATCCAGCTGCTCTGCGAAGGATTTCTAGAGAAAATTAATGAATAATCAGCAACATGAAGACCGACAAACACATCTGACAGGACATCCACAAATTTAACCTTGGGGTCAGAATGGTGAGAAGAAAGCAATTATTGAAATAAAAAATTGGTTTATTTTTGTATTTTATGTAGGGCACACAGCATGTAAAAGAAGGCGCTCCGGTCAGATAAGACTTAAATGTTCATTGGGGGTAGAGGTGGGGTGGAAAAGTGCACGTCAAACAAATAGACTAGAGAGTTTTACTTCCCAATAAGAAAATGTTGCTAGTTCTATGAGGGATTGTTCAAAGTGTGTGTTCAGTGCAGACCTAAAAACACATAAAATATCTTGCTTAATTAACAAAAATTTTCAGATGAACATCTTCTGCTCACTACAGCAAAAATGACGCTTGTACGAAGTGCCAAAGAAAAGCTGAATATCAATGCACAACTTCTGTTTTTTTTATTTAATATAAACCTGCAACATTTTATTTGTTTTCATAATTGTGTTGACTCCACAAAATAAAGTTAAAATAAAATACACTGAACTGTGTTATAACACAGATATATAAACACGATATCTGTGACAAATGGTGGGAAAGTTCAAAGGACATGATACTTTTGCAAGGCAGTGTACATGACAGGAGTCCTAGGTTTATGGTGTGCTACACCAAGATAATCAGTGGCCACCATCTGGGCGCCCATCTTTTAAAAAAAACTTTCTGGAGCGCCCCTGGCTGCTGAAATACATGACACTGTAACAGGGGGTAAAATGATGGAGATGTGGATGTAAACTCAGCCGGCAGTGTTCTTTAACTGGCTGCCGGAGCGCAGTGGGACGTCTTACACTGAGAGGTGCGGGAGAAGGATACCTGGTTCCTTATTCCACAGCAGCTCTTATCAAGTGACATTACACGATGTCTATGTTCAGGAACAGCATAATATTAAATGTTTGGTGCAAAGCAGCCCTGAAACGTGACAGGCAATAAACTTCAGAGTTCGTGCACTCACCTCAAACAGGGGTCCGATTTTATTCCTCTCCAGATAAGACTGAATTCTTGACTGTTGCGGGGACGCCATGAAGAAACTGTTGTCGCCTCCCGCTCAAGAGCTTTTAGCAGAATGAAATCAGGAGGGGAGCCGGTGGAGTCATTCGTCCTTCAGGAGCCGTCTCGGCATCTGAAACTGAGGTTGTAAAAATTGAACTGTCCTCCCGGTTGGGATAAGGTAAGTTCAGACTGGATTTGCGTTAAAAAGGCGGCGCTGACGCCGGGCGAGCATCGTGGAGAGGCGAGGAAAGTCAGCCCGGGACCTTCCCCTGCGTGTCGCCTCGCTGACTCTCTCTTTGTCGGTGGCTCCTTTGAGGAAGCCAGCGGCTCCGCAGCTCTGTGACAGATTACAAATCTTCCGCTCACTGGCTGCTGGAGTTGCCGCCGCCACTCCCATTTCGTTATCCCCCCTCTCTTATACTACCTGCTTCGGTTTTGCCAATAAACACATTGTCGCTATATAACGAAACAACCTGTCCACTTTGCACGCGAAAGCATAGAAACATAGAAACTAAATCACCCATATTAGATTATTACAGGATGGTTTGGATTGTTTTTAATCAAGGGGTATATGGAGAGGTTGTAAAGAGTCATCATCTTACCCCACTATGTCAGTTAACTTTTTTTGTTGTTGAAAATACATTCAAAACTTTAATCAGGAAGTCCATCTTTTTCATGAATCCCCTCTCTACCACACCTGAATCAAATGGATGGATAATTAGCAAGCCTCCATAAATATGTTGATGAGGGAATTTAGCCATCAGGTGTGTTGGACAAGAGATGCACCCAAAGGTAGCAGGACAGTAGCCCTTAAGCACTTAGACATTGGTATAAAAGAAGAAAAGGTCACTTTAGTGCTCGATTCTAAGGCTACATTCACATAGCAGCAAATGCAACCCAATGTACAACTTATGTCCTTTTTTTACAGTTTAGCTGGCTCAAGTGGAATTTATTTGAAATTTGTCAGACAGGAAGCGGGTTGTGAGAGAGGCAGAAAACATGAAACAAAAGTCATTGGGCCGCGTTGAGGACTAAGGCCTCCATACGTGAAATACTTTAACCCTGCGCCAACGCCGCGCCGTTTTCATTTTAATTTGAAGAGCCCAATTCCAAATTTTTCACCCACTGAAAAAAACAACAAAAAAATCTGATTTGTTCCACTTTCATATGTGGCACTGATTTGCATGTGTATCCAGTAGTTTTCAAAGTTTTTGCAGTCAGAACGATTACATTGCATTTTACCTGACTTAAATCAGTGAGGAGAGATGCATCAGAATACTGCCCCAGGAAGCAGACGCAGTAAATAAAGATTTAAACAGCCATCACTCAACATACTTCTCTACAGAAGTTTTCACAAAACATTAGTTGTGCTTTCTTTTTATTACATTCCTTCATCTTATGTTTTTCTGACAGCATTGTCGGGTCCCATTGCTCAACAACTTTAAAACTACATAAGAAAATATACAACACAAAAGTTTACTTTTTTTAGTCTATGGTTCAAATTGTGTCTTTACTTCTTATTAAAAATGCTCATTTTTTTTTGGACTTTTGAATATTGTTTTTCCCCATTAGACAAATAAAACACTTCAAAAGCACTTTAAAAAAGTCAGTAAAGCACTGCAGGGGTCTCAGTGGAAATCTCAGTTCTTCCACAAGAACAACAACACACAAATTTCAGTTGTGGTTATCAGCTTTAATAGATTTGCAAATGTGTGAATGAAATATGCATAAAACTCCTTCATTTTTATATTACTCATACAATTGAATATAGAATCGCTATAACAGCTTATCGATAGGTTTTTAATATCTCTTTTTGCTTGCATAGGAGTGAGCCACATCCAATTAAAAGTAAGACAGATGGTTTAATCCTGAGTACTGTCTGTACGAAAAACATAATGCTGTTAATGTGCTGCATGAACATTTAGACTCTGATTTGTAGGTACTGGGAGATACTGATGTCTCGCTGAGTCTCAATGTGCACGCAACTCAAACAGACTTTGAAATTCAGTAAGAAACAGCAAAAATAACACTGTCGGCAGGTTTAGCTGACAAGGCATTTTAACATCATGTCACAAACACGAGTTTTTTAAAGCAATTCAGAAAGAACTGATGCAGCAAGTGTAACACAAACAGAACAGGACTGATAAGCTTCTGATTTAAGCAAAATTAATGTCATATTTCATACTGTATGCTTCTAATCAACATCTTCTTAACAGTGCCTTGAAAAAGTTTCAATTTTTTTAAAAATTTGTGACTTTACAAATATAAACCGTAATATTTTATTTTTTATGGTGGACCAACAAGAAAAAAAAATTGTGTAGTGAGTGTGTGGTTTTTTGTTGTTTTTTTTACATTTATTACAAATAAAAATGCGAAAAGTGCATTTTTGTTCACCTTTTGTAATCAGGTGCCTCTAAAAAAAGTCCAGTTAAACCATATCATGATGCAATTAGAAACATTTGCACAAGCTGAAAGTACAGTAGGTGCTAAAACCACATCTTAAGCTCTGAACGGAGCTCAATGTTGAATTCCAAATCTAAAAATGAAAATATGGCAGAAACATAAACTCACCAAGACATGGCCTCTACCTAAGCTGTCAGGCCAGGCAAAGACAGCATTAATAAGTACATCACTAAATACAGCAGTGCTGGCGGCAGCATGTTGTTGGGGTGATTTTCCCTAGCAGGAATAGAAAACCTAGATGGAACTGAAAACAAAATAATCATAGAAGAAAGGCACTTAATGCTGCAAAGACTTGAAACCATGGCAAATATTTTCAAAACATTGAGAGCTACAATGAACAGGCTTGGATCGAAGCATATTCATTTGTTCATATGACCCAGTCCTAAATCAAATTGACCTAAATCAAATTTTGAATCTTTGGCAAAACTTAAAAACTGATGTTAACAGACACTCTCCATCCAATCTGACTTAGCTTGACTTTTTTATCATGAGAGAAAGGGCTAGAATTTCAGCTTCTAGATCTGCAAAGCTGGCAAAAACATACAAAAATAAAAACCTCAAAAATGCTCTAACTGCTGTAAAATGTCATTCTACGAAGCATTTACCCTCTGTACTTTTCATATTTTTATTTGGAAAAATAAAAATTTAAAAGTATATTTTCTTTCCAAAATTATGTTACTTTCTGTTCATCTTAACACATTGATGTGATGAAGTTAAAGGGCTGTGAATACTTTTGCATGGCAGTGTAACTCTGTGATTCAAACGAGTAGGAAATTAAAACATCTTCCACAAAAACATATAAAACAGTTACATGATGAGATTTATGACCCCTTTTGCTTTCTCATTCAGATCCAATATCTTTTTTGATACATAAAAAAACAATCTTTGTATAAAGTACAACAATCACAATAGAAAGCATTAAAATACTATTTAAAACTTTATTTACATTATAGGCAGCTGGAGTGGACATATACAAGGTACTGTCTTCAACTAGATTAACATACTGGTGGAGGGAGAAGTTTGATTGCTGAACCTGCAGAATGTTTCAGCATGTTCTTCAATGCAATGCATTATGGATCTCCATCTGGGGGAGGAGGCTGGCACAGCTTGTACAACCTGATCAGAGAAACACATATAGGATGTGACACACCATTACATTCAGCATGCAGCACTGTACGGCGTTCAAACACGAGCAAAAAGAGCAAGCAGCGATCTGCTGATTGGTTTCACATCTGTGGGCTGAGCAGCCGTAGGGACTAAAAACATTTCATAGATTCATGCATTTCAATGTCATCCTCTGTAGTTTTATTAATCACCTGAGTAGCTTTACATCTTGAGACTAATGTGATATTATCACAAGATGAGCAGGAATTTTCTAATGATTTATGATTTATGAAGCACAATCGTGTTTTCAAGTAACCATCTCAACTGAAGAAAATATGACAGAAATGCACAGAGGGTGCAGCAATTTTGGTTTATGAAAACACATGTAAAACACTCCACATACTGCTACTTAGCTGTGTTCATAAATTTTGACTAAAAGCTTCAAAAGGCTGCCCTGTCTTCATAGTGCTTGTTGTAGCTAAATGGCTGAGACACTCAAGTAGGAGCTGATGATTGTACCCACCTCTGACTGAATGTATATAGATGAACAGCTGGTAGCTTCAGGCACACAAACTGTTTCCCTCGCAAAGAGTAGTTTTATAAGTCTATAGGATGGATTTTAGATTTAAAAAAAATAAAAAATAAAATCCTGATATTTTATTTTTTATGATAGAGCAATAAAGAAAAGTGAATAATTGTATAATCTAGGTTTTGTGGATGTTCACGTCTGCACAGTACAGACACTACTCTAATCTGAGTCACATACATCAAGGGTATAAAATACAGATTTTTATGGGCATAATGGTGCATGGATGAACATATTTTTTTTTACCTTGGAACTGATGATGGCGTTCGATCTCTCACTCCCAGATTTTTGGCAGAATTCTGAACTCTTGCACCCTGAAAGAAAACAGACATGCACCAAGTTTCACTGAATCACCAACCAATGTTGACTGGAGAGGAGAAGTTACAAAAAAACAAAAACAAACATCAAATAAAAAAAACCTTCACGATAAACTAAAGAATTCAGTTCCCTCCGAAAGTTGAACATGTGTTAGCCCCACGGCTTTGAAAAATTGAGTAATACTTTTTTTCTCTATTTCTATGTGCTGCATCTCTAGAAATAAATTATTTATTTGTATAAACAGGAGTTGCAACAAAGTTATACACTCTTGTATATTTTACCAGTTCAGCTGCTAATCGGTGCACAAGCTCCTTTCAGCTTTCATTGTTCAACAGATTCGGTTTTCTTAGACTATAAAACCAGAGATTGTTAGAATGTGTTGAACTCGCAGTGCAGCTTTTAATGGACACCACTTTGCCTAATGCACATCACTAGCACTAGTTTCTTTTATGTGAGATGCTTTTTCCCTGGTGAGGCTGCTTACTTACAGGTTTGACTGTCAGGACAGAAAGGAAAAGTATATAAATTCCAAGCTTAACAGCATCCTATGAATATTGTATGACAGAACGTAAATGTCATGCTGTGAATGAGGACACTGAGGATTTTAAATGATTGCTGTGGGCAGTGCAGTTGTTTTTTCTTACAATCAAAGGAAAACAGTAGAGACAAAAAAACAAGGCTTAGTGAGGATAAAAAGACAAGTCGTGGAGAATTTGGAAGATTAGTAGGGTTCCTGTGTGTGCTGGTGTTTTGTTTGAGCTTTATTACACTCAGTCAGGAGCATGTCTTCCTTTTTTTATAGCCTGTAGTTTCCTGGCTATGTGCAGAGTCTGCAGATATATCCCTACAGAGTTGCAGGAAGCAACTTTCAATTTATAGTAACGAGAAGAACGCCTGCACCTGCAGATACTCCCTCTTTGAGTGTGTGCTGCACAATTATAAGCAGAAAAACACACACTCTCCAAGTCTTCCTTTAGGGAGGTCATCAAAGTTTTAGTAGGGCGAGCGTATCTGGCCAAAAGTGCATTAGCTGACCTCTCAATTACAACTCTGTCAGCCCAGAGTTACGTCCAGACAACAGGATAGCATCAGCAATTATTCGATTCCTATCACAGTCATCCATTCCCAGACCTCCAGAGAGAGATGCCCTCTGCTGTCACTGATGGACACAATTCCCCATTAAGGTTAGTAAAGAAATGTAATTTTTTTATTCTAAATTTTGATTTTACATAGTGTTGCACTAAATGTCAATATTGGAAGTTTTCTCCAAAACTTTTTACTCCCAGAAAACTTCCGTCAGAGACTTCTTAAAGTTATTTTAATAAGATTCCAGTAAAATCCTGGAATGGCCACAGTTTTCTATGGCTGTACAGGGCAAGTAAAGCAACGAGAGAAAAAATAAGTTTTTCGATGGATTTCTTTCATTAAAAATATGGAGTGTAATGGTGTAGAAAATAAAAGAGTTCCACACTCCACACTTTTTCAAAAAATTGCACCTCTATCTGGTTATGTTTGTGGAACTTATCCTCTGCGATTACCAGCATCCCAATGTATATTTACAGCTTAGGCTATAACATTAGTAGACCTGTAATAATCAATAAGGTATATTACAAATGCATAAATAACACCTCATTCAGTAGAGTTGATTTAGGAGGACATTGCTTGTGTAGTTGGGAGTTAAGGATACTCTTCATTTTGTACATTATGTGTCTGCAAATTACTTTGTGACTTTTCAGTGTAATACACCCACATCATAAAAATATACCATATTTTTGCATATTTCTCAGTTTTTAGAATTTGAATATTTAAAATACAAAAACACTGTAATTTTCCATAAGATGTTATGTTAGAAGATATATTTTACTTTAACAGATGGCTTGTTTGTTATGGAACTAGAGTGTCCACAATTCACACACAGTAGATGTCAAACAAGATTGGATTCTCCTCATCTGATGTGCTGACAACCTTCTGAGCGCAAGTGTGACTGTTTAGTGAGGGAAAAGGATGCCATATAATTATGCAGTTAGTTTCATAACTCAGTGTCTCAGTATCAAAAAAGAGGACATAAACACCCCCAGTCCCATCTACACACATGTTCTTGGCAATAGTCATATGTGGGGACCATCCATCCACACTTGTCCTTGCAGGGTCGCCTGGGGCAGCTACCCATCTCTAGCGGTCATTGGTGAGAGGCAGGGTACATCCTGGACAGGTCGCCAGCCCGTCACAGAGATACACAGGACAAACAACCATGCATGCACAGACTCACACCGAAGGGCAATTTACAGTATGTTTGTGCATACCTTAACCACCACAAAATGGACAACCATAGCCATTGCCTCTGAGGCAAACTATGGAAACTGCTTCATAACTGCACCTAGGACAACACTTTTATAAAGAAAATGCTTCCAAGCTGGTGACTTGGCAGTTTTTGAACCGTGATATGCACAAAAACAAACACACAGGCTGACTTAAAATAGAATAAGTTTCTCTCGGCTAACTATATTAACTAAGAAGTCTTACAAATTTTAAATAGTAATTTATTTAAAACAGAATGGCGCAATGAAGTGTTGTGCACTCCTAGTTGAAATCCCATTTTTCCACGACCAGAATGTCTTTAGTCCTATACAATCTCAGCTTCTTAACTCCATCTCAAGCAACTACATAACCATCCAGACAAAACTTAAAAAAAGACTCTGAGCTGGAGGCCAGGATTTGGTCACGGCTGAAGGCTTTATGGAGTGAAAATCTCTATGTGCTTAAGAAGAGAGGGAATTTCCATCTTTGACCTGAAACAGACATGCAAACAAGTCTCCAGGATTGAAGCCGGAGACTTTTTTTAATAAAACTATTTTAGACTGACACTCTTTGGCTTTACTTTTTTAAAAAAAACGAAAGCAGTGGGTAATAGTGGATGCATGTTTTAAAGAAAATGACAAGGAAAGGACAGGGACCGTAACCTGCCGATCTTGTAAAGGTATATTCTTTGAGGCAAAACGGTTTCTGGCTAAATAAAATTTGGCTTATTTATTCATCAAAAGGTTGGATGAATGTTTTTATGGAATTAATTTAAATAAAGCTGGAAGTTCCTCAAACTTGTAGAAAATGATGTGTTATTTATATTAAACTTCTTAGTGTTTTTTGTTAATTTAAACTTGTTAATTTTGATGATTTGAGCTTGACAGGCAGGCATTAATATGACATTTTTAAATACAAACATGCTAAAATGTACATATACAGTACAGACCAAAAGTTTGGACACACTTTCTCATTGAATTCAATGAGAAGGTGTGTCCAAACTTTTGGTCTGAACTGAGTACAGACCAAAAGTTTGGACACACAGTTGTGTCCAAACTTTTGGTCTGTACTGTATGTATTGTACAGAAAATGCATTTCATAGAGATATATTTTTTGCACGAATGACTGGATCAATGCAATGTGTGAACATCCAAGTTACTTTAATAGTGACCCTCAACTTTTTCTGCTTTGCTTGGTTTGGTGGTGTTCATTATTCTCAGATTAGATTTTCTATTCGGTTTCAGTCCTCCTAACACGGCTCCTCTCATCATTACTTACTGGGAAAATGATGTGTTATTTATATTAAACTTCTTAGTGTTTTTTGTTAATTTAAACTTGTTAATTTTGATGATTTGAGCTTGACAGGCAGGCATTAATATGACATTTTTAAATACAAACATGCTAAAATGTACATATACAGTACAGACCAAAAGTTTGGACACACTTTCTCATTGAATTCAATGAGAAGGTGTGTCCAAACTTTTGGTCTGAACTGAGTACAGACCAAAAGTTTGGACACACAGTTGTGTCCAAACTTTTGGTCTGTACTGTATGTATTGTACAGAAAATGCATTTCATAGAGATATATTTTTTGCACGAATGACTGGATCAATGCAATGTGTGAACATCCAAGTTACTTTAATAGTGACCCTCAACTTTTTCTGCTTTGCTTGGTTTGGTGGTGTTCATTATTCTCAGATTAGATTTTCTATTCGGTTTCAGTCCTCCTAACACGGCTCCTCTCATCATTACTTACTGGGAAAATTATCACACTGAAGCAACATGGATTTTGTGATATTTGTGGAACTCTTGAATCAGCTTTACTTCACAAGCTTCTAAAGGCTGCAGTTATATCTTTTGCTTATGCATCTTTTTTCTACCAAAGTTCTTTCCTTCCACTCAACTTTCCATAAGCATTACAGTCTTTGCCAAAGTAGCTGAACAGTACCCTATACTCTTTCTGAAGGATGTTAATGACTATCTTACCTGCTTCCTCATGACATCAGTGGCCTGCATGATGCATCGAGGGGGAAGGCCATGGTTTCGAGCCAACAGGATGGCCTGCTCCAGTGTGACACTCAGAGTGCAGCTGTTGGTCAGATAAGAACATAAGGGTAGGCTTTATGAATTAAAGTAAACGAGTCCAGTTATGCATAATTTCCAACCAGTATAATTTTTTTAATCCATGATAAAACATGAATGAAAACAAAGAAAGCTGCACAATGAAATGTTGCAATATGTTTGTTTTCCATTCACAGGGAACAGTCATAATGATTCACTTTCTAAACAGGCTCTCTTAGCAAACAAAGACATTTCACTGACATCGACTCAAACAAAACCAAAAATCCAATGCCTGCCTAAGTCTGAGCTTGATATGAACACAATATGTTAATTTTCTGTTAAAATTCATTCCAAGCACATCACATTTGCATGAGCACATTTTGGTCCTTTTTTTGCAAGCTGTCATTACCATTTTGCTCCTCCTGCTTGGCGTTTGCTCATCTTCCACACAAGAGTTAGTCACTGCCAGGACACAAGCAGCTTCAGATCATTTAAGGTTTGGGGTTTTATTAGAACGAACGGAGGTAGGATACTGAAACTAGAGGTTGACTGTGAGCACCTGAAGAGGCTTATCAAGATTGATGCTCATTGCAGCAAAAAAGGAACAGGGTCCAAGGACAAGTCAGTGCATCTCCTTTGGCAGCGATTCCCATAAGCATGTAATGTGTGTGAAAGGAATGTTGACATGACTCTGTGATTCATTAGCTGGAGCACATTTTGTATTCAGTCATACATATGAGAAAATATTAAGTGTGGAACACAATGTTTTTACAGAGTGCATCTGTTTGTGATGGTACCTTTGACATGAAATTCACACTAGATGTTGGTGAAAACCTTGTTATTCTATAGCAAATCAAAACAAATTAGGCGGTAAATGAAACTGGGTAAACTAGAATTAAGACAACTTTAAGATGCATTGCTCAACAATTTTCAAATATTCTTCAACACATACTGCTTCCAAATTTGAAAAGCTGTGGGTGCCTCCTGTTTATCTCTTCATATATTTTCAATTGGATTTAAGTCAAGTGATTTATTGAGCCTTAGGTTAATCGGTAAATTTAAACTTTGGTGTAATTTACTGGCATTCTACCACGGTTTCTTTGGCTTGCCCAAATCTTTTGGAGCAAACTTTTTCCTCAACAGTGGAGTCTTGTGTAGTGTGTGCACACACGCCACTGCAGTTCAGTGAATTACTTATAGTGCTCATTGAAAAATTATGCCTGTTAATTCCAAGTCTTTCTGAAGTGATTCCAGTCAGAATGATTATTCTTTGTGACTCCTCTGTTGGAAATCATCCCAGGAGCACCTGATTCTGGTTGGTTGCCTGTGAAATTATGTTCTTTCTAATTCTAATTCCAAAGATGCTCAGCTGTGCATTCAGAGATTTAGAAATGCCTTCATAACCAATGAAAAAATTCTGTTTTACAAAAAAACACCCACCAAAATATGATATAAACTATTTTATAGATAATAAATAAGTAAAACAGCTGGATTGCTTTCTAAATATAGCTGGCTATTTGCTTGGGTTACTATACCTTTTGGCATCTCCTTTTTGCTGTAGTTTTAATACTTATCCCCTATTTTCTCCATTTTATTATACATAACATAATTTATGACAAAAAAATTAAGACTATTTGTACAGATAACAGGAATTGTTAATTACATCTGAAAATATTTGATTTTACACTAAGTAATTGTTTTCCACAATGTGTGTAACCACAGTTTTCTCTTCTTCACCTTAGTACACACACACATGCCCCCCCCCCCCCCCCCCCTCCTCCCCCGTGCACACACACACAATGCAACACATTGATAAATCCTTAGAGAGTCAGTGACAAGTGTCAAGGCTGCTCAGATGACCTTTCTTTGATAACAAGAAGCACTAACATATCGATCCAGTCTTTTCACTCCAAATTAAAGTGTCCAAAGCTCCTACGCTGCAAGGTTCCCTTTCATTCAATAACAACCACCACGGAGTTATTAAGAAATCTGAGATGTTTGTTTATTATCTCTTACGCTCATGGTCGGATTTAGCGCTAACTGAGAAGGGGGAAAAAACAAGCAGATGTGAAACAGGGGAGTTATTGCTGGCAGAAGTCGTTTCGTGAAGTCAATCAGATAAAGATTTAAAAGGTCCCCTCGGATTTCATTCGCATAACTTTATGACAGGCCTGACACACCGTGATAAAAGTAATGAACCCAACAATCATCTAGAGAATGTGCTGAGTTACGTCATGGCAAAGAGGTGCAAAAGATGTCCTCTTGCTGTTCAAATCCTAAAATATTTCAAGCTCCCATTTCGAGCTTCAGCAAACTGACAAAGAGGAGGGGGAGACACCCAGAGAGGATCTTTAAATATCTTGTCAGCTGGAGCAGGATGAAGGAAACGCTCAAAATCTGTCTGTGCGCGTGTGTGCGTGAATCTACACAATTTCCAGGTTCATTAGGGCTGGTGAGATAGTGGGAGATGATTTATATCCATCTGTTTTATGTCGTTCCAACACATCCCATTTACACCCAGAATGGAGTACATACTCCACATTTGGCTAAATAGAAAGAAATATATGAGATGGACAAAAGAAAAAAAAACATAGAAAATGCAAAAAACACTAAGGAAAAAAAGCCCAAGCGTAGGTGTAAATGTGTTTTATTGGAATATGAAAGAAAAACAAAAAGTGGTGCATGATTATAAAGTGTAAATGATATGATACGAGGCTTTCAATTTCTTTTTACAAACAAATGTCTGAAACAAACAATTCTGTTTAGTGCCCTTTTGTCTGATACATCAAAATAAAATCCAGTACAAATAACCTCTAAACGTGGTATAAAACCAGTGAATCTGTTCAGAATAGAAATGAACAAACAATATCAAAGAACACAGCATGCAGGTTAAGGATAAAGTTGTAGAAAAGCTAAAGGCAGGGCTAGGGTATAACACTGAATTCCAAGCATTGGGCGGCACACATACTGTTCAGTCAATCAACGGGAGGATGAAAGTCCACCTAAGTTCACTGCACAATTCTGCCATTTAGGGAATAGAAGAAGAAACCTTTTGTGAAAAGAAACTTATAAAAAGTCCTATTGGCAATTTGTCACAAACTGTGTCAAACCTGTCCATAAAGGTGCTCTTGCAATGTAAGACTGAGATATATACTGTACATGGTTTGGCTGAGTGTTGGATTGAAAAACACAGCCAAAGAGGTGGAAAAGCACTGCCATGGTGAAACATGATGGTTTCAGCATCACAGCATCTAAACTTTTACAGGAGATGCTTTTCTTCTGTAATAGAGTAGATCAGAGGTGTCCAACTTCATTCCTCAAAGACCTGCCCCATTTCAGCTAACTCGTGGTAACATTCTTTGGACATGACTGTTTTAGATCAAGGTATATTTTTGTCTCAGAATATGCTACAAAGTGTCTGTGACGAGACTTCAAGACTGTGGTTAACAAATGTTCGCCATCCAAACAATCTTTGCAAAACTACCACTACTAGCTTCACGCAACTAGAGACATAACCAAAAATATATAACTGTTGGAAACAGTGTCTGTAAAAAAAACCCAAAAACAATCAGACAAAGTTCTCAAATTGTTTTAATTTGAGAACTGAATGGGAGAGACACGTTGCAAATTGGGAACTGCTGACCCCTCCAACCCATCCCACTTCTGCTGTTATGAAAACTCATCCATCAGCCCAACTAATCCCATCAGCGGTGCCTTAGATGACTGTCACATTGGTGAACCTATTTCCACACTACTAATCAACTGTCTTGGTTTTATTGGCGTTCCAGTTGCTGAAAATGTTTGCCGTTTGCTCGCTGATTGCATGTAATTTAAACTCAACGCAGTGGGAGTCATTTGTGTATTAGTAGTAATCTGGTTCTATAAAAAGGCCCAGTTTAAATTCTCACTCCAACACTCTTTATTCTGCAGCTTCAGGCAGCGAAGCTGTTTCTACACAAGAAGCTGCTACACAAATAACCCTAAGTATTACGGGACTTGTCACCTGTTATGTTATGGTGCACTTTGACTGCCTGCCGGGGTGAATTGTGGGAAGCATGTGTAATTTACACTGAAAACACACAGTGATACATGCAGCTTGTGGGTTAATAAAGTAGCGGGACTCATTGAAACTTTCGATTAGAGCTAAGGCAAGTGGGCGCGTCTCTTTGCAGCACTTAATCATGCCGTCACTCATACCCACAGAATGCATGGATGCACAGGTGTGAGAAAAAGACAAAAAGATATGGAAACTGTCACAGGGTGAGGAAAGAGGGCATCAGAGATTGGTGGGCGGTGAGGAGGGAAGGAGTATGAGATGAAGATGAAAGCAGCAACTAGGGATCAGCAGTGACAAATGATCAAGATATTTCTGTCCTTATGCATTGATAAATGGGGCCCTCAGCTGCAGGTGAACCTTATATAGAATTCAACGAGAAAGGAAGTATTTGACCCATCTCCTTCCTGTGTAAAGCGCTCTGCCTGCTCAATTCCTTAATTTGATTTTAGAAACAAAGAGCCCAATTAACAAGAATACCTGATGTTAATTCATGCAGAGAAGGGCTCCAAGTTGAGACATAAACAGGGCTGAAACTGTAATATAAAATGGCAAAAATGAAGGCTGTGCCAATGTACTTTGTACATTTATACTAGCCCAGAATCTGATATAACTTTCTGCATTTTAATTGGTTGTGGGGCAACAGAAGGAGGGGCTCAGCGACAATGCCACTCTGATAGAGATGGAAAGTGCACTCACCGATGAACGCCGCTGTTGCACATAACGACGTGGGTGGCTCCCAGACGCGAGCAGAGCTCCGACGCGACAGTCAGCAGCCCTACTCCAGAAGCCCCGCAGGCTGTGAACTGGCAGGCGGCGGTGCGGCGGCAGCTTATAAAACTCTCCATCAGACGGTAGAGCTCCTCCAGAGCGTTGAGGGGTCGCATTAACTGGGCAGAAACAGGAGCACAGAGGATGAGACATAAGCAAAAACACAAACCTCTGACATGCCAGGCAGGTTTTTCAGGGAAAAATTGTCATCAAATCACCCAAGTTATAGAGTAATGAAAATCCAGCCATGATGAGTACATGTAAACCTCAGGGTTTGGGTGTATGTCTGTATGCACAAATTATATTAATAATGCAAAATGAAGTTATGGCTTACCTTATCTATGAGGGCAGCTTTGGGTGCAGTGCTGGGCGGTATGTTGGACTGATCAAGGAAAAACGCCCTGAGTGAGAGAGAGCGAATGTATTCTTAATTAGAATTAATAAAATCCCTTATGTGGAGCAGTGAGACACAAAATATGACAGAATACTGAGGTTGAATTTGTTTAAAAATCAAAGTCCAACCTTTATATATATATATATATATATATATATATATATATATATATATATATATATACACAGTACAGACCAAAAGTTTGGACCCACCTTTTAATTCAATGAGTTTCCTTTATTTTCATGACTATTGACATTGTAGATTCACACTGAAGGCATCAAAACTATGAATAACACATGTGGAAATATGCACTAAACAAAAACGTGTAAAACAACTGAAAATACCCCTTATATTCTAGTTTCTTCAAAGTAGCAACCTTTTGCTGTGATTACTGCTTTGCACACACTCTGCATTTTCTTGATGAGCTTCAAGAGGTAGTCACCTGAAATGGTTTTCACTTCATAGGTGCCCTGTCAGGTTAATAAGTGGGATTTCTTGCCTTATAAATAGTCATAAAAATAAAGAAAACCCATTGAATTAGAAGGTGTGTCCAAACTTTTGGTCTGTGCTGTATATATATATTTATTGTTTACTGTCTGACATCCAAAATGTTTCTCTGCCTCATTAGATCATCAGGATAACAGGCCTCCTCTGGAAAAAGTAGGCCAACTGCTTTTTATGGAGGAACAGCGTCTGACTATCAATCATTAGAGTAACTTGGGCACGGCAAAGCAGAAACACAGACTAAGCATCTCTTGTCCTGGGAGTCGATCCAAGTGCCATCGCTTCACTCATTCATGGAGCACAGAACAAATTGTGCTGTTTCCTTCTTCGTCCACTAGAGGCAGCACTGTACTAGTGGCTGCATACAGATGCTGTGCAGTCTGCCGCAATGAGTCCATCTGAGGATGATTGCTACTCGTGCAAACTCAGCAGTCTGTATCTGCATCGGATCTCAGCATTCAGACACTGTGCTAAATATAGGTATATTACACCACATTAAAGCCTTTGTAATAAAATCATCAATCAACTCCATTACTCCTTGCGGTAAATGATAAGACACAGCCTCTGTAACACATTTGTGCAACCACATATATAAAAAGGGAGGGGGGGATAGTTTTAAAAGGAGAGACTGGAACAGAGACTGAGAAACAGAGACTGTTTACAAGATTAAGTGAAGCAGATCTCATTCATCTGCATTGATTCTGCTGTAAAGTGATTCAAAGAGCATTGAGGCATTCAATCTGAAGATGCCTTTCAAAAGACAGTTCAGGATTCTCTTACAGTGATAATCCATGTGATTTGAAAATGTACTCAATTAAGATAGACATAAAATACTTATTCAAAAAGCTTTTAAAGTTTGAAATATACTTTCAGCCAGCAGGCGACAAAATAAGAATACAGCACAATAAGGAGTCTACAAAATCATTTGACTAATGAGGCATGATCCCCAGAAGTGAGCTAATTTGTCTTAGCATCCCAGCATATCTACTCCTGAGCTACTGATGAATAATGTTACACATTCACTTATGGCAGCTTTCCAGGTATTTAAACCTCAATTGCCAAATTATGCATTAACCTTGTAGTGTGCTGCAGAAATCAACAACTAGCACCGCTTGGTTTTGGTTCCGCTAAGAGCCCTTGTAATTGGTTCAAGATGGGCTTATCACTCAAAAGATACATTAGAGTGGAGGTTACAAAGTGTCAAGGTGTAGAATATACAGCCATAATATGAACAGATACTTTAAATAGTCCTAAGAGACAAAACAAGGTTTTGATTTGTTGTGTTGTCTAAAAATCAGTGCAGCTACAATCTAAATCTACTTTCCTATCTGTCTTAAACATGTTCTTAAAATGTACTGTTTAGTCCATTCAGGACTTCTGAAATCTTCAACCTTCTGCACTTTTTATGCAGATGTAATGGACTTTTTTTTTTTGCAGAAATCTCATAGGAAATGGAGAGAGAGAAGGAAAATATCTCATTTGTTGAGAATCAAACCTTGTACACATACAAAGAATACTTGCTTATATTAGACAATGCCTTGTGGCAAAGGAGCCATAAAAATATTCACTAGCAGACTAAAAGAAACATGTTGGCTTATGCTTTGTTTTTTTTGTTTTTTTCCATTACATCCTCAAACTTCAATTTAAGATTGTTGGTGAGAGACAAATTAGTCCATAACTTTTAAGTGGAAGGAACATTATGCAAGGCGACTGTGGCAAACCAAAATATATACCAAAAAAATAAAATAAAATAAACATGGCATGTCTTTGTTGAATCACCTTAGCTCTGACACACCCAAATTAGATTTGACTGAATCCATCATCAGAAATTGGAAAGCGTATGGTAAAACTGAAAACCAACCTTAACATAAACTAGGTATCTACAGATCTTTGGAGAGCTCTTTGGGGCCTCTTCATACCATTTGCACAAAGAACTGAGGTGTGTGCTAAATTTAAATATAATGAAAAGCTTCTCTAAGCCTCTCCTTAGTTTTTTATGCAATACTTGTACAGCCTTTCCAAAACAAAATAGTCCCGCTGGAAAAATTAATCCTTTTATATTTTTTACCCATTATACTGCAAACTATCATTCCTTTTCCATAGATATACAGATAATTTCATTTGTTTTAGCTTAAAAATTTTATGTTTTCTTGAGTTCTAAAACTTAAAATTAGACAAACCAATGCATTAAATCGTAAGGATACAAATGCTTTATTTTGTTTTTTTGTTTTATTTTTAGAGTCATGCAGGTTTTAGCACTCTAGGCAAACTCACTTAGTAGGAGGGAGAGCAAAAAATGTCTTTTTGGTTTTAAAAGGTTGCTGTTCGTCTGACTAACTGGTAAGGAGCAGCAAAAAAGTCATGAGTTTCATGGTTAACTCTGCAGGAGATGCAGACGTCAGCAACACAGGTTGAAGAATCTGTTGACACTTTAAATTATGCACTTCACAAATCTGGCTTTGATTAAAGGAGCATAAAGAAAAACAACATTCATGAAATAAAGCCATATAAAGTCCTGTTTGCAGTTTGCCACAAACCAGGTAAGGAACACAGCAAACACAGGGAAGCCACTGTGTGACAAAAATACATGAACTGCTTTTGATCTTGCTGTTATGTGAGCAACTCCTTTTTCTATTTTTGCTTTTAGTGGAAATCAAGACAGCCATAGGTAAAGTCTGCCTGTAGCTCGTCCAGCAATAACTGCAACATCCCTGACCACACACTTAAGTAGAGCCAAAGGGTTTCCATGAGGCTCTAATGGATACTTTGGCTGCAAGCCAAAGATGACCTGCTCTGCATGTAGCTGGTTTGTTTTATTGGGGAAATGAGAACTCAATTCACTTTGTTTCTTCTTGCTTCGTGACAATAGGACACCGGAGGCCCTTCAAAGCACAGGGGGCAAACGCAGTCAGCTGCTGTGTAGAAAGAAGAAAAGAGGCAGATGTGTTCAAAGGAGTAGCGCAGGCATGGATATATTCCCAGCACACTGCTGACTCACGAAGTGAAGGAAAAAATGTATGATCCCTAAAATCCAATGGGGTATAAAAACAGTTTAAAATTTGCATATTTTGAGTGGTTTCACTTTCACTCGAACACCGGGAAAGGGCTAAATTATCTATAATTTATAATATTTCTGTAAACATATGACCCCACAGAGGTGTAAAAAAGTCCATGTAAATCACTCACAAGGCCATGATGAATGACACTCACTGTTATTAAATTCCCACACAAATCCCCTGGCTTGTGTGGGAAAGCAACCTCGGAGCTAATGACGGCTTCCAGGAGCCTTAAGACGCCCCACAGTGATGCTGCTGCACTGACACCAGGAGGAGGAAAAGCTGCAAACTCATTAATGCAGACGTGTTTATAACCATGGGTAGCTCAGAAAAAAATCTAGAATATACTGGTTTATGCTACAGCACTGTGAAACTATATATAATGAGACATAAGTTATTAACGCTATTACTGTTAATCAGGGTCAGAAAGCAAGTGCTTAGTTTGTGACACTTATAGAGGATTTATAGTAATGCTGTCTAGTGTCGAAGGAAGTTAAAGTTATTAACACTAAGTCACTGCACTTAAGGACGCATAAGCATATCATATTCATATACAGGGTCAGTGTCTGAAAATGGTGAAAAGATTAATTAAATTCCTGAAACCTGTACAATAGAGGATGTATGGTAGCTCATGGATAGAATTGTCTTATAATGTGTTAGATTGGATAAGAGCTTTTTTGATAGACCAGGTATGTAAATCCTGTTCATTTGAAAATAACAACAAAAGTATTGGGATTACATTAAAACTCTTTAACTTTAACCCTTTTCTACAAATCAGCCAATAAATAATCTGTAAAGTTAATACTTTGTATCATTTGGCAATTCTAAATCTGAGCAAACAAAAATCACATATGGAGTTCATCAAGGCTCCATTCTTGGTCCACTTTTATTTCATGTAAAAGTGGCCCCAATATCATAACATCTCTTACTATACATATGCTGAAGATACACAACTTTATATTTCTGTCACCATCTGACCACAGTCCACTACAGTTGCAATATCACAGGGACAAACTTGGTGCAGATAGGACAAAATCATTGTTTTTATGGCCTAACAATGCTAAGTTAAGTAAGCATCGAACAACGCCGTAAGGCAAATACCACTATAAAGAAACCTAAGTGTTGTCATGAATCGTATCAAATTACTCTATTACATCTTAAAACAACTGCCAAAGAGAACATGTTTACTATCAAATCAGTACACACAGACCAACAGATTCATGATTTTGACTTCAGCAAGTTAGATTACTGTGCTGGTATCCATTAAAACAATCAGGCAACTGTAGCCCATCCAAAATGATACTTCCAGAATCCTGATTACACCAGGAAAGTGGATCATCATGTCCCACCTTAAATCACTGTCATGGCAACAAAGATTGATTTGCAAACATTGCAATTAGTTTTTAAGGGACTGAATGGTCTAAATATATTTTGGCGTTTCTTGTCAGATAAGAACTATGTGGATCTCGCAGGTCTTCGGAAACCTATTTAATCGGTCTTGCCAGGAAGAGAACTTAACAGCAGGCAGCATCTAGAGTTTTACTCCTCGATTTGGAAAAACGTTGTTTAAATTATGACTGAAATGCACTTCACAAAACAGACTGAAAACATTACTGTTTACTGCAGCTTTCCTGAAAAGGTCAAATTTGATTTTATGATGTCTCAGCTCTTTATCTGCTTCCAGATGTGCATTTAAACATATTTTACATTTAAATCTGATGCAGAATTGTATCTCTATAATTTTTTATCTATATCTTGTTTTTAATGACATTTTCTTTATGTCATTTGCTTTATATTCTTGTAAAACGCTTTAGATTACCTTGCTTGTCCATCTCAGAGGGGTTTTCTAATTAGATGAATCTAGGTCTTTCATTAGAGTACAAAGCATAACAAAGTACAGAGCTTTAATCATTATAACCATGCAGTGATAGATTTAAAACGAAGTGATAAATGGAAACAGCTCAGCCATTCAGGCTTTATAAACAGAGGTTCAGTGCAGACTAGCTGAAGCAGAACAAAGCCTCACCACCTTCCTGTGAATGTAAGTAAACTGGGGCACTCTTTGCCAGCCGAAGACTCCTGCCTTTTCAGCGGGGAGGAAAACTGCTTATAACAGCTCCATTTTGTGTTGTCCAAGATGAGACATTTAGCAAGACACATTTTAGCAGTTACAATAAATATTAAATAAACCATATGGTGTGTGTTTGTTGAAACACTTTTTTTGTTTTTACAATGTTTTAAAAGAGAACAAAACTAAGGTTCCAGTTGAAGTTCAGCAAACTTCATTTCTTTTTTTTATTCCTGGGAATAACTCTTAAAAATGTTTAAAACTTAACAGCAGACATCAATTTCTGCTGCACAGTATTGCTCCAGGGAAGAGAAAAAACACCGCTAGTTTTGCTCATTTGCAGTAACAGTTCAGGATGAACGCAACTATACAGCAGAACTACAAATTTTAAGTTCAGCTCTGTAACATCTCAAGGACACTTTTGAGTTGGGTGCCCAGGTACGTTGGTTTATTTATACAAAGTAGCGTCTATATGGGTATGTTGTAGGGACTTGGACGGAAACAGAAATATTATGTTTACTCAGCTGCTACTAGTCGTGCATTTTTAAAAGGACTGAGCCAAAAGTCCTCTACAGCAATGTTTTCATCAGTTATCTGAAACACCTGGTGGCAGTCAACGCCGCCAAGGATGGCACAAACAGTTATTAGGTTTAGAGGAAAATTATATTTCCACATAGAGCCAGGCTGATTCGGACAGGTTATTCCCTTAAGAAACAAGATCAAGATTTAAAAAGATGTGAAATAAACCTCCGAAAAATTGAAGAAATTTGTAAGAGGGAAATGTACCTTTGCATTTCACTAACAGGAATATCAGCAGAAACAAGTCTAGCCTGTAATTAGAATCCAGTACTTGCTTAATTGTAAAATACAACACAGCAGTGCATGCGAAGACTGAACACAAATGACTTGCGGGCTGTGTTGTGCTGTGGAAAAAAAAACACAGCATAAAATTAAACAGCCTGTAGTAATAATAATATATATTACCACCTGGACAGAGCTCCAAGTTTATTGCTCATCTTTCAGCCACCATCCCATCATTACACACATTTATCAGGCTTTGTTGTATTTTATTATCCAATATATTTCAGGGATTTTTTTTTTCTATTTAATACATACTGGGGGGGAGAAAAGGGCTTTCAAACTAGCCAAGACATCCACTGAAAAATATTTTATCCCGATAATCAACAGTATATTGAGTAGTGACTGCAGGGCCGGCTTTAAGTTTCTGTAGAGAGGCACAGCGTGTCAGGCAACACTTGTTGGTTTACCGCCATTATTACACTGCATTTGCAGTTCACCGATACAC
This sequence comes from Xiphophorus hellerii, assembly GCF_003331165.1. NCBI lineage: Eukaryota > Metazoa > Chordata > Actinopteri > Cyprinodontiformes > Poeciliidae > Xiphophorus > Xiphophorus hellerii. The sequence continues at coordinate 13,331,544 of NC_045692.1, forward strand.
AATACGCAGTGATCTTCATCTTCTTTTCTGTCCTAAAATCGATAACAAGGGAGAATGTAAGGTGAAAACCAAATGCCCTCCTGAAAAGTCCCGTCAATAAAAGCAAAATGTGATGAAATAACAAGCCTGCAGATATCCATCTCCTCCCCGTCTGACTAAAGAATTCAAAGACAGTCCAGTTTTTCCATTTTTGCTGCAAACCCTCCATGATCCTCATCTTTCAACTGAAATATCCTCAATTATTCCAAAAGGTAGAACATGCATACAGTTATGCTTTAGTGTTTTAGATTTCCCATACCACTCTGAAGGGAAGTTGAGAAAATGTTGTACTCCAGATGACAATAGATTCCAGTCCAAGTAGATTTTAGAAAAATGCCACTTTATATTAGTAGCTACGTCTTATTTACGCCACATAAATAAAACTTCAGCTCTGCTTCTAAATAACTGTCCCTCAAGGGTCTGAAATGCACATGTGCATCTGAGGCATGACAGCATTTGGTACGGCAGCATGAAAACCTTAAACATTGCCCTGAAGTTCATTCAGTTCAGCGATGCATCTGTCTGTCAGACGCCTTCTGGCGCTGGCCCAGTATTGGTTTAGCCCAGCACTGCAGTGGCTCGGCTCAAACGATAACGAGGTGCCTGAGGTCGGAGAGTGAAGTGAGATCACGGCCTAGTCTGAAGTCAGCTGTAAGACGAATGGCAGCTGGCAAAAAAAACAACAACAAAAAAAAACTACTGGTGATGTTACATACAGAGAAACCACTAATTGCTGGGAACCAAGGGAGCATATTGATTTTACCACATTTAAACAAATATACTTTTGGGATGGGAGAAAAACATCTTGCCTGCAGGTTTTCCATGAATTCTTTGTGGCATCACTTATGTCACCAGTACAACAGATGCAAAACTAAAAATATAGGTTAGACATTAGCAAGTACAACTCTGCATGTTAAATGTAATTAAAACTGAAAACTGGAAATAACCCCACAAAATGTAATTGTCTAAAAAAGGTATTCACTCAACTTAAAACATTTTCACCAAATTTAATATTTCATGTTTTATGATAGTCCAACACTACACAATTTGTGAAGTGTAACAACATATAAGGGTTTCCATTTTTTTTAAAACATACTGCCAGAGTTAAAGTGAAATCGTCCACAAATCATGAAATGAATTCAGTGGCAATTGCTGCCACTGAATTTTACAAAAATTTTATGTATATGTTCCTCCTCAAACTTTACAAATATACAGTCATGTTCAATAAATTAGGATATGAATTCCCATGAGATTGTTTGTCCGATTAAAACTAAAAGTAGTTACTTTTAAGAAGACATCACACAAACTTTTCCTTAAGCCCACAGTTCTGTGTTGAGTAAATGTTGAGAAGTTATGTTTCATCATAATTAACAAGCCCTGAAAACATTAGTCTGAGTGTAAATACTCTGTGTAATGTCTTTGACTATGTGTATTGAGTTACTGAAATAAATAAACTTTTTGATACTATTCCAGTTTATTAAATGGGTCTTTGGACTCCTTTGGTCTACAACCACACCAGGAAACCCATTTCTTTGCTTAGAAAAAGGAGGGTGTGCATATAGAACAGATGAAAATTTTAAGTGAAAATGCATCTAAACAGTTCATAAATTGTAGACTAATTTTGATAGATTATAACAACCTGATATAATTTTGACAAATAATATATTAGTCCAAGAAATGTGTTGTGTTTTGATCAATGTTTTGCTGTTTTGTAAATGAGTTAGAAATGCATCGTTTCTCATACGTCTATTCTGTACACAGTCTATTACTTACAAACTGTCTCACAGAGGAGCTGCTGCTGAATGAGTGAGAAGTTCTGTTTGGAAATTTGATTCCTGTTGAACAACTGGCCAATTTACTTTAAAAAAAAACCCAAACAAAACAACCTAATTTGTCTCTGGTGACACCAACAGTGCATGTCCTTCACTTTCAATATCTAATAACCTTATAGATTAAAAGTATATTTCCAGCTTACATTACAAATAATATCTTACCATATTTACCACTTTTCTCTCAAGATTTGGATCTCAAGCAAAAGTACAAATTATATTTTCACACATTTTGACATCTTATTACTTGCAATATAACAAGCAAAACAATAAATGCTTACTGAATCAATTAACACCGACCAATGTTTCATTAAGATTTAAGATTTAGCTTTAGCGTTGAAATCAAGTCTTTTGCTCAGTGTATAAATCCTCCTACTCTAAAACATTTGCAAAGAGTGGAATCTGATAGTTTGGAAAGCCCAGAGTAAATGAACAACTCAAACTGTGAGCTTCAGCAGATTCAGTTGAAACTAACTCTACTGTGCCACACAGCTTGACTGCCTCCTTACCTAGCACCCTTTAGGCTCCCCCACAACACTTGCCTGTGTCTTCTTAGACACATTCACTGTGTGTTACTGCTGGGGCCTTGGCTGTCAACTCAATTACATTTTTTTGTCAGTGCAGGTGAAATAATACAGAAAGCAGCAGTACAAGAAGTACAGCAAAATATAAAAAGCTTAACATGAGCTGAGAAATCAGCAGCTTCCAGAACGGGTCAACTTTCAGCTTGACTGGCCATGAGCAGTGACCAGCCAGTAAGAAACTCAAAAATCCAACTGTATAAATTGTGAATGCACCATACTAAGTGTTACCACGATGTACTAACTGCAACACTCTTCAGTGTGAAAGTTGTTACCACAGAAAGGAGGCTCAATTTTAGCAATGACGTCAGAGGAAACACAAAAGGTACAACAAGCAATTTCACAAGAAAAATGTTTTCAGGGTATGTTGGTTGTTCCTTCAAGTTGGTTCCACAGAGTTCTTGACTTTCACCATTTCATATTTTTGTAATTTTGGGGTGTAATAGTGAACGTTCTGTCACAGAACTGCTGTTAAAAATCAATAAAATATTCCATGTCCTTGCTTTATTTGCTTTCCAAAACTATGCTCTGGGAAATGCGGCTCTCACTTCTAACCATTACAAATAAATTTAAAAACTCTATGAATAAATCAATCCTTGAAAATTAATATTTAGCTATGCTGAGATGGCACTGATGAAGCACAGAACTGCCTGGACTATAAATCTTTTAAAGCCCCCAAAACCGACTGCGCTGAATATGACAAAGCTAAATTGTAAGGCAGACTGTGCTTATAATTTTAATTATCCACACAAGCTGCAGCAAATGTTAAACTTAAGACCAGCGTTCATCCTCTTAGGTGCTCATTAACGGAACTAGGCTTAAGAGGAAAGTCACATTTAATACAAGTTAGATAGCTCTCTAACATTTGTCTCTCTGCCTTGGAGTGCAATTTCCCCCCTCACACAGCCCAGGAAGTTAAACAAATTAAAGTTCTTCTTCACATGTCTTTCTACTTCATCACATTTTCCACACCTGGCCAATCACAGGGAGTCTCGAGTGTGTCGAAAAGCAATGGGGTGCAAAGTGACTGAGTGCAGCAGCTGCACAGAGGAAACCTCAGCAAACCTGGTGGCATGCTGTGCGTTCTCATCCAGCCACTGCAGCCCCTGCTGTGTGTGTGCTTACGGCCAACCGCAAAACATTCCCAACTGTGCTCCCCTCAGCCAATCACCTTCAGGTGCTGCTGCTACTGAGCCCTGAGACTCAAACTCATCGGAAAGGAAGGACATCTTGATTTATATGATATCTAAGAAACTCTGCTGCATTACACAACAAGAGCGAAGCAGTACAAAGGCGTGCGTGTGGGTGTGTGTGTGCTATACTGTACCCGAGTCTTTTGTTGTACTGTTTGACCTTCTCCAATGAGGAAGAGTTAATTTGGGCCTGATATTCCTCCACCGACACATTGTCTCTATAGTAATAACCCTCCATGCTCTCCAGAGCTAAACATGAGGAGATGCACAAGAAGGTTTTCAGTGTTCATGATTTTCTGCAAAGAAGCCTTTGTCCTTTTCCTAAAACTGACTCCTTTTACCTTGAGTAAAGAGTACTGGGTAGATTTTGACACCTCCTCCATTTTTTAGCCTGTAAGGCAAATGTGCGAAGTAGTAACTCTCCAGGTAGAAGCAGACCTTCAGGGCCTGGCGAGTGCCCTCCACCTGGTAGGAGATGGGCATATCTGCCGGAAGACAAAAAAAGAGGCATGGTACAAGTTAACGGGTAGCAGCAAGCACATGTCTTGGCTCTCCTTTTGAAAATACAAAAAGCTGTTGAATAGATGTATCTTTTATTGTATTAGTATCATCTCACATCAAAATTATTGTTTAAAATGCAACCAAAATATCATCGTTATGAGATCATGCTGCTGGGATTAACGATTAAGTTACAGTTTCTTCTTAAACAGAAGAACTTATAATTGAGGAGGGCCCTGTAACTTGAGGCCACAACTAAAAGACTGCATACTTGCTACCATTGGTTCTCCTTCAAATTGTTGGAAGTAGAAGGTGACCTTCTCCAGATCAATCAGGGCCACCTGAGTGTCTTCCAGCATGGCCTGCTCATCAGTCTGAGGAGAAAAAACAGCAAACGTGACTTTATTATTTTTACGGTAGTCTCTCATCAAACCTCACCAACTGATCTGCGCAACAGGACTTTCCTCAAAAACATCTTTCATCAAATCATATAGTAAGACATTGAATACAGGCTCATATATAACAAAAAGAAAAATAAACTACTGAAGTGAAGTATTGTTGTGACACAGACAGAACATCAGTGGTATACCCTGTCCATTGAGCATTTTATTCATTGAACTCAACATATCAGTCCTGACACTGTAAGGTGACCAGACCCACCCTGACATTTGCCACACAATCAAATCAATACATAAGTCAATGATTACTGAATACACATCGTCAGAAGACATTTGTTTTGTCTGATAATTAGGTGTGCTCAGATTAAATATTAAATCATCTGTTGTATTTTACTATCTTACCCATATCCAGCCAGACAAAAAAACAATTCTGTTCTTTTAGTTTAATTATTACAAAATATTAAACTATTAAACACTACACTATTACACAACAGAAGGTGATTCCCAAAACAACCTTCATTGGCATCTTGGTAAACTGCAGCTTATCTCCTGAGGACTGATGCATCTTTCAGGTTCTGTGTCAGCTCTGGGCTCTTTTTATGATGTTTTGATACGTTTTCTCAGCCACAGGTAGTCTTAAAGACATCTCTTTTTTAACCTCTAGTTGTCTATGTTTTACTATTTTTAAGCACAATATGGCTTTGTGATCAAGTAAGCACTGGACTATGTAAACCTTTGATTATTTCAAGAATGTCTTGATTCAAGGCAATTATAAAGAATTTGGTGTAGCTTAATGGAGGAAATATAGCTGTTTACACATATGTCTGTCTCCATCTTTGGTTTAGCTTGTTTGAATTTGTTTACATGTCCCAATGAGTGGGAGGATGCGTTTCCTCCTCAGTGTCTCTTCATCAGGCAAAAGGAAGCACACATCTTCTTATGGCTACAGCAGCCGGCGCTCATATATTTCTGATTATAAGTCTCTGTTAGCCTTCTCTTCTCCCTTCTGTTGTTCTTCCTGTCCCTATCGACCCCGTCCAGAGAGCTGAACTGGCCAGCAGTGGAGGAGGATTAGGAGTCGTTATCTACAGGCACATTTCCCATACGAAGACGCGCGACAGAAGCGTAACCACTAACCTGCCAAGTGATGCTTTGTTTTGGTGTAAATGCTTGGTTTAAACCTGATGTCACTGACTTTGATCACTTTATATCAATGTATATTTGCTGTATTCAGACAAGTTTTAAGCCTTCTAGAATTTCAAATCTTCGTCCGCTCAAAGTGACGGGCGAGGACAGTGACGTCTTGCCCTTTTAGGTTTCCCCCGGTCAACACCACAAGCACACTAGGCTGAACTATATCCTCAACATGCAATTAAGTTCTACAGAGTGAAGAATAACGGCCTAATGTTTTGATTCAAGGCTGTTGGAGTAAAGATGCATCTAAAGGTAGTGGCACTGACACTGAAACTCTCAACATGACCTAAGTCTAAGAAATCCTTTGGAAAGCAGTAAGGCTTACTTAGATTGACAGCGGGAACTGATGTGGAGGCATCAAAAAAAAAAACTTCAATTCCCTTTTCTTGTGGTTGTGTCTGTAGCTTGCAGTGTTATGACTAATGAGGAAGACTGTTTAAAATTTCAAACATACAATGAAATTCTAGTCTTATTTGGTCGATCATTGTTATCCAGAAAGCAAAACAGAAATCCTGGTTGAAATTTAATAAATAACCAGGAAATGCCACAAAACCACTGTTCTTATCATCTGAGATATTGCACGCAATCTAGTTCCAGAAGGATATGGATAATTAACCAAGAGGATATGCACAAGCTGGTACATAACACATTTAATTTAAGTAAAGGATTAGGAGTGGTGCAATGTTTTCAAATAAAGCAAGTTTGTTATTGCCTACAATCTGACTCCTGAACTGTTCCTGGCAGCTTACCAGATTGGGAGACAGGAGGGACTGGAAGTGAAACAGCAGGCCAGCACTGGCGATCTGCTCCAGCCACCGTCGGCTCGCCTCCTGGGCTTCCTGGAGTTCCTGAGGATCTGGAAAGTCCTGGTCCAGTTCTACTCCTACATTGTGGAACTAGTAAACAAACATTAAACAATAAGTAAGCTAGGGCAAATGCTGAAGAAGCAAATGCTTTTTATAATACAGGACATACTTTCAGTGTGACCCACCTGGTTCAGTACAGCCAACAGGTGCTCTGAGAATGCGCACACCACTGCAACTAAAGACTGACAAAACACCATATCTCGTCGCAACTGGATCTCAGAGTCTTGAGAGGGGAAACAACACAAGGAAGTAAATCATAAAAAGCAAACGGAGAAAATGCGTCAGCTGTAGCGAGGGGGAGGTAAACAAGAAACAAAAAGAACAGATTTAAAATGGAAGTATTAAGTGACTGGGCCAAGGACTGACTGAGATGAGGATGCTAAAACCGCATGCTGAATACCCTGAGGTCAATAAATATTCTTATTCTACCGGGAATTATTTCTGGAAAAATTTGAAACAAATGTTTTGTTTATTCATGTGGGAAATAATCAGCAAACAGCAATATTTTCTGTTGATTAGATAAAAAGTTAACACTAAATAAAACAAATTGTCCAGTAGTCCCTGAGATATTTTTTTATTTTGTTATGCGGAAGATGAAAACTTTCTAACTCGATTTGCTAAGGAGCTTGATTGCAGTTTATTGAAGTTTTCATGGAAGGAAGCACAAGAGTTTTATTAGCAAGTTTATTCATTACTAAACGTTTTAATTCTTGCTGTCCCCTTAATGAGAGCTAAGTAGAATGTAAGGTTGAAATCTCACCAGTATTGGAAGTTGTTTATTGCAGCACTTACACAATGCGAAACCGGGATCAATAGGAAACCAGAAGCAAACATATTAATTGTGATGCACCGAATGAGCAAATGTTTAGGCTGCCACAGGTATCAATGACAAGATAAGACAACATTTAATTAAAATAAACAAAATGATTAATTTGGTGTTCTGTTATGATAATCTATAAGTAAATTTTAAGTCTAACTGGCTCATAAGAATAATGCAAAACTCTTCATTTTTTAACATGAGAAACAATAGTTGGAAGATATCCTAAAGACGAATTAACTAATTATCACACAGAAAATGTTTAAAGTTTTAAGGGCGAGGGCAAACATTCTTTGTCAGACTGAAAAGGTTGGTGATGCCTGTTTTAACCTCTGAGGATAATCTATAACATTCATACTGCAGACAGATTTATAGCTGGAACCAATTTGAAATAAATAATTTGAACGTAACCGCCATACATGACAAGTTGAAGCTAAATTGAGCTAAGAGCTAGCAAATGATTTAAAATGCACATAATACTATGCTCAGTTTTAACAATGATGGCAGAACAAACCTGTATACTGCAGTAGAACCAAGAGCAGTCGTGTCTTCACCTCTGAAAACAAGAAATGCAAGAAAATCAGTGAATACTTCAGAGAAATTTAAATGGTTTACATTATTCCTGCTCAACAACTGGTTTATTTTACATATAGAAAACCAGAAGACAGGGAGGAGAAAAAGATAACAGTATAAATCCATATTTGTTTATAGTCATAGCCTTGTGCTACAAAGCAGGAAGCCACACTGATGAAAATACGAGCCTTGTGAGATGCATTAATAATAACTCTGTCTTTCTGTATTTCCTCAGTCGTGACCACCAGCTCACCTTTCCCAGGAGTGTCGAGTGGCAGGCTGTTAGTGCTTGGTATTGTTCCCACTGTGGGCTTGTACCACTTTAGTGTGTGTGTGTGGGAGGGGGGGGTTCAGTCCAGGAATCAACAAAAACAAAACCACACACTCCTCTGGCAATAAAAAATAGCCTCTCTAGGCAAAAATTAAAGGATCTCACCACAAACAGCTTTGCAATTCTCAGCGAGTTTACAGTTTCAGCTCAGCGGTTCCAATTTATGAGTCCCAGGATGGTTATAGGTTTACATTTTAAAGTAGGCAGAGCCGTTACTAAGCAAAATAGTCTGGTATTTCAATTAATAAACAGGTGGGAGGTGGGGGGGTACATTGAAGAATAGGCCAATTCGAAAAACATTTTATTTAAAGCCAGATTATTATTATTTTTCTGTCTTTTAAGCACAGTGTGTGACTGCGTGCTTTTCACGGCTTAAACATTGTGGATTTATATTTGGCTTTGTGCATGTGCCACGTTTTTGCGGCATCTCAGGTGAACACTGACCTTCTACATATTTAGAAATGATTTGTGTGAGCCCCTGAACGCTGTTGGGAAGGTTCCATGGGTCCTGCTTGATGTGGAGGCGCAGCTTTTTGGCGCAGTTTACCCTGGGCTCCATCTCCTGCAGGAATTCTGGATGGAAAACAAACATAAATAATTATACTGACCCAACTCAATGTGGATTTTTTCCCTCACAATGTTTATCTAAGGGACATTTTAAATAGGAATAACATCTTAGCCTTACTGATAAGCCAGGAAAATCAAGGCAAAATTAAAACAACTTCCTCAGAATAAATCAAGTGTGAAAAACCAATATGATAAAAGCCAGATTATTAAGCAAAGAGTCTCAGGAAGGGATGCTGGATCAGATGACAGTTTTTGCCACAGATACTTAGATTTATGCCTCAATTTTCACAGAGTCACATGACTATGATTTGATCTAAATCATTATAATTTAGCTCTGGCTGCATGTTTATGGTTCTGTTGGAAAATCTCAAGGCTTTAGCAGCCTGTACTGGGTTTTCTTCCAGGGTTGTCCTGTGTTGAGCTCCACTCACCTTCTTATCAGCTCTAACAATTAATTTATTTTGGATGGATAATAAAATGTAAAAACAGAAAAAAAAATTATAAGACAAATAGTTATGTCAATTAACATTCGATTTTACACAGTTTGTTCAAAAAGGAGCAGGTAGAAGATAAAATAGCTTGTGTGTTGAATAGACATCAACACACAGTCATTTAAGTCTTCTCATACAAGTTAAATCCCTAAAGTATAAGTAAGAGCTGTGAATTTCTGCAGCTCCTCTAGAGTTGCCAAGGACCACTTGGCTCCTGCTTCGATTAGCAATTTATTTGCCAAACCTGTCAATTTAGTTGGACAGCAGTGTCTTAGGTTTGTAGTGGTGTCATGATCTTTTTATTTTCAGATGATGGAGATTTTTAAAGTGCATCAATGAGATTGAATAACAATAGATTTTAAAACCATATATCATCTTCTTTCCACTTTTTAATTAAAGATTCAATTATATTGGTCTGGCACATGAAACCCAAATAAAAAATATTGAAGTTTACAGTTTACAAAATGTGGATGTCAAAGGAGCATAAACACTTTAAAACTTGGTGACAAGTTAATAAATATTTGTGGCCTTTTAGCAGTTTTTGCTTCGGCTGACAAAATCTTAAAAGAAAACAATCCAAACCTCACTATAAACAAATAAATTACTCATTTTCCTCTCAGGGTGGTCACATAGTTTGTGGCTTTAACATTGTACTTGTATCCAGTACAAGCAACTTTTTCCAACCACTTTATAAAGAGTAGTGATAATACATGAGTTGAAAAACCCTTAAATCTACATAAGAGACCAGACCAACAATAAAGTTTACATAAAAAGAAAACAGCAAGATCTTACAATAAGCGTGTGTTTTTCTAGGTGAAAAAAGTGTGAGTTTGGATGCAGAAATCCTCCACTTCTTAGATAATCATATTTGCTGTATTATCAACCGTAGGCATTACTAAAGCTGAGATGGATCAGCAACGATAAAACCCTTATGTGCCTCCTGGAGGCAAGCGAACACAAACGACTCTATTTTGTGTTTAAGCATATCTGCGCTCACTTGAGGACAGCTGGAGATGAGAGGGAAGCTGGTGCACCATATTGGCCGAGGTGTCTGGAGGCTTGAATTATCCAAAACGTACAAAATAAATAGGTAATCTGCTGTTTTGCATAAAGTACTCACAGCTGTGCATTAAGGGACACGCTAGGACACAAAGCCTTAGTTGCAAGTGAGTTTTGCACAGTGGAATAGAGACAAATGCAAGACAAGACAATCTTTTGTTGCACTGAAGAAGAAAAATGACTCACTGAGAAGCAAGCTTGCACTACACACACACAAACGCACTTTCTTTTGGTGTTTTATCTGAGAAATGGGTCGAGCCATTTGAAGAAAGTTTCAGGGATGATGAAAGAATGCTGTCAGCTAGTTTGTATTTGTAGAAGGAAATGATAAGGATAAATTTAGCCTTTCCTTCCACATTTCCTACATTTCCCTGTAAGAGATATGACCTAACAATCGACACCAAGGTTAAACACTGGGGCTGAAATGGGGTCAGGTGACAAAATGCTAGCAAAATATCAAACTACATGAAGGCTTCTGATGGTAATGCTACAAAATATGGAAAACCAAATCCAAAAGGTCTAAATATTTATGCAATATAGATAAGATAGCGGTGCTATCTTCACACTACAGACAGAAATGGAAATGAATGGAGAGAAAATGTTTAAAAATTATATTTTTTTCTAAATGTTTATAATCCACTTACAACACTTGCTCCCATGTGTCTGCCTAGCATCACAAGTACACAACAGGAAGTCCCAGCCCCTGTGTATCCAGCTCCTGCTCTGTTATAAGTCAATATTGGCCCTGAGAGCCTTTTATATCATCTTCCTCCTCTCAGACCCACATCAGGGGGTAACTCTCCCAAGAACTGTGGACGCCGCAGTTGAAAATGTAGAAATTGACAGAGAAAAAGGTGGTCGTAAGTGCACAATGGAACAAAAGTTCTAAGATCAAAAGGTGTTCCAGTAATGACTGAAAAAAAGCACAATGCTTGCATTTTTCTGGTGGTTTTACCTTGTAGCCCTCTTGCAGGCGTGAAGCACTTTGTCTGTTCGAATACCCGCGCCACCCCCGCTCCTCTCAGCATGCTGGTGATTGAGTCCACCTGAAGAAAGCACTTGGGTCAAACATAGAACACCTGATACAGTCTCCCACTGCGTCCAGATTGGAAAGTTTGCACAGGGGACCAAAAACATGAAAAATAAAAAAAGACCCCAGCCGCCCCCGCATAACCAACACCTGCTTCCCCCTCCCAAACCCAAATGCATTCACAGTTTGTAATGCTGGGGGGAAACAAAGCTGGGGACTTTTCTCTATATTACAACATATTACAGGAAGCAGACAAAAAGAGCAGCACAGCTTTGTTCCTTTTCTTTTTCCACCAATGATAGAAATATCCTCATGCCCTATTGTTGTAAAGGTCCCAGAAAAATATCAAGGCTGTTCCATTTGCCCTTCTTGGGGCTACAATAAAACATCCCACTTCAGCTTTCAACAAACAGCTGACCTTTGAAAAATGAGAAATGTTAATCATAGAAATCATAGAAAAGCTCATTCCTGGAACCGTCTTGTTAATATTTTAATATCTTAGGTTAAGGAAAACATCTGGGCAACAATATCATGCAACCTCGGGCCCTCTAGGTTTGCTAACATAATTTCACATTTAAGATGTTTAACTAACCCACCTGGCTAAACAGATGCTCTAGGAAGCTGTGTAGTTTCTTCTGCTTGTCATGGGACAGCCACACACTAGATGGCATTTCATCTCCTGCAGAAACGCAAATACAATCAGCCATTTGGACCACATCAGTGTCTTTCCTTCACAATAAAACAAACAAAAAAATGTCCTTGTTACCTCCTTTTTTTTTTACATTTTCTAAAAGATGCAGAAATTCTGAACCATCACAAAGGAGGACTTTACTCCTATCAAAATTCTGATTAGTCTATTGCAAATATAAGGTCTTAACTTCCTAAACACTTCATCATGTAAGATATATAAAAAACAATATTTGTGTTTGTTCTGTGATGTTTGTGCACCTGAATCCATGTCATCACTGTGAACATAGGAGCTGCAGTGACTGCTGCAGATGCTGCTGAAGGAGGCAATTGAGTTCCTGTTGCTGTTGCAGTCACTGACGAAAAACAAGAACAGAATATTATTGGGACTGGGGTAAAAGGTATGCGATATACAGTACAGACCAAAAGTTTGGACACACCTTCTAATTAAAATGGGTTTTCTTTATTTTCATGACTATTTATAAGGCAAGAAATCCCACTTATTAACCTGACAGGGCACACCTATGAAGTGAAAACCATTTCAGGTGACTACCTCTTGAAGCTCATCAAGAAAATGTAGAGTGTGTGCAAAGCAGTAATCACAGCAAAAGGTTGCTACTTTGAAGAAACTAGAATATAAGGGGTATTTTCAGTTGTTTTACACGTTTTTGTTTAGTGCATATTTCCACATGTGTTATTCATAGTTTTGATGCCTTCAGTGTGAATCTACAATGTCAATAGTCATGAAAATAAAGGAAACTCATTGAATTAAAAGGTGTGTCCAAACTTTTGGTCTGTACTGTAAATCTAAGCATAGCTTGACTTGGTATAGAATAAGTATCTAAACTCATCTGAAATACATTTGCATGTTTTGTTTAGCTAAGCTTATCCTAACAACTTAAATTATCTTACCTCAATTTAGCTCAACTAAGTTCATCTCATCTTAACTTTGGTCAAAAAAGCTCCAGTTACCTTATCTTACATCAAATTAACTTACTTTATTTTAATGTAACATAATTATACTTTAGCTCTGCTCCACTTAGCCACCAACAGCTTACTTTATAATAGCTTAGCTCAACTTACCATTGTTAAACTCATCTTAATTTAGCCTAGTTTTGGTTAGCTCAATTTGAGCTAAAGTTAGGTACGTTAGGTCAAATTTGTTCAAAAAATGGATTTGATCCAATGCATTTTGAAAACATTAAGTCATGCATTATTGTTTTAGTTTGAATACATTTATTACAAAGAACAAGTTACTAAAAGCACCAGTTATGTGACCGTCTCTCTCTTGAGTGTTACCTATATGAGTCTCTGTTGCTGATAGTGTCATGTCCAGAGTCTTCTTGCTCGTCTCCTGTCACATTGAAACACACCTTCTTCCCATTCCTCTCTGCCTTCTCCCCTTCACTCTCTGCAGAGATGTAGCTCTCTGGGTGTCTCACCTCTGATGCTGAAGGATATGTGATGGAGGATAGAAGGCTGGGAAAAAAGTGAAGAAGAATTACACAAAACACATGATAGAAAGATCAAAATAATAAAGTTAATACAATTGTCTGGTGGGTTGTTGATGCAGTGTTTACAGTATGCAGCAGACGCCACTCATGTCTGGGGCTCCAATAACGGACTGTGTGGGCCAAACAAAACCCTGGCTTCTTTCAATTTGGCATCGGCACAAAATCTTAAGATGCTCAGAGGTCCCAATTGTATTTAAAGATTCAAATATCATGTAAGGGGCAGCTGTATCAACATGCTGTGACGTGGATGCAGAGATCAGTTCCCCTCTCTGTGCTACCACTGACTTTTATTCTGTTCTGTTAGATGTCTATCAGAGGGGCAGGAAGAGGATGGACAGGATATTTTCACAGTTGCAACAACACATGGTGCTGTTTAAAGCCATATCCCAATAAATGCTAGGCTTGTACTTTTTTGATCTCCCCCCCCCACGCATTTGCTCTGACACGCGATGTCTGTTTATATTTCGGACTCGTTTCAGTTTGAGCCTGCCTACATTTTCCATTACGTCATTCCATCGGCCTCCAAGACATTTCAAAGTGGAAGCGTTGGAGAGGGACTGCATTAGTCTGTTCTTCATCAAAATGAACATAGCTTCCTCACGCCAGCCAAACATCTCCTCAACTCTACCCTTTCTCTCCCAGCTGACCTCCTTTCTATTCATTTGCATGCCGACAAGGCAGCAAAGATGCCCTCATTAGAGTTCGGTCCAGAATCTACCATAATGCCCCTAAAAAACAAAGTGGCATTCCATCGCCATAGAGAGGCCCTGCTAGATCTGTAATTGGCTGCTCATTACTAAAGAAGTGAAGCCATTATGGTCACTGGGGGACATGGCAGAATAACAATACATGGATCAGAGAAGGTGGCCTAAAGGCTCAAATGCAGGGAAGCTATGACCAAGAGAATAAAAGCAGGCAAAAAAAAGAAAAAGCATACTTCAATGCAACTACTAAATTATGGCACATTTGGTTCTAATATGCATTATTAACCTCCATCTGTAAAAGGAAATTCTGATAGAAAGAAAAAGGAAGCAAGACAAGAAGTTCAGATGAAATTTGCAGCCAAAGAATGAAGAACATGGGCATCAATGCATATACCAATGACAATCCAGAACAAAAATAACAACCATATCTGCAGCTTAATTTTGAGTTCCTAAAGATTTCTTAAGTGTGAAAGAGAAAATCGGGAGAATTGTCATCTTAAAGCAGCAGCTCTGAGACCTACAAATCTGGCAACCAACAAAGAGACTGGATTTTACCACGAAGGAGAATGTAATGGTGAAATACAAGAGCTGTGTCGCCAGAATAAATTACATTTGAAGGCAATTAAGTGACTGTGCAAGTTTCTCTTTTTAAAAACTCAGCCACAAATCTAATGCACGTATTCCTTTAAGTAAAGTTTTATAGAAGAAAGAAATCCATTATGCTTCCTCGGCGACTGTGAGTACGAGGCTTCAAGATGGAGCAGTTATACAACGTCTCTCCTGATATGACTCTCGTGTCAGGAGAGTGTTTTAAAATTACTTATGTGCTTTAAAAACAATGGAAAAACTGACTATAATTTTTTTATGTTTTATATTTTCCTGATTTTTATGTTTTCTGGCTCTAAAATACAACCATATATTCACTTTAATATAGATTGAGGTGAATCACTCCAAGATTTCTGCAGCTTTAAATCACTGCCAGGTGCTGTTCAATGTGCAACCTAAGAACAAAGTTATGGAAATAGAAGGGCAATGTAAGGAGATTTGTTATTCAGACTTGGAAGGGAGGAAGTCCTGATAAGACATACGTCATCGAGTATGTCCTCTCGCAGCTGTGACCCCCGTCTCTGAGGCATAGAAACAAAAGGTCACAGGTCTCTGCCTAAAAATGGATTCCTCGAAAGTCTGCCAAGAAGTTATGCAATGCCAAACTGTGTCCAAAGTGTAATCTTTCCTTAAATTATATGGATATTTATACTCTGCTGTGAATATACAGCAGACTTCCTTTGTTGGCATTCAGAACGGAAGAAGGATACATTCAACATAAAATAGCCACTTCAGGGATTCATTATATTCGTAGAATAGAACCTCTAAGAGATTTTCCCATCAAGCTTACAAAAAGGAGGAGGCTAAAAAAGTGAACAAAATCCAAGCTTATGAAGATAGCAACCAAACACGAAGGATTGGAGATTTAAAAAATGAATCTGGAGACCTCAGAAGGGGAGAACCAGAGCCATGAGAAGTATTAGTAATGATCCTTGGCCTGCCAGCGAACAGTCTAATATACAAATCAATCTAAAGAAGTGCTAAGGAAGGCTTAGCAGTCCCGCAGAGGTCAAAAAGATGCAGCCAGACTGCAACCAGCAACAAGCCAAATTAGTTCCTGCGCTGAAAACCTTCGTGCCCATTCTCACATCCTCCTACCCTTAACAAGCTCTTTCTGTGTAGTCTGCATGTCGACAGCTCACGGTAAAGGTCATTATCGCTTCACTAGATGCTTCCTGGACGCTTCGGAGTGTGCAAGGATGCCGGCGAGCTAATTGGCAGTGACAGGAGCATGACAGAATTTATCTTGACTCAGACATTAAAACCCTGCTGAGGACGCTGCTCATCATTTACGAAGTGAGCTGACAGCTCCGCTTCATCGGGCAACTTTTAATCTCATTCACTAAATTAAGAGGAGACTATTAATGACTAAATCAATGGAATGATTATCTGAAGATTCATAGCAGGCTTAACAATCACAAAGCTGTCTGCAAGCAGTTATTAACGGCTGTGCAGGTAAGTTTTATTCATGTCTTGACAGTGAGAAGCTTTTACAGAGGAGGGGCTGACTCTGTACAACATCCGCTTTTCTTTGTAGAGATTTTATTTCTTGTTCCGTGGAGCTTTCTACTGCAGAACAGTGAACCCTGCATCCATACCCAATTTATAAGGGTCTTCAGTTATTTTCTTCACATAATTAACAAACTAAGAACAGCTTAAGATAAGTGGCATAACTGGTGTTTATGTTGAATGAACAGATTTTGGCTGATTTAATAGAAAAACACATTCCTATGGGGCATTCAATAACTTTAGCCCCAAAGGTAAGTCAGCCATCATGGTTAAATACTTTACAACAGAAATAAACATCTCAGCAGTCTGCAATAAAAACAGTCAAAGTCTCCAGAGGGATTTTGTCACCTCATGAAATCTGGCCTGAACTTTAAGACGTATTAAAGGCTATGATATTAAAGGCTCAGTGAGTGGTAATTAGTTGGATTTAGTGGTGAACCTGAATATAGCAACGGATTCTAAGCTCATCCTTGTTCTATGAGGCAAACAAAATGCCTTAACTGCTGGGTTAAAGAATGAAACACGTTAAATTAGAGTCAGAAGAAATTAATGTTTTCTATGTTTTCAAATGCTTAATTTAAATGGTCTAAGTTGTTCTTGCAATGTGTCCATCATATCTACCTCATTCAATTCCTTTCTTACAATTCCTTTATCTGGAAGGCTTTTTAGGTAAAAAAAATAAAAATAAAGAAAAAAAGGCAGTTAATAAAGTGGTTTGATCTGACACACATTGCCAATTCAGTATTTGACATGCAGCGTATTCATACTGCTTGTACTTATACACATTTTCTCACACTACAATCCTAAAGTGTATTGCATTTTAACCGGCCCACACAAAGTATTGCGTAACTGTAATGTAGAAGAAAAATTATACTTGGATTTAAAATCCTGCCATGATTGTCCTTTTATGTGCCTGCCAACTTTACACATCTGGAAAATTCAAACTTTTCCCTCATCCTGCTCAGAAAAATACCTCTGGCCTTGCCAAATGAAAGGTAGAAAGTCTGTGATTTTCAGTTTCACCTAGCAACCGGACACCACTGGTGACCTTAAAAGGTTTTCAGAACTGCTCATTATTTAGCTCCATCCATTCTTCCCATCAACTCCGAGCAGCTTCTCTTTTCGTGTTAATGGAAAACATTCCCACAACATAATGCAGCCACCACTATATTTTACTATAGCACTGTCCCCAGGGTGCATATAAACCAAAAAAATCGATTATAGGTCTCATCTGACCAGATAGCCTCCTTTCACATGGTTGCTGTGTTCTCTAAATGACTTATGGCAATTTGCAAATGATGCTTATTTTAGCTTTCTCCTTGCCATAATGATCAGTATAGAGAAGTACATGACTAATAGTTGTCCTGTTGACAGATTATCCAAAATGAGCTGTGAGTCTCTGCAGAATTACCAGGGGCTGCTTCTCAGATTGTTGCTCTGCTTATCCAGGTTTTAATAGTTCACTATTCTGTGAGAAATTCAAAGCTATTATTTTAAAACGCAACCCTGTTTGCTGGGTTCCTTGGTCATTATGATGCTTTTTGCTCTTTAATGTTTTCTAGCAAACCTCTGAAGCCTTCACAGAAGAGTTCATGCTGTAAATAAATTGCAAACATGAATTTTATTTACATTTGCATAACTTCTCAAGGCAGTTACTGTAGCTCTGTTAGATTTTACGGGTATCGGAGTGAAGTGGACAGAATACAAATGTACTCCATGCTTCTCTCTTTTTTTTGGTTAATACAAAATGCTAATGTTAACCTTCTCCATCACAAATATGCAGTACTTTGTTTCTATACCATAAAGTACTTAATGCTACTTACTCGTGAATATGGGCTCCGTGTGTCTCCATTTCCTTGACCGCAGCGGTGAGTTTATAAAGTAGTTTTTGATATGCGTCCAGGGTGAGCAGGTCGTCTTCTCGGAGCAGAAAACGAAGTCCGTGTCCCTCCGTCCGACCCAGACTGTGACTGGACGGGGCAGCCATAGTTGTGATTGTGTATTGGGCATTCACCATGGGGTTCAGCTTACCTGTACACAAACCCCTCTCATCAGTACAACCCTGTCAGTTAGATAAATAATGAAATAAAATGCCTATGCTTTGCACTATCCTCACCACTCTCTCCAGCGCTGCGTGCACTCTTCTCCAAAGAGTTCTTCCTGCTGTCTAGCTGTACACCAAATGCACTGCCCAGAGAGGTTGTGGTCTTGGGGTAGGAGACCTCCATCACATTGATGTGGCAGTTCGTGGGACAGAAGTCGCTGCTGTGGAGAGGTGAGACTTTGGCTTTGGCCTGCTTGAAGGTGGGCCACGCTCTGTTCTTCAGTACCCGAGAAAACTGTATCAAAGTAAAGGAGAGATCCAGCCAGATGATGAGTTTATAGTTGTTCTCATACAGGCTTTCTAAGGTTTCACCAACTAAAATTTAAGGCTTTTAAAGACCTTTTTCAGACCATTATGAATTAAATTTAAGACCAGTGCGACATTAGAAATGTACAAAATATTTTGTATTGTAGTAGTGACAAGGTTTTTTTGCCCAAAATGCACATAGCATCCTATGAGTGGGCAACAGAAGTGAGTCAGTGGTGAAGATGAACGTTATCAACTGGCGATAAATTTACACTTTTCCACGGTAAGCACAAGAAAATGCTAGCTAGCAAGGGTATATCAGCATTAGCATTAGCGGTACCTTCAACCGCCTCAATTCACAGAATGGAACGAAGACGTCTGCATGGATCTCAAACATTTGTTTGACAGAAAAGAGAAGAACAAATTATATATAATAAGATTAAATAGTCCTGCCATGATGAAATTTAAGATCTGTGATTAACTCATTTAAAGTCAACTTTCTTTTATGTGAAAGAAAGGCATTGTAAGGTTTTAATTTGAGATACATGGATTTATAACTTTTTAAGGATGCGCGGACACCCCTGTAATAACTTCCAGGTGGGTTGCATTTGTAATCAAAGTTTTTCAAAGCATGGAAACATTTTAAGAAGATGTAACCTTGTATTGCTTAGCTGATGTGAAGTACTGAAAGGTTACATGTCACAACAGAGCATCTGTTAACTAAATGCTGCATTGCCCTTTACTTATCTGAGAGTTGGCTCTGAAATAAAAGCAAAAATAAAAGCATTTCAGTACAATTTCAGCATTCTCTCTGTTTCATGTGGCAACTCAAATATTTAAAGCAAATCAAAGATTTAAAACAGGCTCCTAAGATTGCCATTGCTCATACATGTGGAAAAATCTCCAGACCCCGACATAACCCCTTTATTGTTTAGACCAACGTAAACGGAGCTGAAATGGTGCGCAGCCGCTCATATCATCGTGTTGTAATTGGGACTTTTCATGTTTGACTTCAGCAAGCTCCGGAATGTGAGTTCATGTTTCAAATTTGCTGCTGAAGAGCTGCAGATTTCTGTTTTCCAGAGTAAATGTCAAACATGTTTTCTACTGAAAGACATGTCTTTGCAACAAAACTCAGATCAATCTTCCACACGTGGATCCTGTGTGCGCAGCTTATTAGGGGCCAAATAATCTCCAGAAGGGCTCAACAATCAAGGATTTGTGGGGGAACATCTGACAACAACCAGAAAGAAAGAAAACTTCTGAAAAATTATAGGAAATTTAATAGATAGATATGAAAAACACAGTGCATAGGGAGTTGGAAGGTCGTCCTGGATCCACTCAAATTGTTTGTACTTTTCCCTGAACTCCATCACAGCGCCAACATGCCGACTTGTGTATTTACAGCAGATGTTTAGTAACACTGGATTATTTTTTTAAGCATTCTTTGGAGAAAGAGATTCCCAATTATATTATATTACAGTGCATCTTTTAAACAAGGAACAAAACAAAGTGTTTATTTTCAGTTATTGTTGTTAGTTTAACTATAAAGGATGGAGGAGAGGAGTTGCCGTAACATCTGTCATTTTATTATTCATTTAATTTCCATCTGGGATTAGAATTGAATGGAATGTGGAGCTCTAAGTTCCATAGCACAAGTCAAAAATCTATCCTTCTGATCACTTTCTGCTCTATCTTTCTGTCCATCTCGGCTTTAATCATTCCCTACCTCCACACTTCCCGCTCCGTCTCTCTCCGGAGGTCTGAGGAGGAACATTCTGCAACAAAAGGGGATCTTACACAACTGGATGTCCTGGCTGTGACTTTGCAGGGATATTTATAAGTGGTAATTAATCCAAGACCTCTGTCTAATGTCGAGTCAGTCTGTTCTTTTTTCTCACGCACACTTGCATGCATTGCCTATTGAGGAATGTGTGCAGATGTTAAAGAGAACTGACAAAAAAAATTCAACTTTTCATCTCAAATTTGGTTTACAAAGTCCTGGTTCTGGTAAATGTTGTGTTCTGGAAAAGTTTCGCTATTTTATCATCGGTTTCTGGCAATTTACAATATTCATTTGGTCATGTTACAAGCACAACCATAAAATGTCATGTACATTTTATGTGATTTACCAGCTGAAGTAGTACATCATCATTAAGTGGGGCAAAAAAAGGACACAAGTTTTCAAGGTTTTTTGCAAATAAAAATAAATAATGCTTGTGTTGCGTGCAGCTGTATTTATACTTCATTGCAAGTGTATTTGACATTTCGTTTTTACAAAATAGCTCAAGCACAGTCTTTTTGAATACGGAGAATCTTCAAACAGCAATTTTCACTGGGATTTTTGCTGGGTTTGGACTTTGGGTTATTCTGACACATGTATATGCTTTGATCTAAAGAATGCCTTATGTTTAGTGTCGTCATTATGCTAAAACATGAACCTCACATCCTACATCTGAAGTCTTTTGCAACCTCTGACAAGTTTTCCTCTTTCATTTCACTGAATTTGGTTTTATCCATCTTCTATTCACAGCATAATGCTGCCAGGCCCATGATAGTGTTCACACTGAACACTGCCATGTTCAGTGTGATGTGTAGAATTAGTATTTCACAACACACTCTAGCCCAACCTAAACAGAGTTCAGGTAGACTCCTTGGATTTAATTTATTTCTGTATTAATTACTGTCAGATTCTAAGGAAAAACCAAATGTTCAAACTTTATTGGTAAGTAACCTCACAGCTACTCACTCCTTCATATTGGCCTACGACATTCATTAATAAAACAATAGAAAAAGGGCATTCTTACATCATGATATTGCCATCATCGAGATTCATTGTGGGGATGGTGTGTCAATGTTTCACCACTCATAGAACTTTACATGTAAGCTGAATTTTAGTCTCTTTGACCAGAGAGCCTCTTTGCCCCCAGATTTGGTGTTTCCCCCACATGATTTATGGAAAAATACAAATTAAACCTCTTATGGTTTTAGAACAGAACTTGCCACTCATCCACCTCATAATCTATACATTCTGTCATTAAAAATCCCGATTGCTTTGCTTTTTCTCCCTTTTTCTTCATATTTTACATGATTGTTGTCTTTTTGAATTCTCTTGTAAAGCTTTCATTTCCTATTGTATTTCTGTTATGTCAACATCACAAGAATATTGTAATGTAAACTGTTTCTGCCAGATATTTTTTAAAAAGGAGAAAAGTTTTTTTGCTCAAATAATACCAATCTATTCCATTATTATAAATCTACACAGAATTTCAGACATATTATTCAAACTTCCATTTCTTTTCCCCTGATGTCAGAGACGCAATGGAATAAAGTAATATGATGCTTCCTTTTAAAAATTTGTCTGCAATATCAGTGAATCTTAGGGTGTCTATTTGATTCAAATCATTATTTTGCATTGTTGTACCTTTCTGTAGTTGGTGACGCGCCGGTTGATGTGCTCCGCCCTTTCGCTGCACATCGCACTGAAGCGTACCTGCAAGTCGTCGGGTATCACGTCACAGCTGGAGCTCAACCTGCTGCACATCTGCAGCAGCATGTCGTCATTCCGCGCCAGTGCCTCCAGGATCTGCTCGCCGACGAGGGTAAACAGAGACAGCGATGATGAATTGATATGAGAAAATCATACGAATGGCACATGAATAAAAACCCAGTCTTATTTCTCTGCAGAATTTCATGAGGAGCTAAACTGGAATGAATAAAGTTCCCACGTTCCATAAATTCATGAAGATACACCCAGATTGTTCAGATCAAAAATTAGATATAAAGAAAACAGGAAAGGCGATACTTGGAGAAAAGCAGGGGTGAAAAATGCAGCTGCAGGAAGAGACTGAAGTAGAGTTACACCGCATTAAACAGAGCACCCAAATCTCCAAGGATGATACAGGATGCTGCAGCAGATGTTTGTAATAATACTAAAATTACTTTCACTTTGCAGCAATGGGAAAGGGCCTACACAATTTACTTCACGGCTTTTAATACTTTATGGTATACTATTTGGCAGGGTTGTTTTTATAATGGGTTTCTTATTTAGAAAAACGCTTTACAGTAAAGACAATATGCTACAACTGCAAATCTAGCTTCGGGCATATTCTCACATGTGATCTGAAATAATTTACTATAAGAGAGATGCCGTTCATTATACGATCTGGCAGAAAGATGCTGCAAAGGGTATTTTTCACTTCAGTAAGCATTGCATCTCCATGTCTGAGTGGACCCGCTATCCTCCGTGCGCCTTAAATCAATAATGATCATTCTGTTAACATCACTGCTGGGACATAAAAGACGTGCTCTTAAACCAGGCGGGAAATGAAATAACTAAAATGCGGCTGTCGGTTTTAATTTGCAGCAAGACCTTCTGAAAAAAGCTGGTGATTTTAAGTGTGCAGAATTAGCTCACAAACATTTTTTTTATTTTTTACACAATGCAATGTTTTTTATTTAAAATCTGAGCCATTGCAATGCTCGTTTTTGTTATCAGAGCATTACAGATTAAAACTAAATGCTTAGTCATTTTTAATTCAAACCACAAAACGGTGTATCCATTTCATGCACAAAAAATAGAAAGTTTTAGTGTTCCTATTTGAATATTTATTTATTTATAAACATTATCATCAAAACAAAGTCTAAATTGTTTGTTTCTCTCCTGCCCCCATTTGTTTCTGTTCATGCAAAAAGCCAATTAGGATATACAGAGGACAGAAAAATATTACACACTTTTTAGCACCTTATGGGGACAATTTATCAGGACATCACAGGGTCACAATGACAAACATGGAGCAAAGAACAGACTAAATGAGCTGTATTTGCCTTTGGTCCATTCCATTGTATTTCATACAGATATACCTTTGTCACTCCTTTAGAAACTATTACAGGAAAACGGGATGTACTGGACCTGCATTATCCAGTGTAGCCAACTGTAAATATTCCTGATTTTATAGAGCTAGTCACAACCATTAAGGGTCAGTAAGATAAGATTTGGAACTGGCAGGATCTGGCTGCTTCCTTCCTGTTAAGTCAGACAAAAGCAGCAAGCCATGTACTTGATTTTTCTCATGGCTTCTCATAAATGATTATCTTGACTAAGGTAAGAGGAGCCCCAACACTGCAGCAAACAAATTGTTAAAAAAAAAAGAAAAAGTCAATTTGAAGGGCGAATCATTTGGAAGCCTTTTACTGCCAATTTTATATGCTTTAAAGTTTTTACATACATCTGTCCAAACTTCTTGTTTCTGTTCATCCCAATTGAGCTTATTCCCTACAGACTTTTCAGCTTTAAGCAGAACTGATTTATGGCTTCCTGCATGCATGTTCAGGCTTCAGGTTACATTTCTGGATGCAACAGCTGACTGCATAAAGCAGCATTTATTTAAGCGTTTTCCCATGCTAACGAGCTCCTCTTGGCTTAAAAACTTCTCACGAGGCATTAAAGACCAGAAAGTTTCTGCCTCGGCCCAAAGTGGAGGATCATGATCCTTTCTCTTGAAAGGAAAGGCTTTGCAGGATGGCTTAAAGTCTCACACTTTAATCTACTGTTTTCAAAATGTTCCGGGATGTCACTTTAACAAAAACCTTCAGTGATCTACAGAAAAGCACAAAAACTGCTGATTTTGATTATTGATTTTCAAACTTCATCAGCCCTGACCAGTGATTAGCTACAGTAGGTCTTTGGTAAGGTTATATGCAGCATCAGCAAGGTGTTTTTAAGTTGAAGTTAGAAGAAGCACAGTCTAGCACAGTCTAGCCTGTTCTACAAAGACTCCTTCCTCAAAAATAATGTGACATTGTCCATAATCATAAGGTAGGCAGTTATTAACGAACAGAGCAGGAAAAGAGAAGAAATATTTTGACCTGAGCCAATAATAATTGTGAAATAGAAATCAATGAATTTATCAATAATCTATTAAATCTGATACTGGTATTGGAATTATGGCTTTAAAAAAAACTGGAAATCAGAAATCTGTGCATCTTTAGTATTCTTTTTTTTTTACTTTAATTTTTTAACATTTTCTGAATGTGCTGCAACTCTCCTATATTTAGATGCAGATTTAATCTTTACATACATTTTAGAGGGTTTCACAGCCTCCTCTAAAATAGAGTTTGTATTTTGCTGTGGGACTTAAATGATTTGCATGCTGACCTCTTCACAAAATGTTTTGTGAACATTCCAAAAGTAAAGTGAGCCACTACCTTAGCTGTGAGGCTGAAGAACCCCTTGGGTTCAACCATCTTCTCCAGCACGTGGCACTTGATGCCAGCAGTGCTGTCATACTCGTATACCACTCCGTACTCCAGGTGGACGTTGTCTATAGTGAGACTCACATGGTCCTTCTTCCCATCAATGATGGCGATTGTGTTGAATTTGTCCATCACTTCTATAATAGGTGAATTACACAAAAGGCAGAATTCAGTATGTTTTTTATCACACAAGCAAAACGGTACAAATTCATAAATTTTGGAATGCTCTTTAGCGATGTTGCAAGCATTGATTTCATCATCACATTCAGCAACAAAGGAGGCCTCAGACCACCAAGTCAGAGCATAATTCAAAAATAAGACACACTACTCATGGTTTTCCTCCAACTATCCCTGCAGAAAAAAAAATGATGAGTAGTTCCACTAAATTAACCAGTCCTATGCTAATGAAATGACTTAATATGGCAATAAATTTTGCTCTGCAGCAACTTGCTGAGAGGGAAATAGCTTTCCTTGTTTTACTCTCTCTTTGGGATCTATAAATTGTTGAGGGAAATTAACACTTGATGAGCCAAAGGAAGCGGCTGCTCTCAGACTAACACAATCCAGATGAGCCTGTTTCAGAGCAGCGTCTCATTCGGTAAGAATGAGCTTAAGTGTGTCGGGGTGAACAGGCGTGTGTTACATTCACAAACACCGTGGACCACAATGTATTGTCCCAAATGGGTGATTGTAATGTGCTTTGTGAATAGGCTTGTGTGTGGTCACCTTCCACTTTGCCCTCAAAGCCATCTCCGTTCTCGTCCAGGGTGGGTTTCTGGTTAGATTTCTGGTTTTCCTCCAGAGCGCTCTCGCTGTTATTGTAAATCCATTTAATGGTGTCTTGCTGCAAAAAATAATATGACTGTTCATCAAAGACATTCATTTCACAAACATGAAATGAGGAAGATTGTTTTAATTGATGGATATATTATTGAATCTAATTAAGAAGTTACAAGATTATCTGATTTCTGCACAAAAGCAATTGCAACCTTTATTTAATTTTTAATGAAATTAAAAAAGAACATCAAATTAAATAATCCATCACATAAATGTGATTATTTACCAAAACTAGTTGCAGATCTTAGTTTTAAAAAATTTAATGAACAGGGGGGAAAATATCAGACTTTTCAGCATGACAATGACTGATCAGAGCCATTCAAGAGAAAATAATCTGATTCTGGTTTTTGGCAAATTAATTTGGTGCATCTTGAAGTTTTACTTATTATTGAATGGATTAGCTCCCTTGCAAGTATACACACACCAACAAATCAAACGGTGACGAGAATTTGTCCTCTTTCAGTTTAAGTTTAAAATTATTTGAAACTTTATGTGTGGACAACCAGCCCACATGGATACATCACAAATGAGTGTTTAAAATATCTTTACCATGCAGGGTGGAGGCAAAAGTGCAAATGCACCAAAAAGTGTCAATGTCACTGTGAACAGGAACTCAGTATTAGTGAGATGTCAGATGAAGTCCGAGGAAGCTCAGAGACGCAAGACATTTTTTCAAGGGAAGCTGTGTTTACTGGAATATCTGCTATTAACTAAGAGAGAAAGACACTTAACGGATAATAGGAAGACTAAAGGAATAACACATTTTCTTCTGTTTTTATCCTTTTAATCTTTAGAAAGTAAATAACATTAGTAATAACATTATTCTTCTGCATGTCCCACGCTTTCGAACTGAAAAAAGGAAGCAGGCATTCAGTGTGTTGGCCCCCACAGCGTGGAATCAGTTGCAGTCTGAACTTAAGATGTCGGAAATGATTTCACTGGACTTATTTCGAGCAGTTCTTAAAGACAGGCAACAAGATTCTGTGAAACAGTGTCATTGTTTTTAAATTGTTTTTATTGTTTTATACTTGTGCATATGTATTAATTGTTTTTATCTTGTAACCAGGTTGCTATGTATTGCAAATTTTTTGCTCAGGTCCCTCTTGAAAATGAGATCTAGATCTCAACGGGGTTTACCTGATTAAATAAAGGAATATATATTGTATATAAATCATGAAACATGCTCAATTTGAAAAGGTTGAAATCTTTTGTTCAACTTTAAGAAAGGCAAGGATGTACATTTTCAAGAAATTACAGCGAGCGACTGCTGTGTTATTTATGCTACTCATGCTAACAAGCTAATTGCTAAAAAAATTATGCTAAAAAAAAACCTAAAGTACCCACTCCACAATCATAGTCTTTCAGTTTTAAATAAGCGTTAATAGCGACTGATCTTCTAATAAAACAGGGTGACTGAAAGGCCAGAAAAAACATTTCAAAAGCTACTCTTATATTTTTGCAAAAGTGTGGTACCCAGATTTTAGAAATAGTCAAAAAAAACTGATCAGTGCATCTCTGATGACAAAAGATCTACATTTTTCTCTGACGTCACTTTTATCAAAATGCCATGAATGGTGTTGGATTTGCTGCTAAAAATGTCTCCTGTATCTGCATAGGCTGTGGCTGGAGGCCGTAGCATGTTCATCCTAGCTATGTTGTTCACTGTCACAGTTGGATTGGCAGCGCAAACAACAGAAAGCCTTTGCAAACATATGGAAACATGGTGCTCTGCTAGGTCGCAAAAATAAACCCATGCCAATCTAATCAAGCCATTCTAGCGTGCCTCACAGGCATGTCTTTGTCTGCGCCGGTTTTCCACACTGTTTTTTTTTTTTTGGCCAAGGCTACATACACACTGTGCTTGCTCTCTGGTCTTCATGTGCTTAACCCCCGCCCCTCACCGCACACAGAAATATGCAGAGGACAAGAAGGAGAAGGCGGAATGTCTGTAGCCAAGGAAGATATAAACTAGATCCCCTGCTGTAGTACTTAAAATCTCCATTGTAATAACACATTATTGCTAACTCACACAATACACACACCTTTTGTCACCATTTCCCACCTTTAACAGGTGGTCTCTCCTCCTACACTAGTCTGCCTTCAACCACTCACATAAAATAAATAGATAACCCACCCTCCCGGCTGCCCTTCTTTCTCCAGTCATCTCCACATTTTTTACCTCCTCAATCGGCAGTCTACTAGTCTTTCACTATGAGCCAGGGGTCAACGCTGCTGGAGCAAACAAAACACTATTATTATTATTATTATTATTATTATTATTATTATTATTATTATTAAAACTACTATTATTTTGGGAGCTAAGAGGGGCTGTATGTTGTGTTTATAACTACTGCTCTCTTTTTTTGCATTTCTTTCTCTCTCTGCAGCCTCACATTTTTCCCATGCTACCAATCCATTACATAACAAACAGATCAATCGGCTAGTAGTTCAAAATGTCACCACCAGCAAGCGATCATTCAAAGACAGAAAACTGTAAGTAAAACAAGAATAAAAATCAAACCCAACGACAAAAACAGACAGAGAAGGAATGCATATTCTATTGCTACCTTCAGTTTAAGGGCAATAATTGAATGGGAAAAATAAATCCCATTTTTAAAAAGAATTGTCCTTGCCTCTTATTGCTTTGTGTTATTTAAATGCACTGGTTTCCAGAGCCTTTGGAAGAGGAGCAGGCCTGCTATTTAACAAAGTGGTACAAAACCACAGGGCTCAGGAGGTAGCGGGCTGTAACAGGTGTTTTGGTGATTCGAACCCCCACTTTATCTGTTTAGAAACACTTTATCGTGACTGAGACGGATAAAGTGTTTCTGGGCAAGACAGTTCAGCCGCTTTGGGTTGAAGTGTTTGAGGTGAAGACCCGGTGGCGCCAACTGAATGGGAGCCTTGCTTTTGTCCGTCTGCCCGAGGGCTACTATGAGCTGCTAGCTCACCACAGTCAGTGTGTGAATGTGTAATTAAGTGATTATAATGTAAAGTGCTTTGGAGTCCTCAGACTTTATGAAGTACAGACTATTTAACAATGGGATAATAAGATTATTTTCATTCACAAAGCTCAATCTTTGTCCAATTATGGAGACTTGTTTTTTCCTCGAAAGACTTCCTGCACTAGTGCGAACTCATTAGCTTTTTTAGTCTCAATATTGAGAAATTAGATCACATGTGAGAAATGCACCTAGGTATTTCAGGCTCATAAGCTGCATTTTCTACAGAAGTTGATTTGGCGGGGGTCAATTGTATAAATTACAAAAAATGTTTCAGTAAAATGTATTTTATAGGAATTTTTAGAGATGACTTAATAATAATAAATAATATTTTTAATATGGGACATTTTCTTTTTCCAATTACATAAATTAAATGTTGGACATTTTAAATATTTTCTTCAATACATGTTTTAACTTAATTTAAGGCTGCATCGTGTTTTTCTGGCCCAACTTTATCTTTTATTTTGCTAGTTTCACTTCCTTGATCTGACACATATTATGAATGATGGCCATTGAAACGGAGAAAACTTATGCTAGATTAATTTAATCTGTACTCTATCCCCTTTCGCCTATACTACCTTCTCCTGTTGTCATACCTGCGATGGTCGTCTGTATTTTCTGCACGCAGTGACATGAGCGATGACACTGGCGTGGCTCTCCTTGCTCACATTGATGCCATTTACTTTGATAATGCACTGGCCAGGGTGGAGGCCGGCGGTGGCTGCCACTGTTCCTGTTGGAGAAAGAGAAAAGAATAGAGTTTAGGTGAAGAACATTGTCTACATCCTCAACACAAAACTGCAGCAGTCGACATTCTTCGGGTTTGTATTTATGTCTTTATTTCCTGTTTTAAGCATTGAAGGAGCAGTGTGAAGGAGAGTTTAGTATTCAGAGGAGGGAAGTCATTTATCTAAAGAAGATGTAGGCCACTCTAAGGGACATAATTTAGACTACAGGAGAACTTTAAGGTTAAAAGCACTAAGAGGAAGCACATGAGAAGGTAAATATTTTCAATTGATTTCTTTTGTCTTTTGGGAGCTCAAATAGGTGGCCAGATAGGGAACACTAACATTTCTGGGTGGCACCCATTTCAGAATTATTTAGGAATTATCTAAATCAGTCATATACAGGTGGTTGAAGGCAGAGCCAGAAAGGAGAAATAGAGAAATATGGAAGACAAAAATGAAATAAATACACAAGAGAGGCATTCAGAAATAAGCTGTTTAATAAATTACTCCGACTATAAGTAATTCAAATAGTTTTCCGAATTGATTGGAAAAACCCACACCTAAGCTCACTGAAACAACTTCCCCTTCGGTGGGAAGTTGTGACTTCGGGAAGAAGACTTTAAATTGGTTGCACCACTGCACTCAGTATAAGTTATGTTAACTTCTAATCTTCCCTCTTATTACTTCAAATCTTAAATATTTAAAATGCATCATACATCAGCTTTTCTTTGCAACTGCTATATTGCAAACTTTAAAAAATTGGTGAAAGCTGTGATTTCATTTATTGTACAATTGTAATTCAAAAGTAGCAAACAGTAAACAAATCAATAAAAGTATAATTTTAGTGGTTCGGATGCAGATATCCATTGCAAGCATCGCCCTAGTTTGTAGTGTCACATTACATGGGCACCAGTTTCTCTGTGACCTCCCCTAAAAGCATCAGCAAGTACAGCTCTTGGACGATACAACACAATAATCAATAGTTCTCTGCGCAACCAACATCAGGCGTGTCTCCTAATTGGTATTACCTGTTCCTGCTGACCCCAAACACCAGGGGACAGGAGCTGTGGTGAAAAGCTGGGGGATTAAGACTCATCCTACACTTTGAGCTCAGTGCTTCTACTTCAACACACAGCAGGTTCCCAGGAAACACCATCAAGTCAACACTCACAATCCACATGCAAGTGCCTACCCTGCACTTTTCAACCCCCCTATCCCATTTAGATTGCTTTAGGAAAAAAAAAAAAAGATTCGATTCCCCCGAGGAGAGCCAGACAAGGCTATGGATTGTTTTTTGATTGGACCCTATTTTGTTCCACCCCTGATAGCAGCGCTTCTATACAAGCTCTATTAGGGAACAGCAGAGGGAGAGAAGGATTCTGATGAATGCAGGCCCTTTGTACACCCTACAGAGAAAATAATCCGATGAGAAAAAATGTGAATAGGTGGGTGGAAATCATTGTGACGTTTCACGCAACAGCCAAGTCATGCATTTCCCCACAGACTGAGGCAGCAGCTGCCTGCCAGCTGTGCTGCTGGTAAAAACAAATGCAACCCTTTTGCTGAGGCAGCCAGACAGATATCTCATACCTCTTCCGACAGCATGGACCACCGAAGGTCCAAATCCTCGGATCTGAAAGCCCAAACCGTCTGCGGAGTCTGGGATCTTTATCGTCCTACAGAAAGGAGAGAGACACAACCAATACTGAGATGTGAAGTCGCAAAGACGATTTTCACAGTTCAGTGCACACAGGGATCTGCCTTACTCTCTTGGCTTAGTGCTGACCAGCACCCTGAGGGGTCCCTTGCTGTTGAAACACTGCCTGAGGAGAACTTCCACTTCAGAGTATGGCCTCAGGAACACCAGGTCTCCATTGATGGCAAACAACTTCTTCCCAACTTCCAGGCCAGCCATCTAAAAATAGAATACAATACAAAAGAAACGAGACGAAAGGAATATTTAAAGCTTTAAGTTTTATGATCACGTCGAACAGAACTGGACAGAGTGTCTGTTTGAAATGTAAAAATACCACTATAATCCATTTATCTTTGTCATCCAGCATGCTGCTGGATTCTCCTATGAGGTTTTAATCGGCAAGGCTGAAGACTTGAAATACGCACGCACAGTTCTGCCAAACAGCTAAACCTTCGAGGATGTCTCAGTGTTTTTTTTAGGAGTGGTCAAATAAAAAGGAGGCCTTACAAGTCAAAAGATGGAACTGAACAGATTTTCCCAAATACCTGTTAAACTTTTAAAAACAGACAAGATAGCAACCCCAATGATGTATTGTGCAGCGTTTCATTTGAATTCTATTTAAAAATGTTATACAG